>NC_090935.1:165919521-166562021 GCF_040938575.1 Ambystoma mexicanum | reverse complement strand
ATGGATGGATGGATGGATGGATGGATGGATGGATGGATGGATGGATGGATGGATGGATGGGAAAATACACTGACAATAGATACATTTGATTGAATGGGTATTTGACTGATGCTAAGATTGAATGGGTGTATGAATTATGAATACATGGAGGAAAAGATGGATGGATGGATGGATGAATGAATGAATGAATGCATGGGTGGATGTTCAGAGGAGTATGTATGCCTAGGCTCTATGGAAGTGAGCAGGAAAGCAGAACGTAGTTTGCACCTGATCTCTCTTCTGAAATGCAAAGGTCCTGGTGACCATCTGGGAGGGAGGGACCAGAACACCTGTCTTGTTACTGTGATCTTCGCCAGATACAAGCCTGCTTTAAGGTAAGTATAGATTGCCCAGCCAAGCACTCTTTGGACATACAAGTGCCTCTGTTCTTTATAAGAACACTGCTGTCCTCCAAGGCTTGCCAATGCATAGCAGAAAAACAAAATTGGCAATCTTCAATCATAGATTCAATCTGCTCCATCATTAATACCCATTGTTGTTGTATCACCTCAGCTAAAAAATGGCAAATGAGTGTACAAGTGAGATCATTAAAAGTTTAAATCGCCACCAAGCAACAACAGCTCCTTGCTAAACCCCCTACCCGGTCACCCCACTCTGCCTTCACCCTTTCCCCCGGACCACCTTCCACTTCTCCCCTGTTACCACAGAAGACATCACTACCACCATCCAACACTTCAAACCATCAAAGTGCAAAGGTGACAACTGCCCTACCCAGATTTGCAATCGCTGCACAGCCACCCTAGCACCTGCCATAGCCAACATTGTTAATGCTTCCTTCACATCCAACAACACCCAGACTTGCCTTAACATTGCTTGGGTTTCACCACTCATCAAAACACCCTCCTTTCGTCCCACCCTCCCCACTAACGACCGGCCCATCACCAAAGTACCCTTCCTCCTCAACATCCTAGACCACGCCCTGTATGTCGAGATCCAAATCTACCTCGAACAACACCACCTTTTAGGCTCGAGACAATCGGGTTTCAGACCCAAATACAGCATGGAAACTGCACTGTTGTATCTTTGAATCCAACTCTGTAGCACCCGTGACTCGGGCAACATTACCATCCTAGTCCTCCTAGATCCCTCAGCAGAGTTTGACCTCATTGAGCACAGCATCCTCTGCCAACACCTCCTGATAAACTACCACTTCTCCATCCTAGTACCCCAATGGAACAAACAATTCTTGAGCGAGCACACGTCTAGGGTTTTTCTTGGCAATTGTGCTGCTGATCCCATTTCCATTCCATGCGAGGTTCCCCAGGGCTCCTGTATGTCCCCTGCCATTTGCAACACCTATACCAAGCCACTTTCTGATCACCTAATGCCTTGGGAATTCCCTAGATCAGCTTTGCAGACGACATGCAAGTCCTAATTCCCATAACACGGAATTACGCCCAGTAAATAACCAGATCTACAGTGTCATTCAGAATTGGATGGCCACCCTCAACCTTTACCTCAACGATGAGAAAACAGAGCTTCTTATTATAGGCTCACCTCACCGCCATTGACGGAATCACCAGACAGGTCTCCAAGCACGTGAAGACACTGGGTGTCCATCTTGATTCTGTACTCAATATGTCCCATCACATCAATGTGCTGGCATCTTGCACGGCCTACACATACAAGCTCATTTAATTGAGCAGGAAATTAATTTCTCCTCCAAACTGCCGAACACTTGCACAAGCCATTATTGGCAGTAAGCTCGATTATTGCAGGCACCTCACCCAAAAACCTTGCCAAACTGCAGCTTTTTCAAAACAAGGCTCGAAAAGCGGCCTTGGCCCTAAAAGTTTCAGACCACATTTCAACAATAACATCTTGAATCAAATTGAAAATGCTGTCCTTCACTCACAGATGTCTGCATCTGAATGCCCGTCCCTCTTACCTCAACCCATGCATTTCAGCAAAACCAGCAACACGTCTCTTCTGCTCCTCCTCTAGCAGCATTCTATATACGCCTAGATTCAATCTCAAGCAAGTGAGGGGTTCAAGCTTTTGTGTCAGCACCCCTAATCTGTGGAACACCCTCCCCGGTCACATCCGAAATTAACCTTCGCACCTCGTCTTCAATAAACTCTTAAAAACGTGGTTATTCAACAAATACGTTTAACATTGCCTATTCTATGCGCAATATCTTGCTTTTTATTCTGTAACCACTTACTTTGTACAAGCGCTGTGATACCTCCGGGTCTGGTGCGCTATATAAATGAAATAAATATATACAAATAGATAGAAACATTCCTGCGGGCCCAGTTTGCATGCAGTTGAATCACTTTGCTACAGGGGCTGCAAAGGTTGCACATTCCAGTTGCCTTTTATAAGTCCCTTTTTCTCTGTTGTATCCCCCTGAATGGCTCAAACACGTAGCTTAAGCCATTCCTGAACTAAAACCTGATTCTCAAAGAAATCCATTGGCGTGTGCAACATTTTGCCATCCGCAGTTGCCATATTTTTCCTGGCACAAGTGCATTTGCAACTGCAAAAATGCTTTGTGAAACTTTTCCTAAGTTTCGAGCACGATAACCCAACAATTGTCTGTGTGTGTGAAATGGCTCTTTCTCCTCAGGCATGGGTACAGGGTACCCCAGGGGCACCGGCTGCATTGCAGCAAATCTGGAATTGATGCAGGAATGCAGGACCGCTGAACTTGCGGCTCATTAAGAACTCCCAACCTGTTTGCTGACTAACCTTGCAAATGAGTTCACGCGCACTGAAGGAAATTGATTACTTTCCTCTACAATTAACATCTGCTCCTTGGGTCACATCATTAGGACGAGTTCTTCTACAAAACATAAAGGAATAGACTGCAGGATGATAGCCCCACCCCCCTGCCCTCTAAGATCCACAAACAGCCATCTCATCAGTGTGCCCACCTTGACCAGAAAGGCCACATGAGGAGAGAGTTTTTCCGTCATGGCCGCCAAGCTCTGGAGCAATCTCCCCATCACCCTGAGAAAGGAACTATCCTACTGGACATTCAGAAAAAAAACTTAACAACACTGCTTTTCACCTAAAAGCTTCCCTAGCTAACAGACTAAGAGAATCGGATACCTGTCTCCCCCTCCTTTCCTCCTTGTACCACGACTTTAAGACACCATGACACCCATCCCACCTGTTGTGTTTTGTGCCTGTTTCCTGTATTATCTCTACTCTGTATTTTTAGTTTTTATCTCTCCACTTCGTATTGTGTGTATTTGTTTTCTCACAATGTAACTAGGGTCTAGATACCAAAGGGTTCAGTGCACTGCAACAAATGCAAAAATAAATAAATAAACAAATAAATAAATAAATAAATAAATAAATAAATAAATAAATAAATAAATAATACTGTGGGCATCATTACAAGTGTGTCGGTCCAGCAAAAACGGTGCTGGTAAGCCTACCGGCACACTACGAGTCTGCAGGCGGGTGCCGTCCCGCCCGCCAGGGTCAGACCTGGTGAGAGGAACAGCACCCTCTTGCAGACTTTCACGGAAGCACCGGCACCATTAGCAATGGTGCCGGTGCTTCCGTCATCCCCATCCCATTGAGTCCTATGTGACCTATGCGACTGAAATGTGAATGGGGATTAACAATTTACCGGCGCCTGACTTCCCAGATCACCAGGGTCGTAATCCCCCAGTGATTCTGGCAATTGAGGCACCAGTAAATATTGCAATTCCAGCAGCAACCTGCCGGCAGCACCGGTAGGGTTGCCGCCAGACTTGTAATGAAGCCCTGTGTCTTGTGGACCCAATTACAAGTGCATGTGTTCTTCTTTTCGAGGGGTTGTCGACCATCATGGGCCTCTGAGGGCAATGGGAGATGAGTAGGTGTTTTGGACTCATTTGGAAAGAAGGACAGTGAAAAGGAGTGCGAAAATATACACAGTAATTAACAGGGAAAGACAATTTACATAGCGAAACCAACAATCTGTTAGTGCATACATGCCAACATTATCCATTCCAATCGGACGATGCTAGCCCAGTCCTGGTTTTAACGTAGCATTCTCAGACTCGTAGTCCTGGATTTCCCTGTTATAATTTCAGGACTACATGACCCAGAATGCAAAGTTAAAACCAGGACTTGACTTGTGCCTACTGAATGGAATTGATAATGTTACCATGTATGTTAGTGTCATAATTATATGTAAGTCTTCCGCCTTGTTATAAAAGTGCTAAGGATGCCTATGCTCATCCTATTTGCATTGACTTGCATAGAGCTCAGCACTAGGGGCCAATTATTAATATTATTATTATTATTATTATTATTATTATTATTATTATTATTATTATTATTATTATTATTATTATTTATGTATTTGTGTTGACCGATTAGCAAAAGAGAATGTAAGGAGATTATCATGAATCATTCTTTGATTGTATTACGTATTTACAATTAAATTGTTACTGCTCCATCTAGCATCATTCTGAGAGCATGGAAGAAGACTTATCCTTTCTGCCTTTTTTGCGGTACATAACTCATGTTACCCTTAGCAACGATAGCTAGTAAGTTACCGAGGTAGCCTGAGCACCCGCTATCGACTTGTGTGTGTTTCTGGTAGGTCCGAGCTCCATTTCTGTCTCGGGAAATGCATAGTTCCTTAAACTTGGTTAATGAATTAGGTTCTGTTATACTGGATAGCAGTTGAGCGACACAGGCTCACTCTACACGCCTGGATGCTTTTTCAAGATACATTAAATTCATTGCATGCACCTGTCAATCAAGTACTCATCCTACCTGCCTCTCAAGCTTCCAATCTCTTATGTGTGAGGGAGACCATGCACATAAAGGGGCCAGTCTAGGGAAGGTTTGACCTCCGCTAAACCCGGATTTCCCCAACCACCGCTTCAGCTAAACCAAGACTGGCAAGCAGATAGTTTCAAGTCATGTCCCAGACTCTGGATCTTCTTGCCATCATAAATGCAATATCTTAGAGGAATTCTGGTAGGAACAGAAAACACTCTGTGCCAAGCTAGACCTATCCAGAAACTCTCCAAGAACCTCAAGTGTACTTGGAACTGTCTCTCAAAGGCATGTGTGAATAACACAGAGTCCTAACACCACAACAATATTCCCTCAGAACCTGACCTGCCCCACCAGAGTATCTTTCCAGCCTGTCTAGACCCGATCCCGGCGATCGCTCTTCAGTGCACGCTAATATGCACCCAGTCGCTTGGAACCAGGATCATGGATATTCGAACCATACAATAAAATATGTGTAAGCGCGAAAGGCCCTTTCATTTGATGTGCGTTTCCGTTGCATGTGTACAATATTGCACCTTCACTCATGTCAAATTCTGGATTATGTGTGTGAATTGTTTTGTGTTATCACTAAAGGGCTTGAGACAAAAAATCAGTGTTATTTACAATAGTGTTGAAGGCTACGTAGAAGCTTGATAACCTAAAGTTCATTACAAGTTTATTCACCACTCCGACTCCCATGACCCTCCAAAGAATATTGTGGTTTTAAAGACCACAATGTTTTTGCTCTGTGAATCTATGACATGTCCTATATCAATGTACTGCCCCCTCCTACCCTGTCTGACCGTCTGTATCTAAAATGAAACCCATTGTTGGCCAGAACTGCAGACATTCTTCTAGGTAGGAACACAGGCATACTGAAATTCTGTTTTTGTGAGTTGGCCTGTCCATGTGGCTCGGCTCGTCCCATAGGGTTGATATAACGGAACTGGGGTTTATCAGCAATGTAACATTTTTCAGAGTGTCAACGGTAACCTCACATTTCAGCGCGCTAGTCACTGCGGTACCAGAAGAGCGGCGCATCTAGACGCTGATGACATCACCATTCAGGCAAACTGCTGTTCCTGCTCCAACGAGGCGCGCAAGCGTAGGTTGATTCACGCGCAACCCTGACAAGGGAAGGCCAGTGTTAGAGGAGAAGCCGTTGTCATTTGTAAAGGAAGTTTTCAGAAACATGAATCAAGTTGTGTTTTGCAATTAAAGCTGCACTGCCGAGATATTGCAAGCCTTGTCTGGGAAAGGGAGGACTCGATGACAACATGACACCTTCAACAGCTCTACTTAAGTCCTGCCTCTCAGTAAAAGCAAGTACACATTCTATTAACGGAGTACGGCAATGCAGCGGCACCTCTTGCTTGAGCATAGGAACAAAGAGGATGTTGCGGCAAATGGAAACATCGAATGATTCATGGAAATGTTGCAGTTTCTTTATGCTCAGTTCTCGATGTGTTGCTGGAACAGTAATCTGCGTGTGACCTAGGTTTTAATGTCACTATTCAAATAAATGAAGCGCCATCCTTATTATATCCCAGATATGTTTTATTTATTTTATTATCTTTAAAAAATCCAACTACAAATAATTGAGTCTAAACTATCTTGTTGGTAAGATAAAAAAAAAGAAACACCCATCAGAAGAAACCTCTGCTCTAACGGAAATCAAGGTTTGTATCAGCCACGACAAACTATAAGAAGAGTTGGTAGAACCAACTTTAACTTCTGGGCACCTATGTTCTGGGATTCCCTTCCACCCAAACTCAAGAACAGTGTGTCTCTTATCATGTTTAAGAAACAACTTAAGACTTGGCTGTTCTCAGGTTTTTGTTGATCCTTAAAAAACTCAATTACGAATACCATGGCTAAAATAAATTCACAATACCGTAATTCAGGTAACAGCAGAGATGGAAATATAAATCTTCAGTACGCCGTACCACTAGTTCTTTTAATTTGTACAGAGCGTACCTTTACTTCAAGGCTCAAGAAACAGTTCCTTGATGCTTTGTTGTTCTCCTAAACAAGATACAGAATCAGCTCAGGACAGACACTCAAGCACTGCCAGTTTTCCAAGTCACAGCTAGGCAGACACACACACAGCGTCCATGGCTCTGCAGGTCATTAATGTGCCCAGGTTGCAAACACATTTCTTTAATCAGTGGCAGAGCCTTTCATGTTTATGATGGCATATTTCCAACTCAAAGAGCTTGCAAAGCACCAGTTACCTTGCAAATCTGTGATAGTTAAAAGAGCAACACAAAGCACCCATTTCAAGAGTTGTGTATATCCATCAGGTCTACTATCTTGAAATGCAAAACAATAAAGTTGCTTTAAGTCACTAATCGAATGTGTCCAACCTCATGACTAACAACGAGCTGGAAGTTTGTGACAAAGAATCTGCATGTTTAGCTTTGTTTATTACACAAGTTCTTGGATTACATGTCTTAAATCACTGAAAGCACCGTGGGGTCAACTAGGTGTTTCAGGTCGGCATTATCTTGAATTCTGGGATGTATAGTTTACCATTCAGGATGTGAAACATTAAAGCCACAATGATATTCTTTTGGCTTAACATGTTTCTGTCAGGATTTACATGCTGTTATGTGGCTTTATATTGCTATTTGTTTTTTGTTGGAAATAAACTCTATAAGTCATCATTACTGTAGACCTTTAAATCCAACTATTTGAGCCAAGGTTTGTGATCCTGGTCAATCACCTCCATCCCCGCTACCCACAACCCATCCCCCCCCACCCGCTTGACATCCCACCCGTCCTCCAGGCCATCTGCCCGACCATCCCACACCCTCCTTTTTGGATACAGCCAGAGTACCATTAGTTCCTCTTTTCCACTTCCACCCCTGAGTAACAGACAAAATGAAAAGGCCCTGCGCTTCTATGGCCAAAACCCTGTCAGTTGCATTCCCCATTTGGCCTCCCTGACACCTATGGGCATTCTAGCAGAAGCCGCTTTGCCGTGTTTCGTTTTAGAAATTGTGAACATACACCTAAAAATAAAAAATAAATAAAAATAACCCATTCATGAACTGCCATGCATCAGGGGAATTAACTATTTGGAGTCGCAGCAAAGGTCCCCCCTTTCAGAACCTCAATGGCTTTGAAGAAGGGGTGCGGTTGCCTCGGATGGCTGGTTGCATAGGATGACTGCCATGCCAGTTGTTTCCCATGTGGGAAGGTATTAAGAAACAGTGAGTGCATTTGTTTCACTCTACCCAGGCTTCACTTAGGCAAATACCCACAGTAGAAGTATGCACACTCACATTATGTGTACACAACATGCATGTGAGTCACACAGGGCGTCAACAATAGTCCAAAGTGTGCCCGACCATGAGTTGTGCAACAATTTATTGGGGTGATTCTCAAAGATGTACTGCCAAACCTATTTGTGGTCGAACATTGCTACATTACGTGGTTCCGCTTAGAAGCCTGACCACGCATGTGCAAAATTGTGCTCGTCCGAAATTGTTTGTGTAATTAGGGGCTCGCTGAGTGCTTGCACATATGCTTGCTCTGTAGCAGTGGGTGTGTATGTGTGGGGGTGTGTAAAGTACACAGCAAACGCCTGATTTGTGGAATTTTTTGCACGATGCAAGGTGGCTTTTCAATGGTGAAAAGCCAATTTGCACTGCCAACAAACACCCTAATTCATGGACCAGTGCAAAGTGTCTTGCAAAGCACTGCTCCACCATGATTCGTGGAACAGCTCAAAGTGTCTTTTCGCCAGGCAAAGACTGCTCCATGAATCAGAGTGTCTGTTGGCAGTGAAAAGTCACTTTGCACCGGGCAAAAAATTCCATGAATCAGGCCCTACTATCAACAATGCATTTTGAGAGTTTCCACATTTCCCTTTATCCCCTCCACCAATAAAATATGTTTTTTTTTTCTTTTTTTTTTTCTTACTTGTGTTTACCAAGAATACTTGATTTTACAAGGCAGTCCAGAGCTTTTGAGTGGCTGAGAGTAAGTGAGGTTCTGTTAGATTGTTCCGTTATTCAGTTCTGTAGTTACTTGTTTTTGTGTTTCAATTTGTGCTAATGCGGCTTGTAGGATTTTTGCGGTGGCGTTTGACCATGCAGTTTTTTGACCACTTATCAAACGCGGCCACCATGCGTCTTGTTCTCGAGTGATGAAGGCGTCTAAAACCGGCGAGAGGTATGCCCGTCACGTTTCTCGACGTGCAGGGGAGACTGTTAAGAGATGTGTTACATTAACCCCTTAAGTGCTAAGGGCACAGAGGGTCATCCTAATTTGCACAGGAAATTATGGAAGCCCCAGACTTAAGACATACCCTAGGTACTATACACACGCCATAAAATCACACGCTTACAGGAGTGCACAATTTACAGGTAATATATGTGAATGCAAGATTATTTGCACAGATAAATGTTAGGGTGACCAGATGTCCTGGTTTTGCTGGGACAGTCCCGGAATTGAGCCCGCTGTGCTCCCGTCCCGAGAGTTTTTTCAATTTAAAAACCCTGACCCGCTATTGTGCAAAGGGCAGGTGACGACAATAAAATTGTCATTATTTTTCACAATATCAGAGTTTTTTAGTTGTAGGATTGGCTCAAACCTCAAACCTTTCAGGTAGAGCCAGAACACTTACTGACTGTGCCACAGAGACTGGCTGGAAATTATTGTACGGGAAGCCATGTAATCTCAATTAGATTAAAAGCTTGTTTTTAATTAACATGCTAAGATTCACAGAGAAAACTGCACAATTTAGATCATATATCATTTATGGAAAGGAGAAGTTCTGGAAAGAGCGTTGGCTGGTGGCTGTGGGGGCGTGTTAGGGAGGGGCGGTAATGGGTGATCTGTGATTGGGCAGTCCTTCCTTTATGTTGTCGGTCGTCCCGGTATTTTTCATTTTGGAAATCTGGTCACCTTATAAGTGTACAAATATCGCTTTTGCTCGTCTGTAAATGTGCACCAAATTAGGAAATGTGTTTGTTGACTAACATTGGGTGGTCGCTAATTCGGTCTGCTCGTAAAGCACGTGAGCGCAAGCGTGCATACATTGCATAAGTGTACTTTATGGTCCTACGAGATATTATTATTACATTTTTAATTGTTCATAATTTCACTTAGACATAGAAAATGCTTCCTAGGACAGTCCCACGTTGCCCAGTCGAAGGGATTCCAATAAGAGAACGAAAAAAAGGCCCGATCTACAGACAGTGTCAAAAATACTAAATATACAGTGTGCGGAGTTAGTACAGAAGCGGCGGCCTGCCAGGGCATCACAGGAGGTGTCAAAAGATGCATTATTGCTCATACCTTGTCACTGATGCCCTTTCCTAACCCACACCATGGGTCCCCGTCTTCTGCCACTCCCGGGATAATCGGGTCATCGGTACCTTGTGTATAAATAATGCATTTGTATTGCCGCTACTTCGTATCGCTGACGCGCTCGGTGATAGGTGCACTCCCCGGCTCACGATGCAGCTAGCGGTGCCACTCTTCGGCGTTTACGCTCACGCTCAATATCTAGGACTAGATTGGGCTTCCTCAAGGTCAGCTTTCGAGTTGCCGCCAGCAATTCACAGGGAGAGGAGCTTGTATGAGGGCGTTTGCTTCAGTCAGAAAGCAATTGCCAACCGCTAACCTTCTGAGCCCTAAAATCAGGACATGACAAAAACACCATCAGGTAACGGCAAATCACCACCGGACCACCTCCCATAAGCTTTAGTGGAGAGAGAAATGGTAGTTGTGTGTCATTGGGTGCTTTGAAACACAATTTACTTGCTGTATAAGCACCTTATAAATGCACAATAAATAAATAAATAAGTCCAGCTCAATTCTACGTCCACTTAGAAATTCGTGTTGGGTTTGCCCATCAAGACGCAAGTAAGGTCTACTTTGGCGCATCTTCGGTCATTGCCTAATGCTAGGCCTTGACATTTAGGGGTGCACTTCGGCGTGAGTTTTATGAAGCACCTGTGGTCTATCACCTTTAGTGGAATAAGGGTACCTCGATGCTTCTCCAGGATGGAAATATTGTCCTCATTTCCAAATCCCACAATGATCATTGGCCCCCTGTGTTGGTTTCTCTGAATCTGCCTAAGGCAAAATATGGCGGTCCAAAAGATTGGCCTTCGGACGGGAGCCACAACCGGAAAGGTAATTAGGGGTCATGCCCCTGTAAAATATATTTGCAAGACAATGGACTATGTTACTTGAAAGTTGAACCATTGCAGTGCACCGTTCCACACAGAAAGCATCCACATGGGGAAAAATGCGTTGCCGCCATACACGTGTACCTTGACAAACTATGCCACAGTCAAAAACCTAGGGCAAATTTGTGCTTCAGCAGTGCAAAGTTTACAAGACGAGGCGTAAGATATTTTAAACCAATACCTCTGCTTCAACACAAGCCATCGCTTCTATTTAAGGCTGTGCTGGAAGCACGTGTGCCCTCTCTTGTTGAGGAAACCTATCATTCCCATTAATTGGCTGCAGCATTTTCTGACTGTTGCTGTTTCAAGGAGGACCCACCTTGTAGTGATATAGTTTGTCTTGGGAGGATAGCTCAGGGGCAACCCGCTCGTCTTCGAAGCAAGATGAGGTGGATCAACACAGGTTTGTTCCCTGGACCCGCGCTTAGCAACCTCTGTGTATTAAGCGTGTTATAAATAAATAATTATATTTAAAGACTACCCTTAACATGGGGAGTTCATAGCCCCTCCCCAATTAAAGTGCCGCACAACATATCATTGGAACCTGTTCAGGTCTAGCCCCGCCTACGACTCATATCGAGCAACGTGGATCCCTCCCCCTGTGCCACCAATAAGCCACGAACCATAATGGGGTACAGAAAGAATATATATTTATTAAATAATCAGTTCAGTGAATATTTGCACCCTATGATTACACGTGCAACCTTCTCCGTGGCACAAAATAAAGCTCACTTTTGGGGATTTCTCTTTTGGTTTCATGTACATGAAACACAAGCCAAATAAACATTTCAACCCCCGTCCCACAAAATCCACTGAATGTCAAAATTAAACCATACTTTGGAACATTACAAGATCATGGGCCTTAGCCGTCCTTGATAAGGTTTAGATTTAAACCCACTGCAACCTTTTCCTATTTTCACACATGCACCGCTTTGTATTTCAAATTTCCCTGCACACTTGAAAATGCTAGCAGACTATTGTGGATTAGCCTGGTTTAGAGCTCAAATGCTTGGCCAATTGGAGAGGTGACATCTGTCACCCAGGGTCACACACTTTGACTAAGCCAGGACCCTGGGAGTAGATTACAATAATCCTGGCTACACAAAGGAAACTTTCCTCGCAACCCCTCAACAAAAACACTTCCCATGGACTTTAACAATGGAGCCGGCTTGGGGCCTGTTAATGCAAGAAACCCATGTTCCTTGCACTTGCATGTTAAAGTGCCTGCCATTAATAACTGTCTGACTGTGGTGGAGTGTTAGGAAGGGGAGCTGCCGGGCAGGAGACTATGTCGATGGATCTGTGTAATGTAGATTACACTGACCCACATTCGATAGAGAAACACGTGACCTCTATTTGGCTATCTTCTTCTAAATGGTGATGATCATAAAGAGATATGAGGTGGTTGCATCTTGCGATTACCACTCAGAAATGGGCACCCTTTACAATAATAACACACATCATCATAATATCTAGCTGTCCCCAACATATCCTGTGCCTTTCTAGCTCTCTCACTCTCTTTATTTCCCACTCTCCCTTCCCTTCCCTACCTCTCTCTCTTTCACTGTCTCTCTCTTCATCACTCTCTAGATCTCCCTTTCTGGGTGAGAGTTGCAACGGCAAGCGCGCGCCTGCTACAGCCGGTGCTGCCAGCAGTCTGAGCACAGCAGAAACCCAGAGAGGCTAAACTAGGCGACAGAGGATGGGGTGCTGTGCTTTTTTAAGGTGACACAGTGAATGGGAGCAGCAGTGAAAGCATCCTGCGAGGTGGGGACCTGCGTGGCCTTAGGCGATTGTCATTCATGTGTCCTGCAGGAGTGTCAGGTGAGGGTGATCATGAGGGTGATCATGATAGACTCTGCAGGGGGTGCTGGAGATCTGATGAACATTGCAGGGGACCAGAGGCGCGGGCTCCAGGGATTCCAACTCCATGTATTATTTTCTATTTTGTGGTAATGATGTGCTTGTGCATACCAGCACTAATGAGTGGTGGATAGCTAAGGGGTAACATGCTCGCCTTGGAAGCAAGCAGACACAGAGCAACACAGGTTTGATCCCCGTGTCCTCTCTTAGGAACCTCTGGGTATTAAGCGCGATGTAAATATCATATCATAAAGCACTACCAACTAATCAGTGACCAGCATGAAAGAGAGAATATTGCCTTGGTGCTTGCAGAAGGAAAGCTGTGTGCATGATCACTTCCAGTACATCATGTAGTGTTGGTAAGTATGTTGCACTTTTGTTACTGAGCACAATGTCAAGGCATAGAATAATCATACAAAGTGTTTTCTGATAGAAGGTTATCATTCTGAGATGGATAGTCCACTACACTCCTCTTGTACTGATTTCAAATACACATACGAGAAAGGGAAAAGGGACAAATAGCACCTATGAGAGTTCCTGTCTGCTTTGCATAAATCAAAGAGCTTTTAGAAACATGAGAATGGCCACTGACATGTATATTTGACAAATATGTATGTGATAAAGGGTTGCATGTGTGAATTACTAAGTATATACTGCACTCTGGCCTCGGTGTGCATTTCATTTTTTACAACGCTTGCGCTAACAATAAAGTTTTTGCAACCATGAACCATATGTACTGGTTCAGGCAGTCGCAAGTGTTCGATGTGACGATTAAATGGATGCAGCATCTGTCACTCCAATGGCCCTCTCTCTGGGCATCTCTGCCAGGAATGTGGTCCTTATTCTCACTGAATGCCAGAAGCCTGCGGCTTCAACTCAAGTCTGAGTCGCTAAACGGCATTCAGGTTGACCATGGCGCTCTGTGTTCAGTTTCGCCTGATTTGGACGCACTATTGTCAGGTTGACTATGGCGCTGTCTGTTCAGTTTGGCCCGATTTGGACGCGCAATTGTCAGGGTAGCAGCGCTGAGCGGTAGTTGTATATTCTCATTTTCTCAGCATTTCCTGGGAGTTCGTCAATAAAAAAAAGAACTCCCAAAGTTACCTTGGTGACTCATACATTTGCCATGAGCTGACAGATTTATGACAGCTACATGCATACATATTTATGCGCTGCGGCAGTGGCACTCTTTTTAGGCGCATGTGGGCAGGCGGGCAGGTTTGGAAGCAAGCAAGCTTTCAGGATGTCATGTGCTCAATTCTCTACGTTTGCAGAGACACCCAAAAACAAATGCTTATTTGCAAACCCTGCAGCAGATTTCTGATGCATCCCCCCTCTCCGGTAAGACAAGGTGAGGGGGGCTATGCATCCATAATGGAGTTAGCTGGGAATGACTTACTTTCAACCGAAATGCTGGGAATGACTTACTTTCGACCCAAATGAGCAGAGGAATGCATTCAAGGGCCCTCTGTTTCATTCCGGAGCTCCACGCAGTGAATTCTGTGTCTTGAAGGAAAAATTATTTTTTTGTTGTGGCCAGAATAACACTATATTCATATACTGGTGTGAAAGTCTGTGTACACGGCCAAAGTGCAGGTTTACATTGGCACAGTGGAACCACTATATATCCTAAGGCAACAGCTCCCTCTAGAGGCGATAACAGGCAAAGCTGATGCATCGGAAAAACATACATCTGGCCTTTTATTATATTGTTAGATTTATTCGTTTTACTTTCTTTTGACTGGTAACTTGATAAGTTAAATTTTTCCTCGAACAACGTATATCTCTCACTTTAAGTTTAAACATTCACAGTTTGTAAGCGCCAGTTGTGGTTGCTGTTTTGTGCTGTTGTGCAACCAGAAGTGAGTGAGGTGGGGATACATATACCAGTCAGTGGGGGTGCTAATGTTTTATTTAATTCTTTTTTTATCTACTTCAAGCAACCAATTGGGTGACTCTGTAAACCTCACCGTGGAGCCCCACGTGTTGGGATCTCCACAGGTATGGTCACTAGACGTCACGGTTTTGCCAGGACAGTCCCGGAATTTGCCCCTCCATCCCGGTGTCCCAAGGTGCTTTTCAATTTCAATACCCTGGCCTGGGATTTGAGGGTCGGGTGGATACTGTCCCAGTTTTTTGAGAGACCCAATTGAAAAATCCAAGATCGAGCTGTCTACCGCTGTACCCACTCGATGTTCTGTCCTCTCCCCATACCTTCTATCTTCTGCCAGGTCATCTCTCTTCTAATCAGTGTTTTATGCCTCTAAAATGCACTGAGACAGGCCATCGACCTAGAAGTAGGACTATGGTTTAATTGGTGACCTGTTTCAGTTTTAGTCCTTTTTTGTGTTCATAACTGCCACAACTGTAGTCCTACTTCTTGGTCAGTGGCCTGTCCCAGTTTTTTCGTTTGAAAATCTGGTACCCTATACACAGAACCTCACGCAGGTCAGCAGTAATGGGGACGGTCTAACATTGGGATAAAATGGCTTTACTTTACTTCCTGTTTGACGTATCCCGTATTTGCTAAGATTAGCAACATTTTCACAGCTACATGCGGCCTTCAGCACAGATCTTTCCACACAAGGCCCAAAGACTAATGATACAAAATTGGCACTCTGTGATTGTGGCCCCCCCCACAGTGAAGATGGCAGATAGTCTGGTTCCATGCCACCTCCCGTCCTAAAGTTGACTGTGAGTACTAGTGTCATTCTGTTAGTCTTATCTTAGAAAGATTGTTTTAATAGATGTCCAAGCAACACACCTAAACCTGGGTCACAGCACAATTACAGAAATGCTTTGTTGCTGTGCCTCTTGGTTGTCCATGTGTTGGTGAAAATGTGCCCTTTCCACAGAGGGAAGGGCTCCAGTACTGATATTTGCGTCTCTCGGTATTTTACAGCGTGACGGTGTTGCCCCAAAATTTGTCTCCCATTGGGTTTGTGATTTTATTTTATGCCAAAGCAATCTGATGTCCTCAGGCGCCTTTGTGGGCCAACCTAACATGTTATCTGCGTACAAATGGAGCTGGCCAACGTTAAGTCCAGCTCATTGTCCCGGGCGGATAGCTCAGTAGCAACATGCTCCCTTGGAAACTAGACGACGCGAAGCAGCAATGGTTCGATCCCCGGGTCCGCGCTTAGAAACTTCTGGGTATTAAGCGCGTTATAAATATGCAACTAAGACATATTACTGTACCATCGCCTCGATGCCCCTGGAGCGTGTGAGTGCTTTAAAAATGCAAATAAATAAAATACATTGAAAAGAATGTGAACCAACCTGGTGGCTAGGTCACCAAGAAACTGCCAAAATTCTGCTCTTCAAAATGGGACCCCATTTCCAGTGATGTCTTTGCATGCACCTGTTATGTGTTTGGAGTCAGTGTGAGAGAGAGATTGTGTGCAAGGTGCGTGTGTATGGGTTTGCGCATGCGTTCATGTGTTTCCTTCAGGATGTAGTTGAATGTCTCGTGTGTGCGTTTTGAGTCTGGACCCTAATGTGAAAGTATGCTATTGTGTGTGGTGTGTGCGTACAGGTTTTTATCTATGTGTATTTGTGTGTTTATGAGCGTATAGACGTGCGTGTGCATTTGTAAAAGCTGTGACTGTCTTCCCTAATTCGCGCGCGCGTGTGTGCGTGCGTGCGTGCGTCGCGCGCACACTCTCTTCCATTTGTGTATGTGTGTCATCTATATAGCCGGGTTGTAATAACAAGTTATATGTCCCCTTGGCACTTTGGGGTCTGTACTAAAAAAAGGGTGAGGATGGATTAGTGGGAGCCGAGTCAGCAGAGAAATGCTTGCAATTGGATTGGCTGCGTGCGGATTTGCTTGTGCTGTTAGCCGGACCTGGTGACTGAGTAATCATGGAGGCCGGATTTACTGGCTGCGTGCGGGTGGTGTTCGCGTGCGTGTGCCTGATGTTCATGGCACTGTCAGTGGTTGTAGGTGCGCGGCAGGCATGCGCGCGGTGATGTGGAGGGTAGGAGTCTGTGCTAGGCGCAAGGAGGTGTTTGTGATTGAGTGCTTGATTTATGTGAAGCATTTTACATGAGCATGAGTGGGCAAGCGATGCGTGCCTGCATTGCACTGTGCAGTGTGGGAAAGCAAGGTGTGTATTTTATCTTATTTTTATTGGTGATTTGTGCAACCCTGCCACCTGTGCAACCTACTTTTTCATGGTCCAAGATGCGAATGACTCGCCCACTGCCCGCATGCAGACAAAAGGGCGATACACCTCACACCTCGGCACACCACAGCAGAAAAGGGCAGTGCACAGCATGTGGCCTGTATCCCTGACAGTTTTAGGGGTTTCCTTTGGGGTAGGTCCCCAGGCCTAGAAGAGTCAGGTCTTGTGGCCTGACACACCTCCCATGATTACAAGTTAGGTGTCCCCGGTTGCATTTCTAAAGCACAATGCTTACCTTGTGCACAGTCTGTCTCTGTGGGAAAGACCATGGGCCTCATTACGAGTTTGGAGGTAGTGGCTGCCTCCAAACTCGGGTCCGGGTCCGGGTTCCTTGAATGAGGAATTATCGGGCCATTCCATCCTTGGAGGACCCGGTAATTCCGCATTCAAAAAAACCATCCCCATTCCCATTTGAGCCCCTATAGGGCTCAATGGGAATGGGGAGGGAACTAATAACGGTCCCGTTAATAACGGGCCCATTATTAGCTCCCTGGTCCCCTTGCGGGACCCGCAAAGGACGTCTGGTCTGACCAGATGTTCAGAGCGGGTCCCACAAGGGAACCTCGTAATAGGGCGGAATGGGTTTACCGGCACCATTTCCGGCGCCGTCAAACCCATTCCGCCCACCTCGTAATGAGGCCCTATGTCCTGTCCAAAGTGGGCTTTCCAAGGGGGCATGGAGTGGCAGGAGCGATGGCCCTTTGCCAACAGCCCAGAGCGCGTGCATGTGTACGCGTATGTGTGTATGTGTTGCTTTTTTAAACAGCAGCACTGGGGGCCCACCGGGAACTGGAGTAAGCCGGTAATGGATTTGTCTTGTATGTTCTGTTTGATTCTAACGTGTCTTGTGCTTTGATAACACCCAATGCGCTGGAGTCTGTCACGGAATGCAGGCCGCATCCTGACTGTGGGTGCGGGGCACATGGAGCGCGGCGCGGAAAGTGGGTGCGAAGCTCAGTAACAGGTACCCGCCGAGGCCCCGCCGCCACTCAGCGCCTGGGAGGGGTCAGCGCCGCTCCCGTGGCGCTGTCAGGAAGGCACATTTCGCAACATTAAGACTGATATGATTAATAACGCTATTACGCCTGCCGAGGTGCAGGGCATTCATTATTTATAATTATAAATAGCAACGCCGAGGCCCTCGGGGATTGATGGCTTCTTGTAAAGTAAGTGGCGACATTGATTTTGAAAGCCCTGTTTGGAGATCTCGACTCGTTTTCACTTACCCTCTCCCTTTTGATCTCTCAAATGCTCTTTTCTTTCTGTCTCTTTTTTCCCCCTGCTCGTGCCACCTTTATCAACTTCTGCCCTGTTTCTCTGTCTCGACTCCTCTCTCTTTTCTCTCTCCCTTTTTCTGCTCTGCGACAACTCATCACAACATTTACAAAATACCTTTCCCACTGCAATGTTGTCAAAGCACATCTTTCATATTTAAACAGCAATACCTTTTGGGTTGTGGTGGGACCTAGTTTCCAAATGCTGCTTCCCGTGCCACTTGAAAACCAATGTGTGGCGGTGCTGGAAACGGGAAAACATCTACTGAGGAACTGTCACCTCTTTGTAGGGGCGGGGCTGTGGGGATGGAGGGGGCGAGACCAAGGAGTGAGCCTACCAGCACTGTTGTTACCGGACCGGCACAGTACAACTGTGTGGATGGGTGCTGTCTCGCCCGCCAGGCTCAGACATGCCGGGGCGGGACAGCACCCGCTCGCAGAGTTCTCACAGGAGCACCGCCACCATTGTTAACAGTGCCGGTGCTCCCGTGTCCCCATTCCGATGGAGTCTGAACAAAATTACCGGCATCTGACTTCCCGTCCACCAGCCTTGGAATAGCCTGGTGGCACCGGGAAGTCGGCGCCGGTAATTCATTATGGGTCTGGCGGGTACCTGCCGGTTATACCGGCACTGCAACCGCTGGACCCGTAATGACGCCCAGTATCTCTTAATAGAACCCACTCCTGGCAGTTTATGCATGCAGTCTCCAGTACTGAGTCCGGGCTGATCTTGTTGTTAGTGTTCAGTGCTAGCCTTGGGCTTTGGGCTAGGGTTCTGTGGAGTTATGGCAGGTGTGAGCAACCTGACCTTCAACGAGCAGACTGCTTTCAGGAGACTAGGCAGCGAGTCTTCTGAAAGCAGTCTGCTCATTGAGGCGCAGGATCTGGGAGAGTTGTGTGCTAGCCCCTGGGTCTAGGGGACGGAGCGGCACTCTGCAAAGATATTTCTTACCGGAGCACCGCTCCGTCTTGTTCCGGCCCATTCCCTGCGCTGATGTAGGGGAGATTCTGGCACCCTGGCCACCTCTCAGCTGCCATCTCCCACTGAATTCATCTGAGTGGGCAAGCCCTCTACAGACCTCCAACCTCCTGCCTACTCACATGGCGTTGTGCCCCGCTCGCTCACCCAGCTCCCCGTATGCGTGATGCCTCTCTACGACTTCGTTCTCACGCAACACCTGCCACGGCGTACTGCAGTAAGAGTTAACATTCACAGATACACAGATATATGTCCAAGGCAACCTCCATCAGTGCTGGCTATTTGCTCACAGCAGTGGTCTTAAAACTGTGGGGCAGGTCCCAGGCACGTCATTTCCCCAAAATGCCATTGGTAAGGAAAGTGACATCACATGACCCTTGACCTCTGAGGTCATCACAGGAGGTGATGTCCTTTGACCCCACCCCAAAGTGACATCTCGGGAAGCACTGGAACATGACCGTTCACATCTACGAAAAAACATTGTTACAATATCACTGCAATGTGAAATGGATTTCACACAAGAATGGATCACCAATTGTATTGGTAATATCAGTCTGTATAAGCACATATTACTGTGAATGCAAGCAGATGTCCAAGGCCAAATGATAATGATGTGTTATTATATAGCACTTCCGCTTAAGCGCTTTATATAGAACAAATATACATACAATATCACCCAACCTGTGTTGGTACTCATTTATCAACCTCAGAAGGATGAAAGGCGAGATGGCCTTGCCGGGATTCGCTCATTTCTGCCCTGATGTTCACTGGTCACTTTCAATAGAACACTGGGTGGAACAGAAGTTCCATCCATGGACTTCTTCTTTAACTTCAAGACCCAGCCACCATGTTTCCTGTGCTCCTCTATGGGTCCCATGATTCTGCATCCATGAAGCTCAGGACTGTCCTTGGAAACTCGGATAGATGGCCTTCACTTTTATCTTCACCTGAATGTAAGTGATCTTGCATAGCGTCCATCTGCCACTATTGGCGGCCTCCCTGCGTTGAAGGCTGCAGCTTCAGAGGGATGACCATGTATTTCAAGCGACTGGCCAGAATGTCGAGTTTGTCTTTCTCTCAGCTGTTTCATGAGTGGAAATGGCACTGTGCTTGTTATGAAGCTGCTGATCCCTACTGGATGTGAAAGAAGACCTTGAAGTGGATCTTCTTTTAGTCTTTCCTCTCTGTCATTGACCCAACTCCTGAGTCAAGTCTTTCATCTATGCTCACTGCACAGATCTGTGGATGACTTCTCTTTCCTGGTCAGATTCAAACGGGTCGACGCATTTGTGTGCAGAGCTGTTAATGTGAGTTTACTCAGGATAATCCTGCACCCACTCTGGATGCTTCAGAAGTCCTCAGCCAGGATGGTTCTGAGGATTGGACGACACAGGGACATATCTTCCCATCACAATGAACTCATTATTGGCGTCCCGTAGAGGATAGGGTGTGATTTGAGGTATTTTCTTAGTGCATTAGATGCTCCAACATCAGGCCCTAGATTTCTCCAAGAACGTTTCACTCCCTGCATGCCTAGAAGTGCACTACCTATTGAATTGGCGCAGATTCAGATCGGGCAGATGGGGGCAGAAAATCCCTTTCCGTACAAACTGAAGATTGATGTCTGGCTATTTTGTTTTCAGACACCATCTCAGCCGCTCTTCTTATTGGACGAGGATGCTGCTCCAGTTCCAAGATGCCTCTTGAGGGGAATGCTGTGTTCTATAGGCCACCCAAGCGTTCCATAGCTCTATCTTTCTCCAGCAAGAGTCAACATCTTGGGAACAAGGAAGACTTATGTTCTTTCAATGAGTCTTTACCAGAGCAACAAGAAAGATCACGGTGAGTGATGTTGGTTGGCCCCCATTCTGTCTGCCACTAGTTGATCCACCCAACAGGTTGCTTTTCCTCTGTGGATGTGGTCCTGAAGGGACGTGCATCTCCTTGCCAGCTTGCCGCTGAAAGGCTCATCTCTGCAACCATGTACAACCATGTAATACAACCCTATCGACTTGAAATAAGAGATTGGACATTCAATCACGTTTTTTCCAGCTCCACCTTCCTTCGGCCAATGTTGAAATTCTAGCAACAGAAAATGCTCCTAATCTTCCCTTTTTAAATCCATGGTTTGACCTAAAACATTTGACCTAATCACATTTGATAAAATGTATTGGACCTTTTTTTGGACTAAAATGTGGGGGGAGACCCCCTGCAACCCCACACTCCCCCTCAACCTAATCTATACCCTTTCCCACCCATTTTTTAAATTTCATTAAATTCAAAAAATGTGATCAAATGTTTTAGGTGAAATGTTTTTAGGTCAATTATGCTAATACCATAATCCAAATATGGAGCATGAGAAACCAAGATGGTGCCACAGGATCCATACCTGCATATTTCCACCCTCACACATATGTCTGTAGCCGACTTATTAAAGCAGTGCACTGTCTTACTCTACAGTACGGGCCGTCCTCCTGGGATCATATTGGGTTGATATTTAAGGAGACAATGCATACGGATTTACACGCTTCTTCCCATATACATTGCTTCAAAGTTTATGAGCTATGATCTTCTGAGCATGTTAATAAAGACAATGGGCCTCATTACAAGGGTGGTGGCCATGGTATGAACGGTTCCGGTAAGGCACCGGCACTGTTCAAACCGGTCCGCCACATTACGAGTTCTGCTCGCAGGTTCCTGACAGCCCGCCAGGTCTCAGTACAGTTATCAACGGTGCCTGTGCAACCATGCTCCCCACCTCCATTCTGTCCTATGGGACACAATGGGGATTGGGAGCCCGGCATTACTACCAACCATGAATGGGCATTTACCGGCCCATTCGTCACGTAATGGGACTGTTATTGCCCAATCACGGGAGGCTACCGCCATGCTCGTAATGAGGCCCAATGTGAATTTAGGAATTCAGTTTTGTTTGTTTGTTTATTTTATTTCTATAGCGCTCCGGACCCGGGAGTAAAAGGGCGCTTAGTACAAGTTACAAGGCACAGTACATGGTGATATCAAGTTATCAACCAATGAGGGCAATGAATCAATGCTATTCCCAGGCCATGTGTTCAAACCCTTAACTAGCGACCTCATAGGTGTAGGTATGTTTATTGAGGTTTTGGGGATACTGAAAATTAAGGTGACATGATGACTCCTGTATCCTACAGACCCCATACATCTAGTCCTGGGTGTTCACTTCAATGGAACCGATTAGCCGAAAGCATGAATTTGAAGTTCCTTTACGGTGTGCCTGGTAGCATTCAGGCACCTGGCGATGCTACTTAGCAGGCAGACTGTCAGCATGGTTTCTTTTTTTGGTTGGTTGTGACTGTTAATAGCACAGTAACCCAAGTAACCCAAGTAACCCAAAGACGTTCAAAGGTCTCTGCGATATAATCAGGTCACTCTTCCAATGTTTTACGTAATGAGTTTACTAATGTGTATACGACACAAATACACATGCACAGATGAACACCCACATACATTCACTTGCATACACACACATGCATGCATTCATGCACACAGTAACACACACACACACACATTTCCCTTTTTTTTTTAAAGAATATGTACTGAATTGGCATCATAGCTCTACAGTGCACACTACATATGGCGGGGAGCGTTTGGGACATGATTCAAGATTCATATATGTATATACTGTACACTGAAATGTATACATTACATCCTGCCTGAGATGTATATTTCATAAATTGAGATGCATACATTCGATACTGTCCACTGTGGCAGACACATTCTATACTGAGAGGTATACACTGTCTATTGAAATCCAGCATATTCGCTCGGATTGGTCGGCTATGCGGACCACCCTCCAAGCACCGAGCTTCACGGAACTCCTAAGGTGTTAATCTGTGAGGAGCAATTAAGTGGAAAATGGGAAAAAGTCAACACAGTGATGTACTGCTCACCGGAAGACAGATGAACTTTACCATTTGATTGCAGCCGTGTTTGCTGCTGAAAATATCAGAGGTAACGATATTGACTTTAAGGTATTGTAGCTAGAAATGTCACTTCTACTCTTTCCACGCTCCCTTTGATTTACATTGCTCACCGGCGCTCACAAGGCCGCAGGGATAGAGCGGGGGAGAGCCTCCCAATGCCCCACACCACCTCAGATGCTTGATATTTGTCTGCGGCTAAATACTTGCCCGGTCTCTCGGTGGCGGGGGAAGGGGCAGAAATGGAACACAATGTCCATCCAAGAGGCCGCCGTACACCGTACACACAGGTTCGATGGCATAACTCTCAACTCATCCACATTTGGCAGCCATCACCTGCCCTGGACTCAGTTCACACTCATAGAAATGATCATGCCCCCATAGACTTCAACAGGCATTCGCCAAACCTGCAAAACATTTCGGCCGCCTTGGAGTCTCAATAGGTTGTCAGGCAGGTATCACTCTGGGTCAGATCAAATGAGTTCATTGCTTGCAGGTGATGCTAATCCCTGTTGCTTGCAATGCCCTGAACCTGAAATACTGTGGCAGTGCACAGTGCAACAATTCTATGTCTTTATTGGCACGAGCAGCCCCTCATGTAGTGTACACCTCAGACCATTGTTCTCTTGGTATTTCATAGTGCAAGGAATAAAGTCCCTGCACACTCCCGCATAAAGTGCAATATACATCATATGGTGCCTTTATCCCAGCGGGGGGGGCTCAGATTGTTCAAGAAATGTGGAACTAGTGCTCTCAATGGGTGCTTAGAAAAAAACACTATATTCCCCTCACAGAAAATCAGTGGTGGGACGTCTATCTATGGAAAGGGGATAGCAGAAGAAGATTGCCCTATTCTGATCTCAGAGGAATATCATGACTGAAACTCTTTTTCAACCCATGTGTGTACTTTAAAGAGGTATCCCAGATGTTTCGATAAATTTCATTTTGACCATCTACATACCCCTCTAAAAACAAATTTCCCCATAGAGATTAATCTCAGGTAAAAAATACAACACATACTGACTATTGGTGTGGTTTGAAATGCCACTCTTTCAAGCGGCGATCATACATATCCGAGGGTAGACAGGATTAGGTTTACTCCCTTCAAAAACAGTCCACCGGTTTCGGCTGGCTTCCGTGGTTGAAGCGCCTTCTTCAGGACTGGGGAAACCCTACTGTAGAGTTCTTCTCGGGTGCGGGCGCCATGATCCACGTGTAACAATTGTTATATGTGATCCCCTTGTCGGTTTATACAGATGCAATGATCAAAATACATTTGGATCCTTAAAGGTATCGCTTAGCTTCCCGTACCAGAGTTACAGCCTGCACAGGTGCCAGCGTCTCCCGCGCGGTTGTTTATGTAGGTTAGCCCATTCCAATGCTGCTTATGTCTTAAAATGTGTGGCAATGTAATATATCAGTCCAGAAGCCAGCAGTGCTTTCACTGAACATGGAACGATAAATGCATCGTAATTAGACAATGACTCTGATCTGTCATAGAAAGAACAGACGCATAAAATGATAGTGAAAGACAAATCATATTTTTAACACAAAAATACATGTCAATATTGTGTTAACACCACAACTTTTTAATGAACTGGCTTCATCAGCAGATATGATATGGAAACTCAATTGCAAAAAGGAGAATTAGTGATGTAATTTCAATATAATGGGTCATTAGTGGTGCTAGATCAGGTGTCTGCAACCCCTGGCTCTCCAGATGTTTCAGCCTACGGCTTCCACTATCCCTCCCCATGGACTAGGCTGGCTAGGGTTGATGGGAGTTGCAGTCCAATACATCTGGAGAGTGAAGGATTTCAGAACTTAGTGCTAGAAGTGTACTATGATACACGGAATAACGTATCCCTCGCTGTCGGTTCTAATTAAATTGCTCACTTCTTGGAGTTCCGTGGCCCTTCCCAGGAACAAGGTCCCAGGTCAAATGTCTTCGTGGGGTCACGGAACACAGAGGTGGATTGCTACACCCTTTCCACAGACATTTGGATGCATTTTTGTCTTTAGCGTAAACCGCCTCAGCCCTAGTTGTATATAGTCACGTTCATTTCAACGTTTTACATTTTCTGCATTGTTCTCTTTTTATTCTTTTTTTCCCACTCCCTCTTTTGTTTTGTGCACTTCACCTTGTTGTCAAGTCTGGTCTGATCATACACATTTGACTTTTGGATTTTAGTAACACCAGTTGTTTACATTAACAGGGTGCCACTTGTGAGTTATAAAATGGCAGAATTTATCCCAGCAAGATGCAAGCCGGTGTCCTGCAGGTTATGCCTAGATGACAATGGACGATGGTCCATGCGTTACTGAGCAAGGTTGAGTTAGGTCACATTAGATGTGCTGGAAAATATAGACTAGCACCACCGAGCTTCCATCGATGTACCCCAAGGGTCTTCAGCCTGAGGCGCTCAAGAGGTTTCGGACTACAACTCCCATGATCTCCCACCATTGACTATGCAGATGAGGGCTGATGGGAGGTGCAGTCCAAAACACCTGGAGAGCAAAAGGATGCCGACTTTTGGTGTATAGTGGACGTGTCTATAGTGTAGGAGGGCCAAGATACCTGCTGCTTAATAGCATTACAGTAAATCGACCATACTAACATGTACTAACCAGGCGAGGCTGCTTCCGATACATCACCATGCAATGCTCTGCCTATAGAAGTAAATTACACCAGAAATGTAATCGATAAAGAGCTTTGAATGAACCATGACCAATGGATGCTCTTTGGCCATCTTCAATGCCATTATACGTCAGTCCATCTGCAAAGCTCTCTGTACAGCCCCCAAGCCTTTGCCACACAGCAGCTGGAACAGAGCCCTTTGCAGGGGGGTGCACCTGATTGCACCGCTTGCCGGATACGCAGAAGCCCAAGCCGCCTGATTAGGTTTAAAAGTGTCTATCAAGAAAAATGACACAGTGTCCCTCGATAACAACACATAACATTTCCATAGACAAGGACATGGTCGTAAATAGTTTCACTATTACCAATGAGAAATCGAAGTAGCGGGACCCAGTTCCCATTAGTTCCCGCTCACTTCAGCCTCTGCTGACAGATGGCATCTCTGATGACCTCTTTTATGCCATTGATCATCATTTTAATAAATGCACTGGAGTGTGAGCACTATGCGTGCAAACCGTATCCATCATTCTCAATGCCCTGTCTTCCCCAATCACCCTAATGTTGCAGGCATGTGCCGGGTGCCATTTATAAACAGCCAGGCATTTCAAACATGATTTATTCGCCTCTATTAGCATGTGCTAAGTCTTGTTACATTTGGTTCGCGGACTATAGCATACAGAGTGTGTTCTACTTTGCAGTTCCCCTTACCTTTTGCCTCTGCGCTGTACTTCCTCGGCTTAGTTCCTATGGCAGTGGCTGGCCGTATTGGCACATGGCGGCGAATCCTGGATTTCAGGCAGAAAGATGCCAGCAGCTCCAGACGTGGTCTGTGCGATTTAATCTCCCAGTAGAAGATGGTGAAACATCGGGTTACTAACCCCCTGACAGGCCCTTATATTCAATACACTTTGGGTTCTGATGCTAATCCCACGTGAAGTAGTGAGTACCCACATATGAGTACTGCAGTTGCTCTTTGCTTTGATGCAAAGTGCCAGATCTTATGTACAGAGGCGTTGCTAAGGGGAGGGGCTGAGGGGGCAATAGCCCCAGGTCTTTTGGTTGTAGCCCTGATTAGAAGCTCAGATGCTACAACCAAAATGTCACGTAGCCCCGAGTCCTTCCAGTGCCGACAGTAGCTTAGCCCCTGATCTTTTCCAGACCTACAAACACCCCTGCTCATGTATCTCACACACTATGGATTTAATCATCTTCTTAGAAACTACTCATTTTTTGGGGAGGGGGGAATGAATGCATATGCTTGGATTTGATCTGTGTGATACTAGATTTGACCAGGGTCACACAGTTTGTCAAATGAAGAAGCAATGATTAAGAGCCATGTTCCCTGGTTTGCCTCTAGCACCTGCTTTTGTTTTATTTTTAAATTCAATGCATTCTCCATCCCAAAGTATCTTTGTGAGTTGAAGCACAAGAGGCTCGTAGAGGAGCTGGCTAGGTTTTTACAGCTTCTTTAAACCCGAGGTAAATGGAGAATGAGCAAATCTGATCTTGGTGGTGTGGGGGAGATCCAGAGTCTGCAGCCATGAAGTGAGGAAGCCAGACCTCCATTCGGGCGAAATGAATGTTTGAAAGAATGATGCCAATGTGTAAAGCGCACTCTTCTTAGGACACAGTCAATCTTGTGTTTGGGAACAGTGAGTGTGCACTCTGCGGCAGGGACGTCATTTCATGAAAATGCCAGGGGTAGCATAAGTGACATCACATGACCTTGACCCCTTGATGACATCACAGGAAGTGATGTGATTTGACCCCACCCCAAAGTGATATCGCAGGTAGCGATGGAACACGACATTTCACGCGTTGACAAAACAGGAAGTGGCATCTCATAGCATTGTACACTACGAAAAATATTGTTAAGATATCACTATGTGATGTACATTTCATACAAGAATGGATCTCCATATGTATCATTAAGATCAGTGTGTGTAGGCCCATATTACCAAATTACTGTGTATGCAAGCAGACGTCCATGACCAAAGATGTGTTATGATATAGCACTTACGCTTAAGCGCTTTATATAGACAAAATATACACCCAATATTACCCAACCTGTGTTGGTACTTATTTATCGAACTCAGAAGGATGAAAGGCTGAGTGAGGTGTTTAAGAACAGACTAAATCAGCGACTCACCCCCTGAAGTGTGCCTGAAATAAACCTTTAATGAGCCTAGCAATTATTGTATAGAATTCCAGAAAGACACATTATTTGGTATTCCTATTCTTTTATATTTAGGGTCAATGCTGAAAGTGTTAGACTTGTGGCATTCTTGTTCTTATTTTTCTTCTTTTTTTAAGGGACCTGAATAAGAAAGCCAGCCACCCCAGAAGTAAAGAGCCGCAGGCCAGGAGCTTGCATTACAAAAAAAAAATATGTTTTTTTAGAGGTCCCAAGGGAGACCACAGAGGTCGCAAGGGAGACTTCAGAGGTCGCACTTGCGACCTCTGGCGACCCCTAAATGACGTCCCTGCTCTGTGGCTGAGGCCATGTGCATAGATCAGGGTTTCAAAGTATGGGCAACAGATCAGGGATCTCTGAAGCAACCTCCCCACCTTCCAACATCGCTAAAGGGAAACCTTCACAAATAATTCTTCTACCTAATATCAAACATGCACCAAACGGTGCAGGTGATCCAAAGATAGAACGAGTCCAAACGTATGGAAACGTGTCACAGATGAACGAACATACACGGATAGGGCCACAAACCTATTCCATTAGGGGTGGAGGAGGCTTATGTTGTATTACCACACGGGAGGGCATGGTATGGGGCCTCTCGGCCAATCAGTATGCTCGGAGGTTCGGCTAGTCCTCATGGGCTATACCTCATGGAATTACCAGCATCCAATGCCTCCTCAGTAGTGGTAGGCACCATCCTCTCTCCTGGGCATGTACACCCTTGCTGCCCATTTGTCCTCGCCCCTCACCATATCCACCTCCACCAGCTACTCCGCTCCTCACCCAAAACCCATCCACACTTACCTGCTACCACCTCATCCCTCGCTGGCTCCAGGAATACTTGCTGCTCTGCCCCTTCCTATTTGCAGCAATTTCCACCATGGAAAAGGAGAAGGGACTACCTGTAGTTCCCTTCCCGCTTCATACTTGTTGGCCGTTTTGTTTTGTGTTGTTTCTTTTAAGAAAAGATACATCAACCGCGTTGTTTCTCAATTTACAAAAAAACAGCTTTTAGCAGCAAGGAAAGGATGATTATAGCAAGAAATCCCGCCCCCACTTCGCTTAGGCGAGAAACTCACACCATGCTCCATTACCTGACTCAGTAATTGCTGCCCATCTTGGGGCTTGCTTCGTTAGAACATTGAGGGTAATATTTGCTGGTATAAGTCTTCTACCCAAATATTGCAAAGTTTCTCCTCTGTTTTCCCTCTCATAAACAGGACATTGTCTCCTCACTAGTTGGAATTTTTCCACTCCGCAAGCCAATGCCAGGTAGTGATGCCCTGCGGCCCTTGTTAAAGGCTCTCTTTTCTCTGGCCCAATAATTTAGGCCAACGTCTATTACGACCTGGCAATGGCCTCAGAGTGCCGCATTAGCCTTTCATTGAAAGGTGGTGAACGTTCCAAGCTCAGATTATCAGTGAAATGCTGTGTTTCTCCACAGATCCACTGGCCTAGTGGTTTAGCTAGACGCGCATAGCATAGAGACGCGCTACACTACCGTTGACATACGCAGTGATAATACCTTAGTGCTGATCAAAACGAGATAAACCTGACATATAGAGGTTTGTTGGATGGTTGGGGCCTTCTACTGAGCACTGGGCATTGGATTTGTGATGTGAGTGCTAGCGACTGAAAAAGGTAATTAAGCGCTATAATTCGACGTAGCAGAACAGTGAAAGGAATCATTAATCTCCTATAAAAGGCCATTGCGGTGCTGGTGTTTGGGATCTCTAATGGTAAAGGGTTTCAAAGGAATGGAGCAAATATCGGAAAAGGACCGGCCTACGACCTTTCTGTGTTTATAGGGGATGGAAAGGCGACAGTAGAGCAGATATTTACAATTGGAACTCTTAGCAGGCACATGCTGTCAAGTATGGCCAAATTATGGATTACTTCGGGAAGAAGTCCTGTTCTGGGGTCGTGTGAATAGATTCTAGCTGTCATTCATATCTGTGATCATTTCCGATGGTGGTGAAAGGTCTTTCGAATGTTGACTAGCCTAGCAGCCTTACGACATCCGAGCCCAAGGCGACATGCGGGGCGGTATGTTTCAATGTGATCAAGCGTGCTCCTTCCTAATGTTAATTGCCATCACTAGCCAGCAATGACTCCACGACCTCTGTGGGAACCAATCTCCCAGGTCATGCGCGAGGGGCTAGGTCGCAGTGCAGAGCGGCGCCAGAACACTGTGTTTAATTAAACACCAATGCCGTGTGGCGTGTGGCATGTCAGCGGAGCAGGAGGGGCGCGTTCACTGCAAAGGTCACGGTTGCGATAAGTTACCCAACCGACGCAGGAAGGAATCTGTGCGTACAGCTGACCTCGAATAAAGAGGCACATCCGGGGTCACTCAGGCTGGGAGAACTGTGACCTTTGTATTCAAGCCTTGCGATAAAAGCAAGAATTAGAATATCCTGTGTATAACATATTCTAAAATCATATTTGGAATAATTTCTTTAATGCATTTTTGTTGGCTTGCTGTCTGGTTATTGCATGTATTTTTTTATTTTATTTTTTTAGCGTGTGACCTTCTCTCTCACACATCGGCCCAAGTCGATATCAAAGCATTATATGAAAATGCTTAAAGGTGTAAATACATGTCAAGTTACGGGCCCACCTGGGTTTGGAATCATTGTGAGGGCAACAATAACCCTTACACTCAGAGCCGGCCTTAGGGGGGTGCGAGCCGGGCGACCGCCCGGGGCACCACGGCCCCCAGGACGCCATAAGCGCCCATAACGCCAGCTCAGAGGCGTCTTTAAAGGGCTCCCCCGGCCTGGCGTTGTGGGAGAAGGCGCGGCAGGCAGCCTTTTGCTGGTAACACCGCCCGCCACCGCAGGTGCCTTTAACAGCAAAAAGCGCCATTAGCCCCCCCTCCACGCCAGCTCGGGGAATCTTTCAAGGGCTCCCCGAGATGGCAAAGTGGCAGAAGGCGTGGCAGGCACCTCTTTGTCATTGAATGCACCCGTGGCGGCGGGCTCATTCAATGACAATGGGGTGCTAACGCGCCCTATGCATATCATTACCTCCTCGCTGCAGTGAGGAGGATTCAAAAAATAAATAAAAAGTGTCCCCTCCTGGCCCCGCCACCCTTCTGTCCCACCCCCTGTTAACCAGGTGTGTGCGGAGGGCGAAGGGGGGCGCCAATTCGCCCAGGCGCTACTGCCCTTAAGGCCGGCCCTGCTTACACTGCTACACACCAGAAGCAAATACCACTTTTCAGGTGGCAAGGAAAGACCGTACCAAGAGTTACTGTTACGCAGTGACTCGGTGGCCTGATTCAGAACAATTCCAAGCTGTCAAGATTCCGAGTATCTCAGGGTTGGTAGATGCTTGTGGTTCTTAAGATGTTTGGAAAACGTTGCTGCAAATATTATTGGAGACAATTATGAGGTCCCCGGTCTGGTAAAAATGCCAGAATAATTGCCAGCAATACCGGCACCAGCTTTTTTACCAGCCCGGGGAAACAGGAGTTTGCCATTGGGTGCTCTGATCTACCGGCAAGCCTGACCTGACGGTAGATCAGACCCCTAATGGCAAAGAAATGCCAGAATCACTGGCCCCGGTACTTTCCCATCCCATTCAAAGGGAATTTACCAGCTTCTCCACCGCCTGTAATACCAGGATGGTTTATAGTGATAATTTCAAATGACATTGTCGAAAGTCATAATGTCGATTTTTTTTTTTTAATTTAAATTTTTGTTTTTTGTTCGAAATGGGTGGGTTCCCCCACCCCTCTTTTTAGTATTTATTTTCTGTTTTACCCCTTTTAATTCCGGCGGGATACCCGCGAATCTGTAATGAGAGCCAATGTCTTCAAAGCTCTCACCTGCAGCTGTGTTTCCAGTAAAGTACCTGCTAGATGCGAAGGAGCGCAGATCACACCTGCCGGGCTTTGCTAGATAAAAACACATGCCTTCTGGAGGTTTTGGTACAGGATGGCATCTGTCGGGCCCCAGCTCTGCCATCCTGTTACGGGTTCTCAAACCATTTCCCCGTAAGACCGTCCTTCCCAGCCATTATAAAAACAGGCTCTTGCTGTTTTTACCCCTGGTGAAGCCATAGGCACATTCCCCTTATGTCCCTGTCTTCTTCCCAATGCTATGAAATCCCTCTTTGAACCCTTCTGTTCCAAGGATCACGGTCTCCAGTCCTGGTCCTCCAGCAGAGATTGGAAGACTTTGATTTGATGGTCTAGGGTGAGTCAAGAACTCACTCCTAGTTAGTTATTTATGGAGCCTATGGACCCCGGAACAAGAGAACTCAATAATATTTATTTTTTCTATTACAGAAGTCCCTGCCAATATTTGACCTGTCAACTCTGCATAATGAACACAGCCCTTAGGCATGGGAACTTTGGCACAACCAGGTCCCTCGAAAACAATGTTTGGCGATGCCTGCAAGATAGATCCATAAACTGACGTAAACTGAATTTGCATGACTATGACGGGCTACATCGGTTCTTGTGCTGCTTTACTTTTCCTAACGTGGATATAGAACTTTTGTGCCAGACTTTACTGAAGAATTTGCAGTTTCGTTTCCATATTTACAAACTCCTCAAAGCGGTGTGTGTGTGTGTGTGTGTGTGCGCACGCGTGCTGTCCACCCAATCCCGAGTTTGGGGAGACACGGAGGATTAACTCCCAGCTCTGAGCTGGGGGTAAATCCACCAACGTTCCATCCCATTTTTGGCACCATTGCTGTAGTGCTATTAGCGCCGCAGTAATTCCGCCGAAAAATGCCCCATTGAGTCCTATCGACTCAGGGGAGAATTGGGGATTTACTGCACTGCTGCAACTTGGTATCTGGCGCTAATAGCAATGGAGCAAGTTGTAGTAACACTATTTGTATATGGTGGGATACCGGTGGATTTACCGCCGGGATGCCGCCCAAGTTGTAAGGACCTCGTTTGTCTGCATATGGAAAATTATACTTCTGAATGAAGAGAATTTGGAATTTGAATTTGGCCTTGCCAGGGAAAGCGCAATCCTCATATTTGATAATAAGTGACGAGCTACCTTCACTCTGACTCTCTCCTTGATGCTCCCTTTTTCATGAGGATTGCAACCAATCCCTTTCTGTCCTGAAAGTAGCTTTTGAAGCTGGGATGGTAGGATGGATGGGAATCTAAATTGCTTGTCGTCCCCGCTGCCCGCCTTGTGCACAGGATTAATCCACCTCACCCCTTTGCCCTTCCCTTGCATTAAGAAAGAGGGTAAACCATCCTATCACCATTTGTTATGTCCTCATTAAAGGGGATCCTCTGCAGGGCCGCTCGCTGTTGGGAATTCTAAGCTTCAAATTAACATGGAGACCTCCCAAATACAAACACTTTGACCTTACGTCATCCGTTGATTGCCAAGCCCTCCTCCTTTCCTGACTCAATTAACATTTAAATGCCCTTTTCTGAATCTATGACCGAACAAACAAATTACTTGTATCATCCGCTTTGGGACCGAACAATCAGTGCCTGGATAATGCCGCTGGGCTTAATTGAAAGGTCTCCCCTTCCCCCGACGAGGTTAAGGGGGTGGTCGCATAGCCATCACTTGGATTCTTGGATCAGTTCAGGCCAAGCGGAGGGTCAAACATTGCATGGCATATCAATTCTGAAGAAAGGACCGAAGGAGGGAGTGCGGGGCGCATTTTTCTGGCCCATTGTCCTTGTCAAATACATCAATGAATTGAATGCCCATACCCTGCTCCCTGAGCCTTGTCATGGGCATTGTGCTGGAAAGGCCATTTATTGGCAAAACTAGACAACTGCCAGTGTGACTGCAAAAAAGAGATATGATATTCATAACGCGCTTAATACCCAGAGGTTTCTAAGCGTGGACCCAGGAATTGAACCGTTCTCTTGCTTCCAAGGCGAGCATGTTGCCCCTGAGCTATCCTCCCGATTCTATACCGAGACCATATAGTGATATTGTGCATTTCATGACGCTAGATGTCACACAGCAACAGGTGTTCTACCCGCCCTCCTTCCAAAGGTACTTAAAGGATGTCTCTCAGGTTTCTCTTAGGTTATTAACATGTTCTGCCTGCCGCTCACGTGCCTGCCTGGGAACCGAGTCCAAGACAAAGAAAATGTTGCCTTGTGGCTGCAGGAATTTGACAAATGAAAGGCTTAGGACTTAATGGGCCTCCTGCGCCAAACAAGAAAATACAACAAGGAAATATATATATATATATATATATATATATATATATATATATATATATGTACGTGAACAAGTGGCTGCATAATACTGTCTTTCCTTTGTACCGTATGTTGTAAATACACTGGAATTGTTCCTTTCCACCGTCCTTGGCCGACAGAGTTTATTCTGGACACTTGTTGTGGGATCCTGGTGAGTGCAACCTTAAAGCGCGTTCTAATGCGCCTTTTTTCTTTCTAATATATATATTCACTGAAAAAACGTTGTTAAAGGGACGTTATGGTTAAGTTGCACTAATAAAAACCCATGAAACTCAATGAAAAAGCGTTTTTTTAAGGGACGTTATGGATTTCTGCAGATTTGTCAAATAGCACCACATTTATAAGCCTTTAAAGTAATTTGGGACCCCCCGCCCTCTTATTTTGTTTCCCCCTTGTCAAAACAGCACCACACTTTGCAAAACCATTCAGAGTCAGGACTAGAATGCAGTTTCATTGAGTAGCGTCAAAGTTGTGAGCCGTCCAAAAACTGCTTTTGACCAACCATTTAACGCACAAATAAGCATAGATGTCCCCGATATCACAGGACTGCCCTGGACTGTTTGCGGACAAACCCCACATTTTGGGATCCCCCTATAACTTTGCCCCACATTAACGATTTAATTCGTCCAGGGGGGAACGGAGTGAAGTTATAAGCTGCCCAAAAAGTTCTCTTCAAATGGGTTGAGCAACATAACCATAACTACAGGCCCGCTACCGCAGACCGTGTAATATATCGTTGTGGAATGTGTGACTTGGCTCAAATGGACTTTCCTACTTTCACATTACCTTTTCAAAACCCACCATAACTTTCTTGGTGTTATATATTGTATTTATATAGCGCTTTAATCCTTTTCAAAACCCACCATTACTTTCTTGGTGTTTATGTATATATATATATATATATATGTATATATATACACACACACACATCTCTTATTATGAGCATACATTGTTCTATATGATATTTCTTCAAATGCAGTAATGTTACAATTCCAGAGGGGGGCTTAAAGGAATCATCATCTTAAACATCATACCCCCACCCACTGGAAAGCCAACGTCCCCAACCCCGCAAACATCTTCCACACTGGCAGGATTTATTTGAAATCTGGGATTTTCGCCCGCCTCCATGATCCCCCCCTTTCCTCCCCGCCACCTCCCTTCCCGACCCACAGCATATCCCCTCCATCCCCTAATACATGACATGGACACACAGACACGCATACACAATCACAGTAACCCGCCACTCTCCGCCCCTCTCTTCCCCACCATAAACATTGCAATTCCTCCATTACAGAGATACACAAACATACATACATACAGAAACACACACAAAACACAATGCTTTCCTGGGGCTCCCGTGACTTCTCTCTTCCGGCCTGGCTGCACCTGTCAGCCGCTTACACCTTCTCGTGAGTGCCCAGTGATGTGGCAGGTCATTTTAGAAAGACGGCTCTGAGTGGTTTCATAGTGGTCTTTCCTAAAGCGACTTATTTTATTTTGACTAAGTAAAAAATATTCTTTTCATTTTCATCAAATATATAGATGCCTGAAGGGCACTTAAAGGTTACTATGATATATTGTGACTTATAGAATTCTTTTTGCACTTCAAATGAATCTGTATCCATCCTCCCACTTAGGCTGATCAATATCCTCCAATACTCTCTCCTTTTTCTTTCATCTTCATCCTGCCATGCTGTTCCTTTGCAATGATACTAACTCTTCAATAGAGAGAACTCTGTGACTGCATTTTGAACACTATAGGCTTGATTCATGGAATAGTGCACAGAGATCCGGCAAAACCCACGTGCCGAGAACGACTCTGCACGTGCCTGCATGCAGAGATTTTTTCTGTGCGCTCTGCATATTCATGGAATTGTTTGCACAAAGTAACCGTGTACCTAAGTCGCGGCTGGAATATCCCTGGCACGCCCCCACACAAAGCAAAAACAGCCAGAACAGCTACCTTTGCGTTCTCCATGGGCACAAATACATGCACCCTTAAAACAGTGCATTGGGTCCCCCGCAAGCAGGCCTACATCTCAGGGACCCTGTGTGGGGTTCCCTGTAACTGTTACCGGCACCCCGACAACATGCGTACGATTTATCGTAACTCAGGTAAGACTCCGAAAATCTGTGTGTGAACCCCCATAAACCGTTCTTGCACCCTGCTACACTGTGGACGCACACCCCTAAGGTAGTACGGAAACCCAGCTGCGTACATGCACCCCTAAGCCTGACACCCGATCTTGCCTCTGCACAGCGATTCCCAAGCATAATTGTCTGTACCCCTGCCTTCGGATAGCAGATCGGATGGGGGCTTTGCGTGGCCATTTCGCTGCCGAGAGGTTGCACGGTCAGATCCATGAATATGGATCATCCCGCTCATTAGTGGGCGGGCAATGGACTGCCTGCAGGCCATCCATCGTAACACCCACATTTTCCCATTTTCTTCCTTATTTTACAAATGACACGCCCTTGCCCGCCCTGTCCACAAACCACACCCAGACTCTGGGTGTTGTATCGCGCAGGGCACTCAACCGCTCACAAAGATGTGCCAAGCCTGCACAAAGTCTACACAAGCCTTGAAAAAGTGCTACGCAGTCGTTTCCATGAATCGACAACTGGGATTTTGCATGCAGTTTGTCCCGCAATGTCTCAATTTGCCAAGCAAATAATTCCATGAATCGGGCGGGCCCTTTTGGTTTTTGTTTATTCTGTTTTCTTTTACATCCGCTGTAAACTCTGTAATAAACGACTTCTTGTACGCTAACATCTCTGTTGATTTACCCCTCCTCCAATGTCTATCCTTCTCATTTCATCTTAAGCCACCCAAACATGTGTTGTGTGCACTCCCCCATGCAGGTACGTGGCACCCCTAAATAGAAAGCAAAGGACACCTAAGAGCCTTTCTCCTCTGCTTCCACCAACACCGCTCCACAGTTTGTGACACGGTTTGTGTCAGTGGTAGAAGCAGAGAAGGGCTATGGGAAGGAGATGTAACATGATTCCTTCCTTGTCTGATCCCAATAGGAACTTTAAGTTAAAAGTACATCTTTTCGTTTGCCTGAGTTACTAGGTTCAAATGTATTTTTGGTTCTCTGCCATCGACAGTCTTTTTTGATGGGTTTTATATGAATATGTTTTTAATGAAAAAACTCATCAAAATGGATTTTATTTTAACTTTTTCGTGGTTTCCCCCAAATACCCATCCCCTATTGTTCTTTCACTATTCCCAACCACCACCCCTTATATACACTTTCCCACCTGGTATATTGTTCGATTCATTTTTTCGTTAAAAAATATTACTTAAAAAAACATCGAAAAAAAGACTGTAAATGAAAGGACATTGGGCCTCATTACGACCCAGGCTGTAAGGGGTTTACGGCGCCGTAAACAGCGCCGACCCTTACCGCCTGAGTACGAGGTCCCTTAGCGCCATGGCGAATTTAACACCTGCTTTTAGCAGGTGTTAAAATCCATGGCGCTAAGGGACCATGGAGTTAATTACGCCACCGTAATTTACGGTGGCGTAATTAACGCCTTCCCCACTCCCATTATGCCCTATGGGGCAAAAATGGGAATGGGGAAGGGTAAATGGGGATTGGGGACTTACCGCCCCGCCAAGGTCGGAATGGGGCGGTAAGTCCGCCAACCACCATGGCGTAAACGTAGTTTACGCCATGGTGGTAAAGTCACGGCCCAGGCGGTAACTTACCGCCTGGGTCGTGATGAGGCCCATTGTACCATATTTTTGTTCCCTAAATAAAAAATGTTCCCTAAAAATGCTTCCATTGAAAATGAGAATAACTTATTAATTACCTAGAAACATTATTTAACCCCCAACGTGGAGTAGAATACTCAATGCGCAATCTTACCTGGAGCCCTTTTTTGCATCGACTGACTTGGTGGAAGGCATCGAAGAAGGTCATTCCCCCAAGGTCGTTTTTTGGTATTAGCCTATTTGACCTAAAACATTTGACCTTTTGACAAAATTGACTTTTTCTGAGTAGTCCAAATTGACCTTTTTTGCAGCCGGTCCAAATTGACCTTTTTGTTTTAGGTCAGGTAGGTTAATACCTCCTTACCCAAACAGGAGGTGTGGCGGTTGCGGGGGTGTCCCCCGCTCCTCATGTTCCTGTAAGTAGGTTGAAAAGTGGGCTGCAGGGGTGTCCCTGTATGATTAACAATGAAGGTCAATTTGGTCAAAAGGTCAAATGTTTGTAGGTCAAATTGACAAGGTCAATTTGCAAAACGTCAAATCTAACCAACCCGTTTTTTTACCTGCCTCCTCCATCTCCCTGTCAATTTTAGTACCCTCACCTCCGCATCGACTTTCTGCTCCGTCATTGAAGTGATATGCTATATACATGTACTGTATCCCCTCACTTCTACTTCCTGCTCCATCATTCCAGTGATATGCTGTATACATGTAGGTGAGCCCCTCCCTTCTACCTTTGTGCTCTATCATTCAAGTGGTATTCTGAATCCCTGTACTGCTGCCCCTCACGTGTACCTTTCTGCTCCATCATTCAAGTGGTATGCTGCATTCCTGCACTGCAGCCCCTCACTTCTATCTTTCTGCTCGATTATTCAAGTAATATGCTGTATACATGAACTGTAGCCCCTCACTTTTACCTTCCTGCTCCATCATTCCAGTGATATGCTGTATACATGTACTGTAGCCCCTCACCTCTACCTGTCTGCTCCATCATTCAAGAGATATGTTGTATACATGTTCTGTAACCCCTCACTTCTCCCTCTCGGCTCTGTCATACAGGTGATATGCTGCAGCCCTGTACTGCTGCCCCTCACTTCTATCTCACACCAGCCCCATGCTTCAGCAAACATATGTCACCCACAGGGTCAGATCCAAAAAGAAATCTGATGTTTAGCTGCGAGTGTGGTGTGTCGTGGTGTCAGGATCATTTCTAACTTTGTTCACAAAGGGCTTTATATTGTACTCGGTGTTTGGGGGGTGAGGATTCGGGCACCTAAAGGCAAAGGTGCGTTAATTGCAGCATGCGTGCATTGCCTTAGAGATGATGAAAGTAGCAGACAAGGCCAGTTTGTAGGCGTGAAGGCTTGCCAATGCATGTATCTCAGAACCTGTTGCATGGACGCCAATGGACAGCCCTCCTTCCATCACTTGCAGAGCTTACTATTGTGGGGTTGGGGGCACAGTGCAAGTCTTTCTTGTTTCATTCTCAACCGCCATGCTGTGACCTTCTTGCTTTTTGGGTGGGCATTGTGACGAATCAACTTCTGGGGCACCAGTGGTCCATGGATGAATATCGGTTTCTAAACCATAAGTCAGCCCCACACATCTAGTACACCAGAAAGCATCCGAATAGATTGGCACACAAGTAAATTATGAACCTCGTTGTCCAAATTTGGTAACATGGACGGAACGGCAGGCTTATCTCTGCAATGTCGTGGATAGCTGGTTAGTTGCAACACAACAAAAATACAATTATTACCCAATGATAAAAGGAACTGTCCAGTCAAGGTTGTATACAAATATCAACTCTATAATTACAATGGACAGTTCTAGCACACTAAAAAATACAACCCAGACTGTAAAGGAACACAGAGGACAGACAGTTTCACGAAGGAAAGGGATGCACTCTGGATACTGACAGGAGGGTAGTCGGTAAAGCAATCAGTCTTAACTGTTCAAGGTTATTCGGTTTCAGCACCAAGGGAGCAAGGGGTCATAAATGTCTCTAGTGGCCTTTGGAGAAGGTCCAGGGGGACATAACCACAATGTACCTGGTGCTTGAGATGTTCTTGATGCTTGACAGCATTGACCCGGTTCCAGGATGCTTTGCATCTCCTGCGACAGTGTTCAAAATAGGATACAGCTGTGGGTAACTGGCGGCAGGTAATTTGGCAAGTGAGGCTGGACGGACGGCAACAGGCTGGCCTACACAGCAGCTCAGGGTAAAGAATCGGTATCTCTGTACTGGTTGGCGGATCTGAAACACTGTTCCAGCATCTTGGACGACTTGAGTAACTGCAGCATGACAACAGTCAGTGGTGCAGCCGGTTGCGGTTTGAGTGCTCGACTGCCTCGAAAATGTCCTTAAAAGATGGACGCCGGTTGATGCTTGTGTGGCACTACTCCTGGCTTATTTGCAGGGCTTGTGGAATCCTTTCAAGGTGGACAGCCGAAAGCTGAGGAGAGTGTTTGCAGGCAATAGCCTTGTCCTTTGTTCAGAAACTCTCTGGCACTTCCCAGCCAGGAAGCTTGCCGGCAGAACCTAGCAGGACAAGCTGTTTGCCGGCTGGGTACCGGTTCTGGAGCTGCTAGATGGGTCCTCTGAGTCCGGTATCTCCCTATGTTCTCTGGGAGATGTTTAGCGGAGGGATCTTGATTCCTTCTTGGAAATCCTGGCCTTCCTTCATTGGTGGAAGATGTAAGGCAGCCTGTACCTTCAAACAGGGTCCAAATGAGTTCTTCTTTCCTGCCTGCTTCCGGTGAAGCCTTCAGATCTGCTAAGTGAGGTACCCAGCCCTATTTCAAAGCCAAGTGGCCCCCAATGATTGGTGCAGGCTAAGCCTACCATAAGGAACTAATCCAGGGTCCCCAACAACAAGCTTCTGTTATGCTTGAGGTAAGGACCAGAGTACTTTGCAACAAGAAAGGTAAGAGTTGACAACATGTACTCTTAAGTCCCACCCATCATCCTGTCTGTTGTAGATCAGAGATTCCTTCTGGTTAACTGAGCCCGCTTGACTCTTGATTAAAGTGCAGGTCTCCCTTGAAGTTTGTGGAGAGAACAGACTTCTGTCTCGCTCAAATCACAAACTCCATCCCTCTGAAAGGGTTCCGCCCTGTAGTGGTTGCCTACGGTAAATAGTGAACCCAGACATGCCATTCACTGTCCTCCACACAGAGGAGTGGGAGCTAGCTTCAAGTTGATACATTGCATATGAAAACGGTGTTAGTTTTCCTGCTCATTGTTACGTTTTTTGACCAGACCTATTCACAGGCCTGCTTCAATTAACTCTCATGCATATGTGCCGCCACCACACATAACTTAAACAATAGCACAGGGCCGATCCATTTTTGATTTTTCATTAAGCTGGCCATGGGAGGAGAAAGGTGTTGCCCTTCACCTCTGGATGTTTTGGTGCACCCCTCGCTGTCACCTATCAAATACATGGGACAGGGAGGACTGCACCTGTAGGCTGTGTCCCATAGAGTACACTGGACTATGTGTTTGGTGTGCGTCGAGCATTATAAAGTGTGTGTGGATTAACCCCACACATTTTGATCTCGCATCATCCATTTTCCAAAAAATCAAGAAAGCACCGGCGAGCGCACACTCCCCGTGCAGCTGGTCGAATTACTCACACACCTTGGCCCTCATTACAACTCAGGCATTAAGGGTTTAACGGCGCCGTCGGTGCCGTTAACCCTTAATGCCTGATTACAAGTGTCCCTTTGCGGGTTGGTGTTTAACGCCTGCTTTTAGCAGGCGTTAAAAATCCAACCCGCAAAGGGACTTTGGAGCTAATTACGGCACCGTAATTTACGGTGCCATAATTCGCGCCTTCCCCATTCCCATTATGCCCTGTGGGGGCAAAAATGGGAATGGGGAAGGGCAAATGGTGAATGGAGAATTACCGCCCCACTCACCTTGGAATGGGGCGGTAATTCCACCATCTACCATGGTGGAATCGTAACCTTAGCGGCATGGACCATGGTGCTAATAGCACCATGGTCCTCCGCCAAGGTTGTAATGAGGGCCCTTGAATCTGGTGATTGCTGTGCTTAATACATATTTTCATTATTATCACTTACTAAACATCGCCCCTGATTTGCTGCATGCACTTATGCCGTGGACGGCCTACAAGTTTGAGATTCGCCAAACGAGTGCGGCGCGTCCCATGCCTACCCATGAGGTAGAGCATACCCTGAAAACCTGGTATCAATCACAGTGGGGCACTTTCAGTGGACGAACTGTGTGACCTGCAGCGCCAGGACTTTAGTAGTAGGCTTAAAACAATCAATACTCAGTTATATGAGTGGTGCTCACGTGCTGGGATCAGAATACGAGAATGCCACATTCACTTCCCGGAGAGAGGATGCGTGAGAGCGTATCTTGTCTACACGACGCACACATACCCCCGCTCTTGCCCGTGAATTGTTTTGCTTGCCTGATGAAAGGGACGATGGCTGCGATCACATCAGTAATTGCTCCTATTATAAACCCACCAGCGCAATATGACAGATAAAATTACCTTCCCCGCACTCCGCCAGCGCATCTAGCGGCCGGCGTGCCCTGCAGAGACGGAAAATAAAGGAGATTCAGAGCTTGTCACCTCATTTGAAAGTCGTAATTTTGCAAATAGGTTGAAATTGGCAAATGCGTAGTTTATGAAAAGTTCCATCCTGGGGTAAGTGCGGTAAACAGGTCTAAGGAAATGACATCAGATGCTTTCAGCCGTATTGTCGTTGCGTCTTCATTTCACTTTAGTGTAATAACTTTGCATAGTAATGCACATGGTAAGTCACATATCAGCCCTGTTATCATACATTTATGTGTACCTGCAACCGCATTGGCCCCTGCCATTCTCTTGTTTATCGCATCCCGGCTTCTAATTTGTCAAATATGTGCTCGTCTGGGGTATTTGTGTAATGTGAGAAATACAACTTTGCCGCCAAGTGTGTTGTCAACAACATTATCGTGGAAAAGTGACAACAGGAATCTGACCTCCAGTGTAAGACACTTGTAGAAAGCATAATAGTGCATTAGTTCCACTGCATTCTGAGGTGAGGCGCTGCCTGGCCAACGCATGAGTAACTGATGATATACCTGGCATGTTTTAGAATATTTAATATCATAGTGATAGGTCGGTTTGGTGTATGGAACTGCAGTGTGTAATACTCACATACATTCAAATATCTTAATGCATGTTTTCCCCTCTCCTCCGTCTTATCTTCAATACTTTCTCATTCATCCATTTCTCGTGTCTATAACTCTCTCTCGCTCTCTCAATCGCGCTCTACTTATAATCCTGTCCCATCCCTCCCTCTACCTCTCACTTTTTCAATCTCTCTCGCTTTATATTCTTGTCTCATCCTTCTCTCTCTTTCTCTCAATCTCTTGCTCCTTAAGTTATCTTCCTGTCCCTTACCCCCTCCCTCTTTTGATTTCTCTCTCTCTCTCTTATTCTCATGTTGTCTCCGTGTTTTTTTTATCTCTCTCTTCTCCTTGCTCTCTCATGTTCACTCTCCTTCTCTATGGCATTCACTTTCTCTCTCTGTCTCAATCCCTTTCCCGTTCTGTTCATGTTTGTCTCTTGATCTCTTTCTCTTTCCCTTTTTTGTTCTGTTTCTATTTCTCTCTCTCTCTCTCTCTCTCTCTCTCTCTCTCTCTCTCTCTCTCTCTATCTATCTATTGCTTTGTCTATTTCGCTTTCTCTTTCTGTTTGTGATCATGTCTCTCTCTCTCACTCTCGTTGTCTGTCTCGATCTCTTTCCCTTTATGTTTTTGTCTCTCCCTCTCCCTCTCTCACTCTTTTCCCTTTTCCTTATTCTCTCTCTACCTGGTTTTGGATTCCTCTCGCGCTCTCTTTTTTGCTCTCTCTTCCTCACTCTCTGCCATTCTCTACCTTTGTCGTTCTGTCTGAAATTATGAATCTCCTATCACAGAGATTGTATCAACCAGCTACGTTTCCCTTAGTCAATAGTGCCATTATTGATTCTCATAATCCAATATGTCAACGCATTGGAAAAATAACGCAATTTGCACTAATTAGCAAAATAAGCCTCCTTGGAGACGTCCATCCCAGGATTAGATTGATCCATTGCATACACATGTTTAACCCACAACTTGCGGTATTCAGTGTATGCATTTTTTGGGTAGCTTTGTAACGCATCAATGTAAAATTGCCTCCTCGTATACTGGGGTTAATTTGTTGTGTGACAAACCATTGTAAGTCAGTTTCATTATGCCACAGGTCACAGTAAACGCGGTGCAGTGATCACATAGAACCCTGCACAGGCACTGCCACAGGTCACAGTAAACGCGGTGCAGTGATCACATAGATCTCTGCACAGGCACTGCCACAGGTCACAGTAAGCGCGGTGCAGTGATCACATAGATCCCTGCACCGGCACTGCCACAGGTCACAGTAAGCGCGGCGCAGTGATCACATAGAACCCTGCGCAGGCACTGCCACAGGTCGCAGTAAACGCGGCGCAGTGATCACACAGATCCCTGCGCAGGCACTGCCACAGGTCGCAGTAAAAGCGGTGCAGTGATCACACAGAACCCTGCGCAGGCACTGCCACAGGTCGCAGTAAACGCGGTTCAGTGATCACACAGATCTCTGCACAGGCACTGCCACAGGTCGCAGTAAGCGCGGCACAGTGATCACACAGATCTCTGCGCAGGCACTGCCACAGGTCGCAGTAAGCGCGGGCACTGCCACAGGTCGCAGTAAACGCGGTGCAGTGATCACACAGATCTCTGCGCAGGCACTGCCACAGGTCGCAGTAAGCGCGGCGCAGTGATCACACAGATCTCTGCGCAGGCACTGCCACAGGTCGCAGTAAGCGCGGCGCAGTGATCACACAGATCCCTGCGCAGGCATTGCCACAGGTTTCAGTAAGCGCGGCGCAGTGATCACACAGATCCCTGCGGAGGCACTGCCACAGGTCGCAGTAAACGCGGCGCAGTGATCACACAGAACCCTGCGCAGGCACTGCCACAGGTCGCAGTAAACGCGGCGCAGTGATCACACAGATCCCTGCACAGGCACTGCCACAGGTCGCAGTAAGCGCGGCGCAGTGATCACACAGATCCCTGCACAGGCACTGCCACAGGTCGCAGTAAACGCGGCTAAGTGATCACACAGATCCCTGCACAGGCACTGCCACAGGTCGCAGTAAACGCGGTGCAGTGATCACACAGAACCCTGCACAGGCACTGCCACAGGTCACAGTAAACGCGGCACAGCGATCACATAGAACCCTGCACAGGCACTGCCACAGGTCGCAGTAAGTGGCTGCACAGGCACTGTCACAGGTCGCAGTAAGCGCGGCGCAGTGATCACATAGATCCCTGCAAAGGCACTGCCACAGGTCGCAGTAAGCGTGGCGCAGTGATCACATAGATCCCTGCATAGGCACAGCCACAGGACGCAGTAAGCGTGGCGCAGTGATCACATAGATCCCTGCACAGGCACTGCCACAGGATGCAGTAAACGCAGCGCAGTGATCACATAGAACCGTGCACAGGCACTGCCACAGGTCACAGTAAACGCGGTGCAGTGATCACATAGATCCCTGCACAGGCACTGCCACAGGTCACAGTAAGCGCAGTGCAGTGATCACATAGATCCCTGCACAGGCACTGCCACAGGTCACAGTAAATGCGGCGCAGTGATCACACAGATCCCTGCACAGGCACTGCCACAGGTCGCAGTAAACGCGGCTAAGTGATCACACAGATCCCTGCACAGGCACTGCCACAGGTCGCAGTAAACGCAGCGCAGTGATCACACAGAACCCTGCACAGGCACTGCCACAGGTCACAGTAAACGCGGCACAGCGATCACATAGAACCCTGCACAGGCACTGCCACAGGTCGCAGTAAGTGGCTGCACAGGCACTGCCACAGGTCGCAGTAAGTGGCTGCACAGGCACTGTCACAGGTCGCAGTAAGCGCGGCGCAGTGATCACATAGATCCCTGCACAGGCACTGCCACAGGTCGCAGTAAGCGTGGCGCAGTGATCACATAGATCCCTGCACAGGCACAGCCACAGGACGCAGTAAGAGCGACGCAGTGATCACATAGATCCCTGCACAGGCACTGCCACAGGTCGCAGTAAGCGCGGCGCAGTGATCACATAGATCCCTGCACAGGCACTGCCACAGGTCGCAGTAAGCGCGGCGCAGTGATCACATAGATCCCTGCACAGGCACAGCCACAGGACGCAGTAAGCGCGACGCAGTGATCACATAGAAGCCTGCACAGGCACTGCCACAGGACGCAGTAAACGCGGCGCAGTGATCACATAGAACCGTGCACAGGCACTGCCACAGGTCACAGTAAACGCGGTGCAGTGATCACATAGATCCCTGCACAGGCACTGCCACAGGTCACAGTAAGCGCAGTGCAGTGATCACATAGATCCCTGCACAGGCACTGCCACAGGTCACAGTAAGCGCAGTGCAGTGATCACATAGATCCCTGCACAGGCACTGCCACAGGTCGCAGTAAGCGCAGTGCAGTGATCACATAGATCCCTGCACAGGCACAGCCACAGGACGCAGTAAGCGCGACGCAGTGATCACATAGAACCGTGCACAGGCACTGCCACAGGTCACAGTAAACGCGGCGCAGTGATCACATAGATCCCTGCACAGGCACTGCCACAGGTCACAGTAAGCGCAGCACAGTGATCACATAGATCCCTGCACAGGCACTGGATAACAGATGTGATATATGTTGTCAAGGGCCAGCGCAAGCTTCTAGACCTTGAAAAAACGACCAGACCACTCAAACAGATGTCACAGTCTCAGAAATCACTGGAGCATCTACACACACTTAGGAGAATTGTCACTTATGTGGAAAATGACACACGCAATTGAGGTGACAAGAGTCCTTGTCCTTTCTTGTCAAGACATTTGTAATAATCATGGACCAAAGAAAATCTACACCGACTGCCACTTATCCAAAATAAAGCAGCTACACTTAATACTCAAGCCCTAGAAGCACATCTCACCAGGCCTGAAACAGCTCACCTGACTCCCCGCTGCAAAGGAAATAGCACATCAAAACAGGTGCTTTCCTTTCCAAATCCTCCATAACATGGCTCCTTAATGCCTCGACTCATCACAGGTTGACTAACCACCTCACTATACTCAGGTGCAAAAGACTGAAAGCCAGAGGGAGATCCTGCAGACTAGATGGTGCAACGTTCTGGCGCACCCCCCCACAAATCTGTGTCTAAAACTCAGTCTGTTACAGTTTATTGCAACCTTTTCACACTATTATAAATACATTTAAGAATACTTCACAATTCAAAATACATTCAAATTCACTTCCATAGCATACAGTCCTATTACTCATTCACACATTTATCCTTTAAAGTCTTTTCAATATATTTCCAGAATCTAGTCAGTGCCAAAACTAAAGATGTGCTTCTTCCTAATACACACCTGTGCCAGAACCCATCAATTTCAATCATGTTAACATTGTGTGCACACTTACTTTAAAAGCTTCAAAGCATGTGAACCAGCTGATCACAGGAGGTTGCAGCTATCTGCATCCTATCTCTGTGTGTGCAATAGCTTGTGGAGTGGTGAATGAGTGAATGGAGTGTGGAGCTGGCAGGGACCTTGGGGTTCCAGCCCCGGCAGTTAGAGACGGCAGCATGGGAGCCCGACCTGAGAGGAGTCACCTGCCTGTCTCGCCTGCTTGTATCTTCTTACTTTGATCTGCAGCTAATAAAGAAACTTCCTTGTGTACCTGCTGGTGTCCTGAGACTTGCCTGAGTCCTGCCTGCATGCCTACAGGCTGCCAAGATACATCAGAGGTCAACAAGTGTCGAGCCGTCTCTAAATCCTCTTTCTTTTTACAAATTCTGCAATATCCTTTATCTACTGCAAGAAGATTTACAGAACTCTCCTGCCAGTCCAGTTCCACAGCTTATTTCTTCAAGTTCCTGATCATCACAGGGAAAACTGCATTTTCCTCTCTTAGAGAATGCATTATTAATATTACTAAACCCATTAACTACTCTACAAAAGCCACTTTTCAAGCAGAACCTAATCAGGGCGAAAATGGGGCTTTCTGAGTCATACCAACATTTGAGATATAATGTCCCTCGCTCAACAGCTAGCAATGTTTGTAAAGAAGGAAGCCCCAATCCTAACCTCAGGGCTTGGGCTGGAACACACTGGGGGAGTCCCAGCATTGGTCTCCATACTTTGCCTTCCCTCTTATTTAACCATATGCTATGGCCCACCAAACTGGCTTCACGGACGTATAGAATAGTCCCCCTTGAGGATTGAAAGGAAAAGGAAAGTGAAAATCTGACTTCACGAATAGAAGATGTAACTCTCAAATGCCTGTGTACATTAATAAAATAACGTTCCCGCCCCTGCATGGCTCTTATACCTAACTCCACCGCACTTACACATTATGACGAGCGCTTCAGCCCCACAGCCACATGTAGCCATTACCCGGAAACCTCAAATGTGCCTGCCTGTCCCTGCATCTGGTTACATGACTTGTTCCTACGGCCTCTTGCTCTTTCTTTGTTGTAATATGAATGCTCTGCCAGCATGAGAAGTTCTGTCATCAATGGTGCCGCAGCAAAATCATCAACCACACTACCCTCACTGTGAGGTCAGATATAGCACCCCTCCTTCTCTACCTCCTCCCTTCCCCTTTACCCTCACCTCATACTCCTCCTCTTCCTAACCCTCTCCCTCCCTTCTTTCGCCTTCCTCCCCTCTCCCGCCTGATTCTTGTCTCACTTTCACCTACCTTCTTCCTTCACTTTCCCGCTCTTTCCCCCCCCGTCCTTAACTCCTCTTCCAGCTACCACTCACCTCCCCCCTCCTACACTCTTCTCTCCACTGTAATATTGTAAGTTGCTCTTCATGCTGTTATCAGGTTGTGGTTCAATTGTCATCTTATGCTTGATGTATGTTTACTTGTTCTCATGTAAAGCACTTTGGAGTAAAGGGCTATATAAATTCAATAAAATACAAATAAAATACAAATCGCTGCCGCCCGGGGCGTGTTACCTCATTCCAGGCTTTCTATTCCCTGTATATATGCCACACCTTTGTTTTGTGCCTCATGTCCTTTTTTTTCCCCCTGACGCTTATAAGTGGCACCCCACGAATTAGTGCATTATCATGCTAAAAAATAAATAAATATATGTGCAGACCGCCTGAACTGTTCTCATAGAACTCAACGGCAAGAGGCATCTTGGAATCATTGTCATGTTCTGTTATCAAACATAGGCCTCCACCTGTCGGCTTCTCGGAGGCCCAAGATCAGGGATAATTATGACGTCACAGACCTACACAAGTGTAGTTATAAAAAGGAGCACGGAGACAGAGTCTTCCCATGGGTCTGAGTGACCTACGACAGGAAATAAGATTCAATAATACATTTATGAGTTGAGGTTCTCTATGGCCGACCCAGTTTCCCTTTGCTGCCCGCTCAGGTGCCCCTTGGCTCCAGCATTAAAGAGGATTGGTAAACCAGAGGCAACATCGAAAACCCCTGGCCTTGTGCTACCCTTCCTAACCACCCTGTCTGCTGCCTTCGCCCGCCCTCTCGTGTGACTTCATCCTTCCACTCTAAAGGGAAATAAAACGCCTGGTGTCCTGCCTCTCTCCCTCACCTCCAGTTTATGGCTCCCTCTTCCTCCCAATGAAATATCGTCCTTCCTGCCAACCCCACAACTCTCTCCTATATCTCCCCCTCACCACCCAAGTACGCAATGTCCTGACTTCCTCCCCCACCAAGTCGTTTTCTAAAGCACTGTCATACACTTGGAAGTAGGCCTCTGACATGGAGGGGTCATTTGCGAGTATGGCCTTGCCCTCTGACAGTGCCGGGGGCCACTGGCCTGTTGCCTTGGCTCCAGGGCTGTTCCAGAACAGCTTCATGTTTGGCGGTTGTCCTCTCACTGTCAGAAAGGCCTGGTCTCAAGCATGGCGTAAGCATTGTTATCACTCCCCTCCGCCTCCTCCATTTCCCTCAAGCCTCACGAGTTAGTAGAGAAGAGGCCACATCACTATGCTCTTTCATCAGTTCAGTGAAATATGAGCTCCAAATTCAACGGGGGCAGTGTCGTAGGACAGATTTTTTTCTGACCATAACTCCCATCAGCCTTAGCTAGTATAGACAATCGTGAGGAGAGATGGGAGGCGTAGTCCAGAACATCAAGAGAGCCAAAGGTTGCACAACCCTGTGGTAGGAGATATACCATTCAGAAAACAAATACTCGCCATTGGCTATCGGGGGGAAGCCATGCCTCGCCACTGGCTATCGGGGGAAGCCATGCCTCGCCACTGGCTATCGGGGGAAGCCATGCCTCGCCACTGGCTATCGGGGGAAGCCATATCTCACCATTGGCTATCGGGGAAGCCGCGCGCAAGCTGATCTGAAACCAAATACATTGCTTTTACTTGTAGAATTCAGGGACAGGGAATAGCATGACTTCTAAGACATACTCTGTGAGAATGTTATGGTTACTATGGTTACATCTTCGTGTATGATTCCAGAATGTTGATGGCATGATACACGAAGATGTGGCTTTGTTGAGGAGGTCCACTCGGGGGCTCCTCCGTAATAAATACTAAATGGAAAGAAATATACATCAATCTACTTGTGATGATATGATATTATACACTACAGCCTTCACATGTTATTCATATGGCATTCTAGGACAGTCTCTTGTACATCACCGTCCTCATCACATTTTTCACGGTGTGTCATGCAAAATATCGACACAAAAGCCCCCTTACCAGTCCCCCTCTCTTGTTGTGGTCTCTTCTCTCTTTCTATCTTGTGTTGAGGTCATAAAGGTTTTTTTCTTATATCATTGCTTTCCACGATTAAGTGGTAGGGTCAGTATGGCCATAACTCATGACTTGCGCACGGTTTGTCTAGCCATAGTTGATCTCGTTCCTAAAGATGACTTCTTTTTGTTGCATCCTGCACTCAAAATTCCTCTGGAGGATAACTCGGGGGCAACGTGCTTGCCTTGAAAGCAACACGAGAGCAACACTGGTTCGATCCCGAGTCCGCGCTTAGAACCCTCTGGGTATAAAGCGCGTTATAAATAATCATATCATATCATATCAAACCCAACAGGGAGAGAAGGCTTGCTTCTGCATTTCCCGGATACCGCTTGGCAATTTGGTCTTGCATCTTATAAGATATATTAGTGTTGAGGAAAGGTGGAAAATTGTACACCGGCACTACTGTTTCCATGGCCTGTACAATACTCTTATCCACAATGTTGCATAAAGGGAAATTACTTCTCACTGTTCAACATTGTAAACACCAAAATCTCATACACACGCGTGAGATGCCGACGACGCAAGCACAATGTGTGGTTTATATAGGGTTGAGCTCGGTACCCAGTGATTTTATCATTGAAAAATATATGGCGGGCCGCTCAATCTTTTTTTTTAAGCCACTATCTAACACTTTCCCCAATTGTTCTAGGACTGGAGAATGTCTAGTACCCCACTACGTTTGTCCCGGCTGTTGAGTACGTCTAGCGTTTACACAATGCCTTGTGAAGCATGGAACGTCAAGCCCTTACGCCTCCAGGTCAGTGGTGCGCAATAGAAATCAATGAAGTAAAGTGAAGTCATTCATGATCATTATGGTGGTATGGGGGGTTGGAGCGCTGAGGGGGTGGGAAAGGATGGCAGGCCCTATGGGTATGATTTACAAGAGCGTTTTACAATAGCCCAATCCCACTGAAAAACCTGTGGTAAAGGTTGGTGGTATGCGAAGGCCCAATGAGTTACCCCACAAGCAGTCCTCATTCGAGGTCGTATTTACTATACAAAAGGCTATTCAGTGCATGCCGAGCGGGGGCAGGTTCAAGGGCATCGAGTCTTGCAAACACCTCCTACGGGGTGGGAGCTTGCGAAGGGTGGACGAGTGACCTGTATTTCAATATTAAAGAGTCAGGCTGAGCCGTCTGTGACCGAAGGAGACTGTAGATGAGGGCTCCGAGGACGCCGCGGAGAGCATATGAGTGATCTTCCCTTGGACACGAGATATAGAGGAGAGTCTCTGATATATAAATCACGCCAACGTTTCTTCCCCTACCGGTCAAGCAGTCAATGTTTTAAAGAAGACTTTGTCATATTTAATAGCGCTGTCACCCTTGCAGTTTCACTGGCCCGTTAATAAGAAATTCATAAATGACGTGTTTGGCCGCCGGCTTTCCAGCAGCTGTTATAGATATAAATATGAGCGCACACATCCCTCCTGAAGGTCATGCGCTCAATGCCTGCCGGAGTCACACTAGTTTGGGGCAGAGGTGTTGCTAGGCTTGTTAAAGATCCGTGGCTACGCTAATGTCGGGACTGTCGGGACTCGGGGCTAGCTAGCCTTTTGGTTGTAGCCCCTGAGGTTCTATCCGAAACTACCACCAAAAGACCAAGTGCAATAGACTCCCCACTCCTCCCTAGCAATGCCTCGGGTTTGGGGTAACAGTGGATTGGCCGCATAGTCTCAGAGAGACTATGGAACCGGACCAGTTTGGAAATGGACCACAGCAAATCTGGCTTGGAGGAAAATGCTTGGGCATGAATGTTGGTCTCATGTACCAATGCCACTCTGTCTCGCTGTCTCACACCCTCCCTACGACTCTAGCCCTCGCTCCCTCCTGTTAACTCACGCAGCGTAGGCTCTTTGCCTATTTCCTTGCTAGATGCCTTACACTACTGTCCCCCCTTTCTCCTTGTCAGCCTCTTCCTACTCTCTGTCGTCCTTCTTTTCCCTCCCCTTAGTTAAACGACCGTTCTTTCATATCCCTTTCAACAGGGGACCTCTCTTTGCCTTCCATCTGCTGTTTCCTTCATTTCGCAAGATTCTTTCTTTCTCCTGATGGGTAGGTCTGGCATCCATATGTATCATACTATCTGGCTGCTTAGAGTTTTTCACTCTAACTTACACTTTGCCCATGTTTCAGCATCTATTTATCTCCCATTTACTCACACGTGACTTGTTTTGGTGGTCCCTCTTTACCTCTGTTCTCTTAACTCCCTCTCTCTCGCTTTCTCTCAATTTCTCTCTTTTTCACATTATTCCTCTCACTATCCTGCTTGATCTGTCCGATGTATCTCTCATTGTTTCTCTTTCTCACTCTCCTTTTCAGTTCATTCATTGGCTGTCATTCTCGGTGCTTCTCTATTTGGCCCTTTTCATTTTCTTTGTGTTTTGCTATTGCATTGCTTCATGTTCTCACCAAATTCTTTATTTACATTCTGGTCCCTTTTTGTTCTCTGATTTCTATAGTTTATCCCTCCTTTCCAAGGCTTGTCGACCCCTCTGTTCTCCTTACTGTGTTGTCTGTTCTTGCTTCTCACTATCTTTATTACTCTTCTTGCATGTTTCCCTTTTTCTTCCGCTCTACTTGATTCTCATGTTCTTATTGACAGGTTTTCTTGCTCATTGCCTGTGATTCAAAATCGTGTGGCACTTTCACTCTCGGCCCTTGGTCTTTGTGACGAATCAACTTCCGAGGCACCAGTGGTGCAGGGATGAATATCGGTTTCTAAACCATCAATCAGTCCCACACCTCTAGTATACAGGAAGGGACCCAAACAGATAGGAATGGAGGCATACTATAAACCTCCTTGTCCAATTTCGGTAACGTGGACGGAACGGCAGGCTTATCTCTGCAAGGCCGTGATCATTGGTTAATTGCAAAACAGCAAAAATACAATTATTACCCAATGATAAATGGGACTGTCCAGTCAAGGTTGTATACAAATATCTATTTTATTATTATCACAACAGACAGTTCTAGCACATTACAAAATACAACCCACCCTGTAAAGAAATACAAAGGACAGACAGTTTCAAAGAAGGAAAAGGGTTGTACTCTGGATACTGACAGGAGGGTAGTCAGTATAGTAATTAATCACAATAGTTCAAGGATACCTGGTTTTAACACAAAGGGAGCAATAGGTTGTAAAATTTCACTATGGGCCTTTGGAGAAAAACCATGGGGACAGAAGCACAATGTACATTGTGCTGTAGAAGTTCTTGGTTCACAACAGTGTTGAGTCTGTTTTAGGGCGCTTTGCCGCTTCTGCGACAGAGTTCAAGATGGGAGACAGCTGTGTATATCAGGTGGCAAGCAGTTCGGCGGGCGAGGCTGGACAGACTGCTGCAGTCTGGCCTACACGGCAGTTCGGGGTCAGGAATCGTTGTCTCAGTGCCGGTCGGAGGTTCTGAAGCACTGGTCAAGGTGTCTCGGATGGCTTTAGCAACTGTGGCATAACAACATTCAGTGGTGTAGTCGCTTGCAGCTCGAGGGGCTCGACTGGTTTGAAAATGGACTTTAGGACAGGTGTTAGTAGAGTCTTATCGATGCACTCCTCCTAGCTTCTTCACTGTGCTTGTGTCGTACTTGAAAGCGGACGGCTCAAAGCTGAGGACAGTGTTGCAGGCAGCTGCCATGACTGTGGTTTGTTTCAGAGACTCTCTGGCACTTCCCACCTAGGAAGCTTGCTTGTGGTGTCTAGCAGGGCACGCTGTGTGCTAGCTTGGTACTGGTTCTGGAGCTGCTGGAGGGTCCTCTAGACTCAGTATCGCTCTGTATTCACTGGGAGATGTTTAGGGGAGGGATCTTACTTCCCTCATTTGAAATCCTGGCCTTCCTTCAGTAGCGGAAGATTTGGGGAAGACTATACCTTCAGCCAGGGTTCAATTCTGAGTTCTATTTGCTATTCCTTTCAAAGTCTTCAGATGAGCTGCCCAAATGAGGGGCTCAGCCCTCTTTTAAAGCCAAATGGGCCACAGTGATTGGTGTAGGCTAAGCCTACCTAAATTAACCTATCTTGTGTCCCCACCGACAATCTCCTGTATGCATGAGTTCATAACCAGAGTGCTTTTCAACAGAAAAGGTAAAGGGGTAAAAGCATGTAATACTAAGTCCCACGCATCTTCATGTATGTTGTAGATCAAAGGGTCTCTCTAGTTAATTGAGCTCTCTGCAGTTCTTGAGTAAAGCAGCAGGTCTCCCCAGACATTCTGTCTCTGTTAAATCAGATACTCCTACCATCTGAATGGGTTCCCCTGCAGAGATGACTACTGCAACATGCCGTGCCAGACTTGATATTTCACTGTCCATTGATAATAAGGGCACGAGCTGGCTTCAGGTCGACACAGTTCACATCAAAGTTTGTTGGGGTCTCCTTCCTCCTTTGTTAGCCTCAGCAGCCAGGTCCCATGTGGGTCTTTTTGAATTGAACTCTGATTAGTATGCAAAGCTGCACCAGCAGCAGAGCTAACAAAAGGACAGGGCGATTCCATGGAGCCTTTGTTAGCTAATTAGGCTGGTCATGGCAGGGGGAATGTTTTGCCCTCCCCCGTCTGAGAGGGCATGGTGTAATCTTGGCTGTCATATCCCAACTAAAAATGACAGTGGGGACTGCGCCGGTAGGCTGTGTCCACCCATAGTACATTGGTCTATGTTTATGTCGTGCAGTCAGCATAGAAAAATGTGCTCGGATTAGCCCCACACATTTTTCAGAGGTTCATCTACGATCATTCGGTTTCTTTTCAAATATAAAAAAACAGATGAGCGCTGATCCACTGTGAAAATGGTTGAATTCCTCACACCTTTCTTTGTTCCTTTTCCGATTATGTATTCCTTTACTCAGTGCTTTAAGAGGGATGTAAACTCGAGCCGCAGCTTTTACGGGGGTGTGTCCTGGTAAGGTGTCTGTGCCGCAATTAAGAGGCAGCATTTACCTCAACTGAATGCTGCCTGTTAGGCCACACCCCCGTAAGTGTCTTGGATCGGTTTTACAAAGGGGTTGGCGCCGTAGCCTAACTGGCAGCATTCAGGTCAGGTAAGTGTTGCCTTGGTTTTTTATTACAGTGCTGACCCCTGCCAGGAACCCTTTCCACTAGAGATTTCCACTAGATACCTGGGGTGTGAGGGTGATGATCCTTGCAACTCTAATGAAAGGGGTGTCTGGCCGGGGGCGGTTGGGCAGTGACGCAATGAAAAGTTGAGTTTCTTTTTTGTTATGCCTGAAGCTCTCACGGCACTGCAAAAATACACTTTGCACAGTTCCATGAATCAGGGTTTGTGTCGGCAGTGCAAAGTCACTTTTCAGCAGTGCCAGTCACTTTGAACCTTGCAAATAATTCCATGAATAGGGTGCTTAAAGTACTAATCCTTTTTTTTATTAAAGCATTCTGTCTCGTCTTCTATAACGTGTTGTGTATTGCATAACTTATTTTATGTTATGTAGAACACTCACTTTTGACTTAGAATACGTAAGCTGCACTGGTTACCCTTACCAACTAGGATCCTGTTAATAAATGCATGTGTCAGACTACAGCGACCGGTGCACTTCCTTACCTTGCGGTTAAGGGAAATGTCTCTGGCAGGCCGCAACACACATGCAGCGGTACCAATGCCAGATTTGAGACTAGACTGGTCCTCAAGGAGAAAACTAGTAAACAGTCATCCTTGTGCCAAGCTCTGTCCACATGGAACTCAGTCTCTCTAGCAATCCAGACCACTCCATCCCTCCTCCTCTTCCGGAAAGAGCTGAACACCTGGCGATATCCATCAGGCCATGACATCACCCAGGCTGCAGGGCTCCTCCCCAGCCACGGGATGACTATCTGCACCTCAACGGTATCAGGTAATAAAATTGTGGCAAAAATTTCACAGGTAAATAAAATTGCGGTAAAAATACTGTGGTTTGACCCGATAAAGGTGTACCCCATTATACCATTTAAGCAGAGCGGGGGTGTCCCCTGCTCATCTTAAATGGTATAATGGGTCTGTGGGTTGCAGGGGTGTCTCCCACATCCTTTACATGATTGTGGTGCGAAAAACCACATCATTTTTGCCGCAATATTTTGTGTTCACAGCCATTTTTACCGTGATTTTAAGACATGGAACCACCTCAACACAGTGCTACTGTGTTGTTTTGTGTACACACACAACACTGCGTTACTGCTGGCCACTCCACATTCTGTCCTGGGAACACTTCCCTGCTCCTGCTGTACAGTGCGCTGCAGCTTCCAGCTAGATCTGCGCGCTGTAGTCATAGCTCATGATATAAATTGACAAAATGCATCAAGAGAAGAATAAGAATTACACTCTTCCATTCTTCTTACAACCGCTTCCTCCAGTGCCAGAGTGGCCTTTAAGCTATTCCTTATATCTGGAAAAGTGGGCCACCAGTTTCACATAGTAATCTTTGATTCCAAAGTAGGAAACAGTGATTAACGAAGTCAGAGAATAAGTAAAGTCTTCTGGTAACCTCTTGTAATACTGGTCATGGAGGGTAAAGGGGGAATAACCACAAATGCATGCATGGAACAAAACAACATTCCATAGACATCTGCCTCGTTCACGCCATATGGCACTCCAAGGGCCGAATCGATGCCCTAGCTCCAATGGCTTATCCAACTCTCATCGACGCTCAGTCTTTCTGTGGATACCTTCTCCTTGTAAAGCATAAATGTTTATCGGGGATCTCCGCTGAACTGTCACATCGGTATGCTTAGACCAGGGAGTGCTTCGATTTCTGGGACGATGAATTGGAAAGTGAGGATCAGACTAAGGCGAAGTTGACAACAATTCTCAGGGTTCTGCAAGTCCACTCCTAGAGAGGCCAACCACCTAGGTTTTTCAGGATAACCACCGACCGCGTAAATAATTGCAATGAAGCATATTCTGTGAATGTATAACACGGTGTGCACCTGGTTCTTGAACACTGGGTTTGCTGAATTGCACGATATTACTTCACTTTGATGGTCCCATTAAAGCAAGAAGGAAGCTGTGCTTTTTCCGGAGGTGACAGCTGCTCTGACCCCACATCACCTACTCCCCCACACTTATCAATTCTCAGCTTTCCCAGTAGAGGCAGCCATTTTGTAGAAAATCCTTGGGAACGATGGTTGAAAAGCACGCTCACCTATCGTTTCAGGCTAGCTCTCCCCCCCCCACCCTTCTGCAATCCCCAGGTCTTAGAAGAGATATTCCATTTGTGTAAGCCCTCGTACGCTTCCACCTTTTGATCCACGAGGAATGGTCTAATGAGAAGAAGTGGGTTTTCCAGCCTGCTGCCTTTGGTCCGATTACAAAGATCCACAGCTATTGGCTGGCTCTTCCCGGACCCCAAGGCCGGCCTCATTTCTAATTCATAAAGGTGTTTAACTGGTTAATGAATTATGTATGTTCCTCTTTGGTGACAACGCACGATAAAAGGTTTGTTGTTTCTTACTAAAAATAGGAACACTGCTTCGAAATGTAATTGACAAGCGGAAGGGGTTGTTCTTAGTCAGGCGGTTAATACGTTGAACGCGTCAACGAGTGCGGCGCAAAGGGATTCTCCCCCTACGCTTAGCTCAACTTTCCCCACCTGCGCCAAGGAAGGCTAATCTGGCGGATTTTCAGCTTATTAAAAGGGATTTCTTTTGGCTGGCGCATGATACGACAGCTAGAATCCAAAGCCCGCGGAGTCCGATTCTGCAGCTTCCACAACACTGATGTTTAATATAAGATTTTATTGGTAATAAATTTAAAGAGAAAATGCTTGTTTTTTTGGGTTTTATTTTTGTTATTGTTGCCTTTGCAAAATGTAATATTAATTGATGAATAGCATCACTGACACAAAACAGTTGATCATAACTTTTATTTTACTAAAACTTATTTTACTAAGCACACAATTAAGTTATACGTACGTACGGTCCCACTGGGTATTGCTCTCCCTTGAAAATAATGTGGGGCTCGTTTGGTTCTAAAGAAGAAATGTAAAGCTCAGTTTGGACATGTTTGGGTCCCGAAAATAAAACGCACAAAAAATGCACAACATGGAGCTAGTAAGACAACAACTTCCAAACATTGCAGTTTTAATAAGGCATTGAATCCAGCTGTGCAACCCCAGAAGCACTGGTAAGCAAGCAGCAGTTTTCCTTTAACATTTTCCTTTAGTCGCCCAGCCACTCCCTGTGCCCTAATGCATCCAATTGGCTGCTCAGCCTTCCCTTTCTTTTCAGATCTAAATAAAGAGGAAACTAAGGCAGCAGTAATTTGGCTGGCACCTCAGATAACTATTAACTTCTAATTTTAGTTTTGGCTATTAGGTGTTGCTTTGGCACACCAGAATGCACAACACCATTGCATTAGCGTTCAGAGTGCAGGGAGATGGGATGTGATGAGGGATACACACCTAGGGCGTTGTCTGGTTATTTATTCACCCATTGACCACACTTGGCCATGCTAATCCCTATTGCCATTTCCACCCACTACCGCATCCAACCCCTGTAAAAAGCATATCTGGGATCTCTTTGAGTTAGCTTTATTATGCAGCGACATCAAACCTTCTCCTACATGGGGTCTGCCAGTGCTATTTCTAAGAAATGCTCCAAGAGTATGGGACTGATTCATGGAAAAAGGTAAATTGACCCCGCAAAGTTTGCACCTGGAAAAGTACTTGGCATGTCCCTGTGCAAATAAGAAAATATGTATGCTCTGCCGCGTATTCACAGAATTTCCCACGCAAAACAACCCTATGCCCAAGGAGCAGCTGGAACGCCCACAACATGGCCCCATGCATAGCAATTCCAGCTGCGCTTACAGACCTTTGCGCACTCCTCACCCGTGAAGCAAAACACCCCAGAAAAACTGCATGCAAACTGCCACTACCAATGCAGCAACCCGGCGACACTGCGTAAGGTCCCTCACAACTATTCCCAATACCCCCACATCATGCATACCATGTATCGTAGAAGTTGCCATTTCTCTGTAAATTTGCGTGGGAACCCTTGTAAACCGTGCCTGTGCCCGGCTACAATGCTTACGTGCATCCCTGACTTCGATCGGAACCCCGACTGCGTGCATGCACCCCTAAATCCAACATGATATCTTATCTCTGTGCGGTGATTCCTATGTGCAAGGGTCTGTACGCCTGCATTCGGGTGACGGTTAGGTCGAGAGGTTTGCATGGTCATTTCCCAGATGTGAGGGTGCACGGTCAGATCTATGAATACGATTTGTTCTGCTCATTTGTGGGCGTGCGATTGCCTTGCGTGGGCTGTCCCTTGGAACATCTACAATTTTCCTTGTTCTTCCTCATTGTGCATGTTCCACCCCCTACTTTGAACTCTGTGTAGGCCCAACCCACCCTCTGTGAGGAGTCTCACGCAAGGCGCTCGACCGCTCTCAGAGATATGCTGAGCCGGCGCGAAATCCACGCAAGTCCCAGAAATGTCCTGCAAAGTCGATTCCATGAATCGACAAACAGGGTTTTGCATGCAGAATGGGCCACAGAGTCCTAATTTTCCCTGCAAAGAATTCCATGAATCAGGGCCTTAGTTGTTTAATTGCCACTGTAACTGTGAACCGGGTATAATCAGAATGTCTTAACCAAGGGTGTCTTCAACCACTTGATTTATTAGCAAGAAGTGCATCCTCACATCTGTTCCTTGCTCCAAGGTTATGTTAAAAAATAAGCATTGGCAAAGGCAACAGTGTTGGCTTGCATATCAGTGTTAAATAGACATGTGTCAGGTACTGGTATAGGCCCTAGTACTCAAAGTATTTTCCAGGTGATGCTATCCTATGGCCAAGTAGTATCATTATGGCAGTGCCTGGCAAATGCTTGTCCAATGCATATCCAAAACCAAAAACTGAACTCTTAGCTTTGCCAGTGTTTCCCTTGCCCTAGAAGTCATTCTCCTACCAATATTCTAAGTATCAAGATCATCACAAAATTGACTGATTTCCATATGTTGGTTATTGCTATTTCATGGTAAGTGAAACTCTGTTCGGATGCCTCAATAAGTCCACAGGCTGTGTGCATGATGGGAACAGGAGAGCACTAATGAGACGATTGACGGTGCTCGGGAGCGGTAGGAAAAGCACTTCAAACAGAATATTGAAGGTTCAAAGATGAAAAATGTCAGTCTTAATGATTGACACAACCTGAGGGTCCTGGGAGGGTCCAGAGGGTCTTAATTGTCAATATGTATTCCACTGCTCTTTACCATCATCACCAGTGGCAGACGCGTTCCCATCGATCCAGGCCGCGGGTCACCTGGCAAGGTCCGGCCATCTCTTGGCCGGCAGTGCAGGGATCCGTTTATGCAAATTTCTATACACTCAGAATACTATAAGCAGCACGCTATTGTCAAAGAGTTGTTGTGATGTGTTTGGATCAATACGTTAACTATTTGTGCGGCATCAGTGCATTTACATAATGGCAGGCTAATACCACGACTTAATTTATGCTGGCCGAGAAGATACATATTGATGGGGTAAGCTGTGAGACACCATCATATGAAGATAGGATTAATTTGGATAGACATGGTGGCAAAGGTAGGGTTAGTTCCTACCCCCTTAAAATGATTGGATACCTTTGAGGGTGAAAGTGTGGATGTAACTTGTTAGAGCCTCTTAAAAAGGTTAGGGGATGTGGACAGTGTCAAAAGTCATGCTCGGTTGGGATGGGTTTGATTTTGTCATTTTATCTTCTGTCCTCATTCAATGTCGCTCTTTGCTATATTATGTTCTGCCGTTTTATAATGGGCTTTGTTATTTTACGTGATAGTATATAATATGCTATATGATGCCAGAGGTCTGCAACCTTTGGCTCTACTGAACTGTCCGACTACAGCTCCCTTCAGCCATAGCCAACATAGTCAGCGAGGAGGGATCTTGGAAGTAAGAGTGCAGGCATTTGCACTATAATATGCTACATTATGATATCGTTTTATTTCCAAATACGTTTGAGGGTACCTTTTGAACTCATTCAATTTCGTCTATATATGAATACTGCTTTGAGATTACTTTTGGGGCTCGAGATTGAGATAGTTTCATAGCATCCTCGAACCGTCATCTTGGAAGACTCCCCCTGGATCAGCAGGTACCGTGATTTACATATTAACGACTTGAGTACTTGCACAGGAATTGATCAGCTTCCAGAACCCTCACATGGGAGGGTACTCCAAACTTGATCTTCTCTGATCTTAGAAATACTTTCCTAAAGGGTAGCCTGAATGTCTCTGTATGTACTGTAGGGTTTCCGGGTTCTTGACCATCCAGTCTTGGATGTAATACAAATCAAGGTTCCTCGTTAGGTTTCACCAGAACCCATTGGCTACTGGTTGTATGTCTCCTCAGCCACGCCTCTGAGATAACTACTGATGTCACCAGTGGCCTTTTGGACCTATCAATCCTGGAACTTCCCGCCTAGCAATTTTTTCACTGATCCTCACAAATTTGAACCGTGATTGCCTCCTTTTTTTAATAACTTGTGCTCTTGCCAAGTTCCATAGTCACGTGCAACTATATCAGCCTGTAAGCAACGTAGGAGACTATTATCTCAGCGTGGAGGATGGTGGGTGGCCGCGATGATAGGACTCTCAGAGGCAGTGTTTATCAATGGCACAATTTACATCAATACAATTAGCAGCAGAAGGCTCAGGTACACTTCATAATGCTTCTATTGATGCGAATTGCATATGAATGCCGGCGCGGATCAATACCGGACAGGCCTTGCATGTCAACTCGCTTTTAGCAAATTATTCCCATTGTACCTCGCTTAGCGGACAGCTCGCATACATATCGCTCCTCAAGATGGAAGCAGCCAAGGCTTCCATGGGACTCTGTCTCTTTAATGCAGTTCTTGGATCGTAAGCAACCTTTGTGCAGTAAGCAGTTATAACAGGCCAACGCAAACACACCGTGATGCGAGTCCCATGCATCACCGCCGGCTGCCATCGCGGTCCTTTGTCTTATTTATGTGGAGTATTTGCAATTCCATTTTTCCTTCTGTCACTTTGATTGGGACTGTTATTATTTTTTTGTCACCACTATCATATTACTGCAGAGGCAGAGAAAACAACAACGTTACTGGGGAGGAGGGGTTAGCATGTTACGTAGCCAAATCAATCAGTCGGTTGCCCGTATTACACTGGTTCAATCCATTAAGGGTGTCAAAATACGTGAAGACAAATGCTTCCCACAGTATGTGGAGGGACTTCCGGGAGCTCCCCGCCTCTGGAGATGGATGAATGGGCTTCGGTATTCCGACAGGAACCCTGGATCGCTCAGAAAGGGGAGCACACTTATTAGAAACATGAGGCGGGATCAACAAGGATAGGTATGTACATATCATTCACTTGAAATAGGGACAAAGAGGACATTGTCTTATTTCTATCAAAGAAGAGCCTGTAATGTCACATAGCTGTGCAACCAGGTGGTCCCTAAACCTCAAGCATTCAGGACAATGTTCAGGATATGCAACCAGGTGCTCCATAAACCTCAAGCATTCAGGACAATGTTCAGGATATGAAACCAGGTGGTCCCTAAACCTCAAGCATTCGGGACAATGTTCAGGGAATGCAACCAGCTGGTCCCTAAACCTCAAGCATTTAGGACAATGTTCAGGAAATGCAACCAGGTGGTCCCTAAACATCAAGCATTCAGGACAATGTTCAGGATATGAAACCAGGTGGTCCCTAAACCTCAAGCATTCAGGACAATGTTCAGGATATGCAACCAGGTGGTCCATAAACCTCAAGCATTCGGGACAATGTTCAGGATATGCAACCAGGTGGTCCCTAAACCTCAAGCATTCGGGACAATGTTCAGGGAATGCAACCAGCTGGTCCCTAAATCTCAAGCATTCAGGACAATGTTCAGGAAATGCAACCAGGTGGTCCCTAAACATCAAGCATTCAGAACAATGTTCAGGATATGCAACCAGGTGGTCCATAAACCTCAAGCATTCAGGACAATGTTCAGGATATGCAACCAAGTGGTCCCTAAACCTCAAGCATTCAGGACAATGTTCAGGGAATGCAACCAACTGGTCCCTAAACCTCAAGCATTCGGGACAATGTTCAGGAAATGCAACCAGCTGGTCCCTAAACCTCACGCATTCGGGACAATGTTCAGGAAATGCAACCAGCTGGTCCCTAAATCTCACGCATTCGGGACAATGTTCAGGGAATGCAACCAGCTGGTCCCTAAACCTGAAGCATTCAGGACAATGTTCAGGAAATGCAACCAGCTGGTCCCTAAACCTCAAGCATTCAGGACAATTTTCGGGTAATGCAACCAGCGGGTCCCAAAACCTCAAGCATTGAGGACAATGTTCAGGGCAATGCAACCAGCTGGTCCCTAAACCTCAAGCATTCAGTACAATGATCAGGGCAATGCAACCAGCTGGTCCCTAAACCTCAAGCATTCAGTACAATGTTCAGGACATGCAAGCAGCTGTCCCCTAAACCCTAAGCATTCAGCAGGTCATCTATTTAAGTTGGCAAATAGGGGGTGCTTCAGGGGCAATGCAGGAGTATACAGTAATTGGCATTTAATAATTCTTCTGGGCTGGTGAAGAGCTTGCCAATGGAACGCTGTTTCAGATTTTGGTAGCTGCAACTGAGAAGCACCTTTGAAACTGAGACATCATCTTGGGATTGCGTGGATGCACTTTCCCCCTCTTCCGCGCCCTCCCCTCTCACACTCTCCCTGTCCTTCTCTCTTGGCATTCTTCCCCCAGGTGAATTCTAGCAAAGTATACACTGCAGAAATCCAGTAACAGGTCATATTATCCCTACCAATAATATTGCCACATATATGGACGTGGGTTAAGGTCATATGTGACATTATTAGTGGGGCAATTTATGGGGTTTTAAGGACCGGGGGTTGCGGCGGTGTCCCCTGCGCCATTGAACAATGATTGGGGTTGCAGGGCTGTCCCCAAAAGGTTCCATGGCTTAAAATCTCCACAACAATATGGCAATATTTTTGTATGGTGATATTTTTGCAGGGATATTAACACATGGAACCAGAAATCACATATGCACGTGCATATTGTGTTTGGTGTGCTGTTAGGTAGAATAAGAAAATGCAATGTGTGAAGATAAAACTTTGCATGGCTCTAGCATGCGTGTTCTTCCTACTCACTCCCTCGCCTAGTGGTTACTCCTCCTAGGGAAAAGGGTCCGGGGCTGCAGGCCGTGCCACTCCCCATTGCACAGCAACTGTTTCTAGTCTTATCAATCGAGAGCAGAATCCCTGATTGAGCTGAAAGCGGCAGGCATAAGATTATGGAAAGACTCAGAGAACTCGGCAGCAGTCGCATACAACTTACCAGGGATTTACAGATGGACTAGTGCTTAAACCACAGGTCTTCAAGCTGTGGGGCTGTTCCCTCCCCCCCAAACTGGGCAGGAAAAATATTTAGGGCGGGCCGGGTGCAGGGCTCTTCAAAAAAGGAATCACAGTGACTGCTTTTAATAGAAAATAAGATAAGTTATAGCTTGTGCTGTAGGCCCAGAAACAATATGTGTACTCAAGCAGGGCTCAGTATGAAAACGTTTGCATACCACTGGCTTAGTAGCAAATGTTTATGCTACGGCATGTTCTCCTTGCCCAGGAGTACCAACCACACCTGGCGGCTTTCTTGAGCTAGGTATGCCGAGAAACACTGCAGAGTACCCATCAGGCCCAGGAACTTGCCAGGAGGATGGACTGCTTAACAGCCAAGCTAGACACGCCTTACTTCTGATAAATGGCAGCACTAAGCCTGCTTCGGCAAAGGCTTTCTGTCCCATAATAATTGGAGGCCCTGTCTTGTTGCCGTATATCTCCGCTGGCAAGTGGCGACTGGATAAATAGCCAGCTTTCGCTGAAGGATTAAGACATGCTAATACCATGATTTAGGAATTGTCTTCAGATGCAGGCCTTCACAGCTTGACTCTGATAAAGCTCTAGCCCGCTACCCCCGCGTGCCCGCCCCGCAGATGGTAAGAAGGACGGCGGAGCTGATCCCCGCCTGCGCCTGCCGGTGTCAACTCATTTTCACCAGACAAGATGCTACAGAAGCAACAATGTGTATGGCGGGGTGTGTAAAGGTGTATTGTATGTGAACCATGATGTATATATAATAAGTAGACTCGACAGCCAGTAGTGTTGGGGTGCAATGCACCCTGTTGCGTAGAAGCGTGCTTGTTGTAGACGTGTCTAGAATGGATAACAGCTAGGGATACAATTGGGCCTGCTCTGCCGACAAGTGTATGCTGTGAGAGAGTAATGCACATTTTCATGCCATAAGTACATTGATTTTCAGGTACGGTGCTCAAAATCAGGGCTTTGGACCCTGCCAAAGAGTACATTGGCAGCAAGCAAGCATTGCATTATGGGAGGAACAGAGATGCAATTGCACCAGTTCTTGGATATAGGGTTCCTGCCCTATCAGAAAAAGGATGCTCCTAAGGCGAGGGCCTATCTACAGAAAGGGAGAGATATTCCATGCTTATTGCTATAGGTAACATTGTTGGGTAGCTATTACAATTTGTGCATCTTTACTTTGAGTGAAAACATTTTCAAGTGTCTTTTTCCATTGCCTGATAATAAAATCCATCCCTGATTCACTAATAATTGTAATGATTGTGCCACTCGGTGTATCCTACGTGTGCTACAAGTATGAGTTAATGAAATAATGCATTACATGTTTCTTCTATCTTAACTAGTATGAACATCCTTCCCTATTCCCCATTACCTCATACAAGGATCAGCCTTAAACCTGGTCGTGCTACTTAAATGTAAGTTCTGTATTGGTGCTGTTTCGAAACAGCTTAAAACAGCGCATAAACCTTCTATTTTTACATTTATTTCAACCTGTCCTGCAAGTTCATTGCAGTGATATATTCAAACATGGAAAAAGAGCTTGTTGTCTACATTTTGGCCAACAGCGTCCTGCACAGATAATTAATTGTGTTTCTTGTGCAGCTATGTTTATGAATTAATCCTGTTCTTCTATTTTGGAGGGAAGAGATTGGCAATAAGAGGGTATCCGATAATAATGTCCCCATACACAATATCCCCAGACATAATGTCGCCAGGAAAAGCCATTGGTGACATTTTATATGGTGACATTGTGAAGGGGGACGGGTTGTGGAGATGTCCCCTGCTCTCCTTGTAAAAAGCAAATTATAATTGGGGGTTTCAGTGATGACCCTCGCATGTTCAATGTAATAATGTCTCTGCAAAAAACAGCTAAATATTTTCAGGAGACATTTTTGCAGGGACATAATTACATGGAACCCATAAGAGGGCAACAAGTATGGCAGTGTCTGAAAAAGCCTACCTCACGCCTACACAAGAGCCACAACTACTGGCTTTTATAATGATTTTATTTAACCGGAATTCCAGAGACTGATGCAGAGACACACAATTTGCTTATAAATGAAGTGTCTTAGTTACAACATATATATTTCACCGGAAGCTGGTCTACAGCTGCAATTAATTCATTAATTTCTATAATGCCGCCTATAGAGGCATTTTGTCACCCCTCCTGCTCGCTCTCTATCTGGCTTTGGCCACCACCTAATACAACGTTACTCTAAAATGGGTCCTGGCGTTAGATAATTTAAAACAAAATAGTCTCTAACAGTAAAAGCAATGACTTTTAAGGATAAACATCATTATTGAGGGATTGCTTACATGTAGAGAGAGAATTTAAAGAAATGAGTAAACCCGATATATATAAAATATCAATATCAATATCCATAAACCCTTTATCTCCACTCTTGGGCTGGTTTCCCAACCTTGTAATCTTCAGCACAAGTGCTCTAATCCACCCATGATTGGAGTCTCATCCACATGGCTTGCGGATCCCCACCTGGGTAGAATGACATAGCGGCCCAAGTATTGCGTCCTCGTCTCTTAGTTTTTGACCCCTTACACTCCCTCATCAAGTCATGTATCAAGAAATCCCATTGGGACTTCAGTAGTCCATACCTAAACTAAGTGCATACCAACAACAGAATAAACAACTGCAAACTTGAGTACCACTCATGGACTGTCGATCCATTTCTCCAAAGTTGGGCGATGGATTTCGATGGTATCAATAAACCCAAATGGGGTCATGAGTAGACTTTCCTATGTGTCTCAGTTGGTTCCTGCCCACTTCTCTAAGGTAGGGATCTCAGCCCGCGCAGGGTTTGCGCAGCTTCCGCCAGAGCGTTCGAAAGGAGTCCTGGGAAGCGCGGGTTGACAGCGCGGGTCCTTCGTTATGATTTATTGTGTTGTATCTCGCGGGCTGAATACGGATCATACATATTGAATGAATGTTACGCTCATTACAAAAGGAGGTTGTTGTGGGGTCATCCTGCTGCATGAAAAGTGAGAGCTGTGAGCGGGGGAGCAGAGAATGGAGCTGTCAAGGCCCCCATTTACGCGGGACGCCTTCCATTTGTAACTATTAACAGACGCAGTTGGGTAGGTTCATCGAAAGCCATGGCGGAATCTCCATGGCGTCCAACCATAAACTATCGTATAGCTCCTCTAAAGGAAGGAATGTTTTATTTAAAGGCCCTGGTATATGCTCAAGAAGACACACTTCTAAAGAGTAGTTGTGAGGAGGAGAAGCGAGCTGGAGAACTGGGGCCATTTAGAATGGAGACGGATGGTAGTCTTTATGTAATGTAAAGTGTTCTTGCATAGGGCACTGCTGCCGTTTTGATGCCTCTTGGGGCAGTTTTGGGGGCAGCTGTATACTGGATGTTTCCCCAGCCAGCGATTCTACATGATGTTTCACGAAGCGCTAAGAATGGCATATTTACCCATTGGCAGCTTGATGGCGAGGTAACAAATCAATAGCGCCAGCCCTACCCAGGTAGACGGTGCTTCAGGGCAGGAGTACCACCACGGGAGAGAGATTTCAGTGCAATGCCGCTCCGCTTGCTGCTTCCTCCAGGGCAATACCATGTGGTATTGCACCAAGGCCGACTCGGTGGGGAGTTATGCAGTGGGTGCCATAATGCATAGTTTAGTTCTACCTTAGTTTTAGCTCTGCTCATCCCCTTTTGTGTATCTTTTTCGATATCTATATTTTTAAAGAGCTTTAAGAATACTTTCTGGTTTTATACTTTTGGAAATAGGTAATGAGTGAAAGACAAATAGGAAAGGATACTTAAAATTATATTTGTGAGGATGTGGGGAAAGAAAGAAAGAAAGAAAGAAAGAAAGAAAGAAAGAAAGAAAGAAAGAAAGAAAGAAAGAAAGAAAGAAAGAAAGAAAGAAAGAAAGAAAGAAAGAAGACATGACTAATAAACAGAAATTGAGGAAATCACAAATGCGTATTCGCAACCGGGGAAGGTCGCTCAACCAATCAGGTGGCTGAACATGCAGGACACACAGTGCACCACAGACGTTTCTCCTGTCACCCTAGGGTCCTCCCCAGGTTTTCTCCATCTTTTTTCCAAGGTGCATCCACCAACGCCCACCACCACACCCTTTGTCCCAAAGTCACCCCCCAGTCCACTCATCTACCCCTACTACCACCCTACTTACCTTCTTGCTTTCACTCCCGGCACTATAGCTCCTTCACGGGCAACCTACGTCCCATTTCTAAATACTATGAAACAGCTTATTGTTGTTTTTGGGGGTTTTTTCCACAGGAGATTGGGCTTGCGCAATGTACACAGAGCATGACACCAGTTAAAAAAAAACTGGTTAGGGGGGCGTGTCTCCAAGGCCCTTGACTTTTCTTGGTCAGCCTCGGCTCAGGCTGGCAGACCGTTACTGGCCCTCTACACTCCCCTAAGCGGGGGTGATTGCTACAATGATAACGCAAACATTGCAACATGCCGTCTGCAGCGTTGAATGGACTGATGTCCAGTGTGCTATGGTATGTCATGTTAAGTGACCATATAAAGTGCAACATACACTCAAAGGCATCAAGGCACTAAGGACATCCAAAGAGGCAAAGATTAGGGGTGGAAAATTACGATTACTGGAATAAAAATGTTTTAAAGTACCCAATGCCCATTGGCCTCTTGGCTGTGAATGCAGTGAGCACAGATGCACTGGCATGATTTTAGACAGTACTGGAATGCAATTGATGTCTGAGGCGTTGTTGGGGTTGGGAGCTGGGGGTTGGGGGTTGGGTGATGAGAGATTGGCGGTGTCTTTGTAGGCTGGGGATTGGGATCAAGACTAGGATGGAATGACCTAGACTAGTCAGTACACCCAGTGATATATACCTATGACGTAAAACTCGTTCTGTGGGGCAGTGGTCTTCCAACTGTGGGGCTGGCACCCACTGAGGGCCTGCAGGACACCCATGGGTGCACGAGGCTCTTTATAAAAGGATTACGGTATCGCGAGTTTGATTACATTAGTCGGCTGCAAATGTCTCTTTAATATCGCGTTTTAATATGTTTCAGCCTGGTTTTAGTGGTTACAATTCTCTCCTGTTTTCTCTGAATATCCAAGTCATCCTTTTTTAAAGAGCCTCACACGCCCCTGGATGTCCCCCGTGCCACCAGTTGGGGCCAGCCCCGCAGTTTGAACACCACTGCCTTACAGAAAAAGGTTGACATCATAGGTATATTACACCAGGTGTAGTGAGGCAGCTGGGTATGAATCGAACTGATAATAACCGCTAACTATGCAACGACTCAGTCATGACATCTCAAATTTACTGTTGTAGCACAAAGATGTATCAGAGCAGTGCTAGTGTCATGTAACAGTGCAGCTATGACGTCACAATTGTACTGTTACCACAATGATGTATCAGAGCAGTGCTAGTGTCATGTAACAGTGCAGCTATGACGTCACAGCAGTACTGTTACCACAATGATGTATCAGAGCAGTGCTAGTGTCATGTAACAGTGCAGCTATGACGTCACAGCTGTACTGTTACAACAATGATGTATCAGAGCAGTGCTAGTGTCATGTAACAGTGCAGCTTTGTCATCATACATGTACTGTTACCACAATGATGCTATCAGAGCAGTGCTACTGTCATGTAACAGTGCAGCTTTGTCATCATACATGTACTGTTACCACAATGATGCTATCAGAGCAGTGCTAGTGTCATGTAACAGTGCAGCTATGACGTCACAGCTGTACTGTTACAACAATGATGTATCAGAGGAGTGCTAGTGTCATGTAACAGTGCAGCATAACGTCACAGCTGTACTGTTACCACAATGATGCTATCAGAGCAGTGCTAGTGTCATGTAACAGTGCAGCTATGACGTCACAGCTGTACTGTTACCACAATGATGACATCAGAGCAGTGCTAGTGTCATGTAACAGTGCAGCCATGCCATCATACATTTACTGTTACGACAATGATGCTATCAGAGCAGTGCTACTGTCATGTAACAGTGCAGCCATGAAATCATACATGTACTGTTACCACAATGATGCTATCAGAGCAGTGCTACTGTCATGTAACAGTGCAGCTTTGTCATCATACATGTACTGTTACGACAATGATGCTATCGGAGCAGTGCTACTGTCATGTAACAGTGCAGCCATGACATCATACATGTACTGTTACGACAATGATGCTATCAGAGCAGTGCTAGTGTCATGTAACAGTGCAGCTATGACATCACAGCTGTACTGTTACCACAATGATGCTATCAGAGCTTTGCTACTGTCATGTAACAGTGCAGCTTTGTCATCATACATGTACTGTTACCACAATGATGCTATCAGAGCAGTGCTAGTGTCATGTAACAGTGCAGCCATGACATCACAGCTGTACTGTTACCACAATGATGCTATCAGAGCAGTGCTAGTGTCATGTAACAGTGCAGCTTTGTCATCATACATGTACTGTTACCATAATGATGCTATCAGAGCAGTGCTACTGTCATGTAACAGTACAGCCATGACATCATACATGTACTGTTACCACAATGATGCTATCAGAGCAGTGCTACTGTCATGTAACAGTGCAGCTTTGTCATCATACATGTACTGTTACCACAATGATGCTATCAGAGCAGTGCTACTGTCATGTAACAGTGCAGCCATGACATCATACATGTACTGTTACGACAATGATGCTATCAGAGCAGTGCTAGTGTCATGTAACAGTGCAGCTATGACATCACAGCTGTACTGTTACCACAATGATGCTATCAGAGCAGTGCTACTGTCATGTAACAGTGCAGCTTTGTCATCATACATGTACTGTTACCACAATGATGCTATCAGAGCAGTGCTAGTGTCATGTAACAGTGCAGCTATGACATCACAGCTGTACTGTTACGACATTGATGCTATCAGAGCAGTGCTAGTGTCATGTAACAGTGCAGCTATGACATCACAGCTGTACTGTTACCACAATGATGCTATTAGAGCAGTGCTACTGTCATGTAACAGTGCAGCCATGACATCATACATGTACTGTTACGACAATGATGCTATCAGAGCAGTGCTAGTGTCATGTAACAGTGCAGCTATGACATCACAGCTGTACTGTTACCACAATGATGCTATCAGAGCAGTGCTACTGTCATGTAACAGTGCAGCCATGACATCATACATGTACTGTAACGACAATGATGCTATCAGAGCAGTGCTAGTGTCATGTAACAGTGCAGCTATGACGTCACAGCTGTACTGTTACCACAATGATGTATCAGAGCAGTGCTAGTGTCATGTAACAGTGCAGCCATGACATCATACATGTACTGTTACGACAATGATGCTATCAGAGCAGTGCTAGTGTCATGTAACAGTGCAGCTATGACATCACAGCTGTACTGTTACAACAATGATGCTATCAGAGCAGTGCTAGTGTCATGTAACAGTGCAGCTATGACATCACAGCTGTACTGTTACCACAATGATGCTATCAGAGCAGTGCTAGTGTCATGTAACAGTGCAGCCATGACATCATACATGCACGGTTACCACAATGATGCTATCAGAGCAACGCTAGTGTCATGTAACAGTGCAGCTATGACGTCACAGCTGTACTGTTACAACAATGATGCTATCAGAGCAGTGCTAGTGTCATGTAACAGTGCAACCATTACATCATACATTAACTGTTATCACAATGATGCTATCAGAGCAGTGCTAGTGTCATGTAACAGTGCAGCTATGACGTCATACATGTACTGTTACGACAATGATGCTATCAGAGCAGTGCTAGTGTCATGTAACAGTGCAGCTATGACATTATACATGTACTGTTACGACAATGATGCTATCAGAGCAGTGCTAGTGTCATGTAACAGTGCAGCTATGACATCACAGCTGTACTGTTACAACAATGATGTATCAGAGCAGTGCTAGTGTCATGTAACAGTGCAGCCATGACATCATACATGTACTGTTACGAAAATGATGCTATCAGAGCAGTGCTAGTGTCATGTAAGAGTTCAGCCATGACATCATACATGTACTGTTACAACAATGATGCTATCAGAGCAGTGCTAGTGTCATGTAACAGTGCAGCTATGACGTCACAGCTGTACTGTTACAACAATGATGTATCAGAGCAGTGCTAGTGTCATGTAACAGTGCAGCCATGACATCATACATGTACTGTTACCACAATGATGCTATCAGAGCAGTGCTAGTGTCATGTAACAGTGCAGCATAACGTCACAGCTGTACTGTTACAACACTGATGTATCAGAGCAGTGCTAGTGTCATGTAACAGTGCAGCCATGACATCATACATGCACGATTACCACAATGATGCTATCAGAGCAGTGCTAGTGTCATGTAACAGTGCAGCTATGACATCATACATGCACAGTTATCACAATGATGCTATCAGAGCAGTGCTAGTGTCATGTAACAGTGCAGCCATGACATCATACATGTACTGTTACGACAATGATGCTATCAGAGCAGTGCTAGTGTCATGTAACAGTGCAGCTATGACATCATACATGCACAGTTACCACAATGATGCTATCAGAGCAGTGCTAGTGTCATGTAACAGTGCAGCATAATGTCACAGCTGTACTGTTACAACACTGATGTATCAGAGCAGTGCTAGTGTCATGTAACAGTGCAGCCATGACATCATACATGCACGGTTACCACAATGATGCTATCAGAGCAGTGCTAGTGTCATGTAACAGTGCAGCTATGACATCATACATGCACAGTTACCACAATGATGCTATAAGAGCAGTGCTAGTGTCATGTAACAGTGCAGCCATGACATCATACATGTACTGTTACCACAATGATGCTATCAGAGCAGTGCTAGTGTCATGTAACAGTGCAGCTTTGTCATCATACATGCACGGTTACCACAATGATGCTATCAGAGCAGTGCTAGTGTCATGTAACAGTGCAGCTATGACATCATACATGCACGGTTACCACAATGATGCTATCAGAGCAGTGCTAGTGTCATGTAACAGTGCAGCTATGACGTCACAGCTGTACTGTTACCACAATGGTGCTATCAGAGCAGTGCTAGTGTCATGTAACAGTGCAGCCATGACATCATACATGCACGGTTACCACAATGATGCTATCAGAGCAGTGCTAGTGTCATGTAACAGTGCAGCTATGACGTCACAGCTGTACAGTTACCACAATGATGTATCAGAGCAGTGCTAGTGTCATGTAACAGTGCAGCCATGACATCATACATGTACTGTTACCACAATGATGCTATCAGAGCAGTGCTAGTGTCATGTAACAGTGCAGCTATGACGTCACAGCTGTACAGTTACCACAATGATGTATCAGAGCAGTGCTAGTGTCATGTAACAGTGCAGCCATGACATCATACATGTACTGTTACCACAATGATGCTATCAGAGCAGTGCTACTGTCATGTAACAGTGCAGCCATGACATCATACATGTACTGTTACCACAATGATGCTATCAGAGCAGTGCTACTGTCATGTAACAGTGCAGCTTTGTCATCATACATGTACTGTTACCACAATGATGCTATCTGAGCAGTGCTAGTGTCATGTAACAGTGCAGCTATGATGTCACAGCTGTACTGTTATCACAATGATGCTGTCAGAGCAGTGCTAGTGTCATGTAACAGTGCAGCATAACGTCACAGCTGTACTGTTACCACAATGATGCTATCAGAGCAGTGCTAGTGTCATGTAACAGTGCAGCTATGACGTCACAGCTGTACTGTTACCACAATGATGCTATCAGAGGAGTGCTAGTGTCATGTAACAGTGCAGCCATGACATCATACATTTACTGTTATCACAATGATGCTATCAGAGCAGTGCTACTGTCATGTAACAGTGCCGCTTTGTCATCATACATGTACTGTTACCACAATGATGCTATCAGAGCAGTGCTAGTGTCATGTAACAGTGCAGCTATGACATCACAGCTGTACTGTTACCACAATGATGCTATCAGAGCAGTGCTACTGTCATGTAACAGTGCAGCTTTGTCATCATACATGTACTGTTACCACAATGATGCTATCAGAGCAGTGCTACTGCCATGTAACAGTGCAGCCATGACATCATACATGTACTGTTACGACAATGATGCTATCAGAGCAGTGCTAGTGTCATGTAACAGTGCAGCTATGACATCACAGCTGTACTGTTACCACAATGATGTATCAGAGCAGTGCTAGTGTCATGTAACAGTGCAGCCATGACATCATACATGTACTGTTACCACAAAGATGCTATCAGAGCAGTGCTAGTGTCATGTAACAGTGCAGCTATGACGTCACAGCTGCACTGTTACCACAATGATGCTATCAGAGCAGTGCTAGTGGCATGTACCAGTGCAGCCATGACATCATACATGTACTGTTACCACAATGGTGCTATCAGAGCAGTGCTAGTGTCATGTAACAGTGCAGCCATGACATCATACATGCACGGTTACCACAATGATGCTATCAGAGCAGTGCTAGTGTCATGTAACAGTGCAGCTATGACGTCACAGCTGTACAGTTACCACAATGATGTATCAGAGCAGTGCTAGTGTCATGTAACAGTGCAGCCATGACATCATACATGTACTGTTACCACAATGATGCTATCAGAGCAGTGCTACTGTCATGTAACAGTGCAGCCATGACATCATACATGTACTGTTACCACAATGATGCTATCAGAGCAGTGCTACTGTCATGTAACAGTGCAGCTTTGTCATCATACATGTACTGTTACCACAATGATGCTATCAGAGCAGTGCTAGTGTCATGTAACAGTGCAGCTATGATGTCACAGCTGTACTGTTATCACAATGATGCTGTCAGAGCAGTGCTAGTGTCATGTAACAGTGCAGCATAACGTCACAGCTGTACTGTTACCACAATGATGCTATCAGAGCAGTGCTAGTGTCATGTAACAGTGCAGCTATGACGTCACAGCTGTACTGTTACCACAATGATGCTATCAGAGGAGTGCTAGTGTCATGTAACAGTGCAGCCATGACATCATACATTTACTGTTATCACAATGATGCTATCAGAGCAGTGCTACTGTCATGTAACAGTGCCGCTTTGTCATCATACATGTACTGTTACCACAATGATGCTATCAGAGCAGTGCTAGTGTCATGTCACAGTGCAGCCATGACATCATACATGTACTGTTACGACAATGATGCTATCAGAGCAGTGCTAGTGTCATGTAAGAGTTCAGCCATGACATCATACATGTACTGTTACGACAATGATGCTATCAGAGCAGTGCTAGTGTCATGTAACAGTGCAGCATAAAGTCACAGCTGTACTGTTATCACAATGATGCTATCAGAGCAGTGCTATTGTCATGTAACAGTGCAGCCATGACATCATACATGTACTGTTACGACAATGATGCTATCAGAGCAGTGCTAGTGTCATGTAACAGTGCAGCCATGACATCATACATGTACTGTTACGACAATGATGCTATCAGAGCAGTGCTAGTGTCATGTAAGAGTTCAGCCATGACATCATACATGTACTGTTACGACAATGATGCTATCAGAGCAGTGCTAGTGTCATGTAACAGTGCAGCATAAAGTCACAGCTGTACTGTTACCACAATGATGCTACCAGAGCAGTGCTAGTGTCATGTAACAGTGCACCCATGACGTCACATCTGTACTGTTACAACAATGATGCTATCAGAGCAGTGCTAGTGTCATGTAACAGTGCAGCCATGACATCACAGCTGTACCGTTATCACAATGACACTATCACAGCAGTGCTAGTGTCATGTCACAGTGCAACCACGACATCACAGCTGTACTGTTATCACAATGATGCTATCAGAGCAGTGCTAGTGTCATGTAACAGTGCAGCCATGACATCATACATGTTCTGTTACCACAATGATGCTATCAGAGCAGTGCTAGTGTCATGTAACAGTGCAGCTATGACGTCACAGCTGTACTGTTACCACAATGTTGCCATCAGAGCAGTACTAGTGGCATGTACCAGTGCAGCTGTACTGTTACCACAATGATGTATCAGAGCAGTGCTAGTGTCATGTAACAGTGCAGCCATGACATCATACATGTACTGTTACGACAATGATGCTATCAGAGCAGTGCTAGTGTCAGGTAACAGTGCAGCTATGACGTCACAGCTGTACTGTTATCACAATGATGCTGTCAGAGCAGTGCTAGTGTCATGTAACAGTGCAGCCATGACATCATACATGTACTGTTACCACGATGCTATCAGAGCAGTGCTAGTGTCATGTAACAGTGCAGCAATGACGTCACAGCTGTACTGTTACCACAATGATGTATCAGAGCAGTGCTAGTGTCATGTAACAGTGCAGCCATGACATCATACATGTACTGTTACGACAATGATGCTGGTGTCATATAACAGCTCACCCATGACATGAGAGCTGTACTGTTATCACAATGATGCTATCAGAGCAGTGCTAGTGTCATGTAACAGTGCAGCCATGACATCATACATGTACTGTTACCACAATGATGCTATCAGAGCAGTGCTAGTGTCATGTAACAGTGCGGCATAACGTCACAGCTGTACTGTTACCACAATGATGCTATCAGAGCAGTGCTAGTGTCATGTCACAGTGCAACCATGACATCACAGCTGTACTGTTATCACAATGATGCTATCAGAGCAGTGCTAGTGTCATGTAACAGTGCAGCCATGACATCATACATGTTCTGTTACCACAATGGTGCTATCAGAGCAGTGCTAGTGTCATGTAACAGTGCAGCATAACGTCACAGCTGTACTGTTACCACAATGATGCTATCAGAGCAGTGCTAGTGTCATGTAACAGTGCAACCATGACATCACAGCTGTACTGTTATCACAATGACTCCTCACAGCAGTACTGGTGTCATATAACAGTGCAGCAGATTAAGGTCTCTGGGGTGTACAGTATGTCAGTTCAAAAGTCTAGGTGCAATGTTACTGCTATGGTAGTGATTTGGAGCAGTCTGAACACATTTTAACATAGTGTAACACAGAGGCCTTGCTAGGGGGGCACAGGGGGCTATAGCCGGGGGTCTTTTGGGTGTAGCCCTGGATAGAAGCTCAGGGGCTACAACCACGAGGCTAGCTAGCCCCGAGCCCCGATTCCTGCCAGTGCCGACACTAGCGTAGCCCCGGATCTTTTCCAGACCTCGCAACACCCCCGACATAAGATACATATCCAAGTGCAATTCAAAGTGTGCACGATATTCTACAGCGGCGTGGACCCCACGGGCTCTTCTACCTGCTGCCTCTTTAATATCTGCAATGCACTGCCTGGCAGTGGGGTTTGATGTCAAGTCACATGCGCGTTGTCTAGCCCCCTCAGGCAAGGCGCCCCAGGCGCGAGGCACAGTCCTCCTTCCCTGCTCCGACGTGACGTCACTCATGCAGTCAAATGGCCAAGGCCTAGCCAAGGTTACATATAGTGGTTAGTGACCGTGTCACCCTTATGGGACCAGGGCTATGTCGTCAGGTTCCATTCTCATATACCCTCCAGATGTGTTCAAGGGACAGTTTTTAAATATTAAAAACAATCTTCAGGTGTTCTGATTGGGCCCTCGTGAAGAGCACAAAGACGATTTTTGAAGATGTGGGGGGTTGTTGACAGTTTTTCTTCCCGGTAAGTGATTTCTGAAGATAACCATACATTGTTATGAAGTTGTTATGGAGAGATGCTTATTCTTCTTGTGTGTAGTGTCTGGGGTCAGCAGGAGGAGGCAGTAAGGAGACGGCATTACCAGTACAAGTGAGTACCAGAGGAAAGGGGTTTATTGTGCTACAGGTTATAGGTAAGAAGATAGCAGGGTATGCAGACCCAATCAGTTACAGCTCCCATTCTGAATGCCCAACCGTCACTCTTGGAACCCTGAGGAAACCCCAGGTTCCATTCACTGCTCTACATTCCATCATCAGTGCCATTGCAAGTGGGATCCGACAATATGTATGATGATATTTACGATATGAATAAAATCTCTTGTAAATTTCAACTAGTAAAAATGTAAAACAAACTAAATTATAATCAGCATGCCAACTCCCGCATGCAGCCCTTTCACCCAACAGAACTATGTGGTGAAAGGGTTGCAGGAGTTGGCATCTCAGATTAAGAAACACAAGTGGAGGTGGGATACTGCTATCAGACCTTTTGGTGCAGTGTTGCTCCTTTTTGTTTTAAACAGATGTGCACACCTCAGCCCTTTTACCACGCAGCTCTTTCAGGTGAAAGGGATGCTAGTGGACTTTGGCACCCCTATGATTGGTTGAAGGCAGTACGGCAGAGCCATGGCTCAGAAGCACATTTTGGAGAATGTCGGGGCTCTGCCAGGGCCAGCCCTGGCCCACTTAAACCTCTGCAACCATCAGACCTTCCCATACCACTGAGTCCTCACTTTCAGTGTTGTGACTCATCCCGCTCAGTGGAATTATGAGACTGTGGTACTTGTTGCTGACTTTTGACTGTACATTTAAGAAACAGACATGCGTTCACAATGTGGGTGTGGGTGTGTTTTTGTGATTGCCTGCATGGCACACAGAGTTGTGTGTTGTAAGCCTGAACGAGTACTTACATTCCACCAGTGGCGTCGCAAGGAATCAAATTTAGGAGGGGCACAGAGGGGGCCAAAGACAAAAGTGTGGGGGCACAGGCAAAAGTAGGGGGTGAACATGGTCACTGCTCGTCTTCGGTAGGGGGTTCAAGGGGGGCCACATGGTTTCACCGGGCGGACCCCGACCCCCCCCCCCCATGTCCCCCCTCTAGCGACGCCACTACATTCCATCAGCAGCTACTTGGCAACGTGCGCACAGGGGACACCCTCAGCTGTGTCGTACGGAGCTGGGGCACCCGGGAAGACAGCAGCGCTTGTGGTGCCGCCGCAAAGACGTCCAATAAAAGCGGGCAGCCTTTTTTCTTGGGATTAGAAAACAGTTGGACTGTGTTTAAAAGCATGCCACATTCAGGATGTGTAACTATGCGCTTAAAATGGCTGCCAGGTACATTCACTGCGTGGACAAAACACAAATTTCGCCTATAGATACATTTAAAACAATGTTTAAATCGTTTTTTTTTTTTTTATGTTAAACCTCATTTCAACCTACGGAGCAGCCCGACAGGTTTCAGGTGTAGAGCTGGGCATTTTTATTTTCAGGAAATAGTATGTCTGTTCACCTGTTAGGTCATGTCCAATCTTGCTGGACTTCTCGACAAGATAAGTCAACTTATATTAACATTGATCAGTTTCATGTCAGAGACTCCACGCGACGCCGGTAATTGGCCACTAGGGTTTCCTTAGAATGGGGTATTTGGCTTTGGTGGGGGGCGGGGGTTGCCGCCACGTGAGATGTCTACCTGTGGGTAATTGGGACCTGTGACCTTCATGGTAATTTGGCATTTCTTCTCTTGGCCTGTGGCATAGGCTATGATTAGAGGTGGAGGGGGCGAGGGGGGCGCGTGGGTGAATGATAGAGAATGGAAGATGAAGAAGAGACAAGTGGGGATAGGGATAAGAGAAAGATTATCATGGAATAGAGGGAGAGAACGCGAGATGGTGTGTATGTGTGTGCCTGTGAGGGACAGGGAGGGCGAGAGAAGGGGAGAGAAAGAGATAGTGGGCCTCATTCCGAGTATGGCGGTAAGGGATAGCGGCCACCGGTAACGAGACCGGAGGCGGTAATCCCTTACCGCCATACTCCGAGTTCCCTCTGCGCCCTCGCCCTTAACGCCTGCTTTGAGCAGGTGTTAAAGTCGAGGGCGCAAAGGGGCCTCCAAGCCAATAACGGTGACCGTAATGAACGGTCACCGTTATTTGCATCTTCCCTATGGGGGCTCATTTGGGAATGGGGAAGAGCCTTGGTGAATGGGGAATTACCGCCCCGCCAACCTTGGAATGGGGCGGTGATTCCGCCATCCACCAAGGCGCTGCCGGTCCGGGTACGGCGTCAACCAAGGCGCTAATAGCGCCATTGGTTAGCGCCGTATTCGGAATGAGGGGGGGGGGTGGGGGGGGGGGGGGGGGGGGGTGTGTGTGTGTGTGTGTGTGTGTGTGTGTGTGTGTGTGTGTGTGTGTGTGTGTGTGTGTGTGTGTGTGTGTGTGTGTGTGTGTGTGTGTGTGTGTGTGTGTGTGTGTGTGTGTGTGTGTGTGTGTGTGTGTGTGTGTGTGTGTGTGTAAGAGGAGAACGAGTAGATAGGAGCGAAATGAGAAAAGGAGTGTTTATACAAGAGGGTGATTGCTGAGTAAGAGATGTGGAGATGGAAGAGAAGAGGAGAGGGGGTGTGTGAGAGGGGGGAGAACAAGAGAAAGGTGGAGAGATGTGGAAAGGGAGACGGCGGGGAGAGAGGAATTGATGGAAAGTAACACGACAGGATCATGCAGAGTGGGGATGGATAGAGAAGAGGGGGAGGAAAGGAAGGAGGCGGAGTAAGGGAAATGGTCAGACATGGAGGAACAGAGAAAGAGAGGAAGTGGGGTGATATGTAGGAGAGTGAGCGGTATGGAGGGGAAAGAAATGACAAAATTGACGGGTAGAAATGGTGAAGGAGGAAGCTATAGGGCGGTTTAATAGCCAAAAGCCAAACACAGTGAGAGATAGACGGGAAAAGAGAAAAGGGGGTGGGTATAAATAGCTAAACAGAGAGAGATATCATCGAGGGAGGGAGGGAGGGAGGAAGGAAGGAAGGAAGGAAGGAAGGAAGGAAGGAAGGAAGGAAGGAAGGAAGGAAGGAAGGAAGGAAGGAAGGAAGGAAGGAAGGAAGGAAGGAAGGAAGGAAGGAAGGAAGGAAGGAAGGAAGGAAGGAAGGAAGGAAGGAAGGAAGGAAGGAAGGAAGGAAGGAAGGAAGGAAGGGAGGGAGGGAGGGAGGGAGGGAGGGAGGGAGGGAGGGAGGGAGGGAGGGAGGGAGGGAGGGAGGGAGGGAGGGAGGGAGGGAGGGAGGGAGGGAGGGAGGGAGGGAGGGAGGGCTCCACACAAAAGGCCTTAAAGAAATAATTAAGAAAAAGGATGAAAAGGCACAAGCAAACAGAGAACAGTATAAAAAAGGAAGAAGCACATTAAATGGCAAATACAAAATATGTGGACAGATAATGAGATAGGAAACATAGGGATAGCCAGACAGAATGGAAGAGAGACAGACTGATATATAAATAGATAGAAAGATAGATAGGCATATAGGTAAACAGGTAGATACATAGATAGACAGACAGTAACATAGATAGATGATAGATAGATAGATAGATAGATAGATAACCCACAGAGAGAGAGAGAGATAGATAGATAGATAGATAGATAGATAGATAGATAGATAGATAGATAGATAGATAATAGCATGAGGGTGGCAGTAGTGGAAGAGTCATGTTATATCCGTGTCTTTCTGTCCCTGTGTGCATAGGGTTTTATGCACACACTGACTGCGTGGCCCCACAATTCGAGTGAGGGAGGAGGCATGACATCCATTTAGGCTGAACTCATCTTAAATGAAACTCCGTCCTCCTCGCTTTTCATTCTAGACACAACCACGTTCACAGCTTAATTCTCAGGTTTGTGTAATTAAAAAGCTCCCTCAATTAATCCTTGTTAAGCGACTGGGGAGGAGGCCGTTTTGATTCTCTTTTGGTGCCTGCGGCCTCTGGCTACGTGGAGGCACGGCTGTGGGTGAACTGGATAATCCCAATGCAATATTGTCATTAGTCCTGTGTACTTATGCTGCGGAATGCGGGCATACAGTGGAGGGCAACCGGGCCAGAGGTAAGGCATGCAGGTACTCACCAATGCGAAAACGCACAGCCACCAGGGCCGGACTGGGACATGCAATAGGCCGGGTCACTCAAAAGAAAGTGGCCCACCCTTCGCCTTAAAAAAAGCGGCCCACCCCTCGCCTCACGACCCTTGACCTCTGATGACATCACCGGAAATGATGTCATGTGACCCCACCCCAAAGTGACATTTCCTATAGCGATGAAACACAACTTTTCACCGCTTGACAAAACAGGAAGTGGCATCAAATAGCATTGTTCCAAAGTACACTAAATTACTGTGAATCCAAGCAGACGTCCAAGGCCAAATGATAATATGTTATGGTATAGCACTTACGCTCTTTTTAATATTTTTTATAGAACAAATATGTATACGATATAACCCATAGTTATAGTACCCATGGTAGTCCTTTATCGACCTAAGAAGGATGAAAGGCTTTTTATTTTTAAAACAAAAAAAAGAAATGTGAAAAAAAAGTTTTTTTCTATTTTTTTTTCTTCCAAACTGGCCCAGGCATGGTCAGAAACCGGCCCCCTATCCCCTGGGACGTTTTCGGCCCAGCCACAGGCCGATCCGACCCTGACAGCCACAACCAATCACCCGCTGAATGTACCGTCAACATGAACGTCCACGACCAGAAAATAATCCCCAAATCAATGTAGATAGGATACAATATGTTATTTATAGCGTGCTTAATACAGAGAGGTTTCTAAGCGCGGACCCGGAGATCGAACCTGTGTTGCTCGTCTTGCTTCCAAGGCGAGCAGGTTGCTGCTGAGCTATCCTCCCGATGACCTGCACAGCGCGTAAAGATACGTGAGGGAGTTCAAGATCAGTAGAAATATCCGCTCTCATCATAGGAGTACATGGTCTGCAAAGAGATACAGCATAGTGGTCATGCGTATCATTTGTTTTGACTACATACAGAGAAAAATTAACAGAAAAACCTTTTTAAGCCCTGTGGCGAGGCAGATAGGAGTATTCATACATACACAATTTTCAAAGAGGCAACCCAGTTGTTACAATCCTGGCTAGGGAAAGGAAAGGTGACATAAAAGTGGTATTACCTTAAGCATAATTAAAGTCGAAAAATTGTACTGAGTCACTTAATACATCAAAAAATCACAATTTATTGAGAAAACATTATAAAAGAACGTGAAAAACACGTCAAATGGCCACAAAACAAAATGGTTAAAACACAATTAAGTCCCATTTTTCGAATTTAATTATGATTATGGCAATACCACCTTTATGTCACCTTTCCTTTCCCTGGCCAGGATTGTAACAGCTGGGTAGCCTCTTTGAAAATTGTGTTTGTATGAGTATATTGACGTCCTCATTGAAAACGGCCCCTTTTACCAAGAAGAGGACTTGTTGTGCTCCTTTTGTGTTCACTGAGGGAGATGGGACAGCTTTAGCTACGAACACAAGGACGTTAAGCAGCTCTCTAGTAACCGCTGCTGTGTCTGTATGTTTAGCCAACAAGGAAGGCGAAAGCATTGGCACATAGAGTCAATAGATATAGGGCCATAGAACAGCCTTGCCTGGGCACGTTTGCTGTTCATGAATGGCTCTGCCAATTCACCTTGCTGCCCCCACCTCACTGTTGCAGTGTTCCCAGTAGAAAGAGCCTTATGCAGTTAATCAACTGCGGTGGGAGTCATTGTCTTGGCAGGCCCTTTTTGGCTGTTCAACCTGTTTATTATTATTATTAATATTATTATTATTATTGTTATTATATTATTATTATTATTCCTTATAACACATGGCCACACACTGTCATTCCCTTTAATGCCTCGTCTCTTTCCTGATATAAGGGAGCAGATCCCCCTTTTGATTATCCCAGATCGTCAATTTAGAATCCTTCTTAAAAAAAAGAAAAAATGCAGCTCCCAGTGTGTTGCAGAAATGGAGTTCAAGAAGAGCAGATTTGATGTCACTGGGCCTCATTACGAGTTGGGCGGTAGGGCATACTGGGCACCGGTAAGGAGACCGGTCCGCCTGACTCCGGGGTCCCCTAACAGGAACCGTAGGGACATGGGGTCCGACCCTTATGGGTCCCGTTAGGGGACCAGGCCGCTAATTACGGGCATGCCATTAGCAGGCCCGTAAATAGCACCTTCCCCATTCCCATTGAGCCCTATGGGGGCTCGAATGGGAATGGGGAATGGTTGATGCAATGGGGACTTACCGGTCCCAAAAGGGTCGGACTAGACCGGTAAGTCCCCATTGCACCACACCGGACTCGGTCCCGTTATTGGTGGCAGTCATCACCCAAGGCCCATTGTCTTATTCCAGGACAGTTGTGATGTCACAACTTGCCCATAATAAGAACATTTCCTCCAGGCTTGTATAAAGATATTGCAGACGGCCATGTATTGTTATTATAATTATTCATATTATCATTTATGATAATAATATATAGTAGCAGTAGTCGGTGTTGCACTAAATAGTATTGCCAGTAAAAGTTGGATGTAGAGCAATGTTGTGTCAGTATTTTAGTATCAGTAGTAACAGCAGCACTCAAGTAGTGTTGGTGCCAATTGCAATACCATCAGCAGTAGAATAATCAGTTGTGTAGTAGCAGGCATAGCAGTGGTCTCCTAAGTGCCATGTAATGCCCATGTTGGCGGCAATAGTAGATTAGCCAGCAGGAGTAGTAGTAGAAGTGGTAGCAGCAGCATTAGGAGTAGAAGTAATACTTCACTAGTAGTAGCAGCATCGGTGCTAGTCATAGTTTTATTAGTAGTAGAAGCCATAGCAGAGTATTCGTAGTAATGATAGTAGAGTTTTAGAAATAGTGCTTTTAGTAGAAGCACCACTTCACTAGTACTTGTATTGACTCTCAGGTTGGTATAAAGAGGGCTTAATAGAGAGCATAAAATGCATAGCGAGAGACCAGACCCCAGTGAATATTGTAATATGTGTGTGAATGAACCTCGTCACACAGTGGTGTGTGTGGAGATATCTAGTTTGGTAAATGTGAGTTTGTGTTTGATGTTTCTCAAGGTTGTGTGTGTGTGTGTCCCGTGTGCCGGGGATCTGCGCTTGAGTGCGAGGGAGGGCTTGTCTGGTGTGCAAGTATTTTATAAAGCAGAAAAAAACAGGATTCCATAGAAAAAGTGAAGGCGACGGCTGGTCTCTCAGAAAAACAGGAGGCAGCACAGTTCACATGAAGCCACTTCTGAGATAAGCGTCTTCTTGGTGGCTGATGGCACGTCCTCGTCGCAGTGCACCTGCTTCTGCTCCGTGAGAGGCAGTGAAACTCACTAAAAATGCCTCCTAATCGATGTGGAGCCTGCAGTGTACAGGTTCGCCTCAGCCCGCACCGCAGGCGGGGCGGTGCATTAAGCCAGAGTGGTGCAGAAGAGCCACGGTGCCCAGGCGCGGGAGGGCCCTTCTCAGCTGCCGTTAGAGCAATGCGTTCTCAAGGCACAGACTGCAAAGCCATGGAAGTGGAATACATGTCTAGTGGCAATTGTAAAGGGGTGACGGGCGGCGCCCTCTCACGATCCTCCCGCCACATGCTTCAGGGCCAATCAACTGCCTGACTGTTAGGGGCACCATGTCCCCCAGTTCATCCAGACCAGCGGCATAAGGGTCAGATAGCACAGTGAGTTCAACGCTTGCCCCTGGTATGTGTGCGCAGCCTGCTGTGGCAGGTTCAAACCCCAGCACGGTCAGCTCAGCCTTTCATCATTTCGAGGTCAATACATTGAGTACCACTCTGTGGGATAATAATATCATCTGTTATTTCAGCGCTCTGAGACCTATGGATGTGTAATGCTATATAAGAAATATATATTATCATATTAATATCTCAGGATCTTCCTGCCACAGGTTTTAGGACCAATAAACTGCCTGATTGCTTTCATCCAACTTTTCTGCTATTTAAACCCAAATACAAAAAATACAAAGAACAAGGTGGCGGTGGGATGTTATACCGAATGCAAAGATCAGAAGCTGGAGCATATGCCATCTCATATGGGGCAACACAAACAATGAGTGGCAAAGAAAACCAGTAGCCCTGAAATGAAGAGACCGTGACCACTGCCGACCCTAGGAGTGACATGGGACAGTCCTTGGGCATAGTGAGAAACAATTAGGCAGACATTGAGAAGCAAGTAATATGCACAATTCGTATTTACATTGGCAATGCTGGCCCATATTGTTGGGGGCCACCAGCAATCGGAAAATGTCCTTCAAAGAGTTATGCTGATATATTTTGTGTATCATTGTGCAGCATGGACGTGTGCTTTACTGGCCAATGCTGCCATCCATAGTTACAGGACACTGGCAGCACTAGAACACATATAAAGGGGCAAAGTTGCCATATATTGTTTCACATTAAAAGTTGTTTTACGGGGCGGTGCTGGCATAATCTTGTGGACTTTCAGCATCAAAACCTGTTCCCAAGGGCACGAGCCACGTACTGTCGGTTACTTCAGGCATGCAAACAGGCTTTAAAGGGGTGTGCGGATATGTAGCTGTGGGCACTTTATGCATGAAAATGGGTTTTACAGTGTTACATCTGGCATACATTGATGACATCAACCTCAACTTTCTTTGACCACATCCAACATGAAAGCGGTGCCGTGCTGGAAACAGGTTGCATGATCTGCGCCTGGCACAGCCAGAATGAAATCAAAGCATTACTGACTTAACCTCTTGGGACAGGCCTCACCATTTTGCTGTGGGCGCATCAAGCATGCCATGTGTTGGAACATTCTCCAGTGTACTGTTGCTGTCCTGGCATATACTGGCGCTTATCACTGGTACCACAACAGAACCGATTCTTCGCTCTATTTGTCTGACATTACTGCTGTAAAACACATCACTTCACCTTGTTCGTTTTAATGAAATGTCTGATGGGCAAGACCCTCACCCAAAGCCACCTGAGTGCGTTTGGGCGTCCTTGCTGTGCCCGCTCACACCAGCCAATTCAGAGAAGACATTGAGGCCTCTCAAGGTTAAACTTTCAACATTCACAACTGGGTCAATTAGCACTCTGGCATGGCCTGTTCGCATGCTAATCGAAGTTGCTTTCATCTGTAAAGTTTACACCCTTCAAAATGGCCTCTTGTTTACAATTCTGACACCATTGTTTCTTGCTGAGGATGGGCCTTCAGAGGAGGGGTGCCTGGAAACAATGTGTTCCTGTTCTGTTCCAAACGATTTGTCAAAGAAACATGACATGTTTTGAAAAGTGGGTGATGGGGCGGCATGAAACCTGAAGTTCTGTGAATTCAAGCAAAGGCACTGCTGCGAACCAGCAAAGCAACTTCTTAAATATCTATGGCCACTTCCTGGATGTGTGTGTGTGTGTGTGTGTGTGTGTGATGCAGATGAAAAAAGTCATCTCCCAGACTCCCATCCGCACTTTCCAAAGAGATATTGACTAAAACAGCTGATATGGGTATATTTTGTTGAGGTGACCCCACCTGCAATGGGAGCAGTAATGAAACGACTGCGGCCCTAAGGAGGAGACAGGCAAAACATATCATTCACCTCTGACAAGTAATAACACAGCTGATTTCTTTGCTTGAAAGGGCCGATGGGAAGACACCAGAGGCCGGGCCGAATTGTCCCGGATAGGGGATGGGGCTTGGGATTAAAGTGCGGTCAGTGTTGTAGGCACCGCACTGCGGAGGCGCTTTATTGGAAAAATGGCGGGAGATAAAACATGTGTGATTCATGGACTTGTCCGAGTCACAGGTCAGTCTCAGGCGCTGGGGATGGGATTCTTGATTAGATTTCAGGGACAGCAGTCCGGAAAAGCAGACGGACATCAAATGGAGGCAAGCATGCGCCCTCCTGAGTAGCGCATGCGCGCCGGGGAGCGTGTACGGTGTTGTAATACACAGGCACCTTTCAGGTCGGATTCTTCTCCATGGAAGGTTTTGTTTGCTCAAAACATAGGGGTGTGGAACCAGAACACTCGATTAAGCCTTTGAGTGCCGACCACCACAGGCCCCAGAGTGCAGCTGCCAAACCACCAGGGGCCAAGTGTAACAAAAAAAATAAAAAATTGTGGGGGACTCATTAACACACCAGAAATTAGCATATCAATGGGCCCTCTGAAAAAAGTGGGGGGACTCCTGAAAAAAGTGGGGGACTCCGCCTACCCGCGTGTACCCTCGACTTGAGCCCTGCAAACCACATGTTTGCTTGTGTGTCTGTGGGGCCCGCAGGCAATTAAGGAGACATAGATACATCCTAAGGGCAAAAGGGGAGCCCTTTCCTAGGGCACATGCCTATGTCTTAAGGAGAGTCAGAGAAGTCATGACATGACGGATGATCATTCTACTCTGAAATCGTTTTGAAGGTGGCCTGTTCAATTATGATTTCTCTTACCTCCCAGGGGGGCAGATTTCTCTCCAAGGGAAAGCAAAACACTTATAGGGCCACTTTTAGCAGAACACATTATGTATATTGACCTATTTGGGGGTTATATGTTGCGCTATAGGCCTATGGGATGGTCCAGATGGAAAAAGACAAGCAGTGGGGTGAGGTAGAGAGGAAGGAAAGGGGAGGAGGGACTCAATCAAAAGTGATTAAACACTTGGGTCATCTTGAAGCAAATCAGGAGCTTTGCATTACAAACATTTGGGTGAAACATGATTAGAGGGTATCGGGTAATATTATCCCCACCAATAATATCGCCATATATATGGTTGCGGGGTAAGGCCATAGGCAATATTATTAGTGGGGATAATTATGGACTGGGGGTTGCGGGGGTGACCCCCCCACTCCATTAAAAATATGATGGGGGTTGCGGGGGTGTCCCCCGCACGTTCCATGGCTTAATATCGCTGCAAAAATAGCATCTGGGGTCCCCCGCAAGCAGGCCTGCATCTCAGGGACCCTGCACAGGGTGCCCGTTACTGGTGCCGGCCCCCTAACAACCTGCATATGATACTTTGTAACTTGGGTTAAAGCAATTTGCGTGCACATCCCAGTAAACCATTCCTGCACCCCTCTACACACTGCGTACGTGCATTCCTAAGTTAGATCGGAACCCCGGTTGCGTACATGCACCACTAAATCCAACATGCAAATCCACCTCTGCGATTCCTATGCTCAAGTGCCTTTACGCCTGCCTTCAAGTGGCGTAGAGATCGAGAGAGTTTCATGCCCATTTCTATGCCGAGAGGCTGCGCGGGTGGTTCCATGAATACGGGTTGTTTGGCGCAAATGTGGGTGTGCGAGGGGCTGCCTTCGTGCCATCCCTCCTAATGCCCACATTTTTGGATGTTCTCCTCCATTTTCAGTATTCTGCCCCCTTCCAACCCCTCTGCGTAAGCCACGCCCACGCTCGGCGTGGTGTCTCACGCAAAGTGCTCGACGGGCTTACAGAGAAGTGCCGAGCCTGCACAAACTCCACACAATGACTGGAAAAGTCCTGCGCATTCGATTCCATGAATCGACGAACGGGATTTTGCATGTATTTTGGCAAGCACGTTACATATTACTGTGCTAATAATTAATGAATCGGGCCACTTGTACCTACTTACATTGTTTTGGCAAAGGGGAAAGAGTGCATTTCAAGCACCATACTCAGGGTTGCATGTTCCATGATCTGCAACTAGAACACAATTCCCCCTCCAGACATGTACTGAGGCATGTTCGGCCATGTGGTACTGGCTTCACACTGTATCAGGACCAGTTTGCTCACCTGGTATGGAAAGATGTGAAAGAGGAAAAATCAATGAGAGTATAATACATCTCTGGTTTCAATGCTTTTCTGTTCATGCGTGTGCTGCTTCCTATGCCATTGTGGTAAATTCACTCAGAAGGATTCATTACCACGCTGCAGGCGTTGAACATGCGTGGATGCAAGGGTTTTTCAGTCAGAGTAAGAGAAGCAAACAATTAGATCAGCAACTAAGGCTGCAGATACAAACATGCATCTCCTTTGTATTGCGAGGCAAATGCGAGGAATCGAAATGCAGAGAGCATTTCCAGGAATTTAGGCAGTGCTTGTTCATGAGGTAGGCCTGGATGCACTCACATTCTAATTACCTTTATTGCCATGACAGGTTATGCCAGTGTTGCCATAGGTAAAACAGGACAGATGATCAGTGGGCAGAATCCCCTAATATTCAGATTACCTTTATTGCCATGACAGGTTATACCAGTGTTGCTGAAGTTAATACAGGAAGTATGATCAACAGGGCAGATTCCACTAATATTCAGATTACCTTTATTGCCATGACAGGTTATACCAGTGCTGCTGAAGTTAATACAGGAAGTATGATCAACAGGGCAGAATCCACTAAGATTCAGATTACCTTTATTGCCATGACAGGTTATACCAGTGTTGCTGAAGTTAATACAGGAAGTATGATCAACAGGGCAGATTCCACTAATATTCAGATTACCTTTATTGCCGTGACAGGTTACAGGAAGTATGATCAACAGGGCAGATTCCACTAATATTCAGATTACCTTTATTGCCGTGACAGGATATACCAGTGTTGCTGAAGTTAATACAGGAAGTATGATCAACAGGGCAGAATCCACTAAGATTCAGATTACCTTTATTGCCATGACAGGTTATACCAGTGTTGCCGAAGTTGAAGGATGATCAACGGGCAGAATCCACCTATGTTCAAATGACATTTATTGCAATGAGAGGTTATAAAAGGACAGATGATAAATGGGCAGAGCATTAGTACTTTCAGATTTGGGCACAAGAAATACACACAAACAACATATATGGCTGGTGGGACATGCTCAAACTTGCTGACAGAGCCAATGACAATAATTCCTATCACCAGACCAAAGCGCTAATTAAGCAGATCATGAATTGAAAATAATTACACCAGTTGGGGAGTGTCTGTTATTATGTAGCACTCCACAAAACGTGACATTTGTGTGACAGAAAATCATTACGAAATAGCGAAAGAACAAAACATGGATATTCCTGTGTCTCTTCACACTGCATCTGTACCTGTTACTTTGCAAGCCTTTTTGCCATGGTGTGTAAACATGGAAGCTGACGCCTCAATGTTTCACACACATATGAATGTATCCAAACGGTCATGTTTGCCGTAGTCCTAGTCTTTGCCCCGTTGCAAACATCCATTGCAAGAACTTGTTTTATGCTCGACAGAAATGTTTACCCTATGAATAATTGTACTTGTACCAATGTAATGTTTCTCTAAAAGGGCCCTGTATATACTGCGAGAGAGCAGGCGATTGTGTGGGTGTTCAACCCATTCACGGAATCCACAAAACGCGGAATGTAGGGTTGTTTGTAACTTTCATTGTAAGCTACATGGGATGTCCCTTTAAGCTGCATGCTATCTCTAATTTGCTAGAACATTCTGGCCCTTGAGATAACCAGGGCCCATCCACCCACAGACTTCAGAACCACAGTCGGTCTCTGGTTATCTCCATGCAGGATAATGAATGACTTTCATCTAGAACATTCTGGCCCATGAGATAACCAGGGCCCATCCACCCACAGAATTCAGAACCACAGTCGGGCCGTGGTTATCTCCATGCAGGATAATGAATGACTTTCATCTAGAACATTCTGGACTAATGAGATAACCAGAGCCCATCCACCCGCAGACTTCAGAACCACAGTCGGTCCCTGGTTATCTCCATGCAGGATAATTAATGACTTTCATCTAGAAGATTCTGGCCCAATGAGATAACCAGGGCCCTTCCACCCACAGACTTCAGAACCACAGTCGGGCCCTGGTTATCTCCATGCAGGATAATGAATGACTTTCATCTAGAACATTCTGGCCCTTGAGATAACTAGGGCCCATCCACCCACAGACTTCAGAACCACAGTCGGTCCCTGGCTATCTCCATGCAGGATAATGAATGACTTTCATCTAGAACATTCTGGCCCAATGAGATAACCAGGGCCCTTCCACCCACAGACTTCAGAACCACAGTCGGTCCCTGGTTGTCTCCATGCAGAATAATGAATGACTTTCATCTAGAACATTCTGGCCCAATGAGATAACCAGGGCCCATCCACCCACGGACTTACGAACCACAGTCAGGCCCTGGTTATCTCCATCCAGGATAATGAATGACTTTCATCTAGAACATTCTGGCCCAATGAGATAACCAGGGCCTGTCCACCCACGGACTTCCGAACCACAGTCGGGCCCTCGTTATCTCCATGCAGGATAATAAATGACTTTCATCTAGAACATTCTGGCCTAATGAGATAACCAGAGCCCATCCATCCAAGGACTCAGAACCACAGTCGGCCCAGGTTATCTCCATGCAGGATAATGAATGACTTTCATATAGAACATTCTGGCCCATGAGATAATCAGGGTCTGTCCACCCACGGACTTCCGAACCACAGTCGGGCCCTGGTTATCTCCGACATCGAAGTGGGGAACCACGCTCCTCGCCAGTGTTGCAGTGGCAGCACTAGGCCCATTTGGGGCCTCCAAACCATGGTATGAGAGAACATCGGAAACAAGAAACTGAAGCACATTTCTCCCACCCTAAAGGACCAGCACTGTCTTCCCTTCCCAGGTAGAATATGCTTCAAACTGCGTGCATTGTGTGTAAGGTAACCACCAAACCTGTCTACCTGGCGGAAAAACTCTAGAGCTCAGACCGGCCATTGCTAGGCTTGAGACAAAACCAGCACGCAAGGAAACACAAACAGGGAGAGGGCCTTCTCTTGATGCATGCCGGCCTACTGGAATACTATCCAGTGGCAATCCAGACCATGCCACAGATCCTGCAGTTCAGGAAGGACTCAGGAGATTACTCTTTAGTCAATGCCTACATGCCACATAGGCTACGTGCATATCATGTTGATACGAAGTCCTTTCATCGCCTGCATTTTCATCGCCTGCATTTTCATCGCCTGGCATTTTAACGTGCATCGTGCAACGAATATGCTCATCGAATTTTTTAAGGTGGGGGGGTGGTAAAGGGCAGATAAGGTTTTGGGGGATAGGCAATAGCTAAAAATAAGTGTGGGAGGGGTGGTTGGGGAGGGAACGCCGCCCCCCCAAAAAAAGGGGATGAAATTGCAGGTGAGGAAATGACATGGAACCATCATATCTCACCCCCAGGACTGAAACTTCCCAGGCCAAATACTGTAACTTCCCTGTCCTATTATGTTACCCACAATGGCACGCACAGCGCTCTGTTGCTATCCTGATGGTTGTGTTCCATATGAAACTCCAAATGCAAATAGAATTCAACAAGGCTATTGACAATGAACCCCTTTATTCTGTCATATCCCCCCATGCGCCGCTCCACTCAGAGGAGGTTCCACTTTGCAAAGGAAGTGGTGCTAGTTGCACCACGATCAAAGTGCAGCTACCACGGCGGGCGAGCCCACGCGGCCCTTACCCTCACCCACAAGCTGTGGGCCCATTGCAATTCAGAAACCTTTCATGTGAACTGTGGCAAAATGCCCCTGCAGTGGAATTCTGATTTACAAAGAAACAGCAACTCCCCAGGAGCCGGGAACTTGCATATATAACTCTGCAAAGTGAAAGTATCATATTTCACGAATTTTGGTAAAAGAGGTGCCAGACAATGGGGGAAGTGGATCACTCTTTGGGGGCAACTGTTTAAAAAGCATTAGAACATTGCATCCGAATGTTGGTGGTCCATGTTAGCCCATAGATGGCCAAAGGGCCGTAACCACTGTTATACAGCTTAATGTTTCTCTTCACGTATTCTGCCTCAGTGCTCAGTGCCCCCCTTACTGGCAAGACACTGCTTACTGCAAAGTCCTAAGCACAACCTGCAGCTGTTTCATTTGGCTTCTTACCAGTTTCAGGATGCATTCGTTTTTTTTTATTTGCATTTCTTTATTTTGCATTTTTAAAGCGCTCAAACAGCCCGGGGCATCGAGGCGCTGTTACAGGAATATGTCTTAGTTGCGTATTTATAAAGCGCTCAATACCTAGATGTTGCTAAGCGCGGACCCGGGGATCAAACCTGTGTTGCTTCGTGCGGTCTTGCTTCCAAGACGAGCACGTTGCCGCTGAGCTATCCTCCCGGGACAATTAGTATTGTAATGGAATTACAGTCCCGCGGGTGGGGGTGTAAGGATGTCAGAGGCCCTTACCACTGTACGCACCATTGGCTTTGCCCCAGGCCCATGAGTCGGGTGTGGGATAATACCCCCTGTTGGGGCTAGTTATCAGGACATTGTGTGTCCGCGGCCAAACTAGTCACATGTACGCCTGGGCTCAGATTGCCCAGACGAAGCAGAAACATGTGCCCACTTAGAGCCAGCCTCTGCGTGCCAGCTCCCTCCTCCCAGTATTTTGCGAATTATCTATCACCTGCGGGTCCAGGACCTCAAAACATTTGCATTCACGAAACACTTTGCACCTCGGGCCCAGCGCTTCTATGGTGATAGCAGCTGAAGAAAAACGCGGGGGGGCTTGAGAGGGGGAGGCGGCCACATTTGAGTGGGTGTCATCCCCTGCACTTTGCTCGGCAGGTCCCGGCTCCTCGTCTTCAGCCGATGGAGCCAGGCCTGCTGTGCGCCGGCCAACGCTAGAGGGCAGTGTCGGCTTCTGCGGCCCTGTAAAACTGCACTGTCATCCGACCGGCCGCGGCTCGCCTGCTGTGCAGAGAGAGAAGGGCAGGGTTTCCAGCTTCCTAGATGCTCAAACCAACCACCTTTCCCCCTAACGACTGTTCAAAGGCTCCATTGAATCAAACGGCTGCCTCTCACCGCCCTTTGCCCACCTATGGTTTAACAGGGACCACCAACACTCAATTCCCTCTCGATTATTTCGCTTTTCATTGTTCCATATAAAATGTTCTGCTAATAATTTCATCTAATAAAAAAATATTGTCTGACGTTTGTGTTATTTTTTTTACTTGCTCTAGTGAGTTTCCCTCCTGACATTCACCCCTTTGCCCTGTCACTACACCCAAAACACCGCCTTTCCTTTCATCCACAGGATCTGTCTATTAACTGTGTAGAGAGAGGAGGGGAGCCATGTCCAGCTATTCGCACTGCTGTGTGTGTTCTTATGACGTTTCCTACCGGCCCCCGCCATGTCCTCTTCCCAGCCTTCGGCTCTAGGCTTCCCCATGCGTTCATACTGCGGCTGACCTTTGCCCTGTGTGTGCTCTTCTTACTCTGCCACTGTGCTGGCAATTCAGCCCTGCTTCTGCATGTACGATATCAAAGGCCTGATTTATGACATTTTTTTTTTCACGTGCAGAGTGACTTTTTACTGGTGACAAGTAACTTTGCACAGCCAACAAACACCCTGATCAGAGGCGTTTCTAGAGGAGGGGGCGAGGGGGCTATAGCCCCGGGTCTTTTGGTTGTAGCTCCTGATAGAATCTCAGGAGCTGAAACCAAAACGCTAGCTAGCCCCGAGTCCTGACAGTCCCGACATTAGCATAGCCCCGGATCTTTACCAGACCTAGCAACACCCCTGACCCTTATTCATCTTTTTGCCATGAAAAGTCACTTTGCACTGCAAAAATACACTTTGCACTGATCCACCCGGATTCATTTAGCAGTGCAACACTGTTGCATGAATCAGGGTGTTTGTTGGTAGTGCAAAGTCACTTTTCACCAGTGAAAAGTCACTTTGCACTGTTAAAAAAATTCCATGAATCAGGCCCTTGGGGTGTGTCAAACAAATTAATCCGCTTCAGGCCTAATTCGTGGAATGTTTAACATGGTGCAAAGTGACATCGAACTGCCAACAAAAAGGCAGAACCGGGCTTAATTCTGCAAAAGTACTCTTTGCACCGCGTTATTTGTGCCTAATTTATTAAAACGCACTATACTGCTTCTTTTTAATTAGGCCCATTTAGCACAGTGCAAATAGTACTTTTACTGTGCAAAGTGACTTTGCTCAACAAAAATCTACTCTGCACCGCTCTGTGAATTAGGCCCGATTCACTGTGTGTGTTGGCAGTGTAAAATCACTTTGCACCGCGCTAAACGCTCCATGAATTAGGCCCTTCGTGTCTTCCTGGATCCTCCTTCTCTAGAATCCTGCAGTCGATTAGCACATGTTTGCCCCATGTGCAATTTGCCTTTTGCCCTGTAGAGATCACTCCATGGTACTGCCCAAATGGTAAAACTACCGTTTCTATACTATCATCTGCACACAAATTAACGTACTATGTGCATATCGGCAGTGCCGCATTGCAGGCATTTGCTCATTTGCATGTGGGATTGCCCCATGCAAATAGAGGGGATCTCCACTGATCCTGTGCGTGCACAGAAACACTTCAGCGGCTGGCAGTGTGCTCTGCATGTCGGTGTTTGCAAAAGCATGCAGCAACAGTACGTTTTTATGATCCCGATGCTGCCACAAATATGTTTGCCACACCTGAGTGCTGCAGCAATCCTCAGGAGCAGCTTTTCATTCGTTAATGTCATGTACCGCCAAGGGTTGGTTCTTGCACTAGGCACAGCCGAGGCTTTGCTTACGCTTTCCCCTGCACCTCAGCATTGCTTAGCTAGCACCTTGCCACATCGGGCTGTCTACTTGCTTTCAGGCTCAGACAGGCCTACATGTTATGTTATGTTGATATATACTGCGCACCTCTACCATGTGCATGGTCTTCAGGCGCTCACGTGACTCTGTAAGAAAGTGGGTGGGGGTAGGTTAGTGAGGGAAGAGGGATAGGAGAAAGGTTGTGCTCTTCTGTTGGAGCTTGAGAACCAGGAGAAAGTGGTGTCTGTGCCTGTCGGCTTTTTGGGTGTGCTTTGATTGTGTGCACTGTGGTTATTGTGTCTGGAAGGGCAGCATCCAGTGTCTGGGTTGTTTGTTATTTGCAGCAGTTTGTTCTTGTAGCAGATGCGTGGCTTATGTGTTTGTATGCAGCTCATAAGGCCGTGTGTGGTACATTGGGGTTTATAGTCATAATCTCGAATTCAAATATGTCGAAAGTCATAATGTCGAAAAAATAAAGTCGAAAACAAAAATGTCGAATTTCTTTTTTTTGTTGATTTTTATTTGAAATGGGGGGGTTCCCCCCCAACCCCCCTTTTTAATTTTTTTTATGTTTTACCCCTTTTTTTACCACCGGAACCCCAAAAAAACATGTAAATTAAAAAAAAAAATTCGACATTTTTGTTTTCGACATTATTGTAATTCGACATTTTGTTTTCGAGATAATGACTGGACACCGTACATTGGAGGTTTGCGGGAGAGTGGCGATGGAGCTGGGGTGGTAGTAGCGTGTGGTTGTTTTATTGTTGCTTCCAGGGTCCGTACTGTTCCATGATTGACTTGGGTCCGGGTAGGAGTTGTGGGAAGTGCCGTTTTCTATGCCTGCCTCAGTGAACTGAACAGCCTGAAGGACCTGCCAACATACTAGTGTGTATTTGTTTGGCCGAAGTGGGCCAGTTTTAAGGGACACTAAACCATGCAGCTGATCATTTTGACCAATGTTACTGACTTCAGCAAACACTGTGAATTTGTAATAGCGTAGGCAACAAGTACTGGACAAAGTGACTTCATTCCAGTAAGGATGGGCTGTTGGCCCTGTGGGGGACATAGTGTGGCAGGCACCTTTTTCCAGCTGGTGAAACTGGTAATTGTGGCAAACCACCCTGTGGTTGGATCATATGTAGATGCCTATTGCACTCTGCCCCCTGGTACTCTGCCACTCCATCAACAAGATCTTGCTGTCCGTTCCCATTGCAAAACATTGCTCTATGTTTTCTCAGGCTTTAGCTGAGACTCACGTATGCGTATCACCAGGATCTCGGGGTAGGGTTCTTGGCATGTATAGATCTCTTCTAGGGATAACACACATATGCAGCAAATGCTTGCTCGGACATCTGCACTGACCGCCACCACAAAAATGGTCACTCTCCTACCCTAACTCAGCCACTATCTGACATAGGATTACCCACCTGCACCTTCACTTATTCCATCCTTTCTCTCTCTTAAGCTTCCCTCCCCCAACTTGTCCCCTTTCCCAAACTTCCATCCTTGTATTGTCCTTGTCTCCTACACTTCCGAGGGTGTGTCTTTCTATCTCGGGAGGATAGCTCAGGGGCAACGTGCTCGCCTTGGAAGCAAGACGACACGGAGCACCACAGGTTTGATCCCCGGGTCCGCGTTTAGAAACCTCTGGGTTATAAATAACCTATCATATCATAACACTCCTGCACGCTCTGTCCCCTCCACCCCTCTCCTCGCCACTGTAACATGGTTGAGCTATCAGCGGCGAGGTGTCCAGCCGTTGTTCTTTCACTCAATGTGGTATGAAAGAGCTGTTGCGTCACTCATTTTCAGATATTATGCTCAGCGACGCATGCTCTGCTATCTTTGAGGAGCACACAGAGCCATGCTTGGACAGTGCTAGACATGTAGATTGTTCTTCATAGCAGGGTAACACTTTCATATTTATCCCTGACTGCAATGCTAACCCCGCTCCCCCATTTCCTGACCTCCTGAATCCATCACTCAAGTAATACAACATTGGGGTTCCCTTTAACAGCGATGTAAGAACCCAGTGCTTCATCATGGCCATTCCCACTGCAGCCAGGATGGACCGTCCACCTTTTATATTTACTGAACCCACCACACATATGTGTGGTAAAAGTGGGGTCTCAAATTTCTGTATTTTGGGCTTTGACATTTTTGCTTTGTCTATTTACGTGTGATGCCATCTCAACTCGCCTCCATAAACGGACACCTCGCTGGATGGGTCTGCGTGCAAAATTGCACTCTCTTCCATTTCTTTCTCCTTATATACGGGTCTATCTGCGGTCATGCCCCCTCTTCATCGCTGACTGCATCTCATTCTCTCTCCCCGAAAGACAGTGTTCCTTCTTTCTCCTCCCCCTTCCTCATCCGGCTCTTCCTTCTACGTACATCCCCTCACCCACAAACTAATGGTAGCTCATCAGTGGCATAATTTATAACCAAACTTAAACCTTACCTGCTAGCCATCGAAGGGGTATCTCTCAACCCAGCCAACACCACCTACCGACTAATCCCCGCCCACTGCTTCGGTTAATGCCACGCCCTTCTACCACCATGTATAGGGTTGTATTGCCTGCTTGATCGGAAATAAGTGAGCATACATGGGTGACTGATGGGAGGTGACAGACTAAACACTCTGTGGTTCTATGTTCTTAGATCACCAAGTTTTTGTTTTTCAGCAAGTTGTTTGCAGAATATTTTTGGCCGAAAAACATCATTGAAATGTGTTGTTATTTTTTATTTGGGGGTGTTCACACACAAGCCTTCCCTTGCCTATCATATAGTCCCTATTCCCCACCCACCCCTATCCATTATATCCCCTTATCCATCCCCGGCCACCATATTTTTCGATGAGAGTTTTCGGATGAACATTTTCAGCAAAAAACTTCACAAAAAAAACCTGGTGTAACATTATCGCACCCACTCCACGCGGTTCTATGTCATTTCATCGACCCCCTTTATTCCGATGGGTGTTTTGCCACAGGAGTTTTGCCAAAAAACTTAATTGACCTTTTTTAGGGGTTCCCCCCAAGCCGGCCTTAATGTGATTATTATTTTTATTTCCTTCCCCCCAACCCTTATTTACCCTTTCCCACCCCCATAAAAAATGTCGATGGACATTTTCGGCAAAACTCCTGCGCGAAAACAGGGTGTCGGCAAAAGGACGCAATACCCTCCACACTTACACATCATGCAGAGAACAGCCCCAGCCGAACTAGGCAAGCAAGTAGCATTTTAGGTTCTGAGGGTCAGAAATGTGTGCCCGCGGTGAAGAGTAAGTGGAGAGTAAAGTGTGTAATTGAAGATAGTCGCCTACCGAGTAGAGGAGGTGGACGCATGCATGCTGTCTCAATGTGTCAACGTGCATGATGAAGCCTACGGGTAAGTCTGCATGTGGTGAGTTGAGTGACAGTTAGTGGGCTTGCAAGTGGCACCCCTGGGCAGGAGTCCTGCCTGTGTTTTTTAGAGGTGTCTTCATGATGAGCAACCATATACAGGGAGATGCGTGAGCATGCCTGTGGAAGCCGAGAATAAATTACAACATAGCAAGGGGCAAGGGGCAAGAGGGATGAGTCGGGCTATACAGGTGGGAGCCTTGTGGGCACACTATCCTTTATTTACTTATTTTATGTTTTGGGTATATTATAATGCGCCTATACACAATGTGTTTCAATGTCTTTCAATGCATTTGGGACATGGACTGACAGTGGATAACTAATTAGGCCAGCGTTGAGCCAACTATCCCTTGGAGAAAATGAAGGGCTTGTTGTCCAGTCCAATGGATTCCAGACATGGCACAAGGATGGGCAAAGTGTTTGGGTGAGCTCATTTCATGCCTAAGCCGTGTCCCTGGCAGAAAAAAAAAATCATATTTCTCAGCTGAACACACCCCCAATAGTCAAAATACTACACATTTTTTATCATGACCTCTTATCTGTGTCGTGACGGGACTAGGCAACGCGTGCACACTCAAGAACGTACTACCTCCACCCGCTATGTGTGTCACTTTTGTTCATATTACGCTTAGTATTTTGAGGTGATCCTATCTATTGGCGCCCAAATTGCTAAAAGGGAAAAGAAAAACACACTTTGATCAATCGGAGACTCAGGGATTATAAATGTGTTCTGGTTACACAATGAACAACTTCATTGCTAGAAAACATTGCATAAACAAAAAAGACACAAAATATATCTGGAACGCACACACGCACATTCATTACATGTAAATAGAGGTCCACAAACACACATGCTGAGTGTTATATTGCAGCCATTACACAACAGAGAACAGTTATTTGCAAATGTCCATGGCACACACAAACAGGCAACCATGGTATTTAGCTGCTTGTCGATTTGGGCATGCGCACACATCCACGTATACATAGTCTTGAGAGGCTTAGTTCAGAAATGCACACAGAGACAAAATTGCATAAGACAGAGTCCTCACACTGTTCCACACAACTGCACAATAGCCTGCGAGCCAACACGCCCGTGCACGCAGATAAATGTGGCCTACTTACATACGCTCACTCACGGACACACCTTATTACAGAGCAAAAATAGCAGCTTTTGAAGTTTCCTAAAGAGCAGGTAAATGAGCCAGCGATGGCCGGCATCCACTCATTAATCTTCTGTTAGCCGAGGTTCTGTGCTCCTGTCATCTGTCACCGGCTAATGCATGCAAATCACTCCGGCAGAAACATTTCCAGCACAATCAGGTCCCACCTCGCGCTGACACCTCACCCTCCTGACAGGGCCCAGGCAAGAGCGAGCGTGCCGCGCGCGGGAAGGCGAGAGGGCGGCGCGAGACCGGCTGAAAGACTCAGAGAGGCAGAATGGGGGCAAGATGGCAGCAGGCACGCCGAGGCAAGATGGCGGCAGGCACGCAGGGGGCATGGAAAGCCGCGCGAGGCTCAGAGGGCCAGGCACAGTAGAGGCGAGACAGGGGGGTTGAAGATGCGTGGAGGGGTTAGGGGGGGATTTCAAAATAATTCTTTCTCTTCAGCTGGACGACTCACCATCATGCTTAATTAAATTATGCATTGATTTGTGTGTGCTACTTAATTAGTTTACAGAAGTGGTGGAAATGGAAAAAAAGTGGTGGGGGATACCACAAGTGCCGGGGTGGGGGAGGAGTTGGGGGAGCAGAGGGGGCGTGGTCTAGAGGGGGCAGGGTTGGTAGTGGCCATCCGATACGATAAATACTTAAAAAAAGAAAGAAAACGAAAAGCGCCCACAATGGCAACATTGCCTTTTACCGCCGACCAGGGATTAAGTGGGCCGGAGCCTGCCGGGGCTCAGCCCCGTCAGGCTCTGAAATTTCATTTTGGGGCGGGGTCCTGCAGGGCCCATTAATCTCCCCTGCGAGCCCCGGCCACTACACGAAAAGGATTTTTTTTCTGAAGCCTGAAGCTCTCGCTTGTGTGCGAAAGCTTCAGGCTCCAGAAAAAATTGCCTTTCAGCCACAATGGTGGCGCCGTACCTGCGAGGCATCCCTTTAAGCAGGAGATGCCTGTGGCCCAGAGCCACCATTATGGAGAAAATGTGAGGCCGCTGGAAGCTGAGGCCGTTTTCCTGAAGACTGAAACTCGCGGGAGTTTCAGTCTTCAGGAAAACGGCCTCAGCTTCCAGTGGCCTCACCCTTTCAGCCTTAATGGTGACGCTGGCCCTACCCAGCTGCAAGGGGCAGCGCCACGATTAAGGCTGAATAGGCAAGGCCCTGTCCCCTGCCAGGCAAGCCTATATAAAATAAATGTAGAGATCAACACCCTCTTCCTATGGGGCAAGGGTATTGATCACTAGAAAAGGATGCCTGGCAGGGGTGCCAGTGGCCCATTGAGCCGGGCTCGTCAGGGGAGCATGGCCTAACGGGCCAGCAGGACCCTTGCAGTAAGGCCACGCCCCCTTGATGAGCCCTGGCTCATTTTGTAGTGCCAAAAAAAGAAAAAAAAAAGAAACGCCCGCGACGACAGCATTGCTGTTTACCGCCGGCTTTGGTGTAATGCACAATGCTCGCTACATGTACAACTGATTCCTTTCAGTGTTACATGTAGCGAGCATTGTGCATTACACACCTGTGCCATCACAGGCGCTTTTTTTCTTTTTTACAGCGTGGTTCATGGGCTTGGGCGGCTGACACTGTCCGGATCCCGAGATCCGGCTACACATCTGGTGCCAGATCTCGGATCCGCCGAGAGCCGGCCCAATGACCAGTGCTGGTTTACGGGGAAACCAGTGAAAACATGGTGTATATGTTGCTAATGCACACAAGGTTTCAGTTGGTGCAATTGTATACCCCTGGTGCCCTTTTATAGTCACACAATCAGTATATTATAAAGAATAGGAAACATTCTTGGAAAATTATCGTTTACTTTGCTCACCCGTACAGACCTGCCTACATACACAAAAGAAAAATCAGGAGAACCATGTCAACCGATGCCCCACCCACATCCACCCAAGACCCCACCCACATGACAAAAAAGCAAACCCCTCGATGTGATGCCAGTAAAGGAGCAGGAGTTGCTTGCTGTTCCGTCTACCCACCTGCACCCTTCATGTGATTGGCCACTAGCAATATATTTGTAGCCAATCATATGAAAGTGTGGGAGGAGTTGTGGGCACGCCTGAAAACCCAGAAGACACCACACTCTTCCCTGGAGACCCGTGGATGAGCATGGACACCCAGAGTCTCTTGGCTAAACCCAGGAGACTAGGCAGGTCTACATCCAACAACACACTGATGACACCCAATGATAACACCCAATGAGGTCGAGACATGTCTGGGGTTGATTGTGGTCTCGCGTATGAGGGATCTGACGAAGTACATGATGCCGAACTGTCCATTTTGGGGTGGGTCGAAGCCCGCTATGTGTAATGGCTTTGCATTCTGAAAAACTATGGTTTGGAGGTTCGCCCAGAGCAGTTTTGCAGTGGTTAAGATGAATTCAAACCCATCAGAACTGGGTGACTAAAGTTAAGCAACAATGGTAATATATTCAGCCCAGGGTGCAGTGCCGGCCTTAGTAGCGGCAGCGCCCCAAGCAGCAAAACAAACAATTGGCACCCCTTCCCCCACGTGCCCATGGTTATGGAAGGGGGGGATTTGAAACCACATTTTTCGATAGGCGTCGATGTGAAATCATCAGCAGCCTATTGTAATTAAATGCGCCCGCTCCTGACAGCGGGGCACATTTAATTTCAATAGAGCACCTGCCGCGCCTTCTCCCACCACGCCAGCTCAGGGGAGCCCTTGAAAGGCTACCCTGACCTGGCATGTCGGGGGTCTAATGGTGCCCCAAGCCGTGTCACACGAGCGGCCCTGGCCTAAGGCCCGCCATGCAGGGAGCACTCCCTTTTCAGGCCACCCAATCAGCCTTGGCATTTGCATGTCTACAGGCCCGGGGGTAATGTCAGGGGCCTGGTATTTTGGAAGGCGCAATCTCAACGCAAAGATAAAATCAGCTGCACCTGGGCATAGAACATCATAAACAACCAAAGGATATAAGAAATTAACCAACTCTGGTCAAATGCTACCAGAATATAGCACCGGCCGCAGGCAAGATTGAAAATGAGTCCAGGTTCGGCGCAGGCCTTTCAGAGCTTATCGGAAAATACCCAGAATTCTCCATAAACCAGAATGCACTGGGTGGAAAACTACTATGGAAGCAATATGAATTACTCACCCTGCCCCCGATTGGATAAGCAAGAACCTACTGGCAAGTAACTTGCAAAGAAATGCACCTACAAAACCCCACTTGACAAAAGTACGTCCCTGCCAACTCTCCATTATTAATGCACACTTGCACATACCAGGATGAACGAAATTCATATGTTCACTTTTTTATAAAAACTTTTATTAGCATCCGGGGAGTGCAGCAGCCAATCAGGTTGCTCGGAACGCGGGATGATCCAAGCGGTATAAGCACATGTTTCAAACAAGGTCACAGCTGCTGATGCCCACCCTTCCTTCCCTCTCCCGGGCATCCCTGTGCTTCTTTCTCCTCTCCCTCTATCTGCCTCCCACTTACCTGTATGTAGGGGTTGCAGTGGCATGTTGCCGCTCCTCTCAAGTCTGCCGGGGCACCATGGACATGGAAGAGAGACTCTAACCAGAGCCTCACTTCTGTTTTCATGGCGGCAGGGTTGTGCGATTATTTATTTGTAACAATGGCTTACATGTTTGGCGCAACCCATTGTTTCAAATAAATAAATTCCTAGTAGCACCATGGGACATTAATCACATGCTCCTAGGGCCATACCATGTGGTACCATCCCAGGGCTCTCATTTTCAAAGGTGCTCTATGTTTCGGTGCCCTTAAGAATCACATGCAAGGTGACTACATGTCCCACCCAATCTCCACCTGGGCCCGCTACCGATTAGGCTAATAGGTCACATTTGGCATCTGACTCTACATACTCCTCCGAGGTGCCCTGTCCGTATGTACTGTGCCCAGTGTATGTGTCCACTGTACTCTTTCTATTGTAAGGCATCCATCCATTGGCAGGAACGCCCTCACTGCTGTTTGTAATTATGTATGTGTTTCTTGTCAAAACATTATGCCCTAAATCAATACAAACACAAATAGTACATCATTTGCTCAGAATCACACCATGCTTTCAAGTGGGGAGTCAGAATTTGAATCCAGGTCTCCTGAACCCAACAGATGTATTTTTTATCAGGAAATGGCAACATGGCTTCCATGTTTTTACGACATGGTTGACCTACTTGCTTCTTGTGTTTAGGTATTATTGAAAACCTTGCTGTCTGTGCTCCTCGGGCAGCGAGCCGGGAGAGCCAGCTTTCTTGTGCAAGCACCCACGGTGTGGAATGACCTACCTCCATGCACTGAAGAAGGACCATCACACGTAACATTCAGAAAACACCTGAAAACCTGGCTGTTTAACAAATATGACCAGGGCTCTTCCTACCTACACTTGCTTATGATACCACTGAGTTTGGGTGTTGTCAACAAATGCAATAAATAAACAAATAAATACAAACTGCTTTAAATCAGCATACAACAGCATCGATACTGCAACGCATGTCCTGCATAAATAAACTAAGGAAAGATGGGGGCTGGAGAGAGGGGTTTGCGAGCATGGAAGCAGAGGGCAATGGAAACAAAGGGAAAATGCAGAGTGACAAGGGAGAAAGATGAGGTAGCAGGGAGAGAGATAAGAGAAAAATAGAGGGAGTGATGACAATAATGGGGTTTTAATGAGCACCTTCAGAGAAAATAAGATCTCCATGCTTAGACACGAGAGCGCAGCCGAAGCATATAGCATCCCTTGAGCGACAGACTGCCGGTGTGCACAGCATGAGCAGCAAGGTGGGCGTGTGCAAGTGAAGGGACATGTACAGGTTGCGGAGAGGGTGGGGGCTACAACCCTGCAATTGCCCTGCAAAACAGGAGGCTAACAAAGATAGAAGATCATGAAATGAATGACTACTATTGAAAAGTGGGAGTAGCAAGGATGATGCCCTTTAGAAAGGCTTGTGTTCCTTCACCGCCCCCTGCTGTCAAGAAACTCGGTGCCTCATCCTCCTGCAGGATGGTGACCTAGAATCTGTAACTAGTGATCGGAATCAGCCTCAAGGTGACCTCTAGAGCTACACAAAACATCTTAAAGTCTACACGCATCAGTCTAACCCATCGTGATATAGCGCTTGACGGCTAGCTTCTAAGCACAACGAGTTTAGGCGAAAGAAGGGACGAAGGCACAGCTCAGCCCATAGGTGAGAAGAGGTTAAGTGTGCAGACACGTGCCTATATGCAGGACATTCTGTGCCTGCAGTGTATGGGGGGGTGCGGGGGGACTACACAGAAGACATGGAACAGGCTTGCTGCCTGATGACCAGATATGTTTTTTTTTAAACAAAGACCTTTTCTGAACGAAAAACATGCTCGTATGCCACAATGCATTTGGGGGCATTGGAAATTAAACTAAATCACGGTACATGAGCCCCAGCGATGAGCACATTACTTCTTAGGTGCATTTTCTAAACTATGGGCCTCATTATGACTCCGACGGTAGCCGTGCCAGTAAAAACGCACGGTTGCCGCCGCAGTGGGGACATACAGGGGCATTACAGACATGGCGGTCCCGATAATTGTCCATTACCGGGCGTTGGAAAAAAATGTGCCCCATTCCCATTCGAATCCCATTGGACTCAATGGGATGGGGAGGACGGTAGCAGCGGCACAATCCATGAATGGATGCCGTTGCTACCGTCAAGGACGGCAAGCGGGTGTCGTTCAGCCTGCCAAGTCAGACCTGCTGGGCGGAAAGGCACCCGCTCGCAGAACTCGGAGAATGCCGGTCCGCCAACAATGGTGCCGGTAGCTTACCAGCACCGGTGTTACCGGACCGCCATACTTATAATGAGGCCCAATGACTGTTACCTGAGACCTACTGTGATGTGTGCACACAGTCAGTGTGCATTTATGTCATCACTGCTTTACACTGCATTTGTAGAGTTCACCTTTTTTGGATTTTGTTATGCCTGATTGTTCTAGGGTCTGGCCTGGAATCAGTTATGTGATGTTTGATCTTATCCTGGACAACGTATTCCTCTGAACACAGAAGCACAAACGTGTACATGGTGCTCGCCGTTCGTCTTGTGTTTGGGGGGAATTAATGACACTTCACAGCTGTAGCAATTTTCAGGACCAGGGATCTGAACAGACCAGAGCCTGTTAAGCAAAGTAAATCTTTGTTTTTGTTGCTAAAGATATTCATTCAGCAATAAGCCCCAAGCTGGGGGGCATTAAGCTCTTCAGTTAGTGCCCCGGGGCCCATTTTGGTGCCATTGTGCAGTTCAGGATCAACCAAAGGTTATTATTGGCTATCAATCAGAAACGTGCCCATTGTTTGCAGAAATTATTATTATTGTCATGTTATGGTTGTCCTGCTGTTGCGCCTGTGTTGCACTCCTCCACCATGCATGTGACCCCGCGTCCCTGTGCTAGATTGCGGGGCCGCACTTATGCACCTTTGCGCCCAGCTGCTATCTGCTGAGACTGCATAGACTCAGACAAGTGCAAGGTTAGGTTACTTACAAGTATTGTCTTAACAATGCAGTGGAGATTCTTGTTTTTTATACATCAGAAAGAAAGGGTCCCATCTGCACGACTTTCCTAACATGTTGTTTGTCCTCGGGCACTTATGAGTACTCGTGAGGGGTACATTCCTCTCGGGGATAGAATATGGAGGAGGGAGAGCGGCGTGGGTGGGGATTGAGGAGTTATCTCAAGGACTCTGCAACCACTTGAAGACACAAGGCCAGGAGAGGAGTGCTACCTCTGTCTGGCCACTTGCAGGAAGAGCAGAGCTGCAGTGGTAGAATTGCCAGCTGATCCCAGCTTCCCTTCCTGATAAACCCTATTTTCCTGGTAAAAACGAATGTATGACTGTGTCCCTCAATGTCTTACCCTCACAAGTAATTAGAGAGCGTGTCTCTTCTCTACACCTCTCTTTCTTTCTCTCCCTTCATCTCTGTTACTCATTTTCTCAGCCCACCTATACATCCTCACTGGGTGGTCCAATGGATAGATGGTCTGGCCAAGGGCAAGCAGATCGGAAAACAGGCAGAGACAGAAAGACAAACATACAGGCAGACTGAACAATGTACACAGACATATTGATGAACAGAGATAGAGGTAAAGAGACAGAGGGATACACAATGAGACACGTAGACAGATAGACAAGACAGGTTCCTTTTGAGGTCAGTCACCTATATGCCTTGTCTCGCCCTCTCTGATATATACCACCAAAGCACATCTTCCCAGCTGCCAGTCTGGGTACCTGTGCCGAACTGCTCTGCCCACCTATTGGCACTGCCATGATTGCCACTGTATAGTTGGACGCAGTTTGTCGCGCGTCTTACACGAGGGCAGCTTCATCGCCTGGAATATTTTGGGAAAATAAATGAGAACTGCAAAGGAGGCAACAACAGAAAAAACCCAGCTGTAACTACTTTATTGATTTGCCAGCACTGTGCAGAGAAAATGAAAGGGAGCTCGCATGAAGGAGCGCACTATCTTCAGGCCACGCTGCTGCGCTGTCTGAGCGGGGAGGTAGTGAGAGGCGCTCGCAATGAAAGAGAGCTCATGTGAAGGAGCCCGCTATCTTCAGGTCTCCCTGCTGCGCTCTCTCAGCAGGAAGGGACCGAGAGGCATCCGCATTAGCCTCGCACGCAGCGGTTAGCCCACCAGGGATAGCACCACAATAAGGCGAATCTAGGCAGCTGTCGGGGGCACCACCAGAAGAGGTGCACCAGGGCTGCCATGTTGACCCTAAATACATCAAACCTAGTCTCAGTGTAAGGAAAGGCAGATGACAAAATGCCAGTCTATATGAGGAGACACTAAAGCCCTGATTATAGGTTTGCCGGTATCCCACCGGTATCACCGGCGAGATACCGGCAAACTGCACTTGCCATCTCCCTCGTCCGATATCCCAGTATTACCAGGATATTACGGGCAGCTGAGAAGTTCACATTACAATGTTAATGTTAATGTTAAAGGTCATTTGTACCGCGCACTATCACCACCGGAGTGGTCCCCTGGCGCTCTGGAGTATCAAAGAATCAAAGGACTTCATGTGATGGGATTTATGGAGTCACTCGCACTGTTAGCAAGGGTGCCGGAGATTCAAGCATGTGTTTGCAGGTAGGGGCCTGAACATCCAACAGGTCAGGCCTACCTAGAGATTAGTGGCCCGCACCTGCAAACTTGAAGTGTGCCGGTTTAAAGAAAATGTCTAAGCCAGAATTACCGCCATTTTGCCCAGCTTTTTTTCCGGATTGGCACACTCATAACGAGGCCTTAAAACTTCCTTTCGCCTCTGATCCCAATAGTTTTACCATTTCAAAAGGGGAGACACTTGCTCTTCCTTTTACTTCATGTGTCAATCCTATCGAAAAATATTGGTTATTCTTGTATAGCGCTGCATGCTGGATTATTCCCACTTCTAAGCCCTGTAATCGCAGACTGTATTATCACTCAATGTAATGGTACTCAATATATCGATCTGGGAGGATGCAAAGCGGAGTTACGCCTACTGTCAGATTCAGACTTCCAGAGGTGAGACTGGACTATGCTCTGCAACCAGAACCTAACTAATGAGCTACCTACATATCATCCACACACGTTTTGCACATCTGGAGGGGTTAGAATTGCACAGCATAGAAGTCGGTGACTATACACTAAAATTCCGGGGCATCTGGACCCCTTGTTCTTTCATCTCCTGCCCATTTGTGGCACTCGCCATCCCCGTCATTGCGATTAATACAAATTGAGGTTGGCTCTGACCAGGTCAGACAACTGTGTCTGCCACACTTTGCACCTGTTCACATGTGCAAATTTTGAGACCATGCTGACTCACCAAGAAACCCATGCAAGCAGCGAGCAGTGTGCGCCTGCTGACAAATCGTGGCCAAAACGATAAGTTGTGTGGTGCAAAGAGTACTTTTGCAGTGCAAAGTGACTTTGCACTACAAACATATACTGTGCACCACTTTGTGAATTAGGCCTGGTTCAACGTGTTTGTTGGCAGTGCAAAAACCCTTTGCACTGCGCTGAACATTCCATGAATTAGGCCTCAAATCTTCAAGACCTAGAACCTGCCATGGAACTTTGCGCATGGGACGAGCAAAGGAGGAGAAAGCTGTCTTCCTAAAAATGGTCTGAATGCGGTATTAAACATGCATAAAAAATCACAATAGTCCCTGGAGATTTGCCTGAGTCCCAAACGGTCAAACACACGACCCGCGATAAAAGGCCCAACTGACTTTCTACGTTTATGCAAATCAATGTACCGCCCTTCAATTTTAGACTCCTCCCATTTGCACAGCCTGACAATGGCCACGCCCATTTTGCATATGAAAATTCGAGTTAAGTGTTAGGGTTGCCACCCCCGCAGTTCACTTATGCATATGGAAGCCTTTGCGCACGTGTTTCACTTTTGTGACTCCGGTGCAATTTGCTCCCACGCATGCAGCGGTTTGTTCTGAGTACAGATGCCTTTATGCTCGCAAAAAAGCTTTGTGAATCAGGCCCATTGTGTTCCTTTCTGTTAAACATATCCCCTTTTTGAGCGTCTCTGGAGACAGCTGCTAAACCGTAGCTCTTGATCACAAAGGCAGTGTCAGGCAATGGCAAGCATGCTCAGAATAACCACGCAAAGGTGCTGCTCACACATGGGGCTAGAATCTCAAAGCTTTCCGCAGCACAGGTGATGAGACGTGCAAGCAGATTAATCACTTGCACCAAACATGATGCACCCTATTCAAAAAAGACATTTAAATGCCCCTTTTTTCAACCATGTGGTGCATTTCCGCAATTAAGGGGGTGTTCCCACACATTTCAATGCACATCCCAGAAACATGGTTACCATTGGGATGCACAGCAAACATATATGTTCCCTTACACCTGTTTGTAACAGGCACAAAGTCATGCACAACACTTGAAAGGGTCATTGCTGACTGCGGGGTCTCCCGTACCTATTCACAGCACCCCGTCAATATGCGTACCATTTTTCGTAATCGTAGTCAGTCCCTGGTGAATCTGCTTGCAAACCCCTGTAAACCCTGGCTGAACCCTGCTACTCTGCATACGTGCACCCCTAACTGCGAATGACACCCCAACTACATGCACACACCCCTGAATTCCCGATCGGGCCTACTTTTTGGCAGCGATTCCTATGCGATTGGGGCCTTGCGCGTGCTTTCACGTGACGGTGTGATCGGGAGCTTTGCATGCTGATTCCCCTGACATGATATTGCGCTGTCAGATCCATGAATTTGCTTGGGTTTGCATTGTGCTGGGAGTACGCTTTTCCCACACAGGCCGTCCATTGACACGCCCACGTAATGCCTTGTTCTTCCTCATTCTGCGTGGAGAATGGGGAATATGCATGTTCCGTGCCGTATTTACACCTCTGCGCAGGCCAAACCCACACTCTGCGTGGATGCTCACGCAAGGCGCTTGGCTGCTCGCAGAGACGTGCCGGACATGGGCGGATTCCCTGCAACATCCGGAAAAGTCTGCAAAAGTCGATTCCAGGAATCGACAGAAGGTGTTTTGCACGCAGAATGGGCAGGGAATCTTAGAGAGAGTAACAATTGTAAGAAAGAAAGGGAATGAAAACGGGAAACCCAGTATGTGTGATAACAACTAAGATTCAATGCCAGAGCTAAACCGCTTCCTTCAGCTCCCTTTTAAGGGAGGACTGTCCAAAATTCAGCCATTCAGTCCTGTTAAATAGGCTTGTACTGGTGCTGCTTGGGTACCGCTGCAGCTCAGAGGTGTTTAGGCAGATGTTCACTGCAGTGTGTTGGGAATGTCAAACAAGCAGTCTAGTTGTGAGCCCAAAAGGTGGGGTTCAGTCTTGAGTGTAATTGTCATCTTTAGGCACTGGGGGGAGCTATATTTAAATCGTGTAGTGCCTTCATTTCTAGTCGGCCTTTCCCATTACTGTTTCCGTGTCTGCCCCTGAAATAAATGGAGACATGCACGTATTCACAGGTTGCTGGGAGTTCCTTGCTTCTAACACAACCATGTGTTGGACATAGGGAGACTGTCGTACCTTCTTTCTTTTTGTAACACCTGCATGGAAAAAACAGGGTCTGTTCTGGGCACATTCCCCCCCAATAATCTCTGCTGCCTGACCCAAATCCCTAATTACGTGTTGTGTCCCTTGTTGTAGCCACCTGTCCAACCTAAAGGCATGCATAGTAGAAGGACAATCTTCTGTTATGCCCCTAGACTTAGCTGAATGTTGTCCTTCTGCTATGTCAATTCCAGGTAGATGAATGGAGTAGACATAGTAGAAGGACTATTGGATTGCAGGAAGCATGCATACGTTCGACGTTCCTTTAATAAATAGCCTGGGATTTGGCGCAGGTTAGAGGGTCTTTTCTACTTAAGGTGCACTTCCCTGCAGAGGCCCAGTCTTTCCCTTTAAAACATTGGGAACACAAAAGGAAAAATAAACACTGCACATCCATGCAAGGGGTTCTCTCCTGTTCCTCCTGTTTTTATTGGGGCCTCTACAAGGCTGCAATTAAAACACTGCACTAAGCTGCAAGGGCCTGTCCGTGATGCCAGTTCTTCAAAAAAGAAAGTAATGAACCCCTGCCCTCATCTGCAGGGTTTCCCAAATAAAAACAAAACATTCCTGAGCCTAGATACAGTTGGCTGCCAGGTTCTCTTGGAGATATGCGCACTACAAATGCAAAATCAAATCAAATCAAATTCCAGACCTGTGGAAAACGCAGGCAATCTTCAGGCCCTTTAGAAAACATGTAAATATAAATGGTTTGGGGTTCAGCCAAATGTATTCGGCAAAACCTCATTTCAGTCTATAAATATAACATACAAACAGAGAGATGGCAGTGAATCTCCAGACACATACTCGTAGTCATCGGGCCACGGAGGTAAGTCAGTGCCTGCGATTCTCTTGGACTAGTTGGGCCTGCATGCACCAGCAACCTACTGCACACCCTGGCTGCGCCCCCCTGTGCCTGACTTCCTTATCCATCCGACTTCAAGAGACTCAGTTTCAAGACCCATTTTCAAGGGAACATCTTGGATGCGGACCCTATCATCATTGACTTGATTCTCTTTTTTCTTGAACCAGCCCTTGATCTTCAATGGTCCACTGGAACCCGGCAAAGATGAATGCATGCGCTGCGCGGCCCAGCCCACCATATGCGGAGAAGGAGCTGCTTGAAAAAATGTGCAACAGCTTCACGGGTCGCCAAAACCGCGTCAACAGGAAGTGGGGATGAATATGTATTTGTGAAATGACAGAGGATAGACTCCCTGGGGGCAGTACTTCAATAGAGCCTACTGCCTTCTTTGTTTCCAAGGCAGAGAAGCTTTTGAAGCCGTTGATAGTAGTAGAGAGAGAGAGAGAGAGAGAGAGAGAGAGAGAGAGAGAGAGAGAGAGAGAGAGAGAGAGAGAGAGAGAGAGAGAGAGAGAGAGAGAGAGAGCGCGTGCACAGGCTCTACACAGAGGCAGTGCAAAATATATAGAGCAATACTCACCAAATCGACCTCAGAAAGAAGGTCGGACAAATCAAGAAGTCAACCTGACGACTTGCCAACAGACTATGGGCCTGATCACGACTTTGGCGGTAACGCCGGCAGTATTACTGCCGGTGGTATTAGCCCTACCGCCGAACTCCCCGGCGCTAATAGCGCCGGATCACGAGTTCGGCAGTAATGTAATTCCCCATTGAGCCCATTCGGGAATGCCCCATTCCCTATTGGGCTCAATGGGGAAAATTTGCGCTCTTACCGCCGGCGGATTTCCCGCTGGCAGTAATACCGCAAATTTGCAGCGGATTTCCCCCCAGCCAAGAGCTGGGGCGAAATCCGCCTAAGTCCTGATTTGTCAGACCCTTAAATCCGGCGGTAATAGTGCGACCGCCGGATTTAAGGGTTACCGCCAAAGTTGTGATGAGGCCCTATGATCTCAGAAGCCCTTTATGATATGATATGATTGTTTATTTATATAGCGCCTATACACAATGTGTTTCAAAGCGCTTCAAGGCAAGGGAGGGAACAAGGGAAAATACAACCACATTCTTACAGGCCATGAACAGTAAGGATGCGAAATTAACTATCATACTCGGCCTGATGACATTTCAGATAGTGCAAGAGCTAAGTTATAGATAAGGAAGGGAGGGGGAGAGTGGGAAGGAAATGGAAACAGACAGGCGACTACCGTACTAGGCCTGACGACATTTCTGGTAGAGCCGGAGAAAAACAAAAGGTGAGGGAGAGGGATGCAGAAAGGGAGGGGAGGAACAAAACAAGCGACTATCATACTAGGCCTGACGACATTTCAGTTATTGCTACAGGGGCCGTGGGGAGGGAAAAAACAGTAATGGGAGGGTGGAGGAAACAGACAAGGTTGCTATCATATTAGGTCCAGGGACAATTCTGATAGAGTAAGTGCATAGAAGAAAGTAAGGGGAGGAGATAGGAAAACGGAGAAGGGAAAGGAGGAGAGAAAAGAGAGTAAGCAGTCAAAAAGAGTGGAGAAGCAAGAGTGGAGAGCGAATACAATTGCAGAAGTCAGTAGTAACACATAATGTTGCAAGCCAGGATACAAGATGAAGATGGGAACAGCATGATTCAGGGTCACCATGAGTACAAGATGCAAAGGAATTCCAGCATGAGAGTTGAGAAAGAGTGACGCACCGTGAATGAATGAAGTCCATAAAAGTCAAATCCAGCATTGGCAACAAGACAGTGATGGTGAAGGAAGGCACCAGGTGGCCGGGGCTTGCTAAGTGATGAAAAAGAGCAGCAGGCAGGAAGGTACCAGGTGGGTGGGGCATAGGCCAGGTGACCTAGATCCACTTGCACCTGCTCACCATCTGCAAAGGAAAACAAGCTGGAGGTATCCTTAAGTAGGGAAACAGAGCGGCAAGCACGTAGGCACCAGGTGGGCGTGGCTTGCTAATTGGTGAAAAAGAGCAGGAAGCAGGAAGGCACCATGTGGGCGGGGCTTGCTAAGTGGTGAAAAAGAGCGGCAAGCAGGAAGGTACCAGTTGGGCGGGGCTTGCTAAGTGGTGAAAAAGAGCGGCAGGCAGGAAGGCACCAGGTGGGTGGGGCTTAGGCCAGGTGACCTAGATCCACTTGCACCTGCTCCCCATCTGCCTGCACCTGCTCCCCATCTCGTCATCGTCTTAAAGGGACAGTAATTGCATCCTGGGACTTGTAGGTTGGCATGTTTCAATGCCAACAGTGAAAGAGCAAGTGTAAGCATGGAAAGCTCGGCTGACTAAAAACCAAGACTGGGTAAAAATATTCCTTTTGATATAGGGTTCGTTGCTCGGAAATGTGCAGCTAGTGCATTATCCCTCTGAACTATCCGTCCAACTCACTGAAGCACATTATTCAAAGACAATTTATTTATTTATTGTGTTTTGGTTTCTAAAAAACCAAAGCTTTCACAACAATAAAAAAATGACGAAGCAACTTCTAATAAATAGGTCATATATAAATATCAACACATTAGTACCACAGCATATCTTAAGTTACAAACAACAAAATGTGTACATAATATTCAAACAACGCTCAGTTACAAGGTTAATGCAGGATGCTGATATTTCATACAGGCATTTTAGGACTCAACTTAGGGTGAGACTCAATTAAGCAATCGCACTGCTTTCTGCAGGCTTCACCAGCCGGTAACGATGCAAGGGCCTCAACGCTGGGCTCCGGTGCAGTTACCGGGTCGATGAAGCCCGCAGAATGTGTTAATATTGCTATTAGCACCCCGAGGCAAACGCTTGAGGCGATAATAGCAATGTGTTTTTTTTAAAACCTTCCCGCTCTACTTCGTTTGCAGCAGCGGCTGGGGAGAGTCAGGAATGGTCTGGAAAGGGAATGTGGGGCTCCGCTCGGAGCCCCTCTTCCATTTCCAAGTCAATGACCAGGAAGTTAAGCAGACGGTACGGCCCAGCAGAGGAGCCCTTTTCACATATGGAGTTGCTAAGGGGCTGGATTTGGGGGCAAGAGGGTGAGGAGGAGGCAGAAAAGCAGCACCGAGTGTGGCGACCGCTTGGGTTGCTCCGAACCCGAGCTTGCATTGGTAGATTCAGCCCGGGTTTGGAGAAACCTGATTGGTTGCTCCACCCACAAAGGTTGCTAATGAAACTTGCTCCCCATTCATAAGTCTAAAAAAGGCGACACAATGGCATGAACATATTTTGAAAAATACAAAGTTCTCCAATTCTTTATGGCTGGGCAAGCTGGTACCAAATGCCTCAATGTTTCCATGGAGCTTGTAGTCCTACACAGCCTGCAGGTCCTCTCTGACCCAAGCAGGACCAGTAACCTCTAGTGCAGGACCAAGTGAGATCCGAATCTCGCTTAGGAGGTCCTCGGGGTACTCGCTGGGAATAGTCCAATACTCTGGTTGGAGGACCACTGAACCTAAGAAAGTGAGAGTACTCTTTATAAAGGGAATAAGTACTGACCTTCGGCCCATTCCTTTCTTCTTAATCTTTTACTGGTCACAAAATCACCAGAGTTGACATCTAGTCCGTGAAAGCTGTCTTCGTTCATCTTTGCAAAGCCATTTAACGGGGCAACTTGCCCCTCCAGAAGACCTCATTTGAGATCTTCAAGGAGGGCATCTGTCAGGGGAGGCTCAACATTTTTCCATGTCGGCTTAGTTTCTTCCAAATAGCTATTGGCTGCGGTCGCTTGAGAAGTTCAACCAAATTCTTGGTGAATAATGCAGTTAGGGTGACTAGACAATTGATTAATCTTTTATAACACACTTAATACCGCATACCAGTCTCTAAACACGGGCCGGGATTTGAACATGTGTTTCCCTGCGTTGCTCTGCGTGGGAGCAGGGTTCAAACGTGTGTTTCCCTGCATTGTCCTGCGTGGGAGCACGGTTCGAACGTGTGTTTCCCTGCGTTGCTCTGCATGGGAGAAGGGTTCGAACGTGTGTTTCCCTGCGTTGCTCGGCATGGGAGCGGAGTTCAAACATGTGTTTCCTTGCGTTGCTCGGCGTGGAAGCGGGGTTCGAACGTGTGTTTCCCTGCGTTGCTGTGCATGGGAGCGGGGTTCGAACGTGTGTTTCCCTGCGTTGCGCAACGTGGGAGAAGGGTTCGAACGTGTGTTTCCCAGCGTTGCTCGGCGTGGGAGCGGAGTTCGAACATGTGTTTCCTTGGGTTGCTCGTCGTGGAAGCGGGGTTCGAACGTGTGTTTCCCTGCGTTGCTGTGCGTGGGAGCGGGGTTCGAACGTGTGTTTCCCTGCGTTGCTCGGCATGGGAGCGAGGTTCGAACGTGTGTTTCCCTGCATTGCTCTGTGTGGGAGCGGGGTTAGAACTTGTTTTTCCCTGCGTTGCTCTGTGTGGGAGCAGGGTTCGAACATGTCTTTGCCTGCGTTGCTTTCAAGACAAACGGTTTGCTCCAGAGCTTTCCTCCATCGAAGACATTGGTTAAATAACTGTAAAAATGGCGGCCTCCCTTCCAAACACGAAAAGGGAGGGTGCTCCCTGTGGCAGCCGGACGGCATACCTCCCCAATTCCCCCATGTCGAACATTTCAGACAATTCTGTTTATTTTAGCCACAAATGTTGATATTTTAAGCTGCATACATGGACTAGTCCAAGGAGTCACACATACCCAAAGAGCAACAACGACCCCTTTTGTCATTCTGTTGTTGGGCCAGCTGTCACCATAACAACTCTGTGAAATGTATTATTCCTATTGAATTGTTAGTGAACAGTGGCCGTTTTTAAAAGTTGCCATCTTTATACAGCGTTCACCCTGGGATCTGAAGAAAATAAGAACAGTCCTTTTGTTCTGAAAATGGGAACATACGGTACACTGGTTGCTAAAATTTGGCAAAAACACGCTTCTTCACAGGGTCCAAATAATTCTGAACAAATTCAGCCGGTCTCGAAGTATACAGAAGAAATTTTGTATCACGTGCGATAGGCCCGTATCTGTAACGACAATATGAAAACTGCATGTCCCAGAATGCAAAGTGCTGTTTTTGAAAAAAAAAAAAACTGGAGTGGAGAAGGTGTTCATGTGACATAGCGCCAATGAGGCAGCTATGTCGTATTTAGAGTGTGCGAGTAGATATGTAACTTGCAGCAAATACATGTATCTGTCGGCTATTTGATGTTACGTCCTGGTATCGGATACACAGGAAGGGCCCAGGTGCCGGCTTATCCCAAACCAGAGCTGTTAATTCCTCCAAAGTGTTGACAACCGTGGACAGGCTGTGACTAGATAACCACGCGTGCCCTCCTTGTTAAAGAAGGGGTGTGGGGGCGTGGATGGAGCGACAGGTGAGCCTCCGAGCCTCGCTGCAGGCAGGCACCTGTGCCCGCTGCCCACACCCCGGCTGCACACGAGAGCTGCACAGTGCATGAAAAAGGGCAAGCGAGGTTTAATTGCTGCGCAGCGCCACCTGGTGGTCACAGCTTGACTTAACATCGTATGCTTCCTTCGAAATCGTTGGCTTTTTGTCCCATTACGTGTTAAATGAAGCAGCATGGAGGCGAGGAAAGGGAAAGCGAGGATGGGCTGCCGGCTCCACAGGCGGGGAGTGGGATACAAAATAAAAGAGACGGGAGAGGAGGGGTAAGGCATGTGCTGCAGGGGTCTTTAAGCACCCATTAGGCTGCGGGTTCGAGGTGGGCAGCGTTGACTCTGCCTGTCTTCTGAGGACGAACAGAGTAGCCATCTCAAAGACGCATGTGAATTTATTCACATGTCTAATTTGGGAATGTAAGAGTTGTCAATATTTGGCGATTAACAAATATAGGGTCTGATTTATAAATAGTTTCCCTATGGGATTGGGACATGGTAAAATGCTTTTGAAAATCAGCCCCACAATGTTGAAGCAGACTCTCTTTCTTACTAGACCCCATTGTTCCTTGGCATTTAATTAAGATTTTTTTTGTTTGTATTTTATTACACACTTAAAAGTGCAAACATGCCCTGGAACGCTGAATGAAAGCCTGAATTAGTTTTGCCTGGATCTGAACGGGTGATTTGCTGGTCGCACACACAATGCAACAGACCATTAACCCACTGAGTTATTCCACGTTATCTAGTTCTGTTCTTGGCATGCTGGGACCTGCAGGCCTGCGTTTGATAGCATGAAATGTGGCGGGTGTCAATGACGTGTTGGTTGGTCTCCACCTTGGCTAAAAACCCTTCCACTTTAACTGGTAAGGTAGCTCAATGAGTTGTGTGCGGTGTGAAACGATTGCTCAACCCGAACTCTTCAAACGTATCTAAATAATGCAGCCTACAGAAAATGGTTCCCATTGGGTCAATAAAATCCTGATTACAAGTTTAGCGATATTACCTGCGGTAATGCGGTCAATCGTAACCACGTTACATGCACCTGCTAAGCACGCAGCAACTTGAAGAGTCTGCATGATTCTTAGTCATTTGGACCCTTCAATTATTCCCCATGTTTCACAGGATTCCATAGTAAAATGCCACATGAGTTACCGACAGCGGTATTATTGCATGTAATGCTGCTTTTGTGAGGAGTCATTTCTTCCTCCCAACAGCAGAGGTAAATGAAACATGTTTATAAAGTAGTATTGCAAAGCAGTAAACCAATGAGCATTTGGAAGTGCTGCATGTTGAATCACCGCAGCCAAACTTGCAATCAGGCTTCCCCCAACCGCCCCAGCCCCCCATAATGCTGTGACTCTGCATTGGTGCGGTAGTAAATTCTATGCAGAATAATTCTTGCATTACCACCAGTCGCATTTCCTACCGCCTTGACTGTATAACAAGAGTGTCTTCAGCTTTGACAAACCATTTGAACCGGCCCTCAGGACCAAGGCGCCTTATTTTCTGATTTTTGCGAATGAATACAGACAGAAATCACTCTGAGCCTCATTACAAGTTTTGCAGGGTGGTAAAAAAGTGACTGTAATTCTGTTACCACCACTTTTTTTTTTAAGGAACGGAATTGCCACTGTTTTTACCACACCACCAAATTCCGAGTTTGACCGGGAAGTGGAGGATTTAGCAAGGTCACAAATTGGCGTAATAACCGCGGCAGAATTACCCTTTTATGCCGCATCTTCTTGCCTCTAGATTGTGACGTGCCAATAGGGAGGGGACTGAGGATAGTTCTTGCAAGCACTTTCCACAGGGCATCGTTTTAAGTTAAATCCCAGTGCCATGATATTAGGCATGCAATAAATGTGCACCCATTTCCCAGTGCCACTCCCACAGCTGAGAGCGAGGCCTGATTTCTTGATGGTACAGAACAACTCGTGCAATAGCAACAGTGGTTAGGCTCCTCGCATGTGTCCATCTGTGCTTTGCCTTGAAGGCCTCCTGCAAACAGTCTTCCTTCCTTCAGCCACCAGCGTTCTGCGTGCTTGGGAACTGTTCACAATTGCAAAGTTGTAAGTGCAAATTCCAGAATCCAAATTCCTTGTGGCTGCAATGCCAGGGCTGGATGCCATGGGGCCAGCTGGCAACCATGGTCCGGTTAAGGAAGGACAATGTTTGAGTTTCCAACGTCAAGCTCTCATGTTGCACCATATGTGGAGCGAGATGTACTTCCCAGCATGAATTTGATGCTCACACCATTTTGCATTCTGGTGCTTAAATAGTGAAAGTATTATTGAAAATGTACATGCCCCAGAGAACTAAGGGACGCAGGAAAAAAAATCACCACTGACTGAACATCTCACTCCTAAATTGGATATAATGCAATCAGTGCTTCTCAAAGGCTGTAAGCTTGGTCCACATTCAGGCCCTATCAAAAGCTCCAGCAGGTTGCTCATCCCAGGTCTGCCACATAACACACCCATCCCCCCTGCAGACCTCTGCTCAAGACACCTAGACCGTGACACTGTTTGCCTCCCAGGATGTCTCCAGAGCAAGGTAGATTATTATTCCAAGCAGACCTGACGAACAGACTCCATGGCCACATCGAAAGCAAAGATCCGTCTGGGGCTGAAGTGTATGTGTTGCACACCACTTCGTTGCACTGTAGCCGCAAGCGCGACCACCCACCCGCACGCATTTGCCTCCATGCACCAGACTAAAACATAACTCACCACATCTCTGCGATCAGAATGCAGCTAAATCCCACGAAAGCAACATGGTCTAGCTGGACACATAACGAGTCTCCTGCACTCGCGCACTCTCCTGACCACCTCTCAGCACCCATCCGCATGCCTGATCAACATGGGTAGCAAACTGGTCCCTGGCCATCCCACCCAACTTCCTTTTGGACAAATGCACACGCGCATTCTAAACTTTCTGAGAATTTCCCCCTTCCTTAGACTTAGGTACCCCGAGGACGTTCACCCAAAAGCGCTTTGTGGCCCTACCAACGGGATAAAGGTGCTTTACAAATGACAAACTACCACTACAGGAACATCTGGGAGAATGTTATGGCATAAATTAAAAACTCCCAGCACCAAATTATTATAATTGTATTTTGTAATGCTTAACACCAAAGAGGTTTCGAAGCGTGGACCCAGGGTTTGAACATGTGTTGCTCTGCATTGTCTTGCTTCTTAGACGAGCCTTAGTCCTTAACACTTCTTAGTGTTGCCACTGAGCTATACTACCCATGCCAAAGGTGAAAGATCTCTAATAGGAGCAAGATAAATGTCTGCACATCACACACTGACAGCGGAACAAACTATTGACACTGGGGGTAAACCAGTGCTCCTAAAAGGCACCAGATTGAAGTTCCTGGGAGCTCACGTGTAGTGCAGGCTTCCCAACAGTCACCCATGGCCGAGAAAGGGGGAGAGGTGGTGACAGTAAGTGACAATTTTTGAAACTGGCCCATCCACCCGAGATAGAGACCTCTTCAACTTCTCTGCATGGCCATTGGCTAAACCGACACTGGTCTCCATCGTCAGTGTGAAATGAGGCAACTAGGCGCCCATAGTGGCAGAGGTGCGCTACACAAGACCGCTTTGAGTCATATCACATCCCATCAATGCCTGGGTTGCTCAGTGAGCCTCCATATGAAAGTGGGGCCATGCACACACACTGTATTCCAGCTCACGGTGCCTCTGGCTTCAAGTTGCATTTCACCAATGGCACTTTCAAATGCCCCTCGGGCTGGCTTGTGAAGAGGGGACGCAGCCTAGCAGTGTGTGCTTGAGTGTTCCCAGTGTAGGCTGAAAGAAGGCTCATTGCCATGTAGTGGTTCCCCTTCTGAAATGACAATTTATGACATGATGGCATAGACTCCTAGCCAGTAGTCAAGAAGCATTGCCTCCAACATGTCCATCCATCCCATTGTGTTTTTGTTATAGTGACTGTGAAGCTCTGTTGTCCTTGATTATATCCGGACACGTGACTAGAGATGAAGGTCTTTGTCTGCTTTGAGTGGTGTACATGCCAATAGAACACTTTCTGTCGCCCAACAGTTCACAACCCGATGGTCCACCAATGGTTTGGACCATGACTCCCCCATCATCCCTCAACATTGACTAAGCTGGCTAGGCATGATGGGAATAGTAGTTCAGAAAATACGGAGAGCCAAATGTTAAAGGTCCCAGTGTAGGCGGTAGCCCCCAACTCCAGCTGTGTGGCAACTTAACCAGAGCTCTGCCTTCGTAGAAGCAGTATTTGCTCACGCCAGTGGACTTTGAGTTTCTTACTCTGGCCATGGACTAGAGTGGAGTGCCGTTTTTCATCAGCAATAAAATGTGGTCTACTGATGTTGTCGCTTTTGATTCACAGACATGGTCTCTGTCGGTCACAATTTTGTTCTTGGGAAACCATCTATTTCTCCCTGTTCGCCTGTTGCTAAATCTGCTGTAATCTGCATTGCTAAATCTATTACATGGTTTCAAATTGAGGGGACCTGAGAGCTTTTTAGCTTGTGCTTGCATCCTAGAAGAGCCTGGTTAGGTTGGCATCCACAGATACCAGGAGCTCCTGGTTCCCCAGGCCAAATGATGCCAAACACACACACACATCTACGTGAATTTAACTCTATGCGTTTGAGGCAATCTATAAATAAACATTCAGACACATCTGTACGAAATGTAAAGCTTAAAGGATAACAAATAACAGACAAAATGATAAGTTTGCATCTTATGTGGAAGTTGCATTTGCAGAACGCTATGTATTAGCTCCTCGTTGCCAGTGGTAGTTCCTCAGTGATTGGTTAATGCAGGATAACCAGGGGCTGCCTTTAGCTCCTGCTTACCCAATCTTAATTTACTGTAAAATATATATTAACAGTAAATGCCTTTGACCACCTCCTAAAAATAAATGTTAGGAAAATCAGTGCGACACAATACATCACAACGGCAAATAAAAGGAGGTTGCCCTCAAAAGAAGGCCCAGCACTTGATTGATACTCCGCCAAAGAATATACTGCGCACTCTCTGTAATGACCCGTAACGAACCATTGGAGTATGAGGAAGATGCCCGCCAGTGCCTGTGCTCAAGACAGACAGTAGTGGGGCTGAATTTAGGGGGCTCAGGTAAAGATCTGCTCAGTCAACGCCAATGCTCAGCGAAGCTACGCAGAAGCAGTCATTGTAGATGACGCGTATCCAATGCGACGAGCCATGCGCGAGGGCAGTAGTGCAGGGTAAAGGCCCTGTTCCGGATACGTCGCCTCTCAAGCGGAAGGAAACTCTTGCGCATGCGTGCCTAAGGAGATCTATTTTAGGCTAATACCATACTCGCTCCTACAGATTCAAGGTTGGCTTGCGGCAGCCCTCAGCAGACTCCGCCCTGCGCGCACACGCTCAGAATCTCCCGCTTCCTTTTTTTCGGCTCCATGTATTTGTTTACAGCAAATGTTCAAATCTATAAAAACATTACTGTAAAGACCCAGTGAGCACAGCCTCCAAGCCGGCAGATGTGCGGTGTCCAGATTCCAATAACAGAACTTATTTGGAAAAAAACATTATATGTAATGTGGAAACGGTTTGGCTGCAGGGTAAAATTTATCATCATTACCCTAATATCATCTCAGGCCTCAGCTCTGGCAGCAGCGAAAGAAAATACCAAGGCTTAATTCAGTCAGCGGCGAGTGAGACGGAGGACGAGAAATATGATTTATGATGGAGATCAATGCAATCATAATATTTCATGCTTGTAAAATGGTGCTGTTCTAGCGGGACCAGCAATGTCAGGCCAGGCGTTGCGTCAGGATCCCGGGTTTCCTCGGCCGCGTGGCCGTGACGGAGGAGCAGGCCATTCAGACGAGCGACGACGTTCCGCAGGGCTATATTTGCACTTGTTTCTTTCGCTCTCTCCTCTGTCTCCTTCTCTTCCCTTCCTGTCACTGTGGACCTGATATTGATTTTTTCCACCCATTGGAGGAAAATACGGACGCCGAAAGCAAATTCATTTTTGTGAATAAACGAACGACCGGCAGAGTCAGAGCCGGCATGAGATGCATGTCTGCCTCAGAGTGATCGATCCAAAGGAACTGTCGTCCTCATTTGCAATTACGTTTTTTAAAGGCCCCCACAAACCACCCAGGAAAAAACAACCTAGATTTTGTTCCGGACAGAAAAACTGGGAGTGGATTTTACAACCAAGGATCTTTCCCAGTAAACACTACAACCTTCAATCTTGACTACGTAAACTCCATTTACCTCGATCTAAAAAGCCCCAAAAACCCTTCAGTGATAGGCTGTAGTGATCATTAGAACACCCCATTGGCCAGCCACCCAAAACTACCTAGTGATTTCCAAACCAGGATACAGTCCTCCATTGTTTACAGTCCAAGATCGCTGGCTTTGAAATCCCCTCCCTTTAGAAACTAAGAGTCCTCTGCTTCACTCAAGAAGTGCCTTGGTACCATTCATTGATCAGAGCGGAGCTACACAGGGATCCTCCGTCTTCCACTGAAAGGCAGTGCAGACAGGAGCAGTGGTGACTCCCCGATATCGAACCAGCTAGCGACTGTTACAATAATTGCAAATATGAATCCAAAGTATCATAAATCACCAATGTATCGATTGAAAAGGATACGGTTACCAAAAAAGGATACAATTTGGTAGGTCTCTGATATGTCCAGCAGGCATGACACAAAGTCATGCAAGGGAAAAACTATCCGACACCCCACCACACTTGAAGCATCCACCATCCCCTCTGATGTATACTCAATGCAAGGAACTAGCCAAGAAAAAGGATGCACAGATCTGTTCTCACATAGAATGCAAGTGGCTTAGATTGGTATTTAGCATGAAATCGTCAAGCATCATATTAAATGGCTCAGCTACTCGCTCCCCTTATCTAGACCACACTTGACCCAATATAGCATCATGTCCACCATGCCCTCTTTGCTAATGTTGCCTGATCCCATTTAATAAAACATGAATTCTGTCTGCCAGATCAGACCAGCTGCAAATTTGGTTAGCCATCTCTGAATTCGACCATCCCCAATATCTGCTACTGCTTTCTACCCGAAAACAGCTCCTCCTAAACTGAGGTTCACCTGCCTGGCTGGATCTCGAGACCAAGCATTATATTAATGTAAGACTTGCAAAACCAATCCCTCTTCATCAGTTACCTGAGGAATACTGGAGGGCGCTACAAGCACAAACCCAGATAATGGGTTTGGGGGGCTCAGTACCAGCTACAGGCTGTATGTTGCCTTGTTTACTCCACGGCTTGATGCCCTAGTGGTGGCGGGACATTGTGCGCATTATAAAACGACTGCATACATACATGGATACATACAATGTGACATGGTGCAAGTCAACTGTCAAGTCAACAGGCGATCGCCTGCCCCCACCAAAGGGCAACACCTAAAGGCTGTTTCAAGCCCTGTCTGTCACCGTCCGGGCATGAGAGGGACGCAAGGGACCTCCGATGCCTCACCTGCGTTCAAAGGTACGTTTATAATTCGTAGCGTCAAATCATTGACCTAGGGTAAGCCTCAAGCAGGCGCCCAATTCTATTGGTATCCACACTCGCCCCCCTCACTCACACCCATGCTCGTGTGCATATGATCAAGATCTGTGTTTCGGCATATCTCTCCTGCCAACCCCTGATTACTCATGGAGCCGCAGAACCTCTACTTCCTCTGTCTTCATACGCTATGACTGTCGTTATAAGTCGTCCATGCTCGCTGCATAAGTCATTGCACAACGTGCCCTAACATTCAAACTGCCGTGTGCACTGCTCTCCTGCGCTCTGCACTTCACCCTTACTTGCTCCCTTCTTATACCGATGCGATCTTCAGGTCCTGGGAAACTATTGCATCTTCATTGCTTCTGAAAGTTATACTAGGTGTGCTTTGACCGACCGCTCGTCAGCCTTGTAGGTCTGCTTACGCTCGCTTGCCAACCACTTACCTGATGGAGTACCCCGCAACATGAGGTGTGACTTTGCCAGACAGTACACACCTACCAACTCTGACTGTAACCATATGTATACTCATGCACTTCAATACATGTACCTGCACCTTCTGTAACTAGAGCCCAGATGCCTTAGGGTCAGGTGTGCTCAAATACATGAAATAAATAAATAAATAAATAAATAAATAAATAAATAAATAAATAAATAAATAAATAAAGTGTCTGAGGCAACACTCTGCCTGGGGGATCCATCCACAATTATGCCAATATTGGAAAATGTTCCTCTCTTGTTAAACCAACCCCTCATGTATAAGCCGTGCATTCTTCATTGAAAAAATCCATCCATGCCAACAAAACATTGCCTCCGATGAAAAATCACCGACCTTTCCAAGAAACCACTCTGCTTCCAATGAAAGAGTACCTCCTTGCCAATAGACCACACCCCGTCCATTGAAAAAAAACACCTCCTTGCCAATTGACCAAATACTCTCCAATAAAAACAAATCTACTTGGCAAGAGACCACACCCCCTGATGGAAAAAACACATCTACTTGGCAAGAAACCACACCCCCTGATGGAAAAACCACATCTTCTTGACAATTGACTTCATACTCCCCGATGAAAAAAACACCTCCTTGCCAATTGACCACACACTCCCCAATGAAAAAATATCTACATTACACTAGAACACACCCTCTGGTGGAAAACAAAATCTCCTTGCAATACATCGCACACCCTCACTTGAAAAACGTATCCTAGCCAGTAGCCTCCATTGGAAAAAGAAACACTTCATTAAAATAGGCCACACCGACTCTAGCCGATAACAGATCTCCTGACTGCTATAAGAACACACGTCCTCCATCGTAAAAACAGATCCTTTCAAAAAAAAAGATCTCTTAAGTGGTAGACTGCAGTTCCACCACATGTAAAAAAACACATGTTCCGACCAATGGCCCTCAGGCCCTCAGATGCAAAGTATCTCCTCACATCGGTATTAATGTATGGGATTTAGCAAGTGCAAACCTAGGCGGGTTGCAACGCAGCGCTGTACATAGGGGACGCACGTACAGGGTTTCACGTGGTGTGCGGGAGTCGCAGAGGTGGCTGCGATGGGCACGTACAAGGTGGAGATCTGAAAAGGGGGGCGTAGCGTTGAGTGGCGTGATCAGCGATTGGCCACATCTCTCCATTCTTAAAACCTCTTGCCCAGGATTGGCTACCTAACAGAGTCACGGGGCAGTGCCAGAAGAGCCCGCCCACCAGGACAGTGCGCGGAGCTTATGTGCACATGTTTGACGATGTGTTTGACTGTGCAGATGGTATCTTTGATCAAATGTACTGGTAAGGTGCATTGATCAGACTTTTCCAAGCCAGAAAACCACAAACCCACTCAAAATGATTTTCTTGAAAAATACCAAATCGTTGTTAGTTAATTTCTATGGCTGTGCACGACTCCGAGGCTGTCCTTCCCAACTGATCACCCCTCCGCCAGTCTGCCCTCCCATCCCGGTTTCATGCCAGACCACACTTTCAGGAAAGTGTCAAGCATCTCACTCACAATAGAAAACATCTCCTACCTTGTAAGCAAGCCAGGATTCCTTTTGAAGTGAGCAGCTGCCTGTCCTAGAGACTCACATGTCTCTTTATTGGTCAGCACTATCCCATACTTGCGCACTACCAGCACCTGTTAGAAAACACACTGACCTCAGCATCAGATCTCCTCTCTCTGATTGGCCCTACCACCTCCCTCTAACTGTGGCCGTTTTCTGTGCATCGCACCACACTTTCCTAATCACCCGCGAGTGATCCGGCAGCGTGCCACCCTCCCAAGTCAACCGGCCGCGAGTACTATGCCATTTTTTCCATGGGTTTGTGGCAATGTTCTGAGCCGGCCGTATGCATGGATCTGTGCAACATTTGGCACTCCAGATGTGTTGGACTGCAACTCCCATCAGCCCTAGCCAGCTTAGTTAAAAGGGTTGGGGGTAGGTTTTTTATTTAGCTATTTTAAAAATGTTTTTTACCTCTTTAGTTTCATTACTTTTATTTTTAATTTTGGTGGGGCTATTTTGACTGTGTCCTGAACCCAGTACCTGTGTCTCACAGATTGCGTACAGATTCTTCGCAGCAGGCGCGTTGACCTCTTCTTGACGTGCTATTGAAGTAACTGAGTTGCAAAGTGTATATGTGTGTATAAACGTATGGATAGCTATGGAAGTATGTGTGCCTTCATAAATCACTCCATGGCTGGTTGAGGGCGTCTTTTTCTGCCGGTGCAATCCGCGAGCAGGCTCTCTGGTTACTATTAATTAGCATTTTCATTATTTGAGACAAATAAAATACTTTATTGCCCCCATAAAACAAACAACCCATTATGTTTAAGTGCAAAACTTGACCTAGAATAATGTATGCTTACCGCGCCGGTTGCCTAATTGCAGGGTCGAAGGTCAAATCTTAACTTTATTAATATTTTATCGGCGCACTGGAATAACTCTACCTCAGGGGGAGTGGGGGAGATTTAAAATATTAGCTGGCATTACACCGTCGATAATAAAACACCCTGTTAGCGTTATAGGCCGTGGGACCCGTGCCGGCATCCCAGGGCGCTGCAGGCAGAATGCCTGCTCCGCAGCGTCGCTGCACATTTCTACTTCTGCATTCTGTCGTTGCACTGGTGCTCACTTGCACAGGGCAGTAATGCACGCGGTAGTGCTCCTCCGCATCAGGGGACATATGCCACTCGTCACATGCTTTTATTTATGTCTCTTTGAATGTGTAGATGACGCGAGGTCACAGACTGCACATTGAAACAAGCATTGGCAAAGCCAATTGTTTTGGCTTTTCCCCTCATTCAGATATTTTGGCCATAACACGTTGCATATATTACTACAATGTGTACACGTGATGGAAATAAAATGAGTACCATGGCACTACTAGCCTTTAACGCGTGTTTACAAAAACAAGACAAAAAAGCAGTTATTAGCATGTTACTACTAGTCTTCACAACAGAACAACAATGAGAAAAGCTACGTTTCTATTCAGAGCTATTTGTTGAGATTTGGCATTACTTAGACGTCAGGAGGCTGAAATGACTGCAGGTGCGTTTCCAGGGAGAAACAGCTACTTTAAATCCTCTAAATGTGACAAGAAATTAGATAAAATAGCAGCTGAGTGGCTTCACTGTACCCATTAGCCTTCTGGGAAATGTGTTGTTTGGCTCCGGCACCATCTTTAGCTTCGTGCACCCAGCCAGTGCCGATTATCCATTAGGCCAAGTAGGCACCGGCCTATGGGCCCCACTCCTTTTAGGGGCCCGCCATCGCGGATCAAAATTAAGCAGTGCAGAAAATGAAAAACGTATTAGGAGATAATTTGCGAGGGGTGGGGCTGACATTTACGACTGCCTAGGGGCCTCCACAGAGCTTAATCCGGTGCTGCACCCAGCACTCAGCACCTTCTTTTTCCTCCTCTCCCCTCACTTCCCCCCTCCCACCCACAGTGCTCCGGATCAGCCGTTGGCCTCCCCGCGTGACCGGAACACTTGAGGAGCGGAGAACATGTCTCCGGTGCATCAGACCCTCCCCAGTCCATTTTGTTCGCTGCTCCTGCTGGCCCCGCAACCACTAGTGGGATGGCGTATCGGACCACGTTCGCGTGAACGCGTTTCCGCTATACAGCGTGCATGTCGCAGGCCCGGCGTAGGGATGTTGGAGCGCTGGAGTGTGGGCTCATCTGCCTTCCTCTAAGTGTTTGGCCTGCAGCCGGTGAGATCTTTTCTGGTAAAAAAAGAAAGAGAAAAGGTGACTCCCTGTGTATACAGTGCACTGCCAACAGCGGATAACAGAAGTAAAAAAACAGGATTAGGGGAGATCTTCTAAGAGAACAGAGGCAACAATTCACCCACAATATAGGACAGAGGTGGACACATTCAGTAAGATGAAACGCAAGCACTGATAGAATTTTGCACGAGAATTGTACAGCCAAGGGTATGGTCCATAGGCATCCAGTCACCCCACTAGGACCGCCAACCCAGGGCAGTACTGTCCTCAGACCCGAACGGGCACACGGAAGAAGGTTCTCGACCCTTATGCCAATAGCTCCCAACAGGAACCACACAGATAAACACACACATGACATTGACACCGCCAGACAGGCAAGAGATGCTGAAGCCTGTAAGTACTGTGCAGCAGTATCCGGACCTGCCACCTCACCTACCCCCCGGAAACCTCCACCATGGCACCCAGACCACAGCCCACTAATGCCGCGATTGCTTGAGAAGTCCATCGGGACCCCACCTTCATGCAAATGGGAGAGGTCGGCTCTGTACACCTGACATAATGTAAAGTTCCCAGTTCGTATATGTTCTTATATGTCTGACTCTGCATCCGGACATGCCAGAGATGGCAGGCTACACATATGAACGTTCTGCAGAAACACAGCTCTTGCGCGTGTACAGGGGCGTCAAGCCGGGTCCATTAGACAAAATCCAATCCACTATTTCCGGAGAGCCACACAAAAAACATTTGAATACAGTAAATCATGTGGGTTATTTGAAAAGTCAATGGCTGTCTTAAAACACTTTCGGTGGTTGGGGTCTTGTGGGCTTAGGCTAGAAATGGGATGCAAAAACAATGGGAGGCTCTAACAAGCGGATGTGACCTGAATGTTGGGTAAGGCCTAAACGGTGAGCTATCAGGTAATAAAGTCCCCATACAAAATGTCCCCAGACATAATATCGCCGGGAAAAGCCACTGGCAACACTATATATTGTGATATTATGTATGGGGCGGGTCGCGAAGATGGCCCCTGCTCCCCTACTAAATAACATGTGATAATTTCTCCGCAAAAAATGACGACTTTTTTGTCAGGAGATATCTTTGCGGGAACATTATTACATGGAACCAACAGTGATGGATGTGGCCTAAAGGGGACACCGCTTGACCCAAACAGTACATCCTGGGAACCTGCAAACATGTATTTTCGTCACTCAGCAGGCTCTCAGATGTTATTGTTTGCATCCATTCTACATATTGATCATTAATTTCACTGGGGTGTATACATGAATCACCCTTTCACTCAGTATTTCAACAATGCAGTCAGCAAATCATCCTCAGTCTGTAAATAAATCACCAATGAGAAAGGGAATGTAGAAAAATAGCACCAATGTGGTTTCCTGGCAATTTGCATAGAATCAAAGAGAATTTAGGAGACCTTAGAATGACCACATACTTCTATATTTGAAATATGTCCGTAATAGTGATTCAAGTATGAAACTATTGCGAGCATGTAATGCCCACTGGGCTCTCTGCACATTTCATTGGTCCCAATAGTCATCCTAAGAGTAAAATGTCTACAAATCACAAGTCATAGATAGTCATTTAGACAGCATTACTTTATGGCTGGGAAGCTTGGGATGTTCTGCTTCAGTGAAGGAGAAAGACACACTTTTCTGAATGCATCCCAGCGCTTGTAAATCAGCATATCAGTACCATCACCAGAGCTTCCTTGAGCATGCCTGCTTTCAGGGTGGGAGTGCATGCGCAGGAGGACGCCTGTAAAACAGTCAATACTCCACGAGAGCCCCCTAGAGCATGCCTGCTTTTTGACTGGGAGTGCAGGCGCTGGAGAAATCACATGGGTTGCTTATGGGTGACAGAGAAAGGCTAGGCTCTGGAGCCTTTTTGGAGGTAGCAGATGGGTCTGCCCTGGCCCCGGCCCACTTAAAGTCGATGCTACAGGCCCATGCAAATGTGGGCTAAATGCAAACGATCACATTTGGGAGTGTGCACGTCACATAGAATACTTCTGAATTCCTTATTATGCATGTGATTCCTTGAGTGATCCTGGGCCAGTTTCCCGGACCACGTTCTCTGCGTGATCTTACCCCACCACAGGTTGCAGCACAGGAGCACCCGTGGTATCCAGCACCCACTGCAGACACTAGACGTCATGCTTTCAGTGTTTGGGAATTAGCCAACTCGTTATGAAGGGTTTTCTATAATCTGTTATAATGTTTGTTCATTATAGATATATTTAAATTATGGAGTTTGCAAAATGCAAAGTCATTTAACTTAACATGGCGTTTGAAGGATCAGGAATTCTAGATTCCTTAATTTTGCGCCTGGTGGGGATGGGTGGTGCACAAACAGGGCCCTTTAATTGATGGCGCTATTAGCATGTTAAAGCTGGAAACGCTAGCTGCGGGCTACGAGGTGGCGTGAACCATGTCACAGGCGCGCTCTCTAATAAATACAGACAGCACGTCAAGGCGGAAACAGATGCAAGTGGTTTCAGGCGACTTCTGTCAACTGCACAATAATGCAAGGCCTCCATGTTGCAATGGGGAAGGGCGCCCGCCTGTGCTAAGGGGGCTGGGGACATGGCAGCAGGGCGGCTCAGTACAGATTCCTGAATGTTCCAGAAGAGCGCCCACCAACACTGTGCGCATGATATATTTCCTTCTGTCCTCTCTCCCTCCTTTCTTCCCTTCATCCCTGCATCCCTTATTTCCTCTCTCTCTCTCTCTTCCTTCCTGTGTTCTTCCATTTCACCCTCCTTCTTGTTCTCTCTTATTGTGCATTTCTTCTTTCTTTTGATCCTTTTTCCACCTTCCTTCCGTCCATCCTTCCTTCCTGTTGTCTTTCTTTCTTTCTTTCTTTCTTTCTTTCTTTCTTTCTTTCTTTCTTTCTTTCTTTCTTTCTTTCTTTCTTTCTTTCTTCCTTCCTTCCTTCCTTCCTTCCTTCCTTCCTTTCTTTCTTTCTTTCTTCCTTCCCTTCCATCCTTCCTTTCCTCCTTCCTTCTATCTCTCACTCCCTTCCTTCCTTCCTTGCTTACTCCTTTGCTTCATCCCTTCCAGCATCTTTCTTTCTTTCTTTCTTTCTTTCTTTCTTTCTTTCTTTCTTTCTTTCTTTCTTTCTTTCTTTCTTTCTTTCTTTCTTTCTTTCTTTCTTTCTCTCTTTCTTTCTTTCTCTCTTTCTTTCTTTCTTTCCTGCCTCTCCCTCTCTCCCTCTCTTCCTTCTTTCTTTCCTTTCTCCCTCCTTTCTTCTGACAGTCTTTTCTTTTTTTTGCCTTTCTTTCTCCCTTTCTTTCCTCTTTCCTTCCCCATCTCTCCTCCTCTTTCTTCCTTCCTTCTGTCTTTCCTTTCTTACTTATTCCTCATTCATTTCGAATGTTTTTCCTTTTTTCTCTCTTTCTTCTTTCTTTTCTTCCTTCCATTCTTCTTTTTGTCCTCCTATACTTCCTTCTTACTCCACTTCTAACCTTTCTTCCTTCTTTACTGTTCCCTCTTATGTCCTTCTTTCATTCATTGATTTCATCTCCCTTCCTCTTTTATCTTTCCTTTTTTCCCCTTCTTTCACTTCCTTGATTCCTTCCTGTCTCCCTCTCTCACACTTTTCAAATATTACATCTGTATATTTCAATGTAGATTACACATGTGTTTATGCTTTCCCAAGTCCTAAATGTTTATCGAACGTATATGTGTTTGCTTGTCAATATTCCATGTACGTTCTCCTTTGTTTCCCCCTCACCACCTATTGGCTGGCTCGCCACCTTATAATCTCGGCATCATGTAAAGGCCCTCTGCGCAGAGTCTGCCTCTGATGGATTCTAAACTACACTGTAAATGCTAACCTTTCCTTCTGTCCTTTCTTTCTTTCTTTCCTGTTTAGTTTCCTTGTCTCCTTAATGGCCCCTCTTGCCATCAGCCTATAGCATTCCTCCAATCGCAAGTCTCACTTTCCTCTAGTTATTCCGGCACTGTAGATACCAACAGCGCATGAAAGCTCTATAGTGCTTTCCCTCTCTCTTTGACTAAGCCCTCCCACACATCCTATCTTTTCAGAACCGCCAGAGCGCCTGGAGTCTGTGAAAATGGCAGCGGTGCGCATTATAAATCACAATAACAGAACACTGTGAACACACTGGAGCATTGCGTTTAAGTGAGTGATACATAGATTCTCGAGCGGGGGCACAATTCACCTTTCAGGATTACTTTGCCAAACTGATAAGCAGAACGGCTCTTCAGGCTATCAACACAATAGAAACCACCCTCAAGAGAAGGAACGCGATTGCACCACACAGACATACCCATCCCAACTCAATGCCCAAGCCTATCACACTCAGTAGGCCTGCCATTAAATTGGCAAGCTTATTGCCGTAGCAAACATAGTTATATTGTGCCCTATACATAGAATTATTTGCGCGGAAAATAGGGTACTTGAGTGCCAAACTGCGCGCAAACCAACATTCGTTGATTCGTGGAATCGAATGTGCAGTACTTTTCCTGGACTTGAGTGAAGTTTGTGCAGGGTCATCATGTCTCTGAGAGCCTTCGAGGGTCTTGCGCGAGACTACACGTAGAGCGTGGGTATGGCTTGCACAGAGGGCTGAGAAGGGGGCAGTACACCAAAAATGGGGAAGAACTTGCTAAAAAAGTGACCGTTCCAAGGGGCGGCCTGCAGGCAGACCCTCGCACGCCCACAATTGTGCGGCACAAGATGTATTCATGGATTCGATCACGCATCCTCTCGGCCGGGAAATGGCCATGCAAGTCCTTCATACTATCCGCCACCCAAAGACAGGCGTAAATACACTTGCGCATAGGAATCGCAGCGCAGAGGTGTGTTTGTATGTCAGATGTCGGGGTGTGTGTATACACCCGGAGTACCGATTCAATTTGGGGGTGCGTGTGACGCATTGTAGTGGGGTGAAGGAATGGTTTACGAGGGTTCGCACACAGATTTTTCGAGATTTCAACTGAGTTAAGATTTGTCATACGCATGTTGTTGCGGTGCCGGATACAGTTACCGGGGACCTTGCCCAGAGGCCCCGAGATGCAGGCCTGCTTTGGGGGACCCCATGCACTCTTTGTTTTGTGTGGGTGCGTGTTGGGGTGTTCCGGACGTGACTTGAGAATGCAATTACTTTGCGCAGTTAATTCCATGAATACCCAGGGAGTGCATTTTTTTATCTGAGCGCAGGCTCACGAAGGGTCCTTCTCTGTGCGGTTCCTGAGAACTTTTGCACACATTTCCATGAATCGGGCTCATTGGGAGGTATTATAAATACTTGCACTGGTAGAAGTGCAATTGGCACTTGGGTTAAGGGCATGATTCATGGAATTTTTGCTCGGTTCAAAGTGACTTTGCACGGCTGAAAAGTGACTTTGCACTGCCAACACAAACCCTGATTCATGGAAGTGTATTTTTGCAGTGCAAGGTCCGTGCAGTCATTTTGTACTGCAAAAATGACTATGCACTGACTTTGCACTACAAAAATACACCTTGCACAGTTCCATGTATCAGGGTTTGTGTCGACAGTGAGAAGTCACTTTTCATCAGTGCCAGGTCACTTTGAACCATACAAAAAATTCCATGAATCGGACCCATGTACACTAGTGCAAAAACATGCGGCATGATTTACATAATCCTTTCACAATGGCGCAAAAAAACCCATTGAAAAATGCTTTGTAAATCAGTCGCATAGTCTTCAACACATGTTTGCACCCGGGCAATTTTTGTCTTAGACGTAGTCCAGTGACCTGGTACAAAAATGTGTTGAAAGAATAGGCTTTTTAACTACTAGCAATGTCTGTGGTAGTGCTAACTTCACTACATCGAAGGACAAGACAGACTGAAAATAATTAAAATTCTTATAGCGACATTGTAAATTTCAGAGATTGCTCCGTGGCCCACATAGTCCCAGCACATAATGTCAGCCCTCCTCCTTATCAGGCTTTCTGGAACATTATGTTGTTAACATATCGACGTCATCAATGCCCTAGCACGTGACCCGGCTCGTGCTTTATCTGCAGACAGTGGCCTGGTCCCAGTGGGGCCGCATCTCGCCACGCTGCCTCTGATAGGACTGGACATGCTTTGCGAAGGCAAAGGGCACAGGAGCACAGGTGTCACCCAGCGCTGAGCTAACGAGCCACTGACATTTCTCCTCTTGAGGAGGCTGGAGGCAGAAATCTTTTTAGCTGAAGGAGGCCTCGTCCCCTTCTGTCTCGGAAGAACACGCATGCTGGATTTGCGCCGTGGGGGTCAGGTGGGCCTTCCACTAGGCTACCGAGTCTTGGTAATGTATGATTTGGTTAAAGACAAACGTCACGACTTCCGGGATCCCTGGTCCACAAAGAAAGGGTCTGCCAGCGGCTGAGACCCGCTTCTCTCCCGCTCTGCAGCTAGCCAGGTTCCTGGAGCCTCTCAGATTCATTGAGGCCCCACTGCCCTACCCAGCACACCCCCAACAGTCCCAAGCACTGTAGCTCCCGAGATGCCACTCTCCACAGTTGGAATCCCTGAAGGACCCACATTCCCTTAACCTAAAACCCCAAATCCCTACTCCCCCTTGCCTAGCCGCTCTGGTGACCTTCAATTGCAGCACATGGTAGTCTTATAGACGCGCCGCGCGGACAGCGGTGCGCTACCGTCATGGGCAAGTTCATCCCTTCATCCTTCCAAGGGAGTGCACTGAGCATCACACATCTGGGAGATGATGGTAATTAGGAACACCTGCAACCCAGCAATCTGGAGGTGGGATCTATGGTATGCCAGTGATTATTATTAAGATTATCATCCACCTCCTAGTCCCACCCCAAACATGCTGTCTACAGAGTGCCTAAAAATCATAGTGCAAGGACACCATTAGCCGTTTCCGTACTTTGCCCTGGAAGGTCACAGGGAAGCAGGAAATATAAGCTCTAGGGGAGCCATACAATGTGTCTGCATCGATGATGTGCACATGCAATCCTCTGATAATCCTTGCGCTGATTAATGCACACCTGGAGGCACTTACATACTATTAGCTCTGCTACCAATCACAAAGACTGGCCTGTCTTATTCCCAATGCTGTCAACTCTAGAGGAAAGGTCCAGGCAGCATGGGCCTAGATGGGCCTGGATGGACCTGGCAGTCCTTACTCTGCTGTCACCTGAGACTGTCGCTGTCACCTGAGACTGTCGCAATGCTGTCAACTCTAGAGGATCAGTTCAGGCTGCATGGGCCTGGATAGGCCTGGATGGGCCTGGCAGTCCTTAGTCTGCTGTCACCTGAGACTGTCGCTGTCACCTGAGACTGTCGCAATGCTGTCAACTCTAGAGGATCAGTTCAGGCTGCATGGGCCTGGATAGGCCTGGATGGGCCTGGCAGTCCTTACTCTGCTGTCACCTGAGACTGTCACAATGCTGTCAACTCTAGAGGATCAGTTCAGGCTGCATGGGCCTGGATAGACCTGGATGGGCCTGGCAGTCCTTACTCTGCTGTCACTTGAGACTGTCGCAATGCTGTCAACTCTAGAGGATCAGTCCAGACTGCATGGGCCTGGATAGGCCTGGATGGGCCTGGCAGTCCTTACTCTGCTGTCACCTGAGACTGTCGCAATGCTGTCAACTCTAGAGGATCAGTCCAGACTGCATGGGCCTGGATGAGACCGGAAGTCTTCACTCTGCTGTCACCTGTGACTGTCGCCTTTACCTGAGACTGTGACAATGCTGTCAACTCTGGAGGATCAGTCCAGGCTGCATGGGCCTGGATGGGCCTGACAGGCCTTACTCTGCTGTCACCTGAGTATGTCGCTGTCACCTGAGACTGTTGCAATGCTGCAACGCTAGAGGATCAGTCCAGGCTGCATTGGCCTGGTTGGGCTTTGATGGGCCTGGATGGGCCTGGCAGTCCTTACTCTGCTGTCACCTGAGTATGTCGCTGTCACCTGAGACTTTTGCAATGCTGCAACGCTAGAGGATCAGTCCAGGCTGCATTGGTCTGGTTGGGCCTTGATGGGCCTGGATGGGTTCGGGCAGTCCTTACCCTGCTGTCGCCTGAGACTGTCGCATGTATACTTTACCCACTCACACCTACTTTCATGTTTCTTGTCACGTGCCCTACCTGCGCCAGCGCCCCATTGTGCTGTATTGTCTTAACGTGCAACACAATTATTATAACACCTTCTGTCACGACTAATGATTTCTGATTGACGAAAACGCTCTTTGTCACATGCTTCCAATTGCCTGCTTGATGAACACTAATCACGAACAACACACATTCTAACGAAAGATGGAAACAAGTAAGGTTAAAGGGGTTATGATGGAATGGTGGGGGAAGAAAAAGTAACGGGGAGGTAAAATCCAGGAGAAGGCAAGCCGAAAAGAACATGAAACGGAAGGATGGAGCAAGAGATACAGAGAAAAGAGAAAGTGATGGCAGCATGGGAAGTACATAGCAAGGGACATAATTAAGAAGGGGAATAACAGGGGCGGGGGAAAAAGAAATGTGTAGTGAGGTGGCCCCCTGAAAAAGAAAAAAGAAAACATGAGAAAGAAGAAAAGAACCCCGCAAAGCAAGGAACATTGAAAGAAAAACAGCCAGAAAAGTTTACAAAAATAAAAACATTAGTCAAACTACATGTTGTTGGGCTTAGTCCCACGTTTGCTTATATACTTATGCAGCTAATCAAAGGATACATGTGGGGATATGGGTCAATCCGGATTGCAATTGGCCAGATAGTCACCACTTCAGTCAATTGGAGATGGATGGCCCCTTCATTTATTGGACCGCAGGCCATCCTGGTCAACTCAAGTGCACAGAATATGCTGCCCTCTGATTGGCTGGCTGTTTTAAACACTATCATTGGGCAGAATGTTTGGACTATCTGGTTTGGCAGAACGCTGTCAAATCAGAGAATCCGGTTCGAGCCCAAACCCAAATTCCATTCCAAGGAGGCATTGCAGAGGGACCAATTATATGCCCAACCACAATTCCAAACCGTGGTCCAATAAACGGGTTATTGGCCCACCCTCTTTTCACGGAATGCATTCTGGAACCTATTGGCCACTTGTTCTGTTTGATCAAGTAAAGGCCTGGATGCGTCGTGGGACAGGCGTGAGGGCTTCATCTAATGACATGATCTCTTTCCTTTTCCGACTCTAAATGATAAACTGCACGTGCCGCAAGAGAATAAAAGGTAGGACTGTGAGTGCCACTCACACCTGACATTAAACAACTTAAGACAGGGGTCTGTAACCTGCGGCTCTCCTGATGTGTTGAACTGCAACTCTCATCAGCCCTGTGGTTAACGATGCAGAGTAGGGATGATGGGAGTTGGAGTCCGTAAGATCGGGCGGGTTAAAGGTTGCAAATTCCTGACATAAGATCTCTGGCCCCAGATCAGTACTCGGCACCCCTTGCTTTATTGCGCAAAGAAATTGGCTGTGCACTGGTATTACACGCTGGGTATACAACTTTCAGCAACACCACATTCACGTACGGTTGCCATGGCATAGCTATCGTGCTTTTTTTGACCAGCCATGCTGCCATGCAACTACGCTCATGTCCCCTTCACCCACAGCAGTCAAGAGCTGTTGCCCATTTACAAAAGGACTTGTACTCTATCTTGTAGTCCTTTTTTTATGTTCTCGCAGGTTTCCAAAATGATGCCATGGCACTGGTAACGTAATACTCCAGTGCTGGGCTTTCCAAGTACAAACTACTCCAAGGGCCTAATTCATGGAACGTTCAGCGCGGTGCAAAGTCACTTTGCACTGCAAAAGTACTCTTTGCACAGTGAATTAGGCAGAGTTAGCGTGGCGCAAAAAGAACTTTTGACCGCAAAGATACACTTCGCACCGCTCTGTGAATTAGGCCCGGTTCAACATGTTTGTTGGCAATTAAATAGATTGATAAACAAAAACAGAGGACTTTTCGACGGTATCCCCAGTGACATGTTGTTACCTACTTGACCAAGGGACTGAACTGGAAGTGGTCATGTGCCACAACATGGAGCAATTAAAAATACCAACAGAAGCAAAAGACGCCATGAGACCCAAGACAGCAATGGATTCTATTGGAAATATTATTTATCACCTGGCTGGCATGAACTGGCATTGTGTCCTGCAGGGGGTGCTCTCGTGCTCGCTTTGAGAGCCCGGATGTTAAGCCCCAGTGGACTCAGTTGGGCCGTAGAGATGCGCCACGTGCACAAGGCAGGAAGGGCGCAAGTGGCATTCTGCGCGCCAGGCGCCCAGGTACCATAACAAGGCTTGATGAGGGTAGGGAGAGCTCAATAGACTTTCCAAACCTAATTAGTACTTAATGATCTGGAGAGGCACGGGTGTCCATCACCTGCTCTGCAGCCGCCTATTCTTCCCCGGTTCTTAATTAACCTTTAAGGAGATGATCTGCTGATGGGTTTCCTAGGATATGGCATTGATTCCGCTCTTCCCCCGCCTCCCCGTACACAAAAGGAAAGAGTCTTGCATAAAAGTTACAGCTCCTGGAGTGCGGCACGCCGGGCCGGTCTCGGCCACGGTTATTAATGAGGCGCTACTTTGGAAAAAAATGGTTAATTGATGGCGGGAGGCAGCGGGGCCTGCCTGTAATTTTGACCTTATTCATCATTTAAGTGGCTCGTCGACTGGAGCGCAGAGTTAATTAATAGTGTAAGAACAAAGCTGGACCACGCTTCTGTGGCTACGTGATGATTGAGTGTGGAATGCAGGGGGCCTTCGAAGGAGCTGAGCCAGTTTCAAGATGGCCGCCACCGCTGTAGTGACTATGGGAATATACAGCCGCTGATGGTGTTTGGTGGGCACCGAGTGGTTGGGGTGATTGATCATAATAATATAATGAACATTGACGATTTATGTAGAGTATTTGCTGATGGAGTGTGTGTCAACGAGGAACTTCTCAGCTTCTGCTCTGCTATAAACCTATTAGGCATATGTTTATGCTGCTGCATCTAGGACAAGACAAGTGCATATTATTTATTAACTAACACAGTCATAAAGGGACGCATTGGAAACTCTTCTTAGAGAGACACAACGTCTCCTCACTGAGGAGGCCTGACTAGGCCGATACACGTACCTGGGGTTGCTGATGGTTCTCTTGTTCAGAGGACAATTGCCTAGCATTTCGGTGCTGGACTGCCTGGGTGGGTGGGATATGATATGGCATTTGTAACACACGTATACACCAGTGTTTTAAGGCGCGACGAGGCAAGAAAGGGGAACAGAAGGAGGACAGAGACAACGATCTCTGGAGGACAGCTCAGGGGCAACGTGCTCGCCTTGGAAGCAAGACGACACGGAGCAACACAGTTTCGATCCCCCGGCCCCCGCTTAGAAACCTCTGGGTATGAACTGCGTTATAAATAACCTATCATATCATATCATATTAACGATCTTACTAGGCCAAGTGACATTGAGATTGTGCAGTGGGGAGGGGAAGAGTACCAGGGGAAAGGGGAGGGGCAGTGCTGTATATGGGATCAATACAATAACAAGAAGTGCGGCCAGAAGTGGCAGATGCAAGGGGACATGCAGACAGCAGGTGTCCAAAGGTGCAGGTAGGGGGACTGTAGGGTTAAATATACAGACCCAAGAGCAACGGTTGGCGGGAGGCAATGCAGGTGTACAACTGGGCGGGTAAGGACCTGGGCCCGAAATCAGAGGGTGGCCAGGTGACCAGTGCAGTATCGGACAGGAAGTCAGCAGGGGAGAGGAAGAGAGAAGGCAGGAGACTAGACTGATGTGCAAAAAGTTGTTCTCCTCTGTGACAGGGACACACATGGTTTTAGACCCCCCTGCATGGGATACAGCCCCTAGAACAGGTTGACAGTAATCCTTCTCAGTAGAGACGTTTCCACATGTTTCAAAATAATGCGTTTTTACCTCAAGTGCATTTGACTTGATTTCCTGATACGAATAACAGCCGAAATTGAAGTTATGTGGTGGAGAAGAATGTGTCAAGGAGTTGTGCAGTGCAGCTGTATACATGAAGCAACACAGCAATCTGTGTATTGAAGGGGGGGGGGGGCTTAGAAGGAGGGTATGGGGTCTTGTCGCACAATAATGCTCAGATGGTGAGTGGTCCCTGATCTACTCTATCTGCTGCACCTGCTCTGTGGGTGTGAGTAGCGCTTACAGACCTCATTTTGTCGACCTGAAAATGCTAAAATGTTACTTGAAGTGTGCACACAGCACACAGTGGTGGGGTCGCCAGAACCTGCAGACGATCAGCAACTCGATGTGGTTAAAAACATTTATCTCAGACCTCTTTAAGAATTGTTTGGGAATCTGTTTGTGCGTTTCTTCATTCGAAAAGCCTAAGAACCAAAAAAGGTGTTAATTTAGACAGGTGTGACGTGCACTTTTCTTGCTAGAACCCTGGATGGTTGCTGAGCAACTGAGCTGCCCTGTGTTTATCAAAGACCACAGTGGCCCGGGCAGACTCTCATCTGAAAGTAATTCTATTAATTACAGCTGCTGTCAACTTTTCCCTTTGGGATATGTTTTTGTTTTCTTCTTTTTTTTTCTCGTTGCCCATTCATGGCTTAAATCGCATTGCGAGGCGCGTGCCAGCCATGCACCCATTAAGTCAAGCTGCAGGCGGCCCCACAGGCAGGGGCAGCGTTGCCCCCTTGAAGCTCTGACGCCTGAGCTCCACGCAGCTGTGTCACATGACTCCTAAGAGGCGGGGTCATGATTTATGGGTTTGATCAGACAGTGGAAGCTTCTTACCCAAGGTGCACGGAAGTCCAAGATGAGCCACAGGTAGGGTGACCAGATTTAAAAAGTAAAAAACCGGGACAGGGCAACTAACATAAAAGTAGGACTAACTCTTGAAACTGGCACTGTCAAGGCACTACACTTAAGTAGCGTTTGGAGGAGAGGCGGTTTCAGTGTTACTGTTAAAATAAACACATTTTATAATCAATTTCTACCAAAAGAACACTATCTTAATTTGTAAAATGCAGCATTTCTTCTTTGCGAGCTATGCCTGCTAACTATGAAGACACACTACCAAAAACCGGGACCACTGCAGTTTCCAATGGGAACATAATCTTGAGAAAGGGGGACAGAGCAGCAAAAACCGGGACAGTCCCGGAAAAACCGGGACGTCTGGTCACCCTAGCCACAGGGGACCTGTCGCTTTGCTTTTAAACCACCTTTTCATCTCTGGAAGTTCCACACGTGCTTTCCTTTTGTGTTTTCCGCGAGTGCTTCCTCTCCACGCTTTACCCAGGCCAGGTCACACAGCACAGTATCTCTTCATAGAACTCAATCCTGGTGATTTGCAGAAAAGCAAAGAGCATTGGAGCATACAGATGACCACAATTTTAAACAGGTCTTACAGTGATTCAGTAAGAACCTCTTTTGAACAAACAATGGAAGTTGTGCTCTGCGGTGTTGATTGGTCACAGTACTCACCCTAAGAACAAAAAAAAAACAGAATACTCAACAAAACCACTTGTCAGAGATTCAAAGCTGTTGCATAACAGGTGCAAGTCCTGTTTTTGTCTTGTGTTGCTTGTCCCTTTTTAAATGCAGGTTTGAGCACGCTCATTGCAACTGTGAAAAGCCAGGACTACCTACGCTCACCTGACATGGAGCGACCTGCGACCTCTCCTTTCCCCGTTATATGTATAGACCTAACATGACCAGAGTGCATAGCAGAGGTCTGTAGAAAAGAGTAGCACCACATGGCGCCAATTTGATAACGTGACTACAAGTACCAGAACCATCTCAATGTCACATGGCCTAGTATGATCAATGTCTTGTCCTCCCTCTGTTCCCTCTCCCTTGCCTTGTTGCGCCTTGAAGCACTTTAGGCGCATAATAAATAAAAATAATAATTTGGCATTTATATAGCGCTACGAACCCTCAGGTATCTGAGCGCTGCTTATTATTACCCACGGTGTGTAGTGCTCATTTATCGACCTCGGAAGGATGAAAGGCTGAGTTTGGCCCCGCTGGGATTCAAACCTGCGATAGCAGGCTCTGCACAGATGTCAAATGAGCGCTCTACCTGCTGTGCCACTTGACCGGCAAATTTCATGCAAATCAATCAATCAATCACTCAATGCAAGAGGATGCAGTGAGTAGGCCAAGCGAAATGGAGTTACCAGATCGGCCATAATTCACGGTATCTATATCTCGCTGTCTCTCGCTCTCCTCGTCACACTTCCAGAGTTTCAGAAAGACGTAGATGCTTCCTTCACTGTCTTTCGCTACCTGCCCGTGACAACAGTATGACACGCATTGTGATCCAGCCCGACAGACCCAAACTACAAAAGATCAAGGTGGTTGCCACGGCAAACCCATCAAATAATTTTGGCTCTTGTGCATTTTAAACGAACCTTTTAGCCTGCTGCACACCCCAGCCTGCTTGCCGGAGGTATTACAAAACACAAACAGGTGCTTTGAGCATGTTACATGGGCTGTGGGGCCTTGCAGGGTGATTCAGGGCTGAGAGGTGGCATAAACAGAAGCAAAGTCAGCGCATAGTAATTTTTGCAGTACAAAATGAATCCGCACGAACTTTGCACTGCAAAAATACACTTTGCACAGTTCCATGACTCAGGGTATCCGTTGGCAGTGCAAAGTCACTCTTCAGCAGTTCAAAGAAACTTAGAAGCATGCAAAAATTCCATGAATCAGGCCCACAGTTTCTCCCAACGCTCAGCGTTTTCCCTCTGTCATCGGGCGTCTTCGCCGCGACTCCGTAGCACTTTTTTCACAAAGCAGAAAGCACAGTGGCGCAGGGGCAGGTTTGGCCTACACTGAACGCCGCTCCGGCATGACATTCTGCCGGAGCGTAGTGCTGTATTGTTCCAGCACCAACCCTCCCCTTGATGTCACTTGAGGTTATCTTTTGCACCTGTGAAGATCATTTATTTTTGCTTTCGGAAGCCGGCACCCTTTACTCCATTGAGACTAGGGTGAGCTCTACAAATAATACAAATACCTATCAGACTTGTCCTTTTGCCTGAATGATGGCCTATAAAGGGAACTCTATGCCCCCCGCTGAATCCATAGCAGACCTTGAGGGAGTAGCTATGCCTGCGTCCAGGAGGCATCGCCAGAGAACCTCCTCATACCGTGCTGCAGTTCAGAGGCTTCCAGGCCTATGTAACGCAAACGATACACAGCAGCTATAGCCGCAGGCTATCTTTTGTCTTAACCTGGTCTGTGGAGCTCAGACCATATATGTGTTCCTAACTGCAGCCTGTAACAATAGCTACCGATCGCCCCCAGTATCCATAGCATATTGCTTGGGTCTTCAGTCTGTCGACGATGAAGGTGTCTTATGCAAAGAAAACCTACCCCCAATCGAGAACGTCTACAGGCAAGGTTTCAAAATTAAAGGGGATGTGAAGTTTTGGAAAACATTAAATATGCTGTTCCTTGCTGCAGTATTAGCATAATTGACCTAAAACATTTGATCGAATTATTTTGACCTTTCTTTCTGTCAAATTTACTTAAACATATATATGGGGTGGGTAATGGTATGGATTAGATTGAGGGGAAGTGGTTGTGGGGTTGCGGAGGGTCTCCCCCCCCCACTTTAGACCAAACAAAAAGGTCAAATAAATTTGAACAAATGTGATTAGGTGAAATGTTTTAGGTCAAATAGACCCAAACCCCTTGCTGCAGGTGTCCCGGCCAAACGGGTCTTTTCATATAAGCAATTTTTTAACATTTATCTAAGCATTTCTCAGGTAGAATGTCCCCCATTTCGTAACCCGCCTTCGGTCCAATGAACAGGAAATGACATCAGAGGAAGAGAGGAAGAGGGGAATGTCAATCTGCAGAAAGAGTACACCAGCAAAGTAAACGGAATGGCAAACTTAGTTATCATGACTCACAGGTACTCCAAGTAGTCATACAAGTAAGTACCAATGGTACTGGTTATGGTATTACTGGTGCAAGTAGTAGTAGTAGTTGAACGAGTACTACTATTACCAGTAGTATATTTAGAAGTAATAGTACCACTACTACAGGAGTGGGAGCACTACTAATCCTTCCAATAGCAATACTACAACACACAGCAGTTGAACTAGTATTACAATTAGTAGCAGTACTAATAGCAGCACTATAGTAGTGACACTAATACAGTGCAAATGTCAAAACGAATACATACAGTAGCTTGTTTAACACAGGATTACAAGTAATACAATTTTTACCATTCATAGTAGTGGTAGTTGTAGTTTTGCTACCAGTAGTAGGGCACATGATGTAGTAGTAGAGACTGTGTCGTCAAAATACACTTTTGTTTGAAAGTGAATTAAAATGTGGCATGTCGTAAGCTGTAATGGGTCTGCCGCATGCACTTCCTCTCCCCCTCGTTCCCACAAAATGGAGGACGGCCATTTTGAAAATAGAAATGATCAAAATGTAATAAATGGAAATCATGCGTGTCTGGAAAATCCCCTAAAAAAATTAATGTGGAGACACAACACATGTGATTTATTAAAAGCATTCATGTAATGGTTAACACAGTGCACTGCATTTTTCTTCCAGGGGCGGTGGCGAGAACCGTCCCTAATGTGTTCACCTTCTGGAGATCCATACACCTTACTATTGTTGCTAGACTATTACTGTTCTCATATACTCCGTTTTCTGGCCTCCAGCCCACAGTGATCCAAAGAACATAGGCATTCCTAATTCCTAATAAATAATTAAATGCATACTCTTTGATTCAGTGCTTCGCTCACACCCTATTCAAATGAACTTTGGTGAGGAGCTGCAGCTTATGAAAACAACTGCTCTTGAATCTATACTTGAGGGTTTTATGAATAAGGTGATTGCGGAGAAATTGTGATCGTGGAAATCAGACAGCATATTCTGCAAGCGGATCATCGTCCACTTAGTTACGTTTTTCAGAACCTCTGCAAGTGCTCCTCTTCCCTCACCTGGTGCGAAACTTCCTTTGTATGGGATGGGAGTCTGTAATCTTTGACTCTCCAGATGCTTTGAACTACCACTACCACCAGTCTTACCCAGCCTAGTCAATTCATAGTCCAAAACCTCTGGAGAGCTCCAGGGGAGGGGTCATTGAAGTCATAATCTTTATCATCTGGGGAGAGATGAAGAGTGGGGGCGTATCATGAGGGTCATAGTCCAAAACGGCTGGAGAACCGCAGGTTGCAGACCCCTGGTATGTGACTTATTCACTGAAAGTAAACTTGGAAGCCCCCCCAAAAGACCGGATAGGAATGAACGATGATCTAGTGTCTGTAAATCTCATTTCTGTGCAAGTGTGACCAATTAATATTATTTTTACTATTATTAGGATATTTATTGAGTGCAGACCTAGCTTTGGGAAGCAACAGAGCACTTTACAATAAGAGGGGGAAGAAGAAGCTTGTGGAGCAGAGAAACAAGCGAGTTGGGATCTAACAACAGGGGTGGGGGACAATAGCCAGCAATGCATCTACCAAGAACCAGGGGAGGGAGCAGCCCATGCCTCATCCCTCATAATACAACCGAACACTTTGCAGCCTCATACCAGCAGTGATTAGTCCAGCCATTACCTTAATGTATAGGCAGTGCTCCTGGCACACTGTGCAATAACCTCCATTCTATGCAATTTATCTTTATTAAATGCTAATTTGAAGCGCGGGCCACACACCCGACCTCAGGGGGGACTAGATCCGATGACTAGCACAGAAATGCATAAGATAGTAGGGCAGGAGGTGGGAGCAAGTAGTGTGTGGTTACATTGTGTATGCTTGTGCGGATCGCTGTGTTGTTAAAAACGGTGTAAGAACAACATATCTTGAATCAGAGATTGAGGGCGTGGATGATCCTGGCCCAACCCGCCACTCAGCCCAATTGTCTCCTTCTACTGAACATGATGTGCTGTTCTAGGTCTCCAGCTTTACCTCACGTGGTACACTACTATGGCTACTCCTCATGCTTTCTGGGGTGGATCAGTGGGAGAGGATAAGAAGATGCCTCAAACGGCTCTTCCTTCCTCCCAGGTGAGAGGGATTGCCTTGTGCCACCTATTCATTCACCCAGTGCTTCGAAGATGCTTTTGGGAGCTGTGCAGAGGCGTCCTTTGAAACTCTGTCAATACTTCCTTTGATCCGTATAACAACCATTTAAGCATCCAGGTCTTTAGTAGGCAGACACACATGGGTACTGATTGAGAAGAAAAAAAAAAGCAACGTCCACGGTAATCATTGTATGCACTACTCTTCCCATGATCCTTTGCCATAGACTAGGCTCGCTACAGATAATGGCAGGGGAAATCCACCCACAAGATGCAGCAAAGTATTCGCTTTAATCCTCAGACAGGAGTCGTCTGGGCATTACTGCAACGGACCGCAGAGATATACGTGCTCTCTTCCAAAAAACTGCTCGTGTAAACATCTTAAAAAACTATTAGATCTGATTATGGATTAATGGATGTCTTCAGATGAACAAAAGGGCAGACGCTGACCTTGAGGCCACAGAATCAAAATGTGAGTTCACTTACCGGGTACTTTTGACCTTCCGTATTTTACGCATTATGGCGGAAGAGTGGACAGGGTTGTTCGCTTGCCAGGTGGCTGAAATCTAGAACTGCTCATCATTAGCCTTCCCTTTAGTCCTTATTCTGGAAAATTCTCAAGCATAAGAAAAGATCTGGGAGTTGGAATAACTCTATTCGCCCAGACACACTGTGGAAAACCAGTCCCTCGGTCCCAAAGGCAGAACTTGCATTATTGAAACAAGATGGCGGCACAGGTTCCATTATTGAATGGCCTTCAGCAACTTTGGCTGGAAATGAAGCAAAGGTGTGCTTCAAGTATAAAGTTCTACAGCTGTCTAACTGGTATATCAAGAACAACCACTATCCAGTCAATATATCTAAAACATTACAGGGTGCTAATTTTCGGAGAGGACCATAATACCGAAAAACACTGCAAACATGAATAAAATAAATACACGGTAGGCGGGTAAAGGGATTCAAATTGGTTGGGATGGGGCTGCGGTGGTGATATAAGGGTAAACAGCAAGGGGGTTAGGTGGATCGCCCAGATGAAAATAAAATAAAAACATTCAGTATTTCTTCCATGATGAAATTTACCACTCTGTAATTGTGGTTGATAAAATCACATCTAACTACTTACTACTCAATCCATATGATGGTTATGGACTACAAGAGGAGCGCTTGAAAGACTCCGGGTTAGTGAGTACCAATTTCTATCCATAGAAAGTTTGATCTTTCGATGGGTACAATGAGGGTTACCCAAGCCCAGCTCTACCGGGCATTCCTAAACCAGTTAAAAATAAAAATCCGTCTTAAGACAGAGTGGAAAATGTTGAGTTCTCCTTAGATGCCAACGCAGGCTTTCCGCCTGGTAATGTGCTTGACAGAGGTCACTGTTGCTTTCCGCCTGGTAATGTGCATGCCGGAGGTCACTGTTGCTTCCCGCCTTGTAATGTGCTTGCTGGAGGTCACTGTTGCATTCCGCCTGGTAATGTCCTTGCTGGAGGTCACTGTTGCTTTCCGCCTGGTAATGTGCTTGCCGGAGGTCACTGTTGCTTTCCACCTGGTAATGTGCTTGCTGGAGGTCACTGTTGCTTTCCACCTGGTAATGTGCTTGCCTGAGGTCACTGTTGCTTCCCGCCTGGTAATATGCTTGCTGGAGGTCACTGTTGCTTCACGCCTGGTAATGTGCTTGCTGGAGGTCACTGTTGCTTTCCGCCTGGTAATGTGCTTGCCGGAGGTCACTGTTGCTTTCCCCCTGGTAATGTGCTTGCTGGAGGTCACTGTTGCTTTCCCCCTGGTAATGTGCTTGCCGGAGGTCACTGTTGCTTTCTGCCTGGTAATGTGCTTGCTTGAGGTCACTGTTGCTTTCCGCGTGGTAATGTGCTTGTTGGAGGTCACTGTTGCTTTCCGCCTGGTAATATACTTGCGGGAGCTCATTGGGTTGCCCAGCAAGCTGATATTCCCGCACAGTTCCAAACCTATAAGTCTGTGAGCCCCTTCCTTGTAAGTGCAAGGGCAGTGCAAGTGTCTAAAGTTCAGTGGAGCATGGGTCCCTCCCGCATCGTTAGAGGCTGATTGTTGTCTACCCTGCATGATTAATCCCTTGGAGGCTGGCCACAGCTGTGAAGGATAAGTTCCATGCTGTTCCCACATGGATGTGCATTTGGTCAGCACCTTCTCCTGCACTGACTGCAGTAGTGCGGTCAAGGCAGCATGTCTGAAGACCCTTGAGCAACGGTTGTGCTCCATGATCCTCCCTAGCTTGCACCCAATGGGGACATGGACAGCTAATGTGGCCTCCCAGGACGGGTTCATCATCCAATGGGAAAAAGGACACATTGTGCTGAGTGGATTGACATTGGTCTCAACCAGCTACCCAATTGTGCTGTCCCAATTGGTGGTCACCCCCTGGCTGGGAAGTGCAAACTCAAAGTCTATCCACGTTTCCCTCCTATCTTTATCCAAGCCTCCGAAGAGTACACATCTGTGTTCACACCGAATCGGCACTAGTGGTTGTCAATAACATGTCCATCTCTTGCACTTGCGTACTCTTTTAACCACCTCTCAGAACCCATCCACATGCCTGACTTCATGGGTTGCTTAGTGGCACTTGGCCAGCACGCCTAACTTCCTATATTGGCCAAATGCACACACGCATTCTAATCACTCGGACACTTTTCCCATATCTTGGACTTTGGTTCCCAGAGGGCGTTCCTTCAACAAGCGCGTTGAGGCCTTACTAATGGCATAAAAGCCCTACAAAAATGAGAAACTACTACTACATGTTGTTGGCTGAAAATCTGATTGTGCCGGCCGGTACCCTGAGCTGCGCTACTCGCTGCTACACCCAGGCCCTTTCACTGGCATGGCCTGCAGTAGGAGGTATGGCACCCACCACAGATCTCCAGCAACATGTGTGTGTCACTGTGTACCAATAAATATAGAGTGTAAGGACCTGCAACATATTCCACTCTGCAGAAGGCATAAACCAAAGATCACTGAGTTGTCTAGACTTCGAGGATGAGGCAGAAGTACAAACATAAAAGGTCTGCCGTTTCCGTTTTATCTGGAAAATCCCACTCCAACACAAAGCCATGATCTTAACAACTTTGGCAGCACTGTAAAGCCAAAACCTTAAGCAAAATAAGACTAGCAGGCTGGCTTTTCTTTCAGGAAAGTTAAGTAAGCGTTCCTAAAAGGAAACAAGTGGGCTTCATTACGAGAGTAGTACTGGTAGCCTACCGGCAACCTCGGCTTACCGTTTCTGCCACCCGATATTCCAGTATTACCGGGCTGTTACGGGCAGCGTAACACTTTAATGGAGTCCATGGGAAAACTGAAGCACCGGCGCCGTTGCTAACGGTGCCGGTGCTTCAGTGATTATCTGCCGGTACGGGCCAGAACTACCTGTAGGTCAGGCCTGTCGGTTTTTCACTGCCCCTACCAGCAGACTCAGAGTATGCCAGTCCGGAAAAGGTGCTGGTACATGTTATTACTGACACGTTTTTCAGGACCGGAATACCCGTAATGAGGCCCAAAGAGTATTCTGGTTAGGTCCTTGTTTGATAGACGCTTGCTGAGCAGGGCTTTGAATAGCAATATTGTAGGTAAGTACTCCTTTAAGAGCTTTTCTGGGATGCTTGAAAAAGTTGCTCATGTTCAGACCGATGTCAAGATGTGTTGGCAAACAATCACTCAGTGTTTTGGCGAGTATTCTGTTATTACATTTTGCTGTCCTTCTCGATTGCTTAAAGATTCACTGTTGTGTTTGCCCAACAATAACAATATAACTGACAATTTGATATTTTGATTGCATAATCACCTCATTTGAAGACTTTGGAAAAATGAATACAAGTTTAACATCCAAAATAGGATCTACAATCTGTGTGGCAGGGCACGTCTGACTTACTAGGCAGATATCACCAAACACCATTTAAAACATTTTTTTTTTAAATAAATACTACTATTCAACCCCCACTTTTTTCCTTTCCTTTTCCATACCAATTAATTTGAGATCAATCAACAAACCAACAGGTATAATTCACCCCCTGAGGATCCACACACAGCGGTGAAACACGTGCATTTTTTTTTTTGGATCAACCTCCAGAACTTTCTGCTGAAAAATGCTCACTCTAATTTTTGGATGAACACAAAGTTCTAGCAATTGCAAAATCAACAGAAACTGAAAGAAATTGAAAACCTTTTTTTAAAAATGAAATATTTTATGTATCGTTTTTCCTGAGCGCATGCACTCAAAAGATCAAAATGTCAGTAATGGTCAGACAAGAATTTGCCCTTACTGCTAGAGTTCCGTCGCACTGCTCTCAGCGCCACAGCGCCACAGCGCCACAGCGCCTACATCATTGTATTTTTCAAACATATGGCTTTTCCGTGCCAATCCCTTCAACTAAACAATAATCTCCATGTCTGCACAACTTGAAGCATCCTTCTCTGGTGACGGGAGGCACGGTGGTCCCCGGCTAATGGATATTATGTGCCACTATATGGACCTGAAGTCTATAAACATTAGGTTACCTTCACGCAGGGTGAAAAAAAAGCATTTATTAAAAAATCTTATCTGGAGGGTTTGCATTTCAAATAGGATGTGAATTTGCATATTTTAACAATAACCTCCCATCATCCTGTCTGATCCGCGTTCAGCTAGCCATACAGACCGCTGTATCCTGAATAGATTATCGCTTCTTTAATAAGCCCTCCATAATGTGGAGGTACAACAATGGTACTTCATTGGATAAAGGAGGCATTAAAGTTCTTTCTGAGGAAATTGGGGTTGCCTGGTTCATGATTAACTCTCTGCTTCTGCACTTTGCCGCACTTTGCCGCGGCTCGTACTCTATCATAGGGATTTTGTTCCAATTTTTCAGCTTTGTCTTGCCACGCCAGGTATTTATTGTTGGAGAAAGATGTTTGGATATCTCTCGCCACCGTCCCCCCCCTTAACATTTCTTCATCTTTTCACTCCTACAATGGAAGGCAGCAGGTCTGGGGTGGCTCGGGAGATGCCGACTGTCCAGATTGCTAAATGCGTGATCTCTCATTCTTGGGTTTATCCAAGATGAGGCCTATTATATCAATGGAGATGGTAGATACTGCGCGCGGGGAGGAGATATGTCACCCACGGCACAAAGGAGCTCGCGGAGGAGCCGGAGCGCAGCCCCGGTCTTTTCAATGTCCATTGTTTTAATGTTCCAATTCCAACCTATTGTGGTGGTACGTGTGAGGGCTGGGAGGGTGTTGGAGGTTGGAAAGGGAGGGATTGACGGGGTGGGTGGGATCTCATTCAGTCACACACAATGAGTGGAGACAAAAAAGAGACAACAGTAATTGGAAAAGTGACTAAACGGCCCAATGTACTACTTTATATAAATGTTAGAGATTTCATGTGCAAGATATACCATGATGGAAATCCCTTGCTCCTGTATACTGACCGTATTTATGCAGCAGCTCACATTATGGGGTGTGTGGCCTAACTTCTATGCCGTAAAGGAAGCATGCATAACTCACCTGGACAGCCTCTCTCCCCAGGCCGCTTGATTTCCATATTCTCCACCATCGTCCAACCAGACACGCTCCTCTGGGCTTAGCACGAGCTACGCTTGCGCGTCAGATATGTGAATTTCACAGATACATATCACTAATACTGAAAGTTCTCCATAGGAAAGTGTTAGAGGTAAAACCCTGTACAAGGCAGTGTTCAACCTTTCTATGTATTGGCTTCAAAATAGAGGAGATGGTGGAGCTGGCTCTGAGAGATGTGGAATTTTCTGCAGCCCACCAGCTTCGTGAACGTTCAAGGAACTTCAGAAAGGTAACAATGTTCCTCCCCAACAAATGGCCTATTAACTATACGTGGCACAAAAAAGAACTCTGATCAAGACTACTAGTGCTAGACACAAATCGACACTCAATAAATGATATTTCTTTACCTATAAACCATATGAACTATGCATACAAGTAGATGTATCGTGTTGGATAGTGAATAAAGACCTACCAGCCATTTAATAGCTCTGACCTTTTGTGTTAGAATACACTCTTAAGCTATGGCCATTCCTACTAGACCTAACCACAGCAGACAGCCAGGGAACAGGAAACCACGTACTATTAGCCCAATCCAGAGGGTGAGAAACAGAATAAGCACCCACTTGACACAGTGCTCACCCAGATATAGCAGGAAGCACAATGCGCCATCAAACACAAAATACAACTTAACAATAGCCCTAAGGAAGTCACCCCACGAAAATCAAAGAACTAACGGAAAGATAGTCATAGTAGGCGGAAACTAATGACGAAATACACAGGATGACCAAGACGGACACACTAGGATGCCCCATCAACAGCATTCTGACCCTGAACCACTCATAGCTTCCACCGACCAGTGTCACACTAGATAATAAGAGAATAGATATAACCTACCCAGTTGCACGCACAAAGAAATGGCTCAGACACACCTACCACCCCATACAAGACTCACCTTGATACAGCTGGATACACACAGCACCACCACAGTGAGTTCCCATAAGGAACCAGCAACAGCCCCACCACAGGGATACAGCTCAAACAGACCAGAAGTACCTGAACCAGGATACAGACCCTATTAACCCAACACTCAATTGTCTGCATACACAAGCTACACACAAATAACACAACCACTTCTCTCCCAGCACTCCGCACGCACTTTATCACACTGCATCAACATATAGACAGCACCTCCAGCACACAAGGCCTCACCCAATCCGATACTTGCACCAATGCCCAGCATCCGGAGTACACCGATCCGAAGCTGCCAACAACACACCACCTCTCCCACTCTCCTACTCCCCTCCTCCCGACTAACCCTACCCGCCCTCCTTCCTGTTTACAGATCCACTAGAGTGCCTGGGGACCAATTCTGTTGGTTACGGTGCGCTATATAAGTACCTTCAACATAACATAACATAACATAACATAACTCTGCTTAGTCTTCAGACAGATCTATGTTCTTACCCCTTGGGGTATTCACAGGTATGTGCATCTTGAACTCATTGGGGTGCCTCATTTAAGGGTTAATCAATAGAGAGATTTGGATGCTGTCTGATAGAGAGGCTCTGCCAAGTGGGATTATTATTACAATTATTATTACCAGCGTCATGTGAACATATGCCGATATGCCAATCCAGTTCTCTTCCACTCACTCTCTTTTTGTATCTGTATATGTATCTCTCTCTCTCTCTCTCTCTCTCTCTCTCTCTCTCTCTCTCTCTCTCTCTGGCAGTCTCGTTCTCTCGGTGCACAAGAATAACGCTGTCACCTATACCGTTATTAAAGCCACACCAGCTGTTGCTGACAGTGGCAATCAGAAAAGAAAATCAAGTATCTTGACGCAGGGCTGTGTTTCTCAGGGTTAAAAGAAGAATGAGAGCCAGCTGCGTCAGAGTCAGTCGCCAGTCTGGGGACCGGCATAGTACTTGGAGACACACATTAGCATGGCATGTGTCCTGCAGGAATGTCACCATCACACTGAGGGTGCATTGCTTGTTCGACTAGAGATAACAGTGTGGTGGTTTGAGCAGACCATGGAAGGGACCAGAGGCCGAGCTGCTCAATCTGTAATTCCATGTGTTATTTTTATTTTGTGTTAAAAATACTGTAACAAATGCACTGACTCCAGAGCAATACCAACCAATCAGTGGCCGACACACAATAAAACATTGCCTTGGTGCCCACATAAGAAACATATCATTAATTTTAATATGAAAGCAACCCTTTCAACCAGGGAAGAACAATTTGAGAGACAGAATGGTGTGTATTCTCTGAAAAATAAGCTATTAAAAAGCTAATATATAAGATTAAATTGTTTAGTTGTATTTACATGGCAAACCAGCTCTTTTTAAAATGTTACAAAGTTAATTCCTACAGATACAAATTTTGACAGACTAAGTGCTGTATATTCTCTGAAAGATAAGCTATTACAAGGCTATTAAACAAAAGGTAATTATTTAGTACTAACATTGTAAACTGTCTGCCTTTAAAATGTTACAATGTTAATTTTCAGTGATCATTTCAAGTACGTATTTTAGACGTAATAAGAAAGTCACAATTGTCTTACTAAGCAAAACTCATTATCAAAACTGCATAACTATAGGAAATAGTTTCTGAAACAAGGTACTTATTTGAAGATAGACAGTCTGGTGCACCCATAAGAGCTTTTGACATATCTCTTTGAGAAAGAGAAAGGGACAAATAGTACCAATGAGAGTCCCTGGCTGGTTTGCATAAAAACTAAGATAATGTGTGGACCATAAGAATAATCACATATCTTACTATTTGATAAAACTGTCTATGATAAAATAGTTGCATTTCAGAAACACTAAGTACATTATTAAAAACTATGATTGGTGTTAATTTAATTTGTCACGACAGTCACTGCATTAATTAGTCACTACACTCACTGTAACATTAAGGTGTTTATAACCATGAACCATGTATAATCATTTGAACAGCCTCTGGAATTTTGATGCAAGTATAACATGTCTGGGACATCTATCATGTCATTGTGGTTGAAGTGCTTTCCTATTTCTCTTTTCTAAAACCTGCCTGGGAAGAACAGAACAGAAGGCCAAATAACAACGTTTCAGAAAAGGAGGTGTTGAGAGCGGAAGCATGATTTGCAGCTGTGCATATGGCCAGTCCTCAATGCACAGACATTATTACAGAATTAAATATATAGGATGCTGACCATTATAATAACAATAATAATAATAATAATAATGATAATAATAATAATAATAACAATAATAATAATAATTATAGTAATTATTATTATTATTATGCTTAATATTAATACATAATAACAACCGTCTTTACAAAGTGCATCTCCAACTGATTGTCTGGTGTGACTTAATGAATGGATGTGATTATTTGGTTCTTGACTGCAAATAAAAGGCGTCCGGCCTCTTATGAAGTTCATTGACCTGCTTAAGAGCCCAGTCATTGGAACATTTCACATCTTAAGTCCTCAGTCATTCCAGAATTTCATGACAAACATTCCTCTGCATAAGAGCTAAGTCACTGGATAAATCCACTGTATAATAGTATAAAGGTCATAATATCAGTCCCTGCAATATTTCACAATGTAAGGGACACATTTTAAAGAAAAAGAGTTTCTACATTGCAACATTCCATGGCATAAAATGCCAGCCAGTGCAACATTGTACAAGCTAAGCGATCAGTTATTGGAACATTCCAAAAGAATAGGCACTCCTCCATTGTATAATATATTCCAGAATAAGAGCTACATTTGGTACATCCCACAGTTTAAGACCTCAGAAAGGGCATCATGTACAGCATAAAAGCACAGTCACTGGAATGTTGCACAGTATAAGAGCTAAGTCACTGGAAAAATCCACTGTATAATAGTCCCATCCGCGGTACATCCTATGGTGTAATAACTCTGACATTGCAACATTCCTCTGCATAATTGCTAAGTCACTGGAAAATTCCACTGTATAATAATCCCATCAGCGGTACATCCTATGGTGAAATACCTCTGACATTGCAACATTCCTCTGCATAAGAGCTAAGTCACTGGATAAATCCACTGTATAATAGTATAATAGTCCCATCCGCGGTACATCCTATGGTGTAATAACTCTGACATTGCAACATTCCTCTGCATAAGAGCTAAGTCACTGGATAAATCCACTGTATAATAGTATAATAGTCCCATCCGCGGTACATCCTATGGTGTAATAACTCTGACATTGCAACATTCCTCTGCATAAGAGCTAAGTCACTGGATAAATCCACTGTATAATAGTATAATAGTCCCATCCGCGGTACATCCTATGGTGTAATAACTCTGACATTGCAACATTCCTCTGCATAAGAGCTAAGTCACTGGAAAATTCCACTGTATAATAATCCCATCAGCGGTACATCCTATGGTGAAATACCTCTGACATTGCAACATTCCTCTGCATAAGAGTTAAGTCACTGGATAAATCCACTGTATAATAGTACAATAGTCCCATCCGCGGTACATCCTATGGTGTAATTCTTCTGACATTGCAACATTAGCATAAGAGCTAAGTCACTCGAATATTCCACTGTATAATAGTCCCATCAGCGGTGCATCCTATGATGTAATAACTCTGAGATTTCATCATTCCTCTGCATAAGAGCTAAGTCACTGGAATATGCCACTGAAGAATAGTCCCATCCATTTACATCCTATGGTGTAACAACTCTGACATTGCGACATTCCTCTGCATAAGAGCTAAATCACTGGAATATTGCACTGTATAATTGTTTAGTCAGTAGTGCATCCCATATTGTAAGACCAATTTCACAGCATAAGAGTGCATTCACTTGAATGTTTCACATTATAAATTCTAAGTCACCGGTAAACGCCATGGTATAAAAGCTCAGTCAGTGGACAGGTACACAGTATAAAAAGCACCTTGACTGGGTATTTCCTCAGCAAAGGTGCTCAGGCTGTGCGATATTCCCCAGTACGAGAGCTGAATGCAGAGAGCACTGATCAGACCTAGAACTAGGCAAGAGTACTACAGGCCTTACTCTGTAGCAAACTAGACCATAGAACGCAGTGCCCGCATGTGAGGTCGTGCCTTCTCTGTGGCCGCAGCCCAACTCTGGAATGCTTTGCCGCTCCCGCTAATAAATGTTCCGAATCACCTGCTATTGAGAAGAGCCCTGAAGACCTATTAGTTTCAGATGGTTTTGCGAGCCGTTCCTCCTTCTTAGTGCCATGACACCTTCGGGTGACTTACAAATGATCTTAACATAACCTAACATAAGATTGAGTTCCACCAGCTGTTCTTGAAGAGCCTACCATGTTTTCTTTCTAAGCAGGCTTTCCATCACTAGCAGCTCAGAAGGAGAGAGGACTCTCTCTACAAAAGGGGCCAAGCCCTACCAGGCCCTAACGCTTAAGGCACTGTTGTGCAATAGTTCATGGAGATAGTGCGGCAGACACCAAGAAGGGGACGTGGGCCTTTGAAAAGTGTTTTTTATTCCTACTAAGATATTGATTACCAATAGTATTTTGTTTTCCTTTTTGTTTGCACTCCAGGCCTCGAGGGCCGGATCCATGTCAGGTTTTCAGGACACCTCTCTTTAATGCTCATGAAATAAATTTGCATGCAATAATTCTAAATATATGCAAATTTTTCCTCCTGAATATTAATGAGGGATATCCTGAAAACCTGTCAGGATCCTGGCCCCCGAGGCCTGGAGTTGGACAACCCTTCGTTAGAGCGTTCACCAGAGGGCTTTATTGTGTGGTAGGTGACTGGTGCCCGAGTGGTCATGAGCTAAAGGAGAATGCCACTAAACAGGCTAAAGGTCACTGAACAGACAAACGAGCCTGATGGGGAGGGTTCTACGAATGATAGAGCTTAAGCAGAGAGAGAAATGTGCCACTTCACCTGGCGCTTCCGGAGAAAGAGCTTGCCCATGCACGGTGGGTGAACATCTCAAAAGGAAGCTTGTCATGCAGCCATGGCAGGCTCTTAGGGCTACCATTGCAAGCTTTCTGATTGGCTAGAGAGCTGGAGGCTGTGGAAAGAACACAGGTGTAGCATCGGTTGTGGTTACAGCCTGAGTTCCACACTTACTGGTTGCCTGAGGCAGCGGTATTCAAGCGTTTTCTTATCGAGCCCCTCTTGAGTAAACATATTGTTTCTAGGCCCCCCACCCAAGGGTTAGCCCACCTAATGGATCCAAAGCATGGTCTGGGGGACAGCCTATTTCAAATATAAGCAGATTACCTACTGCTTATATTTTCTAATAGAAGCAGTCACCTTAATCCTTATTTTATATTAAAAACAGTAATCTTAGTTCATTTTTAATGAGTGTGATGCATCCCCCACCCTCTCTGACATCCTTCGGGCCCTACTAGGCAGCCCCCCCAGTTTGAAGACCACTGGCCTAAAGGGCAGAAACCATGCTCAAATTCATATTTTGACACCTCCTGCAATGGACTTCCAAACTTCTTTTTTTTTTACTCTTTACTATTTCTTAATCCTTCAGGCACCCATTATCTGTTGGGCCAATTGAGCAGCTCTCGGGCCTGCGGTGCTGCGAGGGATCCCTGAGAATAGTGAATAATTTAAAATGATTGAACTTCCATAACCTGCCTTATTGACCATAAATGATTTAGTTTCCAATCGACCACCAAATCCCAGGCAAGTGACTTGAATTTGGAATTATTTATCGCCCACTGCTGCCTGGCAGGAAGAAGCCGGTGATTGGAGAGCCTCCTGCTGACTCCGGATCGAATCGGGTGACCGCAAAAAAGTCACAGAAGCTACAATGTATCAAATTGTGGGCACATACCTTCCCCCGGCAGGGGGCCATCAGACATGACTGCAGGCGATGGCCAGACGCTCATGCAATCATCCTGTCTCAAATCTATTTTTCACCCTGCATTGCCTCCGGCTTTACTCCTATATTCCTACACAGGAGAATGTATCTTCAATCCCTGATTCATGGAAAAGTGCACAGAGGTCCTGCAAAGCCTGTGCACCAAGAACGACTCTGCGCGAGCCTGTGTGCAGAAGGAAATCTGCACGCTCTGCGTTTTCATCGGATTGTTCCCGCAAAGTAGCCCTATCCGCAAATCACGGCCTGAATGCCCCTGACATGCCCTCACGCAAAGACAAAACAGCCACATTCACCGACCTTTACGTACTCCCCGGGCGCGAACAGATGCTCCCTATGAAAACTGCGTGTCCCCCACAACCAAGCCAGCATCTCAGCGACAGTGCACAGGGTCTCCTGTTACTGCAACCGTCACCATGAGAACATGCCTACTGTTTCCCATGCAAACCCCCATAAACCATGCCTGCACCCCTCTACACTGTGTACGTGCACCCCTAAGTCCGATCGGAACCCTGTCTGCACACATGCACCCCTAAATCCGACAAAGCAAACTCACCTCCATGCTACTAATCCAATGCTTAAGTGTCTGTATGCCTGCCTTAGGGGGGGGGCGGAAAGATCGAGGGCTTTGTATGGCCATTTTGCAGGCAAGATGTTGTGCAGTCACATCCATGAATATGCTTTGTCGTGCTCATTTGTGACGTGCAATGGACGGCCTGCGGCCCGTCCCTCGTAACGCCTACCTTTTTCCTTGTTCTTCCTGATTTTGTGTGTTCCGCCTCCATCCCTGGTCCCTGTGCAAGCCACGCCCACCCCCTGCATGAAGTCTCACGCACAGCACTCGGCAGATCGCAGAGCTATGCCGATGCTGTGCGAAGCCCACGCAGATTACGAAAAAGTGCTGCGCAGACTGTTACATGAATCGGCAAACAGGGTTTTGCACACGGTTTGGCATGCAAAGTCCCTATTTAACATGCAAAATATTCCATGAATCAGGCCCAACAAAGACAGAGACAGCAGATTAGCTCTACCAGGCGTATTGCGTCAGCTACTTCTCTTCCTGGTGGCATTCCTTAGAACTGCTTGGTCTCCAGCTCTACCTTTGCTCTCAAACATCACTGGTGTTTGCCTTTGCCCCCATTTTTCAGCACTGTTTTGTCTTATATAAAATAACATTTCTCAGTGGTGTAAAACATGAATATATGAGTATCGGGAAGTAGAACCAGAGGAGACCGGGCAGCGTGGGGGGCAGGGAGCACCAGGCTGACTCTCGGCAATACCGCAGTTACTGAATTATGGGAGCATGCGATTTAAAATCTGGAGAGCCCATGATCTTCTTTATTAAGTTGGACGCCCTTGACGTAGAACGCATAAGCAACGGCTGTGCATGACTAACCATACCAATACTGCTCATTCATTCCTTACGTCATGAGTGCTTCCAGAACATTTATAGCAACTGAAATACCAGCAACAAGAGCCCAATGCCTGATGTACCCGTTGATGGTAACCACTCGAGGAAGATTTCAAGGGAAAACAGCAATATAGAGATGGATGTCTCAGGCGACCTTCCTGTATGAAGACAGTTACATAAAGACTCTTGACATGATGAACAATTATTGGCAGTTAGACCAAGCTATACAATATATAACTGACGGGCCACAGAAAGGAGATACACAGACTATAACGTTGAAGGAGCGGCCCTGCTCATGGAAAAGAGTGAAGGAGAAAGGCAACGGTAACAATGTGGCATTTTGAATGCCACTTCTTTTTAAAATATCACCTACTCATGATTTGTGATTGCATGGGATATTTTTGGCATGATATGATGGGTTATTTATAACGCGCTTAATACACAAAGGTTTCTAAGCGCGAACCCGGGAATCGAACCGATGTTGCTTGGTGTCGTCTTGCGTCCAAGGCGAGCACGTTGCCGCTGAGCTATCCTCTCAGGAACGCAGTCAATTGAATGTACTACAAGGGGTGAAACGTGTTTAGTCCATGCAGTAACTTAGATATAACCTAGGCAGTAAATGTCCCATATGATCCCAAGCCCTTGCCTCAACTCCTCTCCCCTTCCTCTCACCCATTACCGCCCACTAAATCCCATATACCCATCACCACTCCTTTCCTTCCCCCGATGTGTTGAATTAGAACCTCAGCGTTCATTATTCTCAGCTTCAATGGTTTACTATTTTTCATAGAATGGGCCCATTTCAACTTGTTTTCATGGTTTGGTCTTCCGCCAGGCACTCAGATACCCACAGGGTCTGCAATGTGCTATTTAAAACCAATCAGCTGGGAGAGTAGCTCAGTGGCAACACGTTTATCTTGGAAGCAAGACAACACAGAGCAATACAGGTACGAATCCCGGTCCTGCGCTTAGAGCCTACTCTACATTATCAGGCACATTATAAAAAATTAATTAGTTTAATGAATTAAATCTTACAATAATTATTACATTGGATCTCAAACACTGCCCAATATTTCAGTAGTGTCATTTTACTGCCTGCCGTAGCTCCACTCCGTATTCTCAGTCCCAAACTCAGTTCATTTAGACCTATTTTCCTGCCCACCCCATCAGCCTCCTGTGATTTTCCCAGTCACATCCAGAGAGAGGTTCAGATGCTGGGCTAGATACTGACTGGCACAGGCCTGGCAGAGTCGGCAAGGCTGAACCAAGCCGGCCCTCGCCACGCTAAAGCCGCTGCCCGTGCAGGTTCCGCACCAGCTGTGGGCAGGTGATCCTTTCTGCCCGAATCAATCATCATATTTATTCTAATTGTAAAGTAATAGTCCCAGGGGAGACCAGTTCAAATGAGCTTGACATTATTAAAATGTTAATGCCCAGTTTTCATAGCTGAATGAATATTTAAAGGGTACGTCCCCGGCTTAAGTTATGATGATGGAGAAATTAATGGAATGTCTTGTTTAATGCATCGGTGCTTGCTGACGTTAAAGAGGTTGACAAAAGCGAGTTTTTTGACACAATCAAGCAAGAGAAGAAGCCTGGCTAGGCCTTCGTCTTCAAGAAGGGCCCCGGTGGGACCTGCGACATGTGGGAGAATAGCAGATCAAGAAAAAACCCAGAAATGCTTTATCTTGTGGATTATGCAGGGTTGCCCTTCAAGTTGTGGGAGATTTTATTGTCGTGGGTAATGAGTGTCCCTGTTAACTGTGGCATATGCCCAATGCGTGGGTCGATGATAGATTCTGTAGGTTGTTGGAGGTCTTCTTGCCATGGATAATGACCATGATGATTGGGTATGATTGGTTATTTATAACGCGCTTAATACCCAGAGATTTCTAAGCACAGACCCGGGGATCGAACCTGTGTTGCTTCGCGTCATCTTGAATCCAAGGCGAGCGCTTTGCCCCTGAGCTATCATCCTGAGCAAATGGGGGTTCTGTTATCTCTTGTGGCTCTGTTCAGTCGGTGATGGTAGCAGGACACGTGAGTTGTTGTACGTCTTCATGCCCTGGATATTGATGGGTCTGACTAGTGCATTGTGGGCGATTTGTCTTGCCACTGGCGATGATTGGGCCTGCAGCTTGTGGGAGATCCTTCTGTTTGCAGAAGGTGGTGGGGCTGCGCCTGCCTAAAGTCATGCTATGTTGGTGGCATTGACTCGTGGTTGTGGGAGATCTCGCTCATCTTGGAGGGTGATGTCCTCTGCTGGATGTAGAAGCTCCTTCATTGTTTGCTTGATGGAGGGCCAGTTACCTCTAGGTTGTGTGTAATGGCGGGCTCGTTGCTGGAGAAGAGAAACCCTTTAAGCATTGGTTGTTGGTGTGACCTGCAGGTAGTGCAGGAGTTGATCAGGGTTGGTGGTGAGGCCCACATTAGGTTTTATAATTTATTGCCATCATCGGAGGAACGCTGGAATCCGGTCAGCCAATCTGGTTCCAGCGCTCCCAGGAAATGTGAGGCGGTGTATTGAGGCAATATGCCCTGAGGTGGTGGGTCAGCCCTGTAGGCATCAGCCTGCCATCCAAGTTAAGGGCCCGAGCGCAGGGAAGCACCCAACACCAATGAAAATGCTCAGAACACAGACTTTCCTTATTGAATACAGCCCGCGTTCCGTGCATTCTCATTGGTTGACGGTGCCTCCCCAGAGTGCGAACGAACGATCCTGATGCCTCTCAGGATTATGTTTGCCACTCGCGTGCTGCCCAGTCTGAGCTCTTTGCTCCTTCTTGCTTCCCCCTCCCCCAACTCCTACATCCCTGCCCTATGCACCTCCTTACCTGAGCCCACTTTGCTCCCCTCACTTCTAGTCCTGCCTCACATCCCCTACTGGCGCCCTGCTTTTCCTCTTCACATCGAGTCTCTTTTACCCATGAAAAGGGAAAAGGGACTATTATCGGCAGGCTGCCAGGCATCCATTGTGCGTGAGCCTTTTTGGAATAAACATTATTGGTTTTGTGTTTTTAATTTCGCACCACTGCAGGCATTCCCTGTGACAATATGAGAAATGCCTGCAGGGCAGCAAGGCCTCTTATGCCACTGGAGCCCTCATTATGCCACATTGCTGTGCGCGGTCCCATCCTGTCAGCTTGCAGGCTCATAACTGCTGGACCTTACTTTTGTTGTGCTGGGGAGTTGGCGCGTGTCTGGTCGACCCTCTCCATTAATTATTACACCACAACATTTGGTCAAGTGTTGGCAGTAAAAGGTTGTAGGTCTTTATTGTTACAGACATGGTTATGGAAATGAACAATATCTGCATATCAGTAATCATATATTACTTTTGGCCACCGGGTCCTGAGGTTACCCCCTCAGGCCCGTGCCGCCTTCTTTGTCCCACGACTTGTTGTGGTCACCGTACAGTGTCCTGGTTTTCCTTCCATTGTTCTTCTCCCTTTTTCTAGGGTTGGAGGGTTGGCGGAAAAGAAAAAGAAAGAGAGAGACGCTTAGTACACAGTGAACTCTGACTGTTTGGGTCCCTGTGCAGGGCGCGCAAACAGCTTGTGTATTTCTGAGCTGAGGGCAGCTACTTATATGGGAGCCAGGGCTGCCCCTGGGTCTTTGTAGTGTATCTGTGGGGGCGGCTTGCAGCCGACTGTCTGAACCCTTGGGGGGCTCATCTTTGCTGTCCCCCTGCCTGGCGGATCTTGCTTCCCCTGGGTGCTTAGCACCCATTTGTTTTTGTGGAAGGGTGAGGTATTCTTTCACACCTCACCATTCCTGCACTTAGGGTGTCTGCGTGTCTCCTTGCTGTTGGGGGAGATTAGGGGAGCTGTGCCCCTGGGGGATGGAGCTGCCCCTCTCCTGGGCCTGCTGCCATGGGGCAGCAGTTACCAGGCCTCGCTTGGGGCTGCCCGGCAGAGTTGCCCATAGCCACGAGCGGGCAATATCACTGCATTAGAGCCTTGGAATGTTGCCCGCTCTATTGCAGACAATGCAGTGTTAGACGACCATAATAATGGCTTCCATGTTCGCTCCCAACATTCCCTCACAATTTCTGTTAGTCCTCGCCCCGGTTTTAAGCAGAACCTTCTCCCCGCAATGTGCGCAGTGTCCTTGGCTCCGCCTTTGTTCTTTGCACCCGCCTGCAGTTTGGACCTACAAGTTGTGTGGAGGCCCTTTACGGTGTTTACAGTCCTGAGCAGGGGGCCAGCATTGTGTGATATTAATGTCTTTCCTGCTGCTGCAGCCTTGGCTATTCCTAGCACTGCAAGTAATATATGAGTCAACTCGACGTTCTTGGCCATGGAAGAGTGAAAGGATGAAAGGATGAGTCGGTCCTCCCAGAATCCTCGCGCTAGCTAGCCTAGCGTGGATGTGTTGCTCAGCCGTTTCAGTGTCTACACTGGCATCGCACGGGTCATCTGACTGAGCATCTCACTTCAGGTGGAGCTTGCCTCTGACAGGATTGTATGTACAGATTCCTGGGACTGTCTGTGACACGTGCCATCGCTTACTGAGCACCACAACCTATGCCGCGCTAATATTGCCCCCGTTTAAAGCGACTGGTGTGGGTATTATTCCCAGCGCCACTCGTCTACTGGAGCAGTGCATTTCAGGACATTGCAAGCAGAACACCGGGCTCTACTTAGGAAATCAATGTAGATCTCTCCCTCTGTAATCCCAATGAGTTGCACCTCACTTTCCATTCTCCATCTCTCTCTCTCTCTCCCTCTCCCCCTCCCTCTCACCCGCCCTCTCTCTGTCACTCCCTCCCCTTTGCGTTCTCTCTCTCTCTCTCCCTCCCTCCCACCCGCCCTCTCTCTGTTACTCCCTCCCCTTTGCGTTCTCTCTCTCTTTCTCTCTCTCTCTCCCTCTCACTCACCCTCTCTCTGTCACTCCCTTCCTATCCCTTTGCTCTCTCTCCCTCTGTCACCCCCTCTCTCTCTGTCACTCCCTCCCCTTTGCGTTCTCTCTCTCTCTCTTTCTCTCTCTCGCTCCTTCTCACCCACCCTCTCTCTGTCACTCCCTTTCCTTTGCTCTCTCACTCCCTTTATCTCTCTCTCTCTCTCCATCTGTCACCCTCTCTCTCTGCCACTCCCTCCCCTTTGCGTTCTCTCTCTATCCCTCTCTCTCTCTCTCTCTCTCTCTCTCTCTCTCTCTCTTTCTTTCTCTTCCCCTCTCACCTGCCCTCTCCCTGTCATTCCCTCCCCTTAGCGTTCTCTCTCGCTCTCTCACTCTCCCTCTCACCTGCCCTCTCTCTGTCACTCCCTCCCCTTTGCATTCTCTCTCTCTCTCTCTCTCTCTCCCTCTCCCTCTTACCCGCCCTCCCTCTGTCACTCCCTCCCCTTTGCGTTCTCTCTCTCCCCCGCCCTCTCTCTTTCACTCCCTCCCCTTTGCGTTCTCTCTCTCTCTCTCTCCCTCTGTCACCCTCTCTCTCTCTCTGTCACTCCCTCCCCTTTGCGTTCTCTCTTTTTCTCTCTCCCTCTCCCTCTCCCCCACCGTCTCTCTGTCACTCCCTCCCCTTTGCGTTCTCTCTCTCTCTCTCTCTCTCTCACTCCCTTTATCTCTCTCTCTCTCTGTCACTCCCTCCCCTTTGCGTTCTCTCTCTCTCTCTCTCTCTCTCTCTCACCCGCCCTCTCTCTGTCACTTTCTCCCCTTTGCTCTCTCTCTCTATTTCTCTCTCTCTCTCCCTCTATCGCTCTCTGCCTCGTTCTGTCCATCTCTCTTTTTCTCTATTCCTCCCCCCTTTACCTCTCTCTCTATCTCTCTCCCCCTCTGTCACCCTCTCTCTCTCTCTGTCACACTCTCTCTATTACTCTCTTTAACTCTGCCTCTTTCTGTCCATCTCTCTTTTTTGTTTCCTTCTCACTCCCTTTATCCCTCTGGCTCTCTCTCTGTCACTCTCTCCCTCTGCCTCCCTCTCTTTTTTCCTCTTTTTCTCTCTCACTCTCTTCCCTCTGCTGATTTTCTCTCACTCGCTCTTTCTCTTTTTTCTCTCTCTCCCTCTCCCTCCTTTTCTCTTTCTTTTCCTGTTTTCTGAATGTCTTTCTTTCCCTTCTTCTTAATTTCTTTGTTACCCCTCCTTCTCGCTCAGCCACTTTTTGATGTATGTTTACTTCTGTTTATAGCATTGACTCCTTTCTCTCACTTCATCCTTCCAGTTCTCTTGTTATCAAGCCTGTTGCGTATTTGCTTTCCCCATCTGATAAACCTTCCCGTGTTCAACATGAATTTTCTGTTCCGGGGCAAACTAAGGTCACCAGAGAAGGGCTGTTCCTGTTTACAGAAAGGGATGGCACACTAAAGCCTGAGAGTAGCAGTGGAGGATTAGTGAGGACTAGTCTATTGTAAGGGACTTGAAATTCACAAAGCAGGCCCTGGGTCATAGGGTGTTTGGCTTCTTCCATATGAGCATGGTTTGACATAGCAAAAGGGGCTTGTGGTAAAGTCATAGCACTGAAATGTTTCTCCGTACAAGTCGATGGTATAATTTTGTATTATTGTCTCCAATCCTAGAATATTTGGGGAAAGTGTTTGATTGTCTGGATGGTGCATTTTTAGGGAAATGTCACCACTTGGCGGCCATTTTCATGGCGACATTGGTATAATTTTGTATTATTGCCTCCAATCCTAGAATATTTGGGGAAAGTGTTTGCCAGGATGGTGCATTTTTAGGGAAATGTCACCACTTGGCGGCCATTTTCATGGCGACACTGGTATAATTTTGTATTATTGCCTCCAATCCTAGAATATTTGGGGAAAGTGTTTGATTGTCTGGATGGTGCATTTTTAGGGAAATGTCACCACTTGGCGGCCATTTTCATGGCGACACTGGTATAATTTTGTATTATTGCCTCCAATCCTAGAATATTTGGGGAAAGTGTTTGATTGTCTGGATGGTGCATTTTTAGGGAAATGTCACCACTTGGCGGCCATTTTCATGGTGACATTGGTATAATTTTGTATTATTGCCTCCAATCCTAGAATATTTGGGGAAAGTGTTTGATTGCCAGGATGGTGCATTTTTAGGGAAATGTCACCACTTGGCGGCCATTTTCATGGTGACATTATCACTGGATACCAGAGATGCTGTGTGACCATTTCTGCACATGTCCTCTTGTACGCGAATGTTCACAGCTCATGCACACACGGGCCAGTTTTTCCGAAGTGGCAGGTAAGCCTTTCTTTCCGTGTCTGCTTGCTAAGGCTGCGACTTTTCCACTGAAGCCTGTCCGTTTTTTGCATTGCAAAGTGACTTTTCTCAGCAAAAATACACTTTGTACCGCTCTGTGAATTAGGCCCTACATGGCCAGTAGTAACGCTTGTGTGGTCTGTGTTGCTGTGGACGCAGTTGGCAGGTGCTGGCACAATATGTATCAAGGTAAACAGAAGATAAGAAAACGTGTTTTAAGGAAGCCGATTGGCTTCCCGACGTTATGTGTGTGCGAAACAATCGGCAACCTGCCAAAGAGATAAGGCCTGACCTTTTTCTCGTCATACACCACGGGCAGCAGAAAAAACTGCTCACTTGCCTGCTGTTAAGCAAACGTATGGGCAAATAAATAATGGGGCATGGTAGATTAACTGCCAGCTGGAAAGGGGTATCGCTAGGGTTATTCACCTGTCTCTAGAAAGCCGATGACACATTTGGGCATGACTGGTTTGGAGAAGTGTCCACATGGGAGGCCGATCCATTATTTTCTGAAAATTGCAGTCGCCGTAGACGTATAAGCGTTTGCAGGAGGTCCGCATACCATGGACATTACACCTCACTGATGTCCCTGTCTTGGGTAAGGCACAGCGCCATCAAGTTTCAGCAGAGGACAATCCCATTTTTTTCGAAAATTATTCCTCCAAATGTTTTGCTACATGTGGTAAAAAGTAACTTTTTGCCGGAAAAACAACAAACTACCTTGGCAGCCATGTTGGAGATGAACCTGAGATGAACTCGGAGCTCTAGCCTTATCTGTGGCCACCAGCGGAAGAAGGCCAAAAGATGGATCGATGGGGAGATGAATGTGCGATAGATTGCATGTGGTGGGTGAATATGTGTGCAGCATATCTCACTGGGGCAGTTAGAGCTTGTGGCATTAAGTCATAGGGAAAGGACATCCAGCAGGCACTGGGGGTGATTTGTTAAGGTCAGGAGGACTAGCTTTTTTATTGTTATGCCTCATAAAACCCTAGCTGGTATCGTGTAAGGGTGGCGCGTGCGCGCGTGCGGTATAATGTGTAACGTACAACGTATCCATCAGCCTGATGAATGGACGAGGAGTGATTTAAGAGTCCATAGATACGTAAGTTTGGAAATCATCATCCATGACCCTCTGTTGCAAGGAAAGAGTTAAACAACGAAGGGAGATGGTTGATATAATGGGGGGTGAGAGAGGAAGGGATGTGGCATGAGTCCCTGCCTGACAAAGTGTCCACCGTCCCCCTCCCCTGTGGTTAAGTCCCCACTCCCTTGTTTCTCTGCTCACCATGTGCTTCGCACTATAATTGTAAAGCGTTCTGGTCTGTTGCTACTTGAAGCTAGATCTGTGCTCAATAAATACCCTCATAGAAATAATAATAATAATAATGAGGGGCAAGAAGGAAAGAGAGTAGAGACGTCGGGCCATAGCTACCCTTGAAGCTACACCAGGTTCAGATGTGTGTGTGTATCCCCCTCTCCAGGCCTACGCAGTTTACGGTTGGATGTGTGTTTGGCTTCTTTGATTGATGATATGATATGTGATATTTGATATACAACACATTATAATGCCATTATTCTACATGAGTAACTAGTGTATGCACGTGTTGGCTTATTTGCCACAACTGCCTCGAGACCTTAGGCTCGGGTCACAGGGCCAGGCCCTTGTTATATTCCTGCGCACAGTGAGGTCAGAACTTACATTTCGCTAATTGGTGACTGTCATGCCAGAATAATGGGGGTTACTTTCTGCGGTCCGCATCGGGAGAGGGGTTGGGGTGCAGGTCCCGTGGGATTTCTCAGAGCATGCATTTAATTGCCCCTTCTGTTAGGGGACCCATGCCTTCGATCCTATCCACGTTTAGTCTTGTGTTTGGAGGGTGCCCAATACTTTGGGGCCTCTCCCTGTCTGAGCACCTCTGCAGGGTATGGATCTGTCTCTCCCATCTCTGCATTGCTTTGTTTTCCTTCCTTCTCCTCTTGTGATGGTATCTTGCATTCTCTCCTCTAGTCTCTTTGAGATTTTTCCTCTCCCATCACTGTTTCATCCTGCCTGCTTCTGCATCATGCTTTCATTATGGAGGTGTCGAGTCACACCCCACAACCTCGCTGCACGGCCCCTTCTCCATATCCTCCACGCTGCATGTTATGCACTCCCTGTGTCTCTCAACTTCTTCTCTCATGTATGCAGTGGTCGAAGTGTACCAAAAGAACTAGTGGGAGTATGTTCCCTGCTGGCCTGCAACGCTCCCCACAGACCCCCTCGCCACACCCACTCCCATGCACAATACAAACCCCAAAACACATGCACCAGCTGTTTAAGGGAACGTCCAGTGCAGTACACTGAAAGTGCAAGTTTCAACTGCTTCCTACACTTTTATTTTAAAACAAAAACATTCCGGAACGGTTTCTTTTTTGAATAAAAGTACAGGAACAGTAAAACTTAATTAAAAGAAGTAGAGGAGCACTGCTCCCGACTGCTCCCGCCCACTTCGACCACTGCATGCATGTATCTCTCCAGGGACTCTCTTGTATTTCTACACATCTCACTCACCCGCTCTCTTATATGTCCACACATCTCTCCCTTCCCCCAAAATGATTGTCTACAGATCTCTATAACTCCTTTTCTTCTATCTCTGCATCCCCTCATTCTCATGTATATTTCCTCCCCTCATCCTCGTGTATATGTCCTCACATCTCTGCATCCCCTCATCCTCGTGTATATTTCCTCACAGCTCTGCATCCCCTCAACCTCGTGTATATTTCCTCACAGCTCTGCATCCCCTCATCCTCGTGTATATTTCGTTACATCTCTGCATCCCATCATCCCCGTGTATATTTTCTCACAGCTCTGTATCCCCTCATCTTCGTGTATGTTTCCTCACATCCCCTCATCCTCGTGTATATTTCCTCACATCTCTGCATCCCATCATCCTCGTGTACAGCTCTACATCCCCTCACCCTCGTGTATATTTCCTCACTTCTCTGCATCCCCTCATCCTCTTGTATATTTCCTCACATCTCTGCAACCCCTCATCCTTGTGTATATTTCCTCACATCTCTGGATCCCCTCATCCTCGTGTATGTTTCCTCACAGCTCTGCATCCCCTCATCCTCTTATATATTTCCTCACATCTCTGCACCCCCTCATCTTCATGTATATTTCCTCACGTCCCTGCATCCCCTAATCCTCGTGTATATTTCCTCACGTCTCTGCATCCCCTAATCCTCGTGTATATTTCCTCACGTCTCTGCATCCCCTCATCCTCATGTATATTTATTTCCTCACATTTCTGCATCCCCTCATCCTCATGTATATTCATTTCCTCACATTTCTGCATCCCCTCATCCTCATGTATATTTATTTCCTCACATTTCTGCATCCCCTCATCCTCATGCATATTTATTTCCTCACATCTCTGCACCCTCTCTCTTATACATCTACACATTTTTCCACCTTGCTCTTTTAGTTCTAGAGATGTCCCTCACCTTCTCTGTGTTTTTCTGCATATTTCTCTCATCCATCATGTACAAAGTACACATGGGATCCTCTCCTCTACACCCATACCATCTCTCCCAAACTCTTGCATATTTGTTACACACCTCTCTCATAATCTCTACACGCCTATCACTCTCTTATAGTTGCACACGTCTCCCACATCACCTCACTTATGTTTCTACGCATCTTTCGACCTCTGGCTTGCATTTCGATGCATCCTCGTGCTTATTTTCCTACACACATGTCTCTCTTTATGTCTTATATTTCTGCACATCTCTCTCCTACTCTCTATGTACTTCTGAATGCCTTCCTCGACCTCACTCTTCCTCTTTACATTGTAAGAAATCCCTCTCATCCTTTGCTATTTTTGACAATCCCTCACCCTCTCTTTTATAACTGCACATTCCTCCAATCCCATTTCTGGAGGGTCTTCTGGATTCGGTATCTCCCTCTGTTCCCTAGGAGATGTTTAGGGGAGGGATCTTGCTTCCCTCTTTGGAAATCCTGGACTTCCTTCACTGGCGAAAGCTGTAAGGCAGACTGTACTTTCAGCCAGGGTCCAAATGGGGATGTCTTGTTTCTTGTTACTCCTTGCAAAGTCGTCTGATGATCTGCCACAATAGGAGCTCCACCCTCTTTTAAGGCCAAATGGGCCCTAGTGGTTGGTTTAGGCTAAGTCTACCTTAATGAACCAATCCTGGGTTCCCACCAACAATCTCTTGTATGTGTGAGGTCATTACCAGATTGCTTTGCAAGAAAAGGTTAAGGGGGCAAAACATCCAATACTAAATCCCACCCATCTTCCTGTCTGTTGTGGATCAAAGGGTATCTCTGGTTAGTTGAGCTCTCTGTGGTCCCGATTAAAGCGCCAGGTCTTCCTTGAAACTGTGGGGAGAACAGACTTTCTGTCTCCATCAATTTGCATTGTCCTACTGTCTGAACGTGGTTGCTCTGAGGGTGTTGCCCACTGTAAACACCTGTACTAGATATGACACCTCACTGTCATTGATACTTTAGAGCATGAGCAGGCTTCAGGTTGATACAGCGCATATGAAAGTGGTGTTGGGGTTTTCCTGTCCTTTGTTAGTTCTGCCACCAGGCCTCCTGTGTGCCTTTTGAATTAACTGTGATTAGTATGCAATGCTGCCAAAGTGCAGATCCATGGAGACTTTGTTAGTTAATTAGTGTGGGCATGGCAGGAGGAAGGTTTTGCCTGCCCCCTTCTGAAATGCCTTGATGTACTCTTGACTGTCATATTCCAACTAAATATGAAAAGGAGGATGGTGCCTGTAGGCTGTGCCCACCCACACTACACAGGTGTATGTGAATGTTGCAAAATGAGCATTGGAAAATGTGTACCGGTAAGCCCCACACATTTTCCAGAGGTTGATCTACCATCATTCAATTTCAGTTTAAATTTAAAAAGAAAAAGATGAGGCAAGCTTACACCGACCAGGCAGGTGGTTGAATTCCTCACAACACATGTGTCTATATAAAAGCCAAACCTGTGTGTGTTTCCTAGTCTCTGCATGATTTTCGGTGAGCTTTGACTGCCAACTCATGTATGCTTCTTCTCAAAGCAGAAAACTTTTCATAAATTCATTCATTTTGTCAATTGGTTATTGTGCCTTTCACTATAGTTATGTTCCCAACGCGCTTTTGGTTGTATGGGGTCAGAGGGCGGGAGTGCAAGAATTTGGGAAAGTTTGGGAGGTGCTATTATGCGTGTGTGCATTATTCGCCATTAAAGTAATGCAAGGATGGCTAAATGCTTTATGGAGTTCGAGGAGATCAACAAGAGCAGCATTGCATCACAGACATGCAATGCTGCAGCATGCACAAAACCATCAAGACAATTGCTCACCTCCCACCCATATTTAGCCAATGATGACAGCATGCCATATCAGTGCCTGGTAAATGCCCATACAATGACTGGCAATAGACGGGATTGACGTGGCCCTCAAAGCCTACCTATTTTTATTTTTGTTTTCCTTTTTTGGAATTGCATTCATACCATATTCTCGGTAACCCATGCCTCTCGTTCTTTTAGTCTCGCGACTTCTCCCGTTGACTCTGATGATCTAGTCCGAATGCTAGCTCATCAAGCACTTTTATCCAGCCCATGGCGATAACGCGACTGCCACTGAGTTGCAGAATGCTACTGTGTTTTATTTGTAGCACGCGCTATTCAAACACGATATTTACTTAGGCCGATCTACCCACACGTGCCAATATTACATATTCTGTTCGATGATAGTGGTCAAAGCGGGTGGGAGCAGCTGGGAGCGGTACTACTCTACTTTTTGCTCTAAGTTTTACTGTTCCTATACTTTTATTTTAAAAAGAAACCATTCTTGAATGGTCTAGTTATAAAATAAACAGGTGGGAAGAAGTTGAATCTTGCAATTCAGTGTAATGAACTGAACATTCCCTTAAACAGCTAGTTTGTTTGTTTGGGGGTTTGGATTGTGTGTGGGAGGGTGCGTGGCAATGGGGTTTGTGGGGAGCGTGGCCAGTCCAGCAGGAGCATAGTTCCACTAACTCTTGTCGTACACGTCGACCACTGATGATAGTCCAGTACTATATTTTCTTTGAAATCGAAGGCGGGTAGAATGGGATTTTCCATTATGCATCTAGGACTACAAGTTCCAGAATGCAAAGGAAAAGATAGCCAGGACTGGACTACCCTCTCCCGAATGGAGGGAGACTTCTTGACGCCCATGTCTTCCAGGGCTGACAAGGCAGCTCAGTGGGTTGATGGAAGCATTCACTATCCTCGAGAGGTTTGCCTCCTCATGCGGTCTTGAAGGTCGACTGATTCTAGTCTCGTGGTCACAGTTTTCGAGGTAGATAAAGTGAGTAGCCTTTTCTTTGCCGCCCGGGAGACGTACAATAACGAGTGCCCGCGGCGGCGCAGTTAACAAACGCCTGCCAATTCCTAATGTAAAGCATTTCGTTGTTAGCAACTGCGTTCGTATGCAGGCATGTTTATGCAATACAAATCGTGATGGGGATTGTACACTGGGAGTGATTGGAAGGGTGGAAGCAGACAGGAGACCGCTCATTCGCACAGGAGTCCTTAAGTGTGTGGTTTCAGACCTGAAGAGGAGAGTTAACTGTTTGTATCATTGAAGCTGCACCAGAATAACCGCACTATAATGTCTACAGAAGTTAGAGGCCCCCACACATGTATGTTTGGCCCTCCCCACAGTCTTTGAAGTTAGCTCCCACCCCAACATGTGAAGGGTTAGGCCCCCGTAATGTTAGCCCAGCTGCCCCTGGGATGTCTGTGTTGCTGAACAGTAACATGGCTTCTTCCCAGCGGGCCTCTGTAAATTCATCCTCGTCAGTCCTCCACGCCTATCAATCTCCCCAGTCACTGGCCATATTCTTGCTGTCACGCGTTCATCTGTTCACAGGCTCTTGGACGCTGCCGGTGGCACGGGATGCGTCGTAGGCTGCCCCCTTGTGTACAATGGAAGCCATTGCAGCGGGTTCTGCTTCTCTTTTAATGTCTGTCAGGAGAGCTGCGGGAACAGGGTCGGCGTTCGATTACTACCGAATTCGCGGCAAGTGCCCGGTATCGCGATAACAGCAGCTTTGCTTTCAAGGCCTTAAGAGCTGAGCTCTGGGAATAAACCCCCAGGTGCTGCCGAGACAGTGCAAATGCCTGCGTGAAATTGTCCAGCAACGAGACGGCGGGTGGAGGAGGGCTGTATGCTCGCTTCTCGCGCGATGTGATGATGTAATGTCATTTCCAGTACTAACATCGAGCAACAGCTTAGTGGCGCCCGACAACTCGTGTTTTCTGTGGCCCTGCCATTTCTTCCATCCAAACGAGAGCGCTTGAAGCTGGTCCAAGAACCACGGGTGCAGGCCTGGCCTTGGGGTGGGGGCGAGCCAGGCGACTGGCCGGGGCGCTGCGCCTCCGCCACGCCAGCTCGGGGGACTCTTTCAAGGGCTCCCCCACGCCGGCATAGTGGCGGCAGGCGCCTCATTGTTGGTCAATGCGCCCGCGGCAGCGGAGCGCATTTAGGAACAATAGGGTGCTAATCAATCTATCATAGAATTACCTCCTCGCACCCTATTCATAGAATTACCTCCTCGCCTCAGCGAGGAGGTTTAAAAAAAAAGTTCACTCCGTAGCCACGCCCCCTGTTGACCAGGGGCGCGCTGGGAAGGGCATGGGCACCAATTCGCCCAGGGCGCTGCTGCCCCTAAGGCCGGCCCTGCACGGGTGGCAGCCGCAAGCAATCACGCCTTTCTTTCAAGGGCATGCGGCAAACAGAACTCATTGTCTATATGCAGTTTTATTATTTTTTATTTTGGCCAGAGAAAGTGTGAAATGTATTGTCGATCCCCGTCCCCCACGTGCCCTCTGTAGTATTCAGGAAGAGGGCCAGAGATGTTGCTAACACCTCACTCTACCCTCTTATGCAAAAAAAGCACAGCCCCACCCCTTCTCTCGTAATGGCACAGACAGGAATATGGTATGTTGCCAACCACCCTCTGTTCTCCGTTATTAACTGGGAGTAGGATTTGTTGTCACGACCATGTAGGCCCTCTTATAGATGGGAAGAGAGTGGGATGTGTTGCTCACCCACCGCCTATCAGTGTAGACTATCATAGATGGAGTAGGACGTGTTCCTGAACCACCCTGCATGCTCTCTTATAGATGGTATGGGAGTAGGATGTGTTTCCAACCACCCTCTGTGCCCTCTCATAGATGGTAAGGGAGTAGGATGTGTTTCCAACCACCCTCTGTGCCCTCTCATAGATGGTAAGGGAGTAGGATGTGTTCCTGAACCACCCTGCCTGCTCTCTTATAGATGGTAAGGGAGTAGGATGTGTTCCTGAACCACCCTGCCTGCTCTCTTATAGATAGTAAGGGAGTAGGATGTGTTCCTGAACCACCCTGCCTGCTCTCTTATAGATGGTAAGGGAGTAGGATGTGTTTCCAACCACCCTCTGTGCCCTCTTATAGATGGTAAGGGAGTCGGATGTGTTCCTGAACCACCCTGTCTGCCCTCTTATAAATGGTAAGGGAGTAGGATGTGTTTCCAACCACCCTCTGTGCCCTCTTATAGATGGTAAGGGAGTAGGATGTGTTTCCAACCACCACCTGTGCCCTCTTATAGCTGGTAAGGGAGAAGGGTGTGTTCCCAAGCACGCTGTGTGCCCTCTTATAGATGGTAAGGGAGTAGGGTGTGTTCCTGAACCACCCTGCCTGCTCTCTTATAGATGGTAAGGGAGTAGGATGTGTTCCTGAACCACCCTGCCTGCTCTCTTATAGATAGTAAGGGAGTAGGATGTGTTCCTGAGCCACCCTGCCTGCTCTCTTATAGATGGTAAGGGAGTAGGATGTGTTTCCAACCACCCTCTGTGCCCTCTTATAGATGGTAAGGAGTCGGATGTGTTCCTGAACCACCCTGTCTGCCCTCTTATAGATGGTAAGGGAGTAGGATGTGTTTCCAACCACCCTCTGTGCCCTCTTATAGCTGGTAAGGGAGAAGGGTGTGTTCCTGAGCACGCCGTGTGCCCTCTTATAGATGGTAAAGGAGTAGGACGTGTTACTGAACCATCCTGTCTGCCCTCTTATAGCTGGTAAGGGAGAAGGGTGTGTGCCCAAGCACCCTCTGTGCCCTCTTATAGATGGTAAGGGAGTAGGATGTGTTTCTAACCACCCTCTGTACCCTCTTATAGCTGGTAAGGGAGAAGGGTGTGTTCCAGAGCACGCTGTGTGCCCTCTTATAGATGGTAAAGGAGTAGGATGTGCTCCTGAACCACCCTGTCTGCCCTCTTAAAGATAACACGAGCGAAGGATGTGTTCCCAGGCACCCTGTCTGCCCTCTTATAGATGGCAAGGGAGTAGGATGTGTTTCCAACCACCCTCTGTGCCCTCTTATAGATGGTAGGGGAGTAGGATGTGTTTCCAACCACCCTCTGTGCCCTCTTATAGCTGGTAAGGGAGAAGGGTGTGTTCCCGAGCACGCCGTGTGCCCTCTTATAGATGGTAAAGGAATAGGACGTGTTCCTGAACCACCCTGTCTACCCTCTTATAGATGGTAAGGGAGTAGGATGTGCTCCTTAACTACCCTGTCTGACCTCTTAACGATAACACGCGCAAAGGATGTGTTCCCAGGCACCCTGTCTGCCCTCTTATAGATAGTAAGGGAGTAGAGTGTTTTCCCAACCACCCTGTGTGCCCTCTTATAGTAAGAGAGTAGGATATGTTCCAAATGCAAGGACGATCATCAGTACAGCATGATGTGTTTGCGACCTGCCTCTGTACTCTTTAATTTTCACACAGTAGGATGTTTGGTGGACTATGCTTGCCAATGTTGGATGTGTTTTCACTTATACGTAGTAACACATCCATGTGTTGCCCACCACCCTACACAGACTGTCATAGGTAGAGCATAATGTGTTTCCAATCAACCCTGTGTCCTCGTATAGAGAGTCGGATGTGTTGCTCATCACTATGTGTGCTGGCTCATTGACAGAGTGTCGGATGTGCTGCCAACCATCCTGCATGCCCGCCCATTGACAGAGAGCTGCATATGCTATCATCTATCCTGCATGCTGGCTCATTGACGGAGAAAAGGATGTGCTGCCAACCATCCTGCATGCTCGCTCATTGACAGAGTGTAGGATGTGCTACCAACCATCCTGCATGCTCGCCCATTGACAGAGAGCTGCATATGCTATCAACTATCCTGCGTACTGGCTCATTGAAAGAGAGCAGAATGTGCTACCAACCATCCTGCATGCTCACTCATTGACAGAGAGCTGCATATGCTATCAACTATCCTGCGTGCTGGCTCATTGACAGAGAAAAGGTTGTGCTGCCAACCATCCTGCATGTTCGCTCATTGACAGAGAGCTGCATATGCTATCAACTATCCTGCGTGCTGGCTCATTGACAGAGAAAAGGTTGTGCTGCCAACCATCCTGCATGCTCGCTCATTGACAGAAAGCTGCATATGCTATCAACTATCCTGCGTGCTGGCTCATTGAAAGAGAGCAGAATGTGCTACCAACCATCCTGCATGCTCACCCATTGACAGAGTGTAGGATGTGCTACCAACCATCCTACATGCTCACTCATTGACAGAGAGCTGCATATGCTATCAACTATCCTGCGTACTGGCTCATTGAAAGAGAGCAGAATGTGCTAGCAAACCATCCTGCATGCTCACTCATTGTCAGAGAGCATGATATTCTAGCAACCATCCTGTGTGCTGGCTCATTGACTGAGAGCAGGGCGTGCTGCCAACCATCCTGCATGCTCGCTCATTGACAGAGAGCTGCATATGCTATCAACCATCCTGTGTGCTGGCTCATTGACTGGGAGCAGGGCGTGCTGCCAACCATCCTGCATGCTCGCTCATTGACAGAGTATGATGTGCTAGCAACCATCCTCTGTGCTGGCTCATTGACAGAGAGCAGGATGTGCTAGCAACCATCCTCTGTGCTGGCTCATTGACAGAGAGCAGGATGTGCTACCAACCATCCAGTGTGCTTGTTCATTGACAGAGAGCAGAATGTGCTAGCAACCATCCAGTGTACGCTATCTTGTAAACAGGAATAGGGGATATGTGTTACCAACCACCGGATATGCCCAGTTGCAGATAGGAAGTGAATGCGTTGCCAATCCCCGCCCCCCCGCTTGCTTATGAACAAGTAGAGATGCCTCTTTGCCCCACCTCCCTGTTGTACACCCATATCCCCCCACCCTTTGTTATGAATGGAACCACTGCCCTGGGTGCTTTGGTAGCTACATTGGGGACAGTTAAGGCTTGGAGGGGGGCCAACACGGGCAGGCAGTACATCAAGTACATCAAAGCGTGGCGCCCCGATACCCAGAGCTCCTGTACAAAGCAGCTTTTGGTGTGGATTGAAACGAGTAAGAGAACATTAGAAGGAATGGAGGAAGCTCCCCAATTTTCCGGTACCCCAGATTTGCCTTTGATGGCCAATGCCATCTACCCTTGTGGGTGTGGATGGCACAGACAAGATAACTAAAGCCCTTGAGGGAATTGTATTACAGCGTGAGTGAAATGGCAGGGTCCATGTGCAATGACTGTGGGGCAGAATCATGAGGTATGCGAGGCACTTGCTAAGATGCAGGTGTGTTTCTGAAAACATGAGAGAGAAGAGTGTGAAATTGTGGGACTATTTCTGAAGTACGTGTGCCCATTCCACCAGCTCTGCCGCAGGATGTTTGGTACTTGCAGAAATACCTGCGATGTTGCCCCTTTCTCACCACAGAACAGTTCCACACTGGAGGGGTAGGGGTCTATGCATCGGGTGGGTTAGAAACGTATCCTTCCCAATCCCAGCCACTCACGGGTTGCAGCCCATGGACCACCAACAATCCTCACACAAAGTATCCATGGAACAGTGACTGGGGAAACCCATGACTGCTTTGGACTACACGATAAACGACAAGTATTGGCAGTCAAGAAATGGTGTCTAACTATCACTATTTGGGTGAATTGTCTTTTTAAACAGATGATTTGTATTTCACATACCTGCATTTTCAGAAACATACTGGCAGTGCCTATCAAAGTCAATGCACGTGACCTCCAAATCCCCTTGTCCTGGACTAAAAGTTGTAGAATTGTAGCCAATGTGCAGGGAACATAGGTCACACGTGTTGCTACTGATGAGACTAGCTTTGCCAAGCTTCGATCCCAGCTGTGCGACCAATGCTCATACGACCCTTCTCTTCTGTTTCCGTTGCAGATGAACAGGCCGATCCAGGTGAAGCCGGCGGACAGCGAGAGCAGAGGAGGTAGTGGCCTACTTTTCGCTTATCCCTAACGCCGCGTGCTGAATGGTTGCGCATCTGAGAACGCCACCAGACGGCGTGCCGATCCATTAGCCAGATACTATCTGCCGCTCTGCATAGCATTATCCAATGCTCCCACCCCCTCGGCTTCTCGCCTAATATTCAATTATTATTTGCTTTTTCCGAAGGCAGGGAGGTGTGAGTTTGGCAGAGGAAGCGAGTTTCCGCCTTGCTAGGAAAATAACTTCTGAAAGGCTTTTTTTCTAAAAGAGTTCATGCTTGTGTAGGCTAACTGCACTTAAAGGGTTGGTGATATATGGTGGGGGGGGTGCATCTGCTATACTCGAATCACTCACCACATTCTGATCTTCAGTATCCCAATGCATCACGGGGTATTGGGATGTGCAAAGGGAGGGGCACATTTAGTCCCCTCTGCCTGTTCCCCATCAGTTTCTTAGTTTGATGTCATTTCATTGGCTAAAGGGCAAACCTAACTGAGGCCCAGTGGAGAGCTTTACAACAGGGCGCTACCATTATTGGTCTTGTCACTGTAGACAGTATCGCAGAACTGTTCGTGGAGGGTGTGATTAATGTTATTTCTTCGGCAGGTATTGTGGAAAGAGCCACGCTTTCAGAGTGCTGAATTGAAGCATGGTTGGGGGGGGGGGGCAGGGATTCCTGCCTCTCCTATGACTGAATTCCAGATGTTCAAGGCATGGGTAGAGGGTACTTCACAGTCAATTCATCGCTTGTGCGTCTGCTGATACTCCCGCCTCCTCTGTAGGCCTTTCTGGTCACCCAAGTACTCCTTTACCACCCATCTTCACGACCGAGTTCTTCAGATGGTAAATTCAGCGTGCACCCTGCTATTTTGTAGGAAGGTGGGGGTAGGGGGTTGTTATTGCTTCCTTAATGATATGCACCTGTCAGCTGGGCCCTTAAAAAGTTGCCTTGTGCAGCCAGGATCTGTTTTTGGAATACACAAAAGTTCAAATAACACGTACAATTGACACCATGGGCTCTTGGGCATGTATTCGTGTTACATAGCAACTCTTCTGTTACCTATCCCTTATTTCTTGTAGTGCTGTTATTTTCTTAGGCCTGCATTGACCAGAATGCAATGTGTCAGGGCTAAAAATAAAATTTAAAAAAAAACGGCATCAATTTGGCATCTCTAGAAAGCGTAGGACAACGATCCTTAGAAATTCTGCCTCAGAAGCTCGTTAATGTGGCCTTGTGATACGTTTGTGTTGCAACGAGTGCTACTGCACCTTGTTTGCAAATGCCACTCCTCGTTATGGATGCTGGGCGTCTTTCCATTAAAAGGGCAATATTCCTCAGTCTATTGTGTCATGTCATGGGATGCACTGAATCCATGGAACACAACTCTCAGAATTCTAGAACCATCATTGTCCACATGTAAAGAGTGGAACATTATAGAGCCTATGTTACATTTTAGCCATAGTCGGCTGTTCCATGTGCTGGCACGGGTGGTAACAGCCTGGGGCCCAAATTAAAAAGCGATTACTGCCATTAGCACCCCGGATTGCCAATCCAGTAACCCGGGGTGATAAGAGCAAAATATTGTGTTTGAATGAACAGGATGCCTAGGATGTCTCGTTCATTCAAACATAATGCTCAGTAAAGATGGCCGCCATGGATCAGAAATACTGGGCTCAGTACGGAACCCCTCCTCCATTTCAATGGCAGTCAGCGGGGACAATGGGAGGAGGCAGCAGCAGCGGGCTTGAGTGACGTCACCACAGTAATGAGGTAAGTGGGGCTGGGGGTGGAATTAAAAATAAGATTGGATGGGAGGGTGAAGGGAAGATGGTGGGGCAGGGTAAGCAGCCATCAGGTTGCTCAGAATGCGGTTTTGGATCTGTAGCTTCAGCCCTTGATCCAAGCAACCTGATTGGTTTCTCCCCTTGCCATTTATGTCTGTTCCCTTGCATAAGTCCAAATTCTAGTTTCCATCACACTACCCCCTCACACAGGCCCGCGTATCTTGACCCTATTGTGAAGTCGCCCTACCCAGGGATTGCCTCTGTCTTCTGTGTTGCTTCCTCTGTATGGCATTTCTATTTGAAAGAACACCCTGCCTCTAATGCATACAGCAATACGATAACTCCACCCAACTTCCTTGGACATAGAGTCTTCTTGTCCAACCAGAACATCGAGCCCATTCAAGCAAGTGTCCTGTTGCTGGTCATCTTGAGTGCCTGTTTCTGCAGTGACCCCCATGATGTGAAAACCTGGGGAATTGTGGGATATTTGAGAGGGGCAGTGCAATTTTTTTGGGGTCAAAAAAGGACAGTTTTAGCTTTCACCCAAGAGTAGAGGGAACCTTTCCTTATTTAAGCGACCACGCCTCTTCGTGGAGCCATATAAATGAGGGACCTACGTGTGAATGTTTACTGGATTAAATGAGTTTACTATTTGAATTGGATATCTACCAGTAAGTTCTCATCTGCATTTGACCAGGGTAACCTGTGTAGGAACGCCTCTGTTCCCAGGTGATCCCATATCACCGAGGACATCCGTGTGAACCCATGGATATTGATGGTGGATACGGACTGCCTGGGTTATCCACTCTGTGCCCATTCCACCTGCAGCCTCCTTCTAGAAGTCGGTGACTGTCCCCAGAACTGCACGCAGTGGTGCCCTGCCGTGGCCTATCCACCATTGTAGCCACTCCCCTTCTCGCCCACCGATTCTTGGACTGCTCCTGAGCTGGGCACCATCTGTTTAATGCCCAGGATTCCAATTCTCTTGCTTGCTTCATGCTATCCTGCATTTTGTGTGACTGTATGTGCGCAGTGTATGCACATATGTGTGGTTACCGTGCATACCATGTTCTACGGAACACTTGATGTAGGGGCATGTTCAGGTAGGGCCATGTTGTCCGAAACACTGCCTCCTCTACAGAGAGATTAAGAATGAGCCTGTTAGTGTCCAGCTCTAAAGTATTTTTTTCTATGAAAGGGGTCTGCAACATGCGGCTTTCCAGATGTTTCGAACTATATCTCCCATAATCCTTAGCCAGCATGGTCAATGGTGCGGAATCATGGTAGTTGTAGTCCAAGTAAACTGAATGCATCTCTTTTCATCCCAGGCATTTGTACATTTTGGTGCCATTTCTCTCCATACATGGAGCACTTATGACTACTTTAAGTAGTGTCCTATGACAGCCCCTGAGCAAAATGAACATGAATTACAGCAGACAGTCAAAGTTTGGGAGTATCATAATAACTTCAACTGTTTGCTTCATGTAAGGACTCAGTCAACGGATCTCTCCTGTTCCCAGAGGTCAGCGATATTTCTATAAACAGGCGCTAATTATTATCGTTTAGGGACGATCAAACCTGATCACGTTGTGCGGAAATCACTGTCCTCCTCCTAATTGGACAACACTAATTAACAACAAACGATAGCATCGCCCCATCGTCCACCTTCGGCGCGCGGCATTGAGCCAGCCGCATTCTGTCCCGGCGTCAATCATGGCGGATGGAAGGCGGGGGCTACGGGCCTTGCGGGAGATTGGCAGACCTGTGATCATTGCAATATCTCGAGCAGAGACCCTGATAACACAGTGATTAGCAGGAGCTAATTTCCTGCTCCTTGCTCTTATCAGGGATGCTCAGACCAAGGCAGGGAGCCGGGCGGATACCTCCTCGTCCTTTGTCATTAAAATGATTGCCACGGCACCGCTGATTCCCCGTGGGGTAACCAATGCCTGGGCTACGGAAGTTACAGGGGTGCGTGACTTATGGACAACTCTAACTTAGAGGACATCTTTTACCAAGGGGAGACTTTGTGAATTGTTTGCACATGCAGCTAAAATGCTGCAGTGTGTAGGTAGGTATGCAGTGCTTAATGTGTGTGGGTGTTTGCCGGGGCTCCGCCCTGGCACTTATTTTTAAGCCATGGCACTTATTGTCTCAGACTCACTTTAATTATGAAGTGGTGATAGTGCATCCTTCAATCACAATGAGCAGGTGCGAGCGCGCTAGTGTAACCCCAAATGTGTCGACACTGTGCGGAGCAGCTATGGCTGGTGGCAGCAGTGGTGAGGAACTGCCCACTCGCAGTGTCACAGGGGTGCTAGAAAACATTTGGACCCCAGCACTTATTTCTTCTACAAACTAAGCACTGTAAGTATGGGGAGTTGTGGAAAAACAATACCAAAGTCAGGCCACGCCCCCAAGAAGAAACAACATGCGACCGACCACTACTTGAAATATCTCAAGACAGGGGGTTTAGGAGGGCAGACTCAAGATAAGGTAATTCACTCCCTACATTTTATTCTGCCCACGAGATTAAATCAGTCCACAAGAGCTCGGGTATAGGCTATGACCTGCAACCAAAGTGTCCCTGTTTTGGCAACACTTTTGCAGTTACTTTCATAAAGAGAAGTGGTGGAGCATGAGATGTTGAAGAAGCGCTAATGGCACAGCGCTTTACACTCATAGCGCTTTACACTTCAAGCGCGTTGGCGCTGTCAGTGTCATTTGAATAATAGAAAGCAGGAGCACACCAGTGTTGGCCGAACTAAATGAATTGGGGCCCCCATGTTGTGGGCCATCATTCTCTGAGCCATTTTAAAGCTGCCATTTAGCCCCCCTCCCCCTTTACTTTTCAGGTGGGGCTGCTGCCAACCATACCTTCCACTGGCAGGAGGACAATGATGCCCATTTGTTTTTAAACTGTGCAGCACAATCCTTAACTGTGGAAACATTTATGTGGTAAAGTGACCCACTCCCAATTGAATGTCAAGTCATAAACATAGTGGGGGGTTAACATAGGCCGCCATCTTAATGACGGCTGGTTTGGGACATTTTCGGTTTCCCTGGGATGTTTGTGAACCACACATTTCTAACATTAAGCGGCTGAAGGTAAAATCGGTTCTGCCACCCCTATTTGGCAGAGTACACGAATGCCATCTAAAGATTGCAGTGAACATGTAATACATGCAATACAGCATGCAGTGATAGATGGTCTTTATGTACCGCACATGCCATTTATAACACACATGTTTAGGCAAAGAGAGAAGATATTTTATAAAGTACAATTCAAACCCAAATATTTTTGCTCAACCATGTAAAGGACAAAGTAATAAAACCTTGCTGCGAGATACGAGAAGGGGCTTCGGTGTGCCCGTGCCAGTGTAATGCCATGCGGTGTTGTATGGCAAGAGTTTGCCTGGGTTTCTACTGCAGGGGCCAGTTGAATAAAAGATAGCCCAGCTTATCACTGATGTGTGCTCTGTGCAAGTTTCCTTGGTGGTCCAAGACATGCAGAGTATTGCAGTACTTGTACTAAAATGCAACATCACCTCCCACCCCTCAATTTCTAAGGTAAAAGATACCGAATTTCAACATTTCCAGAAAAGCAGCATGACATTTCAACTTGTTTGACAAAATAAGCAAACATATAGGACTCTAGGTTGAAATCTGGGATTCTCATCCAGAAAATGGTTGATGCCATGCCAGTCTTGCAGTCCTGTTGCCCCTTACGTTGTATGCCATGTCGGGCTTGTAGTTCTGTTGGTTCTAATGTGTTATGCCATGTCAATCTTGCAGTCATGTTGGCCCTAATGTTTTATGCCATGTCAGTCTTGTAGTTCTGTTGGTTCTAATGTGTTATGCCATGCCAGTCATGCAGTCCTGTTGCCCCTTACGTTGTATGCCATGTCGGTCTTGTAGTTCTGTTGGTTCTAATGTGTTATGCCATGCCAGTCTTGCAGTTCTGTTGCCCCTTACGTTGTATGCCATGTCGGGCTTGTAGTTCTGTTCTGTTGGTGCAAATGTTTTATGCCATGCCAGTCGAGCAGTTCTGATGCCCCTTACGTTGTATGCCATGTCGGGCTTATAATTCTGTTCTTGTGGTCCAAATGTTATATGCAATGTCCTTCTTGTAGTTCTGTTGGTCCTAATGTTTTATGCCATGTCAGTCTTGTAATCCTGTTGGCCCTAATGTTCTGATCAAGGCTCTGGCTTGCGGTATGCCTTGCACTGCAACTCCTAAAGGCCCTAGCCAGCATAGCCTGTGGTGAGGGATCCTGGCAGTCTTAGTCCAAAACATCTGACGAGCCGCAGATGGCAGGCTTCGGCTTCCCTGCATGAAGATACATCTGCCCATCGAGAGCCCGAGCTACTACTTATGGAGAAAGGATACCCCGCCACCACGGATTCCATGCCCCACGTGACCAGTGTTGGCACATCCTCATGACCTGAATGTAGCTTCCAAATGGCTTTCACACTGCAGGACGCAGAACAAGGCCTGCCAGCATTAACAATGAACTAGTTATTTCGATTTGAAAACAAAGCCACATGGGTTGTTTGGCCAACAAACTGTGCGGAGCTTCTATATATCCTGCATGCCCACCACAAAGTTGCACCTGCATTTTCTGCATTGTGTGATGTCAATTTCCAGCTTATTCCCCCCAAACCCTCCCTTTTCTCAAAGCTCCACACCACACATCCCCACAAATGCCCAGGACAAGGCCACCTATGTTTACCAAATGCAGGAATTGTGACTGCACACAGGAGTTAGGAAGACCGGCTCCACACTGACTATTATCGCAATTTTTTTACACCGCTGTGCCGGGTTGTTCCCAGTCTCGCGCGCTGTCCGCCCGAGCAGTGGAATGATTCCAGTTTTATTTGCTAACTCCCCAAAGCAGGCTATTCAGCTCTTCTGTTTTCTTGCAGCAGCAAGCAGAAAGGCATGACGAAATCGCTGTCTATTAATTGCATATTCAATATTTAAACAGAATCATGATGCTGAATTGCAGGATCCTTTGTGCTATAAAAGCCCGAGTCTCCAGTATCAGTTTAAATATCTCGCATTAGATGGAATATCTGCAGGGAGGAAATAAGGGAAAATACAACCACTAAACAGAATAACCAGAGTAATGGAAATGCTAATCTAATGTTAGGCTTGCATTCATCCTCCCGCCAACTCACGCCGTGGTCGCCGGCCTATGGAGGAGCAGCAGCACGCGGCTAGATGTGATTGGCGTCAGATTCACTCACATAACCCACACATACCAGCAAATATAGTAAGTAGCATTCAGCAAAGTGCTGCTTGCATTCATGCAAAGCAACCGCCACACAAAGCTGTATGCTACAAGCTCCCTGGCTTGACAGCACCAGCCGCAGAAACTTGCATGTCTAGGGGTGTAGACACCGGCATACCATCTTTACAGCCACAAACACACACTGTGGTTGAGGTACGCAGTGCCTGAAGTGGCACTGCAAAATGAGTTGGGGCTCATCAACGAGGCATGGCCTAACGGCGTGGGGGTTGCAGGCCAGCTCGGTAGGCCACGCCCCCTTGCTCAATGGCCTAGAGTCACCCCCGCCAGGCATTCTTTTGTAGAGATCAGCGGGGAGAGGGTGCTGATATCTGCATGTATTTGCTAAAGGCTTGCCTGGCATGGGACAGCACCTCGCCTTCTCAGCCTTAATGTTAGTGCTTGCCCCTCGCCAGGCTGAGGGAGAGTGTCAGGCTTTAAAAAAAAGCCTTCTCCTGTAGCGGCCGTGGCTGCCAGGGGATACTAGTGAGCCTCTGCAGGGCCCCGCCTCAGACGGAGATTTCTGAGCTTGTTGAGGCTTGCTCCCGCCAAGCCCTGGCTCACTTAAAGCCCTGGAGCCAGGACATGAGGAGCCATACATGGGATGATGCCCAGTGCACCAGATCTTGCTCTGGTGCACTGGGGATGTTAGATGAGATCACGGATAGGTGGGCAATGAGCATTTTATAAGAGCGCCTATACAGGTGGATAGGGGGGGTATACATGGGATCGAGAGCGACTGGGGCAGGGCATCTTGTTGGAGACCATGGCAGGTGGACAGAGGGCACCAATAAGTCCCTCCTCTGTGTCAAAAATGAGCTCTATGCACATAGCATAATGCATCATAATGTAGCGCGTGTTCATATTTCTCATTATCCAGAAGCTGGGGTGCTGCTTTCCAGGGGGGACATAGACTGGCAACCCTGAAAAATGCCCAAATATGGCATGAAATGTGGCTGCTTACTGGAAAAAGTTTCATAAACCTTGCAATGTATTTGTACCCACACGAATACCGTCGATCTTTAGAGAACTGTGAATCACACTGTGCCAATGCTTCAATCCCATTTTCTTCTTGTATTTGGAGAAGGTGTGTGGAGGAATTGCACTTTCTTCTCCAGCAAAGGCAACATGTTCCCCAGGAGCCGGGGGTCGGCCACCTGCGACTCTAGCTGCAGACCCCTGTCCAAGAGTGTTGGGTCATAACCACTTTTGTTACAAGACCCCAGAAGGCCTATCGAGCTTAGCCAGCTTCTGCGATCGTGCCAAAGCTCCAAGGGGTGGCCTGGCACTGTACAAGGAGGCTTCTGTGACTAGGTAAAGCTCCTGAACTGTGCGCAGAGACTCATGCCATGAACTCCCACCTCTCCCCCTGACTCACTGCCTGACCTTAGCCGGCGTTTACCAACTCGACGCCTTCAACTTTCCATTTTTGTTCTTCTTTTTTTCTAATTGTAATTGGGTATTAATAATAATTATGAAACGTCTAGGAGAAATTTTGCAATGACAGACACATGCAATTACTGTGTGTCAGCGCGAACCGCCGCGCGTAAACTCATTTACATGTCTATTAGGGCGGCTGCATATTTATAGGACATCGGCAGCCGGTCTCTTTTGAAATTATAAAGGGCTCTCGAGGGCGGCTTCAGCGTCCCGTCTCTGTTTCTAGGGTTCGTCTAAACGAGGAAGCGCTCTGGAGAGGGCACAATGGCGGCACGTTTATTCTCGAATTAGCCTGAACCAAAATAGTCACGTTGCACTGAATGCCTCTCCTGTTTCATTTGCGGCATTAACTGTTGCTGTGCTGGCGCGTGATGCGTGGCTATTGGAACAGGATGAGCGCGGGCCATACCATCTCATCCCAGGCATTGGATTCGAGAAACTGTCTCGTTAACTCATCTATGCACTGTGTGACCTTGGACAAACCACTTTGACTCAGGTGACCTTAAAAATAACACGGATTGCAACTGATTGTAATTTACTGTATATTTCAGCTCTGACGTAGAAGTGTGTGTAACATTGCTGTTTGAAAAACAGGAAGCAACACAATTGCCACTTATACAGCCCCGGTGCATTACATTTCCGGGGCTGTATACGCTAAAACAAAGCCTCTTCCTCGCCTGATCACCATTTTCCAAAAACCCTTGTCCACTCACCCTCCAAAGTCTGTCCTGAGTGGCACGTGAACATGTGGGCCAAAAAGACTGAAATAATTGCTTGTGCTCTCTGGTTGTCCAGAATGGGAAACATTTCAGCCAATCAAAGGGTTTTAATTTTTCACGCTACTTAGGCAATAAACCCGGATGGGTAGGGTCATCGCCGGTTATGTTTTGCCCCGGTGCCGAGTTATAGGCCAGAGAGAAGCAAGGGCCTTAAAGTTAGCCGAGGGGAATTACCAGACCCGGTAATGCCCTCGCCCTGAGGGTTTTATTACTGATAGCAACCCGGCATGTTATACCAAGTGGCTAACCTAAAATCCAAGATGGCCGCCATAGACTAGGGACACGAGAACTACGTGTAGTCCCTTCTCCCTTTCTATGGCAGTCGTGACGGAAATGCACCGACTGTTCCAAGCACTGATGAGGCACAAGGGCACACCAGGTAAATGGCATCGGATTGGGGATGGGTGAGGAATGAGGAAATTGCTGGTGGGGTAGAAGAGGTATGGAGACACGCAGGGATGCACTTACCTTGGCAGGTGGCTCCCCAGCTTGAGCAGAATTTTAGAGACCCAGATGTGTTTCGGAATAGCCCTCTGATGCTGCACACCACAGCACTTCCGGGAACAGGTGTTCTTTTATATCTCTCACTATGTATCGTACTGGCTCTTTAGCTGTCAAGATGAATGGGGTTTCAAGTTGTATGAGTGGCCTTCAGAATGATACATTGGTCAGGTCTTGATTCCTGATAAAGCACCATCCCACGAAAGCAGTAGTGTGCTGGCCGTATGTGGGATCATACAGGCACCATATAAGGTGCCACATGAATGTTAATGAGTCCACCCCATGAGATGCAATCACTTATGCTTATATCATATGCAATTCGTTCCTCTCTCACAATTAATCTATTGAGGACATATCGCTCCTTTGAGTGGATTCAATATTTCAGTAACATTGAGGGAACCAGAGAGGGTTAAGACTCAAAAAAAATATAGAAACACATTTAATTAATGGCTTTGTGAGAGTAGTGAGGACAGCCTTTTGTAACCAATGCATGGTGCCCCTGAGGTGCCCAACTAATGCCAGGGCAGAAGGGAAAGCTGACAGGGACTCCCCTCATTGTCTACCAGAGATGCACAAAAAAAGTCAGGATTTAAGAGAAAACCTTCTGGGAAGACCAGCACTGTCTCCCAGAGATGCCCAGCTGAGGACGGGATACAACCGAATACAGACTGGGAAACCAAGCATGGTCTCCCTGAGATGCCCAACTGAGGACAGGATACAACCGAATACGGACTGGGAAACCAAGTATTGTCTCCCTGAGATGCCCAACTGAGGACGGGATACAACCGAATACGGACTGGGAAACCAAGTATTGTCTCCCTGAGATGCCCAACTGAGGACGGGATACAACCGAATACGGACTGGGAAACCAAGTATTGTCTCCCTGAGATGCCCAGCTGAGGATGGGATACAAAAGAATACGGACTGGGAAACCAAGCACTGTCTCCCTGAGATGCCCAGCTGAGGACGGGATACGACAGAATACGGACTGGGAAACCAAGCTCTGTCTCCCTGAGATGCCCAGCTTAGGACGAGATACAACAGAATACCTTCTGGGAAACCAAGCAGTGTCTCCCTGAGATGCCCAGCTGAGAACAGGATACAACAGAATAAGGATTGGGAAACCAAGCACTGTCTCACTGCGATGCCCAGCTGAGGACAGGATACAACAGAATACGGACTGGGAAACCAAGCACGGTCTCTCTGAGATGCCCAGCTGAGGACGGGATACGACAGAATACGGACAGGGAAACCAAGCACTGTCTCCCTGAGATGCCCAGCTGAGGACGAGATACAACAGACTACGTACTGGGAAACCAAGCACTGTCTCCCTGAGATGCCCAGCTGAGAACAGGATACAACAGAATAAGTACTGGGAAACCAAGCACTGTCTCACTGCAATGCCCAGCTGAGGACGGGATACAACAGAATACGGACTGGGAAACCAAGCACAGTCTCTCTGAGATGCCCAGCTGAGGACGGGATACAACCGAATACGGACTGGGAAACCAAGCACGGTCTCTCTGAGATGCCTAGCTGAGGACGGGATGCAACCGAATACAGACTGGGAAACCAAGCATGGTCTCTCTGAGATGCCCAGCTGAGGACGGGATACAACCGAATACGGACTGGGAAACCAAGCATTGTTTCCCTGAGATGCTCAGATGAGGACGGGATACAACTGAGTACAGACTGGGAAACCAAGCACTGTCTCACTGAGATGCCCAGCTGAGGACGGGATACAACCAAATACGGATTGGGAAACCAAGCACTGTCTCTCTGAGATGCCCAGCTGAGAACAGGATACAACAGAATAAGGACTGGGAAACCAAGCACTGTCTCACTTCGATGCCCAGCTGAGGACGGGATACAACCGAATACGGACTGGGAAACCAAGCACAGTCTCTCTGAGATGCCCAGCTGAGGACGGGATACAACCGAATACGGACTGGTAAACCAAGCACTGTCTCCCTGAGATGCTCAGCTGAGGACGGGATACAACCGAGTACAGACTGGGAAACCAAGCACTGTCTCACTGAGATGCTCAGCTGAGGACGGGATACAACTGAGTACAGACTGGGAAACAAAGCACTGTCTCACTGAGATGCCCAGCTGAGGACGGGATACACTGAGTACAGACTGGGAAAACAAGCACTGTCTCACTGAGATGCCCAGCTGAGGACGGGATACAACTGAGTACAGACTGGGAAACCAAGCACTGTCTCACTGAGATGCTCAGCTGAGGACGGGATACAACTGAGTACAGACTGGGAAACCAAGCACTGTCTCCCTGAGATGCCCAGCTGAGGACGGGATACAACTGAGTACAGACTGGGAAACCAAGCACTGTCTCACTGAGATGCTCAGCTGAGGACGGGATGCAACTGAGTACAGACTGGGAAACCAAGCACTGTCTCCCTGATATTGTGGAAACAGAAAAATAATATGAGACCGGGAAGCCCAAAAAGAAACACACCAACACAGGTTACAAAGAACATACAAGTGCGTTATTTAAAAGCTACAACAGTTACCAAAGTCAATTGACAAACCGATAGCTATTCGGCTCTCAGAGTAACGTAACAAACTTCAACGAAGGTTCGATGCATTAGTGAGAGAGACCGTACATAGGAATACTTGGGACTTTTATACTATTTGTCCAGCCCTTGGCCAACCCTCTCGCGGGTTAACCATTCTACGAGCCGGGCCCATGGGTTCAATGCCAGGTCAATCCTATGATATATGCATTTTGATTAGTTTCGCTGATATAGTTGTACATTTACACATAGGTCAACAGTAGGACAAGGTCTCAGTTCGCGACCCCGACAATTGGCCTGCAGGCATATTAATTATTCATGTGTACGGAGGTCACTACGGCCAGAATCTTACTCAGAATGACATTCGGCCTCCATTTTGATGTTCAGGATGACTTCCATATTACAAGAGAACCTTAAAATGGTGGCTTAATCCAAGATGGCGACTTACATTACTTTTCTCTAAGGTCAAGACCTTGCCGTGGAGTTTGTTCGCATATGATGTTTTAGACAACTTGGCATAGGCCAATACACATACAATTGTTGCGATAGGAGGCATAATATTGTTTCAATTCCGACAAACCCTCCTTTTGGCCTATGCCAAGTGCTAATATCATTTCTAATACTTCTGTAAATAACTCCATGCATTGTCATCCGTACATCCTTAATCATTATCTGTAATGTCTATAGCCATTAGGTCGTTCATCAGAACCTCTTGTAACACAAACTCTTTAGAGGCTGTGTCTGGGGCATACATTTTGTGCCCTACTGTGCTCACCGCTTGAGCACAACACCCCCCTAACATTGCACATATACTAGGTAGACATTGGAAACAGCAACAAAGGAATAGCAGGATTCCCAAAATAACCAGGATAACAGAAGGCACCTTCCAACCCCAGGATCGTAGAGAATCCCAGAACCAGGTGCTAATATTCCAATCTCCCACAGGAACATGCACCTCAGAACTAAGGATGTGCAAGTTCAGTATTGCTTTAAAGATTGTCGGTGAGGAATCTGGTACGAAAACACAGCAAGCGGACCCCACTAATTTGCATAATCCACCACGTTCTGCCAGGATGACATCTAATGCCATCCGATTTTGGAGCGCTACCAATCTTATTGCCTTTTGTTCTAGTGTCATATTGTAGAGTATATACGTGGTCCGGTTGATGGTTCTCTCCAGTACTCTTGCTAGCCCCCTAATGTTTTCAGAGTTTGCTATCTGTCCCCAAAATGGCACAACTGATTTCGCTATATCTCCCAATACTTGCCCAGGGGTATCTCCATTCTCGTCCCGCCGTGGGCGAGCCTTAGAAACTTCCAATGTACTAGCTATAAATACCCCAGGTAACAGGATTCCTAAATAACAGGTTCCCTGCCAATACTTGGGCAACCAGGGAAATGCTGAACTACCACAAACGAAATAAACAGGCCCCCCTACATACAGAGGCCTGTTATCCCCGGTCAAATTTACAATGTTCACACAACCTTCAAAATCTCCCATTGGCCGAGTGCCATTTCTTTGTACACAAAAGGGGACTGAATCAGGGCTATGATTAATAGAGTAGGAAGGGAGCACAGCGTCCTTATTGCCTATCGGAGCCATTTTAAAGGAAATTAGAGTTTGGAAAGGAAGAGATAGTTTATCAGATGGCCTAATAGAAGCAACATTAGGTCTACTTCTATTTGTGAAAAGCGAGCATCCCAGGGGAGTCAATTCACGTTTCTCAAAATCATTTAAATTAGTTCCATCAAAGTTCCCTGAGATGCTATCATTCTAACGGCCAAAGAATAGTGCTCTAAGAGAAGCATAGCAAGCAGTCGTTAAAGGTAAAGGGTGAATATACCATCCTAGCCCCTTGTTCCCATGTTGCGGTAAATGGGTGCAAATCCAGCAATTACTCTTGTTAAAAATGGCATGCGTTGCATTCATTACTATCATTAAAGTGTTATTATGATACTTTCGTCTATGCTGGGAGTCTCTAGGTGACAAGGTGTGAAGGTGTACAGAGGGAGTCAAAGCAGTAGGTACAATCTCAATTGGCAGTGGAGGTTTTAGAGGGTAAATTTCTTCGAAGTAACAAAGTCCCACAGCAGTAATTACACAAATTCCAATTATTATTAACACAACACAGCAATACGTTTTCGGGGCCCAGGCACATTGTTCATTGTCCTAGTTGGTCACCCCCTTATTTACAAGTCCAATGCAGGGAGCAGCGGTGGAGGTGGCAGGCATCGTAGTTTCTCAATCGACGACCCCAATGTTCGTTGCTGGCGACACTACGGTCGCGCAACTTCTTAGTCCTTCCCAACCCTAGCCAGCAGAATCCCTTTTTTTCCTTTTGTTCAAAGGGAACTTCCTTTTACAAGAGAAAACTTTCAATCACTTCTTCTTTCCAGATGCACGGAAAAGACCCGTGCCGTAGTTCTATTTTCTTCGTCGAAGGTCGTACCTGGTGGTACCCAGAACTGTTTGATCCGAAAACAAGGTAACGTCACTTCCTGAGGGAAGCGACGTATCGGAGGCGACGGAAGTCGCAGAACTTGAAACAATGTTTTCCGGAAGTGACTTTTTCAAAGAGTTCGGAGACGAAATGGGCTGTTCCCCAAGCTCCACGGGTTCAGAGAGATTCTCCGACGCACTCACAGTGCTGTTTGCTACTCCAGGATCAGAGATTGTAGCATCAGCGAGGGATTCTGCTTCTTCTGTAACGTGTGGCGTCGGGTGAGGAAGTTTCTTGACATGCGTCGCGTGGATCCAATGCTTCTTTCCAGCCACCCGCACTGCTATTTGGGTGACCAACAGTACCTGGTAGGGTCCCCTCCAGCGAGGATCGAGACAGGAAGACCTTTCGTAGGCCTTCACTCGGACCCAACTTCCAGGCTGAATATCGTGTCCTGGGCCCGTAAACCCTACAGGTAAAGCTGATTGGACCTGATGATAAATGAGATACAGATTTTTAGTCAAGTGGTTACAGTAGTCTACAAGCAATACATTTTCTACCTCCCTCAAGGTTTTGGGCTTCAGAAGGCCCCAAATGTTAGCAGGTCTCCCCATCACTACCTCAAATGGGGAGAGCCCAGTCTTAGTTTGAGGTGTGGTACGCATGGCTAACAATACAATAGGTAAGGCATCGGGCCATTTTAGTTTGGTGTCGGCACATGTTTTTGCAAGCTTATTCTTTAGGATGCCTTTTTGTCTCTCTACCAACCCAGCACTTTGAGGATGTCTAGCTGAGTGAAATCGTTTTTCAATGTGTAACGCTGTGCATATCTGCAAAATTACTGCTGCAACAAAATGGGGACCATTGTCCGACCAAATTACCCTTGGAAGCCCAAATCGTGGAAAGAATTCTTTTACCATAGTCTTTGCAGTGGTCATGGCAGTAGCATCTTTAACGGGGAAAGCCTCGACCCATTTACTGAAAGCACAAATAATCACAAGAACATATTTTAGATTTTTACACTGTTCCATCTCAATAAAATCAAAGTGGATGACCTCGAAGGGAACAGAAGGGGGCCCAAAGCTTCCCCTTGGAGTTACTGTCCCCTTCCCCACATTGTGCTGTAAGCAAATCATACAATTCTGAACATGTCGCTGTGCAATCTTTGAAATGTTATCATTCACCCATACTTGTTCTAACATTTTCGTGATCTGCTGAGCACACACATGCGTAGGACCGTGTGCCATCGTAACCATTGCCAGCACATATGAATCAGGGAGCAACCATTTTCCTTCAGATGTATCCACCCAACGCCCATCGTCATCCAGTTTCCCCATTCTTTCGGCCCATTTTTTAGACTCTTCTATTGTGGCATCAGTTTGGATATCTCGCACAGACCCGATACCCTCATCCATTACATAGGCATCTTTTGTTTCCCTTGGAGCATACATGTCTGTGCTAAGGTCTGTAGCCGTTTGCCTGGCTATCTGGTCAGCAAAAGCATTCCCTTTTCCCACATCATCTCTGACCTTACGGTGTGCTGCACATTTCATGATCGCTAACTGCCTAGGGAGTGAGAGTGCCGAGAGCAATTGCACTATCAGGGGACCATGCTGGATCTTGGTCCCATGTGAGGTTAGGAACCCTCTTTCCGACCAGAGCCTCCCGAAGTTGTGAGCCACCCCAAAGGCGTACTGGCTATCAGTATATATGTTTACTATATGCCCTTCGGAGAGTTCACAAGCTCGGGTCAACGCTATAATCTCCGCGGCCTGAGCGGAGTTATGCAGAATTCTCTAAGTTTCAACAACCGTACTCAATGTAGTAACTGCGTAAGCAGCTGTGGATGTACCATCTGGGAGTTTGAAGCAGGAGCCATCACAAAACAGCTCCCCTTCCGCATTATTCAAAGGAGTATCTATAAGGTCTATCCTGCCCTTCGTTTCCTGTTCAGTAGTATACAGGCAGTCATGTAATTCTTCGTCACCGTAATCAGTATTTTGCGGGAAAGGTAGGAGTTCAGCCGGATTAAGAACACAACACCTCTTAATTTGAATGTGAGGGGCGAACAGAATTAATTCATACCTTGTCAGCCGTGCAGAGGTGAGGTGTTGCTTTTGTGTTTTATTCAGTAGGACATCTACAGAGTGAGGTACCATCAGATTTAAATCATGGCCTAGGACCATCCCCTCACTCTGTCGTACAGATGCGGCAGCAGCAGCGACAGCTCGCAAACATCTTGGCAAAGCGCATGCGACAGGATCAAGGGCGGAAGAGTAGTAGCCGCACGGCCTATTCTTCCCTCCGTGTTCCTGTGTTAACACAGCCAAAGCACATCCATCACATTCATGCACAAACAACACAAAGGCCTTGTCTTAATTTGGAGTACCCAGATCCGGTGCAGAGCATAACGCGGTTTTGAGAAGCTCAAATGATCATTGATGTTCCGATTTCCATGGCAGCGGCAGAGAAATGCCCTTCTTCGTCAAAGCCAACATCGGTTTTATCACTAGTGAAAAGTTCGGGATCCACAACCTACAGTAAGAAGCCATACCTATTAAGGCCCTGACTTCCTTCTGTGTATTTGGAACAGACATGCCAGAAATGTGTTTTATTCTTTCAGGTGTCAATCTTCTCCCCTCCTTTGACAGGAGGTAGCCTTAATAGGCGACCACCTGACAACAATATTGAAATTTCTTGAGCGAAGCTTTATGACCGTTTTCGGCCAGATGAATAAGTAACAATACAGTGCCTTCTTTACAAGCACTTTCAGAATCTGCAGCCAAAAGCAAATCATCGACATACTGAAGTAGTGTATAAGTAGGTGGCAATTCAAGAGTGTCAAGCTGCTCTTTCAAAGCCCTACTATAAATGCTTGGACTTTCAGTATACCCTTGAGGTGCCCGAGTAAATGTAAATGAACGTCCTCCCAAGGTGAACGCGAACAAATATCTACTCTCCTTTTGTATAGGAATACTAAAGAAAGCATTCTTTAAATCCACAACACTAAAGTGCGTAGCTGTAGCAGGGATCATTGTTAGTATCGTTGTTACATCAGGCACAATTGGAAATTGTGGGGCGACAACTTTGTTAATAGCACGAAGATCAATTATAAAACGGTATGGGATTGCATTGTCGCCTTTCTTGTATACAGGCAAAATCGGGCTGCTACATAAACTACCTGCAATCTCTTCAATCACCCCTCTATGCACAAAATCGGAGACAATGCACTTCAAAGCACGCTCGCCCTCAACTGATATTTTATATTGCGGAATGCGTGGTAGTTTAACTCCATGTTTCAAAACTATTCTAACGGGCTCAATCTGTAATACCCCGACATCATTGTCATCAACCGCCCATAAACATTCCGGAACAACACTAAACTCAGGAGGCAATGGTCGAGTCAGAAACTGAGAACTGGGAAGTTGCTGTGGTGAAACCGTCAGTCGTACTCCATCAGAGGAACAATGAATTACTGCATTCAATTTCTTCAACAGATTTAACCCCAGCAAATTCTCTCCACAGTTTGAAGTCAGAAGGAAGGGACAATCAATGGTCCGTAAAGGGACCCAAAGAAACAGACACCGGCGAAGAAACCGGACAAACAATTGGTATACCAGAAAACCCTACAGAAACATTTGTTTGCCCTGACAGTGGAATGTTTGGAACCCGGGAATGATCAATGGAGCACTTCTGTGCTCCAGTGTCTATCAAAAACTGATATTTCCTATTCCCCACTAACAATTCAACGTAGGGACCTTTCTGATTGACGGGAATAGGTGAAGGTTCCAAACCCTGCTTCGGGCAGTCCTAACGAAATAAAATGTCATCGGAAGGAAGCTCTTCAGAAAGGTAGGCAGCAGAAGGGTGATCAAATATGTTTCTTGTGTCCACACTCAGAATCAGATTTTCCCGTGAAAAAGGTTGCTGAGGATCTTGCGAAAACTGACCTCTATCAGGGCCCCCCGCCCCGGGGCGACCTCTAGGTCGTCTACCCATACTCCCAAATGCATTGTTCGACCTTTGGCGAAGGACGGGGCACTGTGCTCGCCAATGACCTTCCTGGCGGCAATAGGCACATTGATTAACATTCACAGGACCCAAAGGAGCGTTTCCTTTCGGGACATACTGACCTCTGGTCTGTGACGTACCTCCTCTGGGATTTCTAACAATTTGTTGTAACAATACTTTAGTCTTCAAATCTCCTTTCCTCTTCCCTATTCTCTCTTTTTCATTATTAACACGGTTCTCATAATACTGAGCCATGTGCAAAACTTCATATTGGGATTTCGCCTGCCAAGCGCTCTCAGAGGACATAATCTGTGACTGGATGTCGGGCAACAACCCACGTACAAATTTGTCCACAAACAACCTTTTCCCAGACTCTGTGCCCAAGTCCTGTCCACTGAAATCAGAGAATACCTGTTCGAATCTATTAAAGAACTCGGTGGCACCTTCAGTTTTCCTTGAACACAGGCCATGAGCTTGTCCCAAATAATTCTTTTCTCAGGAATTATGATTTTCAATTTTGCGACAATTCTATCAGGCAAAGTAAGTATTACCCGAGGTGGTTTCTCACCAGCTGGTCTTTCCCCATCAAACCTAGCCATGTTAGCCCACGTATCTCCTAACCCTGGCACATCGTCTATTGTTCGAACCTGCTTCCATAAATCTACGGGCAGGAGTACAGGGAATAGCAAGTCAATGTCACTTAAGGTGAACACAGAGGACTGCAAAACGGACTCTATCTCTTTGTAGAATCCTGTTGGGTTTTTCCTAATATCGGGAATTGATTGTCTAATAGTGTTCACTTCCTGTCGTGAAAACGGGACGTGAACAAATTGCGATACATAGTGTGCAGGGATGTCACAGCGGGTGCACCAGTCCGAGCATTAGCGGGAATCTAAACCTTAGGGACAAATGTCGGAGGAACCTCTCTCATAGGTAACTGAGATGTAGGTAACTCTGACCGCTTACTAAGCAACAGAGCCAGGTCGAGTGCTAAGGCAGCTGAAGAAGTGCCGGGCGAAAAAGCCCTTTTACAAATACCCAATAATTCTATAGGACAACTAACCTTCTTCCTTACACATTCATCTTGCAGGTACTGTACCATTACCTGAATCACCTTCCTCTGCATTTCTACTGTATACTGACTATACGTGTCATATACTTCATCTGGTGGTATCGATGAATCCGAGATCCATCGAATCGCGTCTTTGGTACAAATTCGTACTTCCTCAGGTGCCGATGTACAACACGGAAGGTACCGTTTCTGTACATACATACTGTCGTCTTCCTCATCCTCATCTCGTAATTTTTCAAAGTCCCTTCTATACTCAAACAATCGCTCAACATGACCATGTACTTTCTCCTCTGTGTGCCTCGAAAGTGCTAAAGTATTTAGATCCCTCACTCCTTGTGGGAGATCCGTATTATGTAATTTACCCCACATTACACATAAATGAGTCCCCAAACCTTCGATAAAAACATTTTTCTCGGGAAAATTGCCCATACTTGATAATGTGGAAAAAACGTTAACTTGATCACCTTTCTCAATACAGTGCTTAGCCCATGCAAATAATTCCCGTTTCCTGTCTGCAGAAACAGTATTACGAGTGACAATCTTTGACCCCGCACCCTGATCAACTTCAGTCAATACAGAACCACTCGGGAGCGGAGGTGTGGGCAAATTCAATGAGGGTGCACCTATCGGCGCAAGAGGAAGGGGTGGCGGGATAGATGGAGGTACAACAACCAGAGGAATAGGAACGATAGGTTGGACAGGGGGAACAGGAATAACAGCAGGAATAGGCAGAGCACCCGGGTGAGGTTCATACGGAGGTGGCGCAGAGGCACCAGGCCTGCGTTCATTTAATAATTTTTCAATAAATTCTTCAGAAACATGGAAATCTTTAGAGGGATACATTTTCTGGATACCTAGTCAGAAAGCCCTATCCATATTTCTAACTGACTCCGAATGTTTTTCTTTATCATATAACAAAGCCTTTTCGGCATTTGTTTTATGACGGCGTGCATGTTTATCCCTACTTTTAAGCTACTGCAAAGCTTCTTTTTTCCAATTCTGCAAAACATCAAATGCTGCAGGTCTGGTCTTATTTTTTAGCAAGACCGATTCTAGGAATTCAATACGGGGGATCTCGATACTACCATTGATTGGCCACTGAAATTCGGAGGTATGTCTGGTTTGTCTGTGCCAAATATCATTAAATACTATACTTCCAATACCATACTTACAGTACATAGTACATGCCGGCGACCCCTCCTGTGGTGCCGGGCGGCTAAATTCCAAAGATTGTCGATCGCTGCGGAACACAGCCCTAAAGCAGCTAGACAATTTCCCAGGCATTTCACAAAAAAATTGGTGTTACCTGTTCAATAATTGTGTCTGCAGATACAATACGCCAAATTCAAATTGTCAGGGTTAAATTAAGAGCCGGGTCACGACTGCACCTGACCAAACCTAAGGAGGACCGTACGGTTTACCAAAGAACTTACCTAACGAATTTTACCTTGAGTTTGGTGGTTTCGACAAATCTGCCCGCCTCAAAAATGGACCCTCGTCAAGAGGCCGTGTCAGACCACAAGACTATCGTCCAAGGATCGGATCGTGCAGAGCTGCCGAGGTATCACGTCTCGTTCGGTTGGGCCCGCAGTATCACCCCGTCCGATCCCGGTTCGATAGTCTGCGTCAACCTTCAAAGATCCGGCATCAATCTTGAGAGTCCCTATTCGAGCGCCAACTGTGGAAACAGAAAAATAATATGAGGCCGGGAAGCCCAAAAAGAAACACACCAACACAGGTTACAAAGAACATATAAGTGCTTTATTTAAAAGCAACAATAGTTACCAAAGTCAATTGACAAACGGATAGCTATTCGGCTCTCAGAGTAACGTAACGAACTTCAACGAAGGTTCGATGCATTAGTGAGAGAGACCGTACATTGGAATACTTGGGTCTTTTATACTATTTGTCCAGCCCTTGGCCATCCCTCTCGCGGGTTAACCATTCTACGAGCCGGGCCCATGGGTTCAATGCCAGGTCAATCCTATGATATATGCATTTTGATTAGTTTTGCTGATATAGTTGTACATTTACACATAGGTCAACAGTAGGACAAGGTCTCAGTTCGCGACCCCGACAAGTGGCCTGCAGGCATATTAATTATTCATGTGTACGAAGGTCACTACGGCCAGAATCTTACTCAGAATGACATTCGGCCTCCATTTTTATGTTCAGGGTGACTTCCATATTACAAGAGAACCTTAAAATGGCGGCTTAATCCAAGATGGCGACTTACATTACTTTTCTCTAAAATCAAGACCTTTCTGTGGAGTTTGTTCGCATATGATGTTTTAGACAACTTGGCGTAGGCCAATACACATACAATTGTTGCGATAGGAGGCATAATATTGTTTCAATTCCAACAAGATGCCCAGCTGAGGACGGGATACAACTGAGTACAGACTGGGAAACCAAGCACTGTCTCACTGAGATGCCCAGCTGAGGACGGGATACAACTGAGTACAGACTGGGAAACCAAGCACGGTCTCTCTGAGATGCCCAGCTGAGGACGGGATACAACTGAGTACAGACTGGGAAACCAAGCACTGTCTCCCTGAGATGCCCAGCTGAGGACGGGATACAACTGAGTACAGACTGGGAAACCAAGCACTGTCTCCCTGAGATGCTCAGCTGAGGACGGGATACAACTGAGTACAGACTGGGAAACCAAGCACTGTCTCCCTGAGATGCCCAGCTGAGGACGGGATACAACTGAGTACAGACTGGGAAACCAAGCACTGTCTCACTGAGATGCCCAGCTGAGGACGGGATACAACTGAGTACAGACTGGGAAACCAAGCACTGTTTCCCTGAGATGCCCAGCTGAGGACGGGATACAACTGAGTACAGACTGGGAAACCAAGCACTGTCTCACTGAGATGCCCAGCTGAGGACGGGATACAACTGAGTACAGACGGGGAAACCAAGCATTGTCTCGGGATACAACTGAGTACAGACTGGGAAACCAAGCATTGTCTCACTGAGATGTCCATCTAAGGCTATGATAGCAGGAGACACTAACAGAGAAACCAGGCTTTGTCTGCAAGATATTTATACTCGGGCAGAATTTAAGGGATAATTGAAAGAGAAACCAGGAGTTGCCTCCTACGGATGCCCAATTAAGGCCAGGATAGAAGGTAAAAGTAACCAAGAGCCGGAATTGTCTCCTGGAAATGCCAAGTTAAGGTCAGGATATAGAGGAAACCTGAATGGGAAATCAGGCATTGTCTACTGGAGAAGCCCAGCAAAGGTCAGGGTATAAAGGAAAACGATCTAGGAAATCAATCATTATATCCCAGATTTTCCCAGCTAATGTCAGGATATAATGGAAAACAGACTGGGAAATCAGGCACTTTCCCCAGGAGATACCTAGCTAAGGTGTGAATATAAAGGAATACTGATTGGGAACCCAGCCATTATCTCCCAGAGATAATAAACAGAGGCCAGGACAGAAGAGAGGACTGACTGGGACACCAAGGTATTGTGTTCTGTGGACGCCCAACTGAGGCTAGAACTGAAAACTGACTGGGAAACACTGATATTGCTTCACAGAGATGCCCAACTAAGTTTAGGGTAAAAGGGAAAACTGACAGGGACACCAAATATTGTTTCTTATAATGACCAGGTATCTTCACCCATAATTGCCAAACTAATGCCAGAATATAGAGAAACATGAAGAAAGACACCCAGTGATGTCTTCCAGGCATGTATAACTAAGACGCAGGTGGAACAGAAAACTGAAAGGCTAGTGTCAGACAAAAGCTCCCAACTGAGGTTAAGATAGAACTGAAAAAACACTGGACAAATCAGTCATTGTCTCCCAGCACCCATTTACATGAAAGAATTGGATAGAAAGGGTCATTGTATTGGCAGTCCAGCCGTGGTGTTACAGGAGACGTGGAACTGACCGCAGAAGAGAAGGGCGCACTGACATTGTGTCCAAGAGACACCCAACAAACGACAGGATAGGACAGACTTGCTTAGAAACCCCGACGTGGTCTTTCAATGAGGACCTACTGAAGCCAGAATAAAAAGGCAGAGAGTATTAGATGCTCCTGTGTGCTAACCCAGAGATGCCACACTGTAGTCAGGATAGAAAACTTAATGGAACCTCAGGCATGGATTTCCATAGGGGCACAACTGAGGAACTGCCAGAAGGGCACAGCGTATCGGAAGACCAGGCATGGTCTACAAGGGAAGCCAAACACTGAGGAGGACAGAAGGATGCACTGAGAAGCCCAGTCACCTATAACTGAGGCCAGGATAGAGAGGCACACTATGTGGAAAACACAGGTATGTTGGCCCAGAGGCAACCTACTGTGCTGACAGGGAAACTCAAGCATGGTCTTTCAATGAGGACCTACTGAAGCCAGAATAAAAAGGCACATAGTATTTGATGCTCCTGTATGCTAACCTAGAGATGCCAAACTGTAGTCAGGATAAAGAGGCAGACTATATGGAAAACCCAGGTATGTTGACCCAGAGGCAACCTACTGTGCTGACAGGGAAACTCAAGCATGTCCCCTCAGAGAGGCCCAGATGATGCCAGTATAGAAGGAAACGCTGATTGGGAAATAAAGGAAAGGAACAAGACCTGGTGTTACAGGTGCCTTCATAAGAGGGCACAGTGTATGGCATGACCTGGCATAGTCTACTCAAGAAGCTATAGCAAAGGGAAGACGGACTGAGCAAGTCACGCATGGGCTTGCAAAGATGTTGACCTTAGGGCCAGGGCAGAGTGTCAGCTGCGAGTCATACTTGATCTTGCACCGAGGGGAACAGCGATTGAGAAGCCCAGGCATGCACTCGCAGAGTGGCCAAGCTGTGGTCACTACCGAAGGCCAGACGGAAGAGAATACCCAGGCAAGCTCTTTCATGTAGACCTAACTAAGCACAGAACCGAAAGGAGCACTCAACGAAGGGCTCCCGCCAGCAGTAGCGCTAATGCTTTCATGCTCCCAAAAATGATTTGTTCAAAGAGAGTACTGACAGAGCAGTGACTGTGCCTACATTGTCGACTGCCTAGCCACAGGACTGAGGCCACATTTGAGATGCCAACTTGTAAAATTATGTGATCCTGAACAATTTATGTGACCCTTTTGTTTGAGTCCTGCTATCTGCAAACTTAGGAATGTATAGAACCAGTTTGAGCCCCAATGCACCCTGCTCCCGTTGTATGGTGTTGATTCTGCCCGACCTGTTGGCATCTTTGTACGTATACTCACATAGCACTGCCCACCAGTCACAAAGATCTGGCTACGAGCCGGTGTACAAATGAGGTTTTGTCAAAAAACAGGTGGTCTCAACATCATGACATTCACAGTCAAAAGCGGGAAACTTATTCACCTGTCTCACTCATCTTACTCTTTGTGTGGTTTTGGTCTCATCTCATTATTCCCGTTTCTCAAAGGAACATTGAGTGAGTCTTGCTTCTTGGTTGGAAGTTCACTTGGCAGTAAAATAAAGGGGGCTCCTGCAAAATAGCATCTTTGGAAACACAGCCATCGATCCCGCACCTGCATTTCAGCGCCAGTCCCCACTGAGCTCAATATTCCACTAATAGAAACTCAAAGCCCTGGCAGTAAAGCTCACACACTGAAGAAAACGGGCCCATTTGCTGCCTCTAATAGCAGCATTCTCGACTGGCCAGGGCATTAACTGACTATTAATGCTCTGCCACCAGGTATTATTGCACAATTACAATAAAGCTCCCGCTGAGTGAAGCTATCACTGTGCACATTTATTTTTCTCAATTTTCTTTTTTTTTTTTTTAACTTTTACTTCTACTGATCACCTCTGACTGCTTAAAATAGGGGTGAGGAAGAGGGTTAGACTTGATGGATGAAGCGTGGGGGATTTTTTTCCCCAAATCTATTGAACTCTGCAGCTGTGTTGATTCTAGCGCCGTCATATCAGCATGAAAGATGAGGGTTTACCAAGGCCCTTGGAGAGAGCAGGTAATTTAAGAGAGCCGTACGCGCGACGCATTACCAAACAGTGACTTTGCGGGCTGAGGACGGCCTATTTTGTCCGGCCTCGCCGAAACTCCGTAAATCTCTTTGCCGGAGCCCCCGAGATTGCGCGCCCCTCTCCTGGCGCAGGTATGAGAATGAAAGCGGCTCTCAGCCGAGGAGGATCCATGCGGAAGCCGCTGCAATCCTTTCAGCTAAAACTCTAGCTCCCCGAAGCGTCATGTGTGGACTAATATCAGTCAGGGAGTCGTTTGTTCTGGGTTTTTGTCCGAACTTTCTGGAAGGGCAGTTGTGGTAGCTGTAATCATAGTGTAGACGAAGAGTTAGAGTTCATGTAAGGCGTTGGTATTCCGATGTGTTTATGATCAGGGTCGGACTGGGACAAGTAACAGGTCTGGTCACCCAAAAAAAAGTGGCCCACCACTGGCCTCACGACCCTTGACCTCTGATGACATCATCAGAAGTGATGTCATTTGACCCCACCCCAAAGTGACATCCTGGGAAGCGATGAAACACGAGTTTTCACCCCTTGATAAAAACAGGAAGTGGCATTAAATATCATTGCACCTAAGTACACTAAATTACTGTGAATGGAAGCAGACGTCCAAGGCCAAATGATAATATGTTATTGTGTAGCACTTACGCTTAAGCTCGTTTGTGCATACAATATCACCCAACTTGTGTTGGTACACATTTATCGACCTAAGAAGGGTGAAAGGCTTTTAGAAAAAAAAACAATTTGGAAAAAAAAATATTAAAAAAAAAATAATTTCTCCAAACCGGCCCATGCATGGCCAGAAACCGGTCCCCACTCCCCAAGGCCAATTTCAGCCCGGCCACAGGCCGAAAGCCTGAGGGTCCAATCCGACCCTGTTTATGATGAACCCCCTGAATAAAAGTATTTCCGTTGAGCCTCTCCCACTCCCCCTTGAGTAAAAGTATTGCTGTTGAGCCTCCCCCACCGCCTTGAGTAAAACTAGTGTCGCCAGTCCCTATCAGATGCCATATCTGCTTATTTATTTATTTATTTATTTATATAGCGCACCTAGCCCGAGGGCATCTGGGCGCTTTGCTTACATTACACAATAGAGGCAGAAGTTATAGGACTTTGCAGATGCTTGGAATTGAGAACACATGGATTATTTACAAAAGCATAACATTACAGTGACAGCAGAATAGTACATTATCCGGAGGATAGCTCAGGGGCAACATACTCGCCTTGGAAGCAAGACTACACGCAGCACCACATGTTCAATCCCTGGGTCTGCGCTTGGAAACCTCTGTGTATTAAGCATGTTATAAATAACCTATCATATCATCATTATCTATTGAATAGTCACCAGACTCCCTTTTTGAAGAGCTTCAGACTATGCATTGTTTGACCCCGAGGGGGGCAGCCCCGCAGTTTGAAGACCAAAGATAATGTCTTTGTTACCATCACATCTTTGGACATGGTGCCCTACTGAACGCAATGCTGTGGAAATTCAAGACCCGAAAGCATTTTCCAATCTACTGAAAAGTCTTTGACAAAAGAAAAGACTGCACACCATCTGGCCACGCACCGCGCATTTTGGCATCATAGCGCTGGTCACAGGAGGCAACGTTGATACCCTCATCCAAGCCGGAAAACGAATTGGGCTCGCAGATTTGTTGCCCCATCTCGATTTTGTTGCCAGTGGTGCACGGCCATTTTGAGTTGGTGGAGCGAATTGCCTGGATAATTCCGGCCAGGAACCCGACTCGTCGTTGACAGACAGATACTCGCCCACCCGCACCTTTATTTCAGGTTGTCCTCTCGCGTGAAACGAGCTGGTGATCTTGGAAGGCGTGGCAAGAATCCGCACATCACCGATACATTTGTCCCGATTCACCGGAAATAATGTTACACTTGTGAATGGGTGAGCACTCCAACACGCACTCATTTTGCGTTGTGGTAAATTCATGAAAATCCATAGGGTTCTTGCTCAGACTATGTCCGCCCACAATCAAAATGCGTGTCCTTGAGTGTGCCAGGAGAGTGTTCGGTGTACCCTGAGCGCCTCCCTTATTCAAAAATGGGTGTGATCCGGAATGGTGCTGACCTCTAGCTCTTTCCCGCGTGCCGGACTCAGTCTTATCAGAGGCCAAGCGTTGGGGGAAGCATAGTCACACTGAAAAATGCCTCCAGCTCTGTCTTTGTTCTGGCAATACATTCTTATTGAGCCCATTTGACTGCTTCGGCACCTTTGCCATGCTTTGTACTGGTTTTGCCCCCTCTGCCCACATCTCCCTGTGCTGAAAGCCCCTTCTGAATTGGATGGCTCTTGATTCACCCCTGGGCCCCCTAGAGTTCCCAATGGGCATCCATAATGGTAGTCTACTCTGAGAGTCTACTGGGAGAAATGGGGTGCCCTGTGCCCGACTTCAGGAAGTGCACTCCATGGAACCTGGGTCTGCCCAGGAAATCGCATGTCACTTTCCAGCCCTTGGCAGCTGCAATGCACTAATAACACCTATTGCCGCGTCATCATTTTGAAGAAAGTAGTGGAAAGTAGTGGTTGCGTAGCACTTACATGTTGCTCTGCTACTTGAAACAGCAGCCTTGGAGCAGGGCCATCAGAAAAAAGCCTATATGATCCGGCCATTCTGAAAAAGATGGCATTGGATTTATTTGAAAATCGTGCTTGTGACCATAGTTTGTAACGTTTTGTTGCACTATGAAGATGCTACTATTTCCCAAGTCATTAGAACGCACTAGTACTTATTGGACTCACATTTGTATTATCATTACTCCATGCTTGCCAACATGACCCATTCCATTCTGTAGGTGCTTTTGCAGTCCTGTTTTTTTCTTTGCATTCTGGGACTTGTAGTCCGAGTTTTATAATGGGCAAAGTGGAACTACAAGTCCCAGAATGCACAGAAAAAATCAGGCCTGGATAATGACCTGCAGACTGGAATGGTTCATGTTGGTAAGTATGTTACTCATGTAAAGTAGGTGTTCTCATTTCAAGATACAGCAGTGTCCAGCTGCTGGAGCATGCTGCCCCTGCTCACCCCCCGCCTAGAGAAAACGGTGGGTGATGGGATATTTCTGCATACTTCTGGCTACTGTACGCAGCCAAGAGGCCACAGAAGAGCTGGCCTGTAGAGATGGTGGCCATCAGCTGTAAAGGCCGCTCCAGCCCGCTGATGGAATGCGTGCGCATTGACTTCCTGGATCTGGCACCAAGTGGACCTGCGGATTGTGCATGCATAGGCACTTGCGCACCTTGCATTAAGAGTTGCATTTTGCACGCCTGCCGTAAGGTAGCGTGGCAACGACAGGTGTTGGAGAGCGTTTGCAACCACTTTAGGGCAAGCGGGCCTGCGGATTGTGCATGCATAGGCATTTGCGGGCCTTGCTTTAAGATTTGCATTTTGCACGCCTGCCGCAAGATAGCGTGGCAACGGCAGGTGTTGGAAAGCGCTTGTCACCGCTTTAGGGCAAGTCATTGTAAAGTACAAAACTTTGGCCAGCAGGTGTAATGACTTCAACACCTGCATCCTCTCTCCCACAATATATGCGCCCCCAGCATCCCAAGTCTGCATCAAGGTTCAGTGGTTGGATTCTTCGCCACCCCCCACACCCGCAAGCTGCTTTGCGTGTTGCAGAAAAAACTGAAAAGCCACAGCACAGACTGTACAGAAAGAACTTCAAGATCTTTGAAAGTTGATTGGGGGGAATAAAGGTCTGAGCTTTTAAGCTCCACACCAGGCCGTCCCCAGAGTGCAGTTGGCATAACTCAGTAGCATGTCGGTGCATTAGCGTTGCGGTGTTCTCATGGATTAGCGCAATTGGTTTCCTAAGCCAAGGGAGAGCGGTGCTTAAGTAGAGCTCTTTAATGTATACCTTATTAAAGATAGCAATTCAATAATGCATTGATCTCTCCTTTGGCACGCTCAGGTTTTACACCGCTCTTCGCTGTTGGTTCCGCGACTGCCGCGCTGAGGCAAGGCCCATTTGTTTTTTTGTTTCTTTTGTTGTGTCAGTCTCAGCATGCGGGCAGTCTTCAGCTCAGAGCAAGCCTGCTTGTAATGCAAAGAACCCGGCCTGGCAGCGCGGTAGGGCGGGAAGGCACGTGACAGAAGAACTTCTAGTTCGCTCCAGTTTGGGCATCGTGATGCGAGTCGGCGGCATGGGTCACGTTCAGTGTTGGGTTTGCCATCCGGGCACATCACTGCCACTTGCAATCTCATCTCATCCTCAAGTCATAGTTGCTAGTGTCTGTGTCCCTTTGATGTCTGGTTCGAGTCTCTGGTGTCAGGGGTATTGGTGACCATGGGGGGTCGGATCAAGTTTAAATAGCAACACGAGGATGATGCTCAAGCAAAGGTACATAGTGGGCAGCTTATTTTCCATATCTGTTAAAAAGTGAATATATGGTGCGATCTGCTAAAATAGTGTGGAGGCGAGTCTGCCTCTTCATCTTAATAGCAGTAAGAAGCACTTCCCTCGATTCATCAACACAAGCTCTGTCTGTCCCTCATCCAAGCCTGTATGTCAAGCTCCAACTTGAAGCCCAACCCGTCAGACTGAATTATCCTGGTAAATCCTACCAAGCAGGACCAAGTCCAGAATTGGAACAGACTCACATGTAGCTCAATGGATTCGTGCATGAACTCTCACCCAGTGTGAAACCTCTTCGATTTACCAACGTAACTTCTCCTTCAAAACACACATCGCCAAGAAGACCCAAGCAACACTGTAAGAGCTTGCACGCCACTGCAAAGACGAGCCTTTCACCCTTGCCCAGAGTTTCAGAACAGGTGTTCAAGCTCTGGCCATCTCCTGCCCAGATGGTAGCGATGGTCAACTTGCAGGAGTCACAGATCCCATTTTAGCCCTTCTGAAAACCATGCAGCACTCTGCAGCATGTAACATCACTGGATAAAAGCAAACATATCAATCACACCCATCATCAAGGAGATGCTGGGCTACCCCTACCGGTACGCATCCAGTTCAAGACAGCCTGCATCACCTACAATGCAGATACAAACCAAAGGACCACTCAGTCTGTCTCGAGAAATAAATTATCTCTGGAGGCTGTCACAACGCCATCAGTCGAAACATCACCAGGCTGGGAACAGAGGAGTGCAATATGGAAATCCACCAATGCAGATAATCTAGAAATAGACAGGATGGGCATTGCCCTACTTCCACCAATGCAGATAATCTAGAAATAGACAGGATGGGCATTGTCCTACTTCCACCAATGCAGATAATCTAGAAATAGACAGGATGGGCATTGTCCTACTTCCACCAATGCAGATACTATAGAAAATAGACAGGATGGGCATTGCCCTACTTCCACCAATGCAGATAATATAGAAATAGACAGGGTGGGCATTGTCCTACTTCCACCAATGCAGATAATATAGAAACAGACAGGATGGGCATTGTCCTACCTGCACCATTGCAGATAATATAGAAACAGACAGGATGGGCATTGTCCTACTTCCACCAATGCAGATAATATAGAAATAGACAGGATGAGCATTGTCCTACCTGCACCAATGCAGATAATATAGAAATAGACAGGATGGGCATTGTCATACTTCCACCAATGCAGATAATATAGAAATAGACAGGATGAGCATTGTCCTACCTGCACCAATGCAGATAATCTAGAAATAGACAGGATTGGCATTGTCATACTTCCACCAATGCAGATAATCTAGAAATAGACAGGATGGGCATTGTCCTACTTCCACCAATGCAGGTAATATAGAACATAGACAGGATGGGCATTGCCCTACTTCCACCAATGCAGATAATATAGAAATAGACAGGGTGGGCATTGTCCTACTTCCACCAATGCAGATAATATAGAAACAGACAGGATGGGCATTGTCCTACCTGCACCATTGCAGATAATATAGAAACAGACAGGATGGGCATTGTCCTACTTCCACCAATGCAGATAATATAGAAATAGACAGGATGAGCATTGTCCTACCTGCACCAATGCAGATAATATAGAAATAGACAGGATGGGCATTGTCATACTTCCACCAATGCAGATAATATAGAAATAGACAGGATGAGCATTGTCCTACCTGCACCAATGCAGATAATATAGAAATAGACAGGATGGGCATTGTCATACTTCCACCAATGCAGATAATATAGAATTAGACAGGATGGGCTTTGTCCTATTTGCACGATTGCAGATGATATAGAAATAGACAAGATGGGCATTGTCCTACTTCCACCAATGCAGATGATATAGAAATAGACAGGATGGGCATTGTCCTACTTCCACAAATGCAGATGATATAGAAATAGACAGGATGGGCATTGTCCTACTTCCACCAATGCAGATGATATAGAAATAGACAGGATGGGCATTGTCCTACTTCCACCAATGCAGATAATATAGAAATAGACAGGATGGGCATTGTCCTATTTGCACCATTGCAGATGATATAGAAATAGACAGGATGGGCATTGTCCTACTTCCACCAATGCAGATAATATAGAAATAGACAGGATGGGCTTTGTCCTATTTGCACCAATGCAGATAATATAGAAATAGACAGGGTGGGCATTGCCCGACTTCCACCAATGCAGATAGTATAGAAATAGACAGGATGGGCATTGTCCTACTTCCACCAATGCAGATAATATAGAAATAGACAGGATGAGCATTGTCCTACCTGCACCAATGCAGATAATATAGAAATAGACAGGATGGGCATTGTCATACTTCCACCAATGCAGATAATATAGAATTAGACAGGATGGGCTTTGTCCTATTTGCACGATTGCAGATGATATAGAAATAGACAAGATGGGCATTGTCCTACTTCCACCAATGCAGATGATATAGAAATAGACAGGATGGGCATTGTCCTACTTCCACAAATGCAGATGATATAGAAATAGACAGGATGGGCATTGTCCTACTTCCACCAATGCAGATGATATAGAAATAGACAGGATGGGCATTGTCCTACTTCCACCAATGCAGATAATATAGAAATAGACAGGATGGGCATTGTCCTATTTGCACCATTGCAGATGATATAGAAATAGACAGGATGGGCATTGTCCTACTTCCACCAATGCAGATAATATAGAAATAGACAGGATGGGCTTTGTCCTATTTGCACCAATGCAGATAATATAGAAATAGACAGGGTGGGCATTGCCCGACTTCCACCAATGCAGATAGTATAGAAATAGACAGGATGGGCATTGTCCTACTTCCACCAATGCAGATAATATAGAAATAGACAGGATGGGCATTGTCCTATTTGCACCAATGCAGATAATATAGAAATAGACAGGATGGGCATTGCCCGACTTCCACCAATGCAGATAATATAGAAATAGACAGGATGGGCATTGTCCTACTTGCACCATTGCAGATAATATAGAAATAGACAGGATGGGCATTGTCCTACTTGCACCAATGCAGATAATATAGAAATAGACAGGATGGGCATCGTCCTACTTCCACCAATGCAGATAATATAGAACTAGACAGGATGGGCATTGCCCTACTTCCACCAATGCAGATCATATAGACAGGATGGGCATTGCCCTACTTCCACCAATGCAGATAATATAGAAATAGACAGGATGGGCATTGTCCTACCTGCACCAATGCAGATAATATAGAAATAGACAGGATGGGCATTGTCCTACCTGCACCAATGCAGATAATATAGAAATAGACAGGGTGGGCATTGTCCTACCTGCACCATTGCAGATAATATAGAAATAGACAGGATGGGCATTGTCATACTTCCACCAATGCAGATAATATAGAATTAGACAGGATGGGCATTGTCCTATTTGCACCATTGCAGATGATATAGAAATAGACAGGATGGGCATTGTCCTATTTGCACCATTGCAGATGATATAGAAATAGACAGGATGGGCATTGTCCTATTTGCACCATTGCAGATGATATAGAAATAGACAGGATGGGCATTGCCCTACTTCCACCAATGTAGATAATATATAAATAGGATAGGCATTGTCCTACTTCCACTAATGCAGATACTATAGAAATAGACAGGATGGGCATTGCCCTACTTCCACCAATGTAGATAATATATAAATAGGATAGGCATTGTCCTACTTCCACTAATGCAGATACTATAGAAATAGACAGGATGGGCATTGTCCTACTTCCACTAATGCAGATACCATAGAAATAGACAGGATAGGCATTGTCCTACTTCCACCAATGCAGATAATATACAACTAGACAGGATGGGCATTGTCCTACTTCCACCAATGCAGATCATATAGACAGGATAGGCATTGTCCTACTTTCACCAATGTAGATAAGAGTGGCTCCCTCTCGCCTACAGTTCAGTAAGGACCAAAAGGACGTATTCTTCAAATACCATTTTAGAAATGAATGATCACTCCTCGCAGCCCTTATTCTCCCCCGCTGGAGCGCTCCCCGCTCTGTCTATCTATCCCAGCTCCAGTGCTACCCCCTTACACTTACTTGTAACCGCCTGGTCGAGCCCCCATTTACACTGCCCTGTTGCTTCCCAGCTTGGATTGCACTTTATAAATCCCATGCATTCATCCTTCTGGTCTAGATTGGCTAAGCCTGAATGCACTCACATGCATGTCTTTTTAATGCATTATTCTGGTCTAGATTGGCTGAGCCTGCATCCACGCACATGCATGTCTTTTTCAGTGTATCAATGATAGCATGGAAGGACTTATATCCATGGATTTCTTGAGCACAGTTGGACAGAGGCTTCTCAGTCCAGCAAAGTGTAGTTTTGGCAGCAAGTCTGCAAATGCCTCAAGGGACTTGAAAGAATTGGCTTATCTTTCTTGCATGAGGTTTCTATGTTATTTCATCGTGAGGCATTTTTACGAATGCCTTTTGGAAATGTACAAAATAATGAAAATGGTAATTGAATTCTTTATTTTTTGGGGGGGTCCTAACCCTCCACCTATTTTTAACTATTCCATACCCTCAATCCCTTATCTGCCCTTTCCCTCCCCCCCAAAAAATGGGTTAATTCTTTACGTCATTTCGTACACGTTTAAAATGCACACATAAAAATGCCTGGCGATGAAAGGACGTTATACCATCATGAGCCACAACACACCTGAACGGCCATTCAAAATGGCGGCATCAGATTTCTGCAGTATCTCTTGCTTACTGAATCCATGCAGTATTCCTCCTGGAATAGAATAGATCACGTTCTTGCTCATGGAGGGTAGGTCTCAAATGGTCAAGATTAATGGGGAATACGGTTTTGTGGGAACACGATCTACATTGCCTGTGCACAGCATTGACGAATGAGTTGTGTACTGCATAGGATATTGACTGTTCAGAGCATTAAAGAATGAGCTCTGCAGTGCATAGAATATTGGATTTGCAGAGCATTGGATCATGAGCTGGGGAAGCCATAGAGGAATGTCCATGCAAAGCATGGAAGCTCTGTTCTCAATTGAACATTGTCTGTGCAGAGCAATGAAGAATGAACTCTGCAAAAAAGCAGGTCTGTACAGAGAATTGGAGAGTGAGCTCTGCAAGGGGCATGGTCTGTACAGAGCATCGGAGCATGTCCTCTGCAAGGAGCATGGTCTGTACAGAGCATCGGAGAGTGAGCTCTGCAAGGACCATGGTCTGTACAGAACATCGGCGAGTGAGCTCTGCAAGGAGCATGCTCTGTACAGAGCATCGAGAGTAAGCTCGGCAAGGAGCATGGTGTGTACAGAGCATTACAGAGCATCGGAGAGTGAGCTCGGAAAGGAGCATGGTCTGTACAGAGCATCGGAGAGTAAGCTCTGCATGGTGCATGGTCTGTACAGAACATCGGCGAGTGAGCTCTGCAAGGAGCCTGCTCTGTACAGAGCATCGAGAGTAAGTTCGGCAAGAAGCATGGTCTGTACAGAGCATCGAGAGTAAGCTCTGCATGGTGCATGGTCTGTACAGAGCATTGAAGAATGAGCTCTGTATGGTGCATGGCCTGTACAGAGCATTGAAGAGTGAGCTCTGCATGTTGCATGGTCTGTACAGAGCATCGAGAGTAAGCTCTGCATGGTGCATGGTCTGTACAGAGCATCGAGAGTAAGTTCTGCATGGTGCATGGTCTGTACAGAGCATCGAGAGTAAGCTCTGCATGGTACATGGTCTGTACAGAGCATTGAAGAGTAAGCTCTGCATGGTGCATGGTCTGTACAGAGCATTGAAGAGTAAGCTCTGCATGGTGCATGGTCTGTACCGAGCATTGAAGAATAACCTCTGCATAGTGCATGGTCTGTACAGCGCATCGAGAGTATACCTACGTCTACCTTCTGACAACTATAACCTTTCTTTTGAAATGTCTTAAACACCAGCAAGACATAAATATTGGGTGCCCTTGGCCTTGGGAGCTAACTTCTATAGGCCTTTGAAAGGCGTGGTCCACCCAAGCGGTGGCCCGATCAGTCATGCCTATTGGCTCTTTGTTGGATACCCCAGCGCCTCAAAAGCCTCTCTTGGTTCCAGTGTCTACCATACATTGACAATCCATTGTCCCCTTCTGGCCAGTTCCCCTTTCCCACATTTCAAACTCCCTTCCATTCTTGCTAGACCTCGTCCAGCACCCTTGCCCTACTATCATTTCTTCCAGCAGACACCGGTCGCGCGATCCCCAAGCTCGGGCATGCATCGGCGCATTGGGACCGCTCGGGCATGCTGTATAATCCTTGGGAAAACAGCCCATATCCAAGTTGTGCATTGATGCAGCTTTCAAGCAATGCATTCCTTATGCATGAGCTGCTTTCTAACAGTGCTTGTGTGCATGGGCAAGAGACCCACTATTCTGCACCCATAGGAAGGGTGTGTGCCAGAAATGCATGCGGGTTACCCGGACACAGCTATAAAGAGATTAATATGCTGACGCATCATGTACACAAATGTAAGAATCCTGCGAGCCTAAAAGCGATTGTGATTAAGGTTCAATCATAGGTTCCTTGAGGCTTATGGGTGATGTGGCGCGTCAATCAAGAATTGAAATAAATAAATAAATACATATAAGCTTCCATTTTTGTCGTGAAGTACAATAAGTGTGGATAAGCTGCGAAACAGGAAGCCCCATGTGAAGCTACATTTCCCCCCACCAAGCAAGGTCTACTAGCGTTAGAGCCCTCGCCATCGGGCTCTATTGTCTACTACGTGACCTTCGACCCTGGTTAGAGACCCTCCCCTTCGGCTCGGAACGATGCACTTGGGCATCGGAGCCCTCTGCTGTGAGCCATAGCACGTCATTGCTATTTACTAATACAGGACCATCTTTTGTGATTGTGCTCAGAAGAGAGAGATGCTGGGCGCATATGCAAATGAAGAGGCATCTTGCCAAGAAATGACGTCAAGCTATCCGCGGAAATAGCCAGGGTCATGATTATATGTGTTCTGTATTCAAACAAGAGGGCAGGAAATGGATGTCTCATCTCTGTCTCTCTTTTAACAGAAAATGTATACACATGTGAACAAATTAATATTGTCATGTGTTTCAATCGTGTCTATTTTCTTTTTCATTTTAGAAAGATGTCTATGAAATTGCAAAGAACTGTTTGCTCGGAGAAATGCAAGAACGTTGCATTTTGGGGCACAAAGTATTGCAACTGGTCCATTGTAGTTTTATATGATTTTCACGGAGCACCTTTATCCAAAGCACTTTTGCATAGAACGTGTGCAAGTTATTATTACTGTGCATCAAAACTGAGTCTAAAAGGAAGGGAGTTTAGAAGGTTGGGTCGGCTGTGATTGGATTAGAAACTGTGATTTGCATACCACAGACGCGTAAGCAAGCTCTCTACTCATCACGCTGAGCCATTGCAAGCACAGCTAAGGGCGCACAGACATTTCCTGCGCATGCCACGCCAGTGGCTGCATTATCGTTCTTCCTCCCCTTCTATACTTGGGCAATGTGACCCGAGGAGTGGGGGCATTACCGGTCGGGTAATGCACCCGGGGCCATAGTTAGAACCCTGAGCAAAGCTTGGGCCTTAACAGAGAACCAGGGGTATTACCCGAATGGTAATGACCCCCCTTGGATGGTCATATTGCCATTAGTACCCCAGCCCATTAGACTGGCCTACTAATGGGTTTTTTTTTGGTTGCGAGACGTGTCTCGTTTCGGAACCAAAAAAAAATGTATATAATATATCGGTGCGCTGGGCACTAATAGACAATAACTTTCTTCGAGTCTGATTCTTCAGAGGAGGATTTTTTATAACATGATTGGTTGCCTACATTGAGTTCTTTTTGAACTTATGCTGCGGAGATTTTCATTAATGCACCAATATTTTCTTTCCAAGCCTGTATTGCATTGGTGATAATGATAATACCCCTACAGTAAATGTTAAGGCCATTTCAAGACGCCAAGGAGTTCTGGGGCCAAATAGAGGAATGAGGCATAAGGCCGCGATCCTTCATAAGGTCCCAGAATGCCGATGAGACTAGCATCAGCCTTTGTTGGGTGATGGAGGGGGTGTTTTATTCCATATAATACATGCTCGCACAGTGCCATCCCCCTTTCATACCTGGGCTGTTTCTTAATCAAATGTAACATATCTTCAAACGGTTGCTACATATAATCAATGTAAGATCAGTTTGGTTTCGCTCAGCCTTCCGCAAGGCTATCAAAACTAGACAGTTTGTCTGATATGTTTGTACTTAACTTGCTCTGACGACCGCCGCGTCTGTAACTATGCAATCCATGTCACACTTCTGTTGTATAACCCTGTACCCTGTCTAAGAACCTTCCATGGGTGGCATTCATGTGACCCAGAATCAAGCCTTCTTAAGCTCCTCTTGTAGCGCCTCAATACACAAGGGCTGTAGCGCGCTCTACAAATCTAAATAAATAAAATAAAATAAACAACAGAAAACACCATTATGTGGCTTGTAATGTATTATTCCCCAAAAAATATTTTAAGTTGTTTAATAAAATGCATCTAAACGCAGATAGATTCTTGCACTCCTGTGGTAAGCTCCAGCGGCGCACTCTATATTCATATTATAATAGACAGTTATTTATCAATTATTTGCTCCTAAGTGTTTCAAAAAGATATTTTAGAATGGAATTTAAAAAGCTAGTCACAGAGCTCCAATGCATTTTGCTCGGCGGTGGCTCAAGCAGCTGACATTATAACACGCCCGTAATAGGTTATTACAGTTGCTTTCGTGATTTCATATTCTCATTTCTGGTGAGTAGTGGTGCCACACCTGACCATTAATATGAACAATATTTACAGGCTTGTATATGGCTATTGCAGATTTGCATTTATTATGAGTAAACATACTCCATTATAATACCACATATATTGAACGATTTCTTAATAACAATCTTAAAATATGTCTCTAATATATCGAACATAAAAATCGTTGGGGCGTTTTTTATATTAGGTCCAAAGAAGCACAAGGCGTTTGCACCTTACAGATGAAGAATTCTCGTTTTAGATGTATTAATATAATTACGGGCATGCTTACATAGACTAAAGTCTAAGACTATGTTACTACATTAGAACGCTCTAATTTCACATGTACCTTTCCCATCTTTGTGGAACCATCATTTGGTGCAAATGCTTAAAGAGCACATGTCCTGAAACACAAGTGACATGGCTAAGCCTTGAGCTCAGCCTAACCTACCAACTGGAGAGCTAAGGTTGCCTTGAAGAGACTTTGGCTCGACACTGTCTGTGAATACCTGATTTATGGTAGTGTTCATGCCAGGGGAGCGCACACGTAGCCTCCATATTGCTTCCAGTTCCTCAGAGTTCATTAAAGTGTGAATGCATGCCACTGACACTCTTTCTGTGCCTTGCGTGCACGCTCTGCCGTCATCTGCATTATCATAGAATTCTGCACACATTTCAATGCTATATTTTTATTCTTTAGTTATAGCCTGGTTTGACAGCATGGGCTTATCCAGGAAATATTTGATACCGTTAATTGACAATACTGAATGCAAAGCGGAAAAGCTTTTTCACAGATTATACATGCCTCAGTGGCTTTTACAGTTCACAACACATGCAGTGTTAATGGGAGTCTATTGACCTTTCAATAGGTGCTAATGGTTGGTCCTATTTTATTGTAAGTTGTTCTTGCCACTCATTGATTTTCCTGGCCACCATCATTGGGCAATCGGCCCACGTGGCGCAAACCTCCCGAAACATATTGAATGGAAATACAGGAATGTATAACTGGTACATGTATGTATGTAACACATTGTACAGAGTGTAAACGAATGCCCAAAGGCATCTAGGCGCTAAAGCTCCATACGAGCACTGGGGGACCGATGGGAGTCCTATCAAGGCACCAGAGACAACGTTAGAAAAGATACGCTTTAAGTGCCTTCCGGAAGGGAAGTTATTCCTATGTTAATCGCTATGAGAGCGGAAACCGTTTCCATAAAGATGGAGCGAGTACCGAGGAGGAATGGCCACCTGCTCGGGCACGCTGTTAGCTAGGCACTCTGAGAAGACCCAGAGCAGATGAACGAAGACCTCTGCGAGGACAGTACCTCTCGATCTTGCTTCTCTGGTAGCTCGGCCCCTCCCAGCCCCACCATGAAGAGCCCGGTGAGTGACACAGAGAATCTTAAACCCGACTCTGGTGGCAACCGGCAGCCAGTGAAGTCGTCGCAACAGCCCTGCAGAAGGGGACAGCCTGGGTGCGTTCACGGCCAGCCTGGCTGCCACATTCTATAGTATCGGAAGCAGCAGGGTCTGGTGCTTAGGATGCCCCAGGTAGATTCCTCTACAGTAGTACAGCGGGCCCATTATTGCTCACCCCATAACGTATGGTTCACCCAATTGTAGGGAATGGCTGCCTTAACATCTCTTATTGGCACCTGAATGTTTGTGAAGGCTATGGTCTTCATTCAGAGTTTGGAAGTAACAGTAACAAAGGCAGCAAGCCTGAATAGCATATTCCAAGGTCACATGGCATTCATTCGGTTCACCTCTCCTCCTCCCGACAACATACTGCACACCCCCCCCCACTCCCCGTCTTGGTTTGCCTGTAACTAGAGCCTAGACGCCCTCGGGTTCAGTGTGTTCCTATTAATGTAAAAATAAAAGAAATACAATAAAATATGGTTTACCACTCCATCAAACTACGAGTTACACAAACGAAACTCAAAACATGACTTTGTGAGGAGGACGTTTTCTTCATGCAAACGTGTGAATGCGTGCAATGTTTCGGCGTGTGCTAATCCCGCAATGCGGTAACGCGGCGTTTCTCCGGAGAGTCCAATGGGGCGCCAAAATGAGGAATAACTGAAGGGTACACATGACCTCCGCCTGTTTACTGCATGAAGTAAAAGAACATGGGTTGTGTTGTGTTGTCCCCTTTTGCCCTGTTCTCTCCTGTCTCACTGCAGCTGGTTTCTGTTGCACTGTAACTAGCGCCTAGATGCTCACGGACTATGGACGCTTGTATACATGTTTCAATAAATAAACATAGCTTGGTTCCCAATTCATGGCTTTCTTTTACCCTTGGAAAATAATACTGTTAGAGCAATGGAGTCCTCATTTTTGGGAGGCGGGGCTTGTGGATGAGGTCAGAAACACGAATGAGCAAACCATATCCACGAAAAGCTACCCCTCTTTTACACACAAAAGTCAGTACAAAGGTGAGCTACCTGACATAGCAATGTCAAGTAGCTCACCTTTGTACTGACTTTTTGTGCCTTCCGCCATATTGTGTAAAAGCGGGGTCGCTTTTCTTTTACCCTTCACATCAATACTGACTCCCCTCATCAGCAACAGCGGTAGTTAAAAAAATGCTAGCTCTCTTTTAAGAGTGAAAAAAGATAGTTCATGTTCCTATTTGGGCTATTATCCATCAGGCTTCCCAAAGTACAGTGTGTTCAACAATTAGTCGACAAGCCCTTGTGGACCCCCGTTCATAATTTGCAATGACATGGTCATCTGAGATCTGTCCTGCAGGAATCCCACCGGCTCTGGGTGGTCAGAGAATTGCTGCGCCTCAGGTCATAACTTGGTGGCGGGTCATCACCCCGCGATAATGAACCCCTCCCCCGATCTGTAAGGTTTTAATAATGACTTTTAGAAAATCAACCTGGCCCGTTGAAATGGAACTTTGCCCGCTGAAGCATTCTCTCACTTTTATGAAATGTTGAATAAATCAGGGGCTCATTGTGCATATGGCAGTATTCCTTAAAATAGGCGGGATTTTAATTATGTCAATGTTATGGGGATCTTGTACCGCGCACGGTTGCCACTTGCATGGTCTCTTGGCGCTCCAGCAGATCTGCCATGGAAGGAGGGTTGGGGGCTTTGTTAGTGGGATTGAGAGGGAGAAGAGCAAGAGAGCTATGATGTGCTGTTGGTAGATTTAGGTCAAGAAACCTGTCAGTGAGCGTTGGTGTGTTTTCGATTAGTAGCCGTCATGTGTTGCTGAGGTGTGATTGTGCAAGGTTTGGTTTCATGTTCGGTGTTGTGAAGTGCATGCGGTTTGTGGTGTGGTAGAGGTATGGTTGTGTTTAGTTACAGAATGGTGAGATTTTAGTATGGTTAGTTAGGAGGATCACATTTCCTACCCCCAACGATCCACCTAAGTGTGATGGATTACCTGTTTAGCACAACCATATTGATTAGGAGCAGTGGGGTATTTACTTCATGAAGTATTTTGGAAAAACTACGAGCAGTGACAGTTAAAATACTAGTAGCATACAAAAATAAGAGCTGTTTCCCCATGAATTACTCACAAACATTTGCCCATATACTGTTGATTCTCAAATGTGTTCGTTTTCACCGACTACTCAGGCATCCCAAATATTGGTGTTTCTCCATGTACTGTTGAATCTCAAATGTAGGCGTTTTCTCCCACTACTCAGGCATCCCAAATGTTGGGGTTTCTCCATGTACTGTTAAATCTCAAATTTGGGTGTTTCTCCATGTACTGTTGAATCCCAAAAGTAGGTGTTTTCTCCCACTACTCAGGCATCCCAAATGTTGAGGTTTCTCCATGTGCTGTTGAATCTCAAATTTGGGTGTTTCTCCATGTACTGTTGAATCCCAAATGTAGGCGTTTTCTCCCACTACTCAGGTACCCCAAATGTTGGTGTTTTGTCCATGTAGTGTTGAATCTCAATTCTAGGCATTTTCTGCCACTGCTCAAGTATCCCAAATGTAGGTGTTTCTCCAGGTACTGTTTAATCTCTGAGCGGGCGCCCTAACAACAAAGCGCCATCTATCGTGGAAAGGCACTTATAATGCACCACTCCACAGTCATGGCTATCCACACACTTCAGTAAGCAGCAAGCACTATGACAAAATGTGGTTGTGCTGTTCACATAAACTCTCTGCATACTTACGCTACTCCTCAACTCCCCTGACAGTAGAATTCCGCGCAGACGTACGACAAATTCAGGCACGCTAAATGCATAGCGAGTTTCCAGCACTGACGCCACCCCTTCTCCTCTCGGCACCCATCCGCATGCCTGACCTCTACCAGAGCCTGGCCAGCCCTGCTAAGCCTTTGTGGCCAAATACACACACACATCCTAATTGTGCTCCGTGAACTCCACCAATTTGGATTTTGGTCTGCCTAGGGCGTTCCCACTAGCAGCGCATTGAGACTATAATATTGGTAACATTAACGCTATACAAATAACAATTGCAATACAATAGAAGTGGAATTAGAAAACATGTCTTGGCACTCATGGGCAAAACGTTTTTTTAACTGTAAGTAAAGGGATGGGAGTGAATGCCCCCTTCAATTGTGAGCCAAAAAGGTGCTGCAGAGTAGTAGCTGGGGTGGGAATAAAACATCACGCACCCTTGTGTGGATTTTTCCCCTTGGGACATGGCTCTGTGAACCGCTGCTGTGCCACATGTATGTCCATCTCCCAAAACAGGGGTGCAGATGCAATTTCAAAAAGCTGAGAAACTCAGCCATGTGCTGTTTAGGAATTAGCACCTGCGGTATTTCAAAAACACTGCAGGTCCAGCATGACTTTGACTCGTAAGTGGCGGCAATGCCTTCCAATCTTTGGACCCCTCTGGATACCACATGAAGCAATGCTAATTACCACATGTGGTATTGAATAGGGAAGCTGCAAAAGGCCTAATCACCCTCAAAGACCTCTCTGTTGCTTTTTCAGGGGGAACTCTTCTTTTCTTCAGTTTGTTCTAGCCTCTCTTTTTGTATTGATCAATTGCGTAGCATTCTGTGCAAGTGGCATGTGGAATTTATGCGTAACAAGGAATTCATTGGTAACAAGTTCTTGCACTTGATGGATTGTATCTTTTTTTGTTTCAAGATCTGGTTGGATTGTTTAAGCATCCTGGGCTACATTCTGATTCGAAACCCACCCAATTGAATGAGTTGTCCGACAACATCTTTCCCACTCCATAGACCTGCAACCTTTGGCTCTCCACTTCATTTGGACTACAACTGCCTCCAACCCCAGCAAGCATAGTCAATGGTGAAGGATCATGGGAGTCATAGTCCAAAACATCTGGAGAGCTGCATGTTGAAGGCCCCTGCCATAGGCGCATCCCAGTACAATTGCGTATGGCACCTCCTTCAGTAGAGTCCCCTGAAAGTGAACGTGTTAGTCTAAAAATATCAGACCTAAGCACAATTGCTTTGCTGCTGTTCACCCAAGAAAATACATCTGCTGATTGGACGGACCACAAAATACGTGAAGAACAACAGTATTGTACAACGCTAATGTTGTCCACACTTTGCCGATCCTCCAAAAACGACATTGACTAAACGTTCAATCAAAGACCAAGAAGAAGCTTCTGGAATCCGAACGTGCATCATTGAAACACGCCCAATTAGCAGAAAAAAAGGGTAAACCTAACAACCACCAGGCGATGCATGTGCCGCTTCCCAGCCCAACATGGATTCCGGCCGCACAAGCAAGAAATCGCCTGATCCACAACCTTCATGGTTGTGGGACCCAAATCTTGGCACATTCGTCCCTTCAACAATTAGGGCCGCCACACCAAAAATGTGCAGCCATGCAAATGCATCCTCAGCCTGAGCAAACAGTATTTGGGCATGTGCACTGTGCCGAATGCGCTTCGGCAGCAATTGCAATTCCCCTTGCGCAAGCCATTTGCACTTCATTTTAGTGAAAGAGGACCATGGTTTGAACTAAACATCTGCAAAGCCTGCAAAAGTTTCAAAATGCACATTTCCCTGAGCAACCATGCATACGCATTGCAGAGACATTTGCAGGGCTGCAAATGATGCAGGAAATCCATAAGAAAACTCATGTAGCGGCAAATCGGTGGTTTGTAAGTGCAAGACAAATAAACTACAAATACGAACGGAAATTTAAAATAATCACTTTTGCAAGATAAAATATTTCTTTTGAAGTGGATTTCTACTAACATTTGAGGTCCACATAGTATAGTAGGCCACACTGAATAGAATGAGAGATTAATTCAAAACTCAAAGGCCTGCCATTGGCCCAGCTTTCCCCCCTCAATATTTGTTACCAGGCCTATGAGTCATAGGATGCAGTGTGAACATGAAATGCTCAGAGTAGGTTTCTTCTAACAGCAGAAGCAGACATGTCCTTGCTGCTTCCTGTCGCCGCCTGTCAGTTGCACTTCCTTGCGGTGTCAGCCAGAGGACCTGTTGGGTGACATGTGTTCTGACAGCGCCGCATACATATTTCTAGTCTTCTTATGAGTCACTGCACCACTCCTCTACTCCCCCGCTTTGCAAAAGCAATGTATCTCATAACAAGTGGCTAGCCGGTGAGGGCGCTCGTCATTCCTCGGGAGCATCCGGTGAGGAACTTTGGGAAGGGCGCCACAACATTATTACTCGATGACCTAATCAAGCAGAGGCTGGAAAAATGGCACTAGGTTCTGGTATCTGTGTGTTTTCCCTATTGACAGAAGTTCCCTGTGACTTATTGCGCAATTAGCTTTCAATTTTCTGCGCTCCTTTACAGCCGCGCTGACGCGGGGCGATTACCATGGAGGAAGCCAGACTGCGTAGGAGAGAGGCTGATGACTCTGCAGTTCCGCAAGGACCAGCGCTTTCTAGGCAAGGCTTTCCAGTAATGACTACGAGAACAAGATCAGCGATTGGCTATGCCGGAGCCCCATTCTGCTAGGTTTTCCTGGGTCAGCTTCAGGAGCGCGCCAGCGGTTTTCTCTTTGTCCCTTTTTTTGGACACACGAACATTTGGACCAAGATGTGTTTTAAGTAGTCCTTATGATGGACTGTGGCCAGTGGCTACCACCTGCACATCCATTGTAATCCATGTGTTGAGAGTGCATCCCTCTCACTGCTATTGGGATGGAGGTCCCTGCATTGTCAACCTTTTCCATAAAGTTACACTATTTCCTATTATTAATGTGTTGTAGTTTAGAAGAACATTTCACATTAAGGACCCGATTCATGGAAAAGTGTGCAAAAATCACGCAAAGCTTGCGTGCCTAAAACACCTCTGCATGAGCCTGCACGCAGACGTTTTTCTGTGCGCTCCATGTATTTAAGGAATTGTTCGTGAAAAGTAATCGCACATATGCGTTGCGGCTGGAAAGCCCCTGACATGCCCCCAAGCAAAGCAAAAACAGCCAGAAACAGCTGCCTTTGTGTGCACCCTCAAAACAGTGTGTTGGTTCCCCCACAAGCAGGCCTGAATCTCGGGGACCTGGCAGTGTCCCTCGTAACTGTGACTGGCACCCCAACTACATGCGTACAATTAATCGTAACTCTGGTAAAACTCGGAAAATCGTTGTGCAAACCTCCATACACCGTTCCTGCACCCGCTACACTGTGTATGAGCACCCCTGAGTAAGATCAAAACACCGGCTGTGTGCACGCACACCTGAATCCAAAATCTTATCTTACCTCTGTGCAGTGAATCCTATGCGCAAGTGTCTTTATGCCTGCCTTCGGGTGGCAGCTAGTATGAGGACTTTGCATGGCCATTTCCCTGCCGAGAGGTTAATCGGTTGGATCCATGAATATGTAACATTACACGCAATAGTGGGCGTGCAATAGACTGGCTGCAGGCCATCCCTCGCAACCCCCACATTTTTCCTAATTACTCATTTTACAAGTTCTGCCCTCTTCCCTGCCCTCTGCGGAAGCCATACCCATGATTTACCTGGTGTCTCATGCAAGGCACTCGGACAGTCGCAAGGGACGTGGTGGCCTAACGCAATCACCTCCCAAGTCCTGGAAAAGTCCTGCTCAATCGATTCCATGAATTGACAAATGGGGTTTTGCGCACAGAATGGCACGCAAAGTCCTGATTTTCCACGCAAATAATTGCATGAATCGGCCCTCAGACTGCCTTCAGAACAGCATACATTGGTTATTTCTCAAAAGTTCTGTAGTACCTGCCCCTTACCAAAAGGAAAGTTGAATGTTTTCTGGGCATCTATTCATGGTCAGAAAGAGCTTGCAGGGTTTCTGTTTGGTTCTCAACTTAAAGATTCCATTTACTATGGAATCTCTGCAAAAGAACATTACCATGTTACAATCAGCTCTGATCCTAAAATCGGTGTATCATTAAGATGCGTACCGCCATGTGCCGATAGGCAAAGCTCACCAGAGGTGGCTGTGCTTTATCTTGTTCAAGGTGCAGTGCTAGTTTGCAGTAATCTCCTTTGGCCTGGCTACTGCTTCTGAATGTTACCCAAATGAATACCTCTAGTAATGGCATACCTGCACAGAGAGGGGATTCACATCCATCCCTACCTGGACTAATCGTAGCCAGAATGGCAGAACAGGGAGGCATGCTGGGACTTGTAGGCCCATCCTTACAATGTGAAAAACAAAACTACAAGTCCCAGCATGCAATTGGACCCAAAGACCAGGACTGGCTCCAGGTGTCATGTATGGAACTGGGAAACTTGGAAGGAAGACGTGGCTTTCCTTGTAACTTCCTTTTTTCTATTGCTCCAGAGATTGCCAACTCGTAGGGAACTGGATTTTCAGATAAACCACCCCACGTCTTAACTGACCCTGGTGCAGTGCTTGGTGTTTAGAGGGGTAGAGATCAACACAACACAGGGCAGAGTTGTGCTTCCTGAAGCAAAGGCATTCGCACTGAGAACAAAACTGTCGAAACTGCTTGCAGTCCAATGTGCGTCAGAAAGATTTTGTTTGACAGCAATAGGCGACATGACTGCCACCATTTGAGTGATGCATTGACACACGTCCACCTGATGCACCTAATAGTTTGTCTTCTGGTTCAATGGCCCCTGCCGTGGGACAGTTACCGGGTGTTGATTCCGAGCAATAAGGTCCAGTTGCCCTTACCATGGATGCAAGTGGACTAAGTTCAAGATCCACGTTGGGCTAGAGTTCGGCTCAGAGTCCATGGTCGACCTTGTTGGAGGCAGGATCATCCTACTGGATGGAGCTGGCAGCAGTATGTGGGGAATGGGAGGCCCACGTCCCCAGCACACTTATAAGGAAAGGTGGTTCTGGTTTAGACATCTATCATCGGACAGAGGGGCACCTGGTGCCGCTCACAGATGGATGGGACCACAGAAGGTTTTCAGTGGGCAGAGATCTGATTGGTGTCCAAATTTGTTCAACATATCCACTGCATGCTGAACACCAATGATATGATATGATATGATATGTTTATTTAGAACACGGCTTAATACCGAGAGGTTTCTAAGCGCGGACCTTGGCATCAAACCTGTGTTGCTCCGTGTCGTGGTTGCCCCTGAGCTATCCTCCCAACTCAATGTGGTCTGATTGAGCAGGGTGTTTCCCTCTTTTCTGGAGCTACAATTCACCCCTCAATCATTTGTGTTGATCTGCAACAGACTTGACCGGCCTCAGATCAATTTCTTTGCCACTCGGTAGAGCAGGGCGGTTTTGCTTTTTTGCTCTCGCATTCAGGATCCACAGCCTTGCGGGACACGCGCTCTGCTTCTGGGGTGGCCCAGAGCTCTCTCGATTGCTTTCCCTCCACTGCTAGGGTATTGAAGAAGTGAACTTGATAGCCGTCCACTGGCCTACGAAATCCTGGTTCAAACTCCTATTGGCAATATCCCAGGTCCAGGTGTTAACCTTAGTCCACAGTCCAGTTGAGGGCCAGGTGGTGGTGATCACTGGAATCATGCCCACATCAGCTGTCGGTATGGACGTTGAGCAGCGGGACCTGCAGTACCGGGACTAGGGCCGCCAGCAGCTGCAGCCACAGCTGGACAGGGCTGCACGTATACTTTCTCAAACTGGTTCAACTAACACCAATGGGAGTCCTTTCAGTCCTGCTGTAGCTCCGGTGGTCGTTGCTTTGCGAACCCTCCTAAAGTGCTCGACTCGGTATTCCCCCCCAAAAATGAAAACCAAAACAACGAGGCTGAAAATAATGAGTTTTAAAAGACGAATTTTACTGGGATTTTGGCACCCTTTTTAAATAGATAGGGGTGGGGTAAGGGTACAAATGAAGGTAGTGGGATGTGGTGGCGATTAGCGGGGGGGTCTCCCCCCACAATTACAAAAAATTAAATAATACTTTTTCGGAATTCGACTCATTAATTTCGGCCTTGTTATTTAAATTTCGCTATTTTAACCAGACTATCCAGGATGTTGCAGCATGAAATATTTAGCGGCATAAAAAAATCAGGTTTTGCAGCACAAAATTGGATTTATTGCAGTATTTTTGCCTGATTAACGTAGAACCGTTGACTCCGTCTTGCAAGGTTTTCCAACGGTAGGGCGATGCCTTCACTCAAAGACCAATGGGTGGCAAGTAAGGCTTTACGTAAACCCTGTGGAGATCTGAGTGTTCGGGACGAACTGGTCCTCAAATTGTTAGGGGTTTCATGTTGCTCCAGTTATACTATTTGGGCCTCATGTAGACCATCCGGCCCCTTCCAGTGCCAGGGAGAAGAAGGCGTGTAAGGCATTTGAAAAAGAAGGCACAGGTCATGGGCAAGTGGAGGAGCGACGAAAAGGTCATGAACAGAAGTGAGGGAATAGACGGGGAAATGAAGGAGGGGCTAGACATTGTAGGGCAAGCAGGTGGATGGAAGGAGTAGAACTTAAAAGTGATGGTAGCAAAAGAGAAAACATATTGGTGTGGAAAAAAAGAGAGTGTGGGAGGGATGGTGGGATGAATAGAAAAAAAAGAAGTTACCAAGAAAGCCAAGCCTTCTTGCCAAGTTTCCCAGTCCCATGCATGACACCTCGAGCCAGTCCTGGTCTTTGCTTCCAATTGCATGCTGGAACTTTTAGTTTTGTTTTCCCATTGTAAGGATGGACCTACAAGTCCCAGCATGCACTGTGAAGAAATAAACATGAATAGCTCAAAGAGTCCCACATGGTACTGGGAAACTTGGCAATTATGGCCAAGGGCAGTGGTAAAAAAAGAGGAAGAGATGTAAGTAGAGAGGGCAAGGGAACGTGGTGGAAAGAGAAGGCAAGATGCAGGAAGCGCTAGAGGTTAGGAAAATACTGATGGTGGAGGCATAATGAAGAGATTCCTGGAGAAAAGACACGTCCATAAGAGGTGCCATTTTGTGTTGCCTTCTGAAATAAACACAGAAGCTGGGCCCGGGTAATTCATATATCCTGTTCTGCAAGATCCAATCTGCCTTGATTCCCGAAACTAATTTAATCCCATCAGTGGATGAAAGCAGAGGTCATCTGGTGGAATTTGATATCTCACCAGCTTTTATGAAAAAATGTGTCCTTCCTCGAGAAATTAGGATTCATTAAACCAGACCGCTGATCAGATTGCTGAAGTCTTAGTTGGCTAACAGCCAAGAGAAAAGTCCACAGGGAGGTCCTTGGGAGCCATTGCTAGAATAACACTGGGTAATATAATGTGCAGAGAAGTGGCTGGAGATCCCAGACACAATGATGGAGGGAAGGAAGGAAGGAAGGAAGGAAGGAAGGAAGGAAGGAAGGAAGGAAGGAAGGAAGGAAGGAAGGAAGGAAGGAAGGAAGGAAGGAAGGAAGGAAGGAAGGAAGGAAGGAAGGAAGGAAGGAAGGAAGGAAGGAAGGAAGGAAGGAAGGAAGGAAGGAAGGAAGGAAGGAAGGAAGGAAGGAAGGAAGGAAGGAAGGAAGGAAGGAAGGAAGGAAGGAAGGAAGGAAGGAAGGAAGGAAGGAAGGAAGGAAGGAAGGAAGGAAGGAAGGAAGGAAGGAAGGAAGGAAGGAAGGAAGGAAGGAAGGAAGGAAGGAAGGAAGGAAATCATTTTCTAAAAATCGAAAAAGAAAATGTCTGGAGTATCATTTAAAAGTACACATGGATAACAGAAATTAAATAGAAATTTAACAAAGTGGATTACCACACGGGTCCTTCCAGCTGTCTGGGACACCTAACCCAGACTTATCTTTGCTCCATTTCCTCCTGAGGTCATAATTCCGCAGGCTGTAGAATCCTCTGTTCCTTGGAGGCTATCAAGAAAGTTTAGTGGTGCGTCTCCATCAAATCCAATACGAAACTGAGACGGGGAATTGCTCTGCCCTGTGCAAGTAGAGGCAACAATCTGTAAGTCTCCTGAATTTGGATTTTTTTTTAAAATTTATGAATGCTCGAATCAGGTAGACCCAGGACATAATGATTTCAAAGTGTGACCTGGATTTTTTTGCTAGTGGAGCCAGAGTCTGCATCTGGCCAGTTGGATGCTATGTAGACATGAAAATTGATGCCCACGGAAACGGTTCAAGATCACGCAGTTTTGTTCGGGTGGAGTAGATGAAATATGAGCCCTGATCCTCTGATACCTTCAGAAACCATGCCACAATTGACTGTTCAGAATCCTGCCTGGGCAGCTCTAACTGTATGCTTGAGTGCATCACACCCTGCTTCTACCATGTATGGAATCATAAAAGCTACTCGGAAAGGTGATCCGAGATTACCTGCAATTTGGGCAGAGGAATTGGGGGAAGATGTGAACTTTAGATGTTGGTGGAGGTGCTGTGAAAACACTCGTTTGGTGAGTTTGGATTGGACCCTCAGAGCTTCTCAAATGAAGCTGTTGTTTAGGGCCTATCGGACGCCAGAGAATCTATTCAGGAGGCAACTTTTGGACAATATTTGCTGGAAGTGTAAATGTTCAAGAGGATCTCTAAGTCACTTGATTTGGTCCTGTCCCAAAACAATGCAGTTCTGGGAGAAGGTTTGTGAGGGATTAAGTTTGGTCTTAAACATCGCAATCCCCATGAATGCCTCATTGCTGATTTTAGGCGATGACTCTTTGCTGGAGGAAATTGACTTTGGTAACAAAGTTTGGTTGCTACGCGCATGCATGGTTGCTAAAAATTCATATTGTGGTCCTGGAAATCAAGTAATTCTTTTAACAATCATGATTCGGTTGAGGAGCTTCTTACTATTTCAACATATGAAAGAGCCATTTACAAACTAACTGGTGGTATTTACAAATGTTGGGACATTTGGAGCTGCTTTCTTGATGCCTATGGATAAATCTGAACTTTGATCTAGGATAATATATACATACCTTTGAAGACTAATGTTATGTATGATACCTATAGTCTGTGTAATGGTTTTGTAATATTAGTGTGTCTGGTGTATAGTTTCTTGCAATTGAAATGTTTGGTTCTTGTCTCCTACATTTGCTCTCTTTTTTCCTTTCTTCCTTTTCATTTTCTTTTTCTTTTTTCCCCTTCTTCCAACTTGTTCTATTTTTAATGATATTTTGAATTGGTTGTGACAAATTGATTACTTTGTTTTGACTTGGTTGACTATGTGCGGATTTAATGGATTACTACTGTTCTTATTCGTGTTTGTTAATGTGACAATAAAACGATTTAAACAGCAGAAACCCTTTACATCAATGATTCCATCTCCCGACCACACCACCCATCTCCAAAGAATGGCTTTGCAACAGTACCGGTGGAGAAGCAGCATTTGGTTGACGTATTCAGTGCAGTGTAACGCCTAGTCTGGATTGTCTGCAGGTGTGCTCTTCAGCACAGATTCTGTTGTAATTAGGACCCATCCTCATATGTATTAAACGGCACATCATGAAAGGCACATATCACAAGGGTGGTAAACTGAATGCAGTTGGCCACCTGGGCTCCTGCAGATATTCTGGCCTGCAACTCCCTACAGCCCTAGCTAGCATAGCCAATGGTGAAGCATCATGGTAGTTGTAGGCCAAAACATCTGGGCGCTGCAGGTTGCACATCTGATGAAAACAATTGTGATTTATCTTAGTATGCTGGACGCTATAGACGATTTGCCTCTTCTGCCTAAAGATGCATACATTGAGCCTCACGGTGACGGTTCCAGCTCTCAAGACATATTGATTGTGAGCGCGGACATGTTAATCCAGAGAAACAGACATACATGAAATTAAAGTGCAGCTGAGTTGGGAAAGAAAAGTTAGCTTCATGCCGTTGAGCTATTGACAGGCCTGTCATTAATATCTCTCCGGCGGGCTGCAAATAAACAGGCTCAGCGCTGGCATTTCAGGATAAAGCCGGGAATGGCTTAGTATCGAGTGAGCACGGCCCAGTCGATAGCCCAAAGAAGACAATTACAGATAATGCAAGAGCAAACCCAGTGCAAGTGAAGGCAACCAATGTGAGAAGCAAGTCCCTTAGATCAAGGGGCCTAAGTGATGATGGAAAGGATGGGGCCCACACTGCCAAGCTCCTGTTAGCTCCATCACTACTGTGTGCTTGGTATCAAAGGGTTTCCAATGTGATGATTGGTGCAAAAGAGCCTGTCCTTGCCATATCACTGGCAATTACTCTTTAAGTGTTGCACTTGAACCACTTTAGTACCTCGACAAATTCAGAGCCACATTCATTTTCAACGTCAATGCTATGAGTTTCTGGGAGTATCTAAGCAGTAAATTGATTACGTGATTTGTTGGGCTCTCTGCTGCCATTCCATAGACAAGGGTACCTACCCACTAGTAGATAGGGGGTTCAACTTTGTCCGTCAACCCAAGTCAACGGCTGTCGTCTGGCACGCCGGTGAAGCTATCGGTCCCATATACTGAACATAGAAAAGCCAATGTTCGTTACTTACTTGGCAGTCAGTCAATGCCCGGATGTGGAGGTGGCAATGACGGGCACCAGGATCATTCTAGGTAGCAGCCCTTTTTAAAGCCTTGGCATGAAGCTGGACTTGATTCTTATGGAACCCAGCATGGCTGAGCTGTAGTGCAGGAAGCAGAGTCTCATTGCCTCTGCCACTGAGGAGACATGGCACATGCTTGCCGTCACAGGACTGTGTGCGCGCAATGCGCTGCCGTGTCTCCAATCTGGATCCGCGTACGTTGGGCAGATGTAGGGTAAACATGGGTGCTATAGACATGGAGTATACTCCCATTTAAACAAAAATAACCAAATATGAGAAGCGAAGAAAGGGTGTTAAAGTGAAAGCCAGCTCCAGCGTGAGGATATTGGAACCCTTAATTCGAGTCAAAAATATTTGGAAAACGGATGCACAGTATATAAACATGATGTGCCATGGCAAGCATGGGAAAGTGCAAGCCTTGCCTCCCTCCGGTTACTTAAGAGAAAAAGGAGCCAAGCTGTATCCTTAGGCCTGCTCCAAGGAAAACTGGGATGGAGAGTAATAGGAAATACTATGACATGTATTATAAACTTACAGGTGCATTGCCCGCCTGGGCGAGAAGCAGGCGTACTTGGATTGCAAGAGAAGCATTGTATATAATATCACATGGTCACTGTAGGCATTTGCATTGCGTGCATGGGGAAGAATCATGCATACTTAGATTGCAAGAGAAGTATTTATTATAATCCCACTGGGGCACTGTAGGCATTTGTATTACCCACATGGGCGAGAATCAGACATACTTGAATTGCAAGAGAAGCACTTTATATAATCTCACGGGGGCACTGTAGGCATTTGCATTGCCTGCAAGGGTGAGAAGCACGCGTGCTTGGATTGCAAGAGCAGCATTTATTATAATCTCATGGAGGCACTGCAGGCATTTGCATTGCCTGCATGGGTGCAAAGCAGGCGTACTTGGATTGCAAGAGAGGCATTTAATATAATCTCACGGGGGCACTGTAGGCATTTGCAATGCCCGCATGGGCGAGAAGCAGGCATACTTGGATTGCAAGAGAGGCATTTATTATAATCTCACGGGGGCAATGTAGGCATTTGCATTACCTGCATGGGTGAGAAGCAGACGTGCTTGGATTGCAAGAGAGGCTTTTATTATAATCTCACAGGGCCACTGTCAGCATTTGCATTGCCTGCATGGGCGAGAAGCAGGCATACTAGGATTACAAGAGAGGCATTTATTATAATCTCACGGGGGCACTGTAGGCATTTGCATTGACTGCATGGGAGAGAAGCAGGCGTACTTGGGAGGGATGCAGGAGAAGCATTTTATATAATCTCACGGGGGCAATGTAGGCATTTGCAATGCCCACATGGGCGAGAAGCAGACGTACTTGGATTACAAGAGAGGCATTTATTATAATCTCACGGGGGCATTGTAGGCATTTGCATTACCTGCATGGGCAAGAAGCAGATGTACTTGGATTGCAAGAGAGGCATTAATTATAATCTCATGTGGACACTGTAGGCATTTGCATTAACTGCATGTGCGAGAAGCAGGCATACTTGGAGGGCACAAGAGGCCCTTGTATGTATTTCTGCAGTGATCGACCCACATAAATGAATAGCTTACCGGTTGGTTAGACCGTCAATAAACACCTTTAACAGACCACTGCCTTCATATATTTGAAAAAAAAGCATTACTCCTGCAGTCCCCGGGACAGAAGTGCTCATCAAGAATGCAAAGGAACACTTGCAGAAAATAAAGTTGCCTTTGTTCTTGTTTTGTTTTTAACACCGACCAGCAGGCATTTATCTCAGGGTGCAACCAACATGCCAGATTTGAACAGAGAGCTACTTGAAAGAGTATTGATTTTAAATGGGTCTTTCTTTTATTTCATCTGCAGCCCTAATGATGAGTATCTCGTCTCGCGCATGGTGCTTTCTTTTGTATTTTCATCCTTCTGCGCAGGCTCCCCGCAGAGCGCTTCCTGCAAGTGAAGCCTGAAAGATCATTTAACGGGAAAGTTGCTACAAGCCAACGTCTGCCTTACGCCATTTTGAACTCCCATTTTGGAATGGTTGCTTCCAGTTTTCTGCATTGCCTTTTATCCTCTCTGACTGAACGCGGTATTGGTCTCTGGGATCAAGGCCATTGCAAGTCCTTACGAGGTTGTCTTGTTTGATCGATCATGGAAGACAACTAACTGTGGATGGTACCTTTGGCATTTGTAGCGAATCGAGGTGGAAGGCCAAAATATGAATGGGTAGAGCTGAGCCAGAGTCAAGCCAGTACTTCTGGCTTGCCTCTATCAGCCAAGCCTGATCTCAGTCAGCAGATTGAGCCTGCCCACAAGAAACAGAAAAGTTTCATTTTCCCTCATTATTATAAATTTTTTGTGTGCCCCAGAAGTTGTCTTTCAAAAACAAGGTAAGGCAAGGCCCGGCCTGTGTATAGGCCAGGCACTGACACGAAACTTGAGTCAAGCTTGGGTCAGCTGATTATCCCACGTTGACATGGTCTGCATGTGTCTCGCAGCTCTAGTAGCAAAACACTGACTGAATGTGACATCACTTTTTACTGTTTTCTTTTTCTTCTTGAGCTTATTTGACAATAATGGTATGGCAATGGTACAGAGGGGTGTGTTTATATTATATTCTCCAATCCTGGCATATTTGGGGAATGTGTTCTATTTTCCTGAGGGTGCATTTCTTGGGAAATGTTGCCCCCCTGGCGGCCATTTCCCAGACGACTTTATCACTGGACACTAGCAGGGTTCCTTCCATGTGATAATGTTGGCTGGAAATGTCAACTGAGGCTGGCTAGAAATCCCACAAGTTTAATAATTGCTGGGGATTTTTCAGGAAAGTAGCAGGAGTGGCCAATACCCCGGCCTCATGCGAAGGCGATACGGCCTAGTCATGCCATTGGTCAGACACTGCTATAAGATCCAGGATCACCAGCTGACAGGCATTCATCTTGCAATATGCAGTGAGAGTCATTAGGCACCTGATGTGATGCTGCCTCGATGAGCATTGGTTGCATAGCAACGAAATATTTTAGCATGTTTGGGCAGCAGTCTATCCTTTCATTTTTCCTCTGAAACATTATTGGATTTACTTTAAAAAAAATGTAAATGTACCAAAATGATGTAGAGAATTGAAAGAACATTGTTGGCACCAAAAAGTTGGCAAGTGCTTTAAAACATACCTGACTAACATTGCTGTCTCTCGGGGGTCAAGTCCTAAAAAAAAAAAAAAGTGGGGGGACTCATTTACATACCAGTCAAATGTGGCGTCACCAGAAGATAGCATATCACGGTGCCCTCTGAAAAAAGTGTGGGGGCTTCTGAAAAAGGTGGGGGAACACTGCTTTCTCTCACACATTTCCGTTGTCCTTTAATGAGATCACCACACTGCCACGAGGCAGAAGGACGGCCTGAAAGGGGCGAAGAGGACAGTTACTGTGTGGCATTTTGGAGCAGCTGTTTCAGGAGCCCTAATCTTCTCATTAAAAAATACTGGAAAAAATCAAATCTATTGAAATTAAGTAAAGCTGCCCCAAGGAAAAGCAGAGAAAGGCAGCAAATGAAGGAGAGGCGTCAGACACAGAATGAAAAGAAGAAAAAGCAGAACCTTAGGAGGAAAGGCCACGTTTCTTGCGAAAAGCAGGAGCTGTTTGGGGGTGGGTGGTCATCTCTTGGGAAGGGAAGATTTTCTCGAGGAAGGGAGGAGTTTCCTGAGGAAGAGAGGAGTTTCTTGGGGAAGGGAGGAGTTTCTTGGGGAAGGGAGGAGTTTCTTAAGGAAGGGAGGAGTTTCTTGGGGAAGGGAGAAGTTTCTTGAGGAAGGGAGGAGTTTCTTGGGGAAGGGAGGAGTTTCTTGGGGACAGGCGGTGTGTGCCACAGCATTTGCATGGGATGAGTGCCATAGTTCGTCAGTGGCAGCATGCATGCCCGTACAGCCTCGGCTTAGGGAACCCAACTTTGGGTGGGTGTAGTGTTGTTTGCTTTGCTAGGGAGCAGGGTGCAGGTGGAAGGAATTACGTTTTTAAAAACAAAGAAGCTGATTTTAAAAATGAGTGTATGCCAAGCAGGGCGCCATGGGGGAAGGTGGTGAAGTGCAGATGTATTTATTTATTTATTGTTCATTTGTAGGCGCTTATACAGCAAGAAATTGTGTTTCAAAGCACCCACAGGGCAAAGGGGGTGGGGGAGGGGGACCATGAGATACAGGCAATAGAGTTTTGCCATATGAAAAGAGACACAAGGTAAAACAATTTGGAAATAGTTTATTGGATACCTTTGAAAATAAAAATTCATTTTTGTTGCATGAAAAAGTACAATGCTTGAAATCTTTTTTGGGTAAAACGTATTTTGCGTTTGGTGCATTTTTTGTATCTTTGTCAGTCTGCTGGCGAAACAGCGCTCCGTGTGATGCAATTTCTGCCCACCTCTAGCCCCTTCCACCAGAGGCATTGCTAGAGGTGCGGGGGGCTGAGGGGGCTATAGCCCTGGGTCTTTTGGTTGTAGCCCAGGAGCTACAACCAAAAGGTTAGCTAGCCCGAGTTCCAAAAGTCTCAACATTAGCTTAGCCCCTGACCTATTGCAGACCTAGCAACGCCCCTGCCTGCCTTCCACCACCGCCCCTCGACCGATGATGGCACGTCTTTTTTTCCAATGGGCTTCTTCTATTGGTTTTGCCTCCCTTTTGGAGGTGGTCTCCACAAGTAGCCATTCTTCTGCAGCCCCCAAACTCAGAACTTCCCATTATCTTCTCCTACCCCTCTTACATACCCACCTTCCCCGGCAAATAGTGGGACTGTCTGTCCAACTCAAGGGGAGCATTGAAGTAACTATGCCTCCCTGATTTAGCGAAGGGGTGTTAGCTAAATGATTATTACAGCACTCTCTGGTCACTGAATGCAAACCCTGTTCATTAAAGCCACCTGTTGAGACGTATTTTACACGTAAATATATTGCATTTTCACCAAACACTATTAGTGTGGGTTTTATGGAGTCCAACAACATCTAAACTAGTGTCACGTGAAATGAGCTAGTTTAAATTGGACTTTTGGGGGGCCAAAATGTGTTTGTTGGGGAAATCTGAGTCACCCCCTTTTCGTCTTTAAATGGTCACACTGGTACAACTGTGCAAAGTGTATTTTTTGCAGGGAAAAGTTAGTGCAAAGTCATTTTTGCAGTAAAAATGTGACTTTGCACTGCAAGCATATACTTTGTACAGTTTCATGAATCAGGGAGTGTTTTGGCAGTGCAATTTGAGTTTGCAGCTGTGCAACGTGACTTTGCACCTTGCAAAAAACTCCACGAATCGGGCCTTAAACTTTCATTTGATCTGCTTTGGACAAACGAAAGTGTGCATCAAGACACAGAAAATCTAACCTATGACCGACGGATTGAAGAGAAATCTTTGTAGCAGGTGCACAAACCTACCAAGCTGTCTACTGGCAAAGATAGCTGGGCTTTTTAGCATAACAGACCCGCACTGTCTACTTACTTACAGAGAATTCCACCATGTTCTGAAAAAACCTACCCATAGGGGCCCGATTCATGGAATATTTGCCTGGTTCAAAGTGAATTCGCACTTCTGAAAAGAGACTTTGCACTGCTGACAGAAACCCTGATTCATGCAACCGTGGAACGTGTATTTTTGCAATGCAACGACCGGGCAAAATCATTTTGTACTGAAAAAATGACTATGGGCCCTTAATATACGCAAATTCTCCACCTTGAGCCGGCAGTCCCGCGGACAGAGCTGGGCGCAGGACCACGCAGGGGTTCCTCAGGCAGCTTTCTTTCCCCACCTCTGGTTCATTTAAAGGATCATCAGCGGCGTCTCTGTAACTGCCGCGCGCGCGCTCCCGCAGGGGACTCTAATGATGTTGGACACAAATGCGTGAGCATCCCCTTTGGAGGGCGCATCTCGTAAGCCGCAGCCGTGCCTATAAAATCGCGGTTTATTTAGTCCTTAGGCCCAGCAGCCATCTGCAGCCCCCTCGGCTCCTGTTGTTTTTAAAGTCCTATTAAGTTCTCCCACTTCTCCTTGAAGCATTATTTTTTTCTCTTAACCGCTACAGACATCGTCCTGTCAATGTGGCTCCCGCAAAGCAAATGAGGGTTGGCAGTCTCCTTCTTCGCCTGTGTCCTGTATACACTGCGTGGTGTTTAATGTTTCCCGGCTGCCAGTGGAGTAACTTTGCTGATACTGTTGCTGACGGGGAGGGGAGCTGGGGCGGTGGACTTGATATCTAAATGAAAGGGGTCCCTGCCAAATGAGTGGGTGCCACAAAAGTTGAGGGGGACAAACATCCATGTCGCCCCACTCCCCCTACAATTCCACCAATGCTGACTGCTCAGGGCTCTTTGCTCTCTTTCCCTATCAAAACAAGAGTGAGACACCGGCACCTGTTCAGGCCCTATGGCCTCATTCATGCGATGGTGGAAGTGGCATACTTGGTACTGTTTTTGACTACCACTAGTTTTACCGCAATGGCAGATTATGGGGTCATTACGGATTTGCCAGTATTCTGCCTATAATACCGGTGGTTTACCGCAAACCTGCCTTACCAATCCGTGCGTCCGATATCCTAGTGTTACCAGGATATAACGGGTGCCGCCAATGGCAGTACGTTCTCATTAGGATGGAATGGCTTTGCCGCAATCTCCTGCACCGGTAGTACCGGTGCCAGTGATTGCCGCAATTATTTGCCCGTAGGGGCCTGACCTCCTAGTAGGTCAGGCCTGCCGGTATTTCAGTGCCCCTACCGGCAAACACAGAGTGTGTCAGTCTGATAAAAATGCCAGAGCCTGTATAGCCAGCATTTTTCCTGGCATTTTTACTGGACCGGAATACTCATAATGACCCTATATGAATTTGAAAAGCCTCCTGCTTTGACCTGGAGGAACTTGCTCTATGGAAATGGAGGTAAAGATGCATGCAGTCATATTGTGGCTCCCCAATACTGTTCGAAGACATGGGGACTACCCAAACTGTGCAGCCTTTGCGAGTTGCACCTATTACAGAGGCCACCAACAGTGTTTGAGTGTGGCAGTATGGGACTGCTGATATTGCCAAAGTTATCATAAGGGCATTGGTGTCCATTGTAATTGTAAATGGTTATTTATAACGCACTTAATACCCAGAGGTTTCTAAGCGTGGACCCAGGGATCAAACCTGTGTTGCTCCACGTTGTCTTGTTCCAAGACGGGAGCGTTGCCGCTGAGCGATCCTCAAATCCCAAAATGGCCTCTGTGCTATGCTCCGTGACTAGAGGCGTAGTCACTTTGTCTGCCATGTGAAGCGCTGTCTCAATGTTTCTAGGTAGGCACAGGTTTGCCAATATGAGTGTACCAATGCACAGCATTGCAGCACCTTGAATTAGAGGCCCTGGAACTCTAGCTGAATGTGCAGGGATTGCATGGCGTTCTCCCTACCCCATGGTTGCTTACACGTTTGTGGTCCTCACGTGTTTTGAACCACATCTCCCATGATCCTTCACCACTGACTACGCTGGCAGGGGCTGATGAAAGTGAAAAACATCAGGGAGGATGACGGCATATACTGAGTATCCATGCAACACGCCAGGACTCCATGGAAATTAGGTATATACGCCTTGCTACTTACCCAAGGCTCACATGACACTCTGTACTTGGGCTGGACTTCCAAGGGCTCCGAAGACTGAGGAAACTGTGAGTTGGTCGCTGAGACATATGCACCTAGTTCTGCATACCCTCCTACAGCCGGTGCACCTCCTGGCCGGAGCAGAGCGTCTACGTCGCCGGATTCCCACGGGGAGGTAGGCGGGACACAACAGAGCTGTCATGTCACCCTGCTGTGGTGACGAGAAACCTTCTCCAGTCTGTTAACTAAAATGATGAGGGTGGGCAGGAGAGGGCTGGACAGATCCATGCCTACTTCAGGATTGTGATGTGGAGTGGCCACCTGGATGTCTGAGATATTTTGTGGCCTGCTGGGTGGTGAGTGGTGCTGTAAACAGGTATGCGTGGGCACTGAGTTTTGAGAACGTGACTGATACCTTTACGTCATGCATGGAGTGCTGGTGTTCTAGGGTGACCATCGACAGTACGAATAAGGTACGAGCCTTGGTGGTGGTGCCAGCATCTGAGGGATATATAATCTTGGCCATAGCCTGCGTGGTACTCATGAGAAAGATCAATAAAGTAGACACTTGCATACTTACCTGGTGTCCCTTATTTCTACCGGTACCCTTGGCCATCAACTGCAGCATGGACGTGACATATTGGCGACGAGAGGTCTACGAGTCCTGCGTTAGGCGACTGCTGTGGGGGGAGTAGAAAGTTCACCAGACAACTGCCTCCCAGGCGAGGTGTCCAGTCCAGTCTAGCCTTTTGCCCTGTGTGGTGGGTATTCAGTTTTGTGTTGCCTTGTAGTGATCTATGGTACACAAGGGGGGAGCTGTTGTGTTGTGAGTGGTTAGGTTGAGTGGATATGTTGGTCAAGGGAATATGTTATTGCTGTGAGGGATTACTAATTGTGCCCCTCTTTAAGCCCCTTAAGGGGCAAGGTGTGTAGTGGTGATGTTGCCACAGCTGATGAGGTCACGTATGGAACCTTAGTGACCTCTTTTGTATACAGGTTCCATGAGAGGCAGTTTGAGAGAGAGAGCCAGCCTGTACCTGAGGACAAGAGCCAGAAAGAAGTCACTTCCGTAACCTGCCTTCAGGTCTTCGTGTCTACTTGTCTCCTGACTACATCGCTGGAAATACACCAACTTACAGCCCTGTGGAGATCACAACATGATGGTCATGAAAAAGACCTTTACCTCTCTGTGCAATCATTTACTAACAAAGAGAGCGAGGAAGAGCACCACACTACTATGAAGGCAATACCCTTTAGTTATGAAAAAGCTTTCCCTGTGTGACAAATCAACTTCCGGGGCACCAGTGGTCACGGGATGAATATCGATTTTATACCATCAATCAGCCCCACACCTCTAGTACACCAGAAGGGATCTGAACAGATTAGAAGCCCAAGCAAGTTATAATCCTCCTTGTCCAATTTTGGTTATGTGGACGGAACAGCAGGCGTATCTCTGCAATGTCGTGGATCGTTGGTTAGCAACGCAGCGAAAATACAATAAAAGAGACTGTCAAGTCAAGGTTGTATACAAATGTCTACTTTATTATTATCCTGACAGTTCTAGCACACTACCAAAATACAACCCACCCTGTAAAGGAATGTAGAGGACAGACAGTTTCAAGAAGGAAAAACAATGCACTCTGAATACTGACAGGAGGGTAGTCAATATGGTAATTAATCCCAATAGTTCAAGGATACTTGATTTCAACACAAAGGGAGCAATGGGTCATAAAATGTCACTAAGGGACTTTGGACAAGGACCAGGGGGACAGAACAACAATGTACCTTGTGCTTTTAAAGCCAAATGGGCCTTAGTGATTGGTGTAGGATAAGCCTACCTTAATGAACAAATTCTGGGTCCCCCAAAACAATTTCCTGTAAACATGTGGTCATAACCAGAGTGCTTCGCAGCAGAAAAGGTAAAGTGGTGAAAACATGTAATGCTAAGTCCCGCCCTTCTTCCTCTTTTTTGTGGATCAAAGGGTCTCTCTAGTTAATGGAGCACTCTGGCGTTCCTGATTACAGCGTCAGGTTTACCTTGAAGCTTCGGCACAAACAGAATTTCTGTCTCCTGCAAACCACATTTTCGTACCTACTGAATGGGGTTGCCCTGTGGGGGATCCCTACTGTAAACACATAAGGCCTCATTACGAGGTTGGAGGTAGCCTTGCCAGTTTTACAGGCAAGGCTACCTCCAAACTCGCATCTGGGTCGGGCACCCGCAAATGGGCAATTACCGGGCTATTCCAGCCAAGCCAGACCCAGTAATTGCCTTTTTGCAGGTGCCGGGCCCGATACATCCCCATACCCATTTGAGCCTGATAGGGCTCAATGGGAATGGGGAGGGTCGTAGCACCGATACCGTTAATAATAGTACCGGTGCTACCATCATTTCCTACTCGCGGGTGCCAGTACGGCGACCGGGTCAGACCTGGTGGCTGCAAGGGCACCAGCGAGCAGAACTCCTAGTATGGCGGTACGGTAGCAACGGTGCGGTAGCGATACCGGCGCTGTTGTTGCCTTACAGCCATACTTGTAATGAGGCCCATAGTCCCAGACATGACAGGTCACTGCCCTTGATACTGAGAGGCGGGAGCTGGCTTCGGGTTGACACAGTGCATATCAAAGGTTGTTGGGGTTTCCTGTCTCTTTTGTTAGTCCTGCGACCAGGCCCCCTGTGGTCCTTTTTGAATTAACTCTGATTAGTATGCCAAGCTGCCACAAGCAGCTACCAAAGGACAGGGCTGATCCATGGAGCCTCTGTTTGTTAATTAGGCTGGCCGTGACAGGAGGAACGTTTTGCCCTTCCATTTCTGAGATGCCTTGATGTACTATTGGCTGCCATATCCCAACTAAATATGACAGGGGGGACAGTGCATGTAGGTTGTGTTCAGCCCGAGTAAATGGGTCTCTGTATATATCGAGTGGTGAGCATAGGAAAATGTGTGCGGATTAGCCCCACACATTTTCCGGAGGTTCATCTACCATCATTCCATTTCTTTTCAAATGTTAAAAAAACGTTCAGGGGGTCGATTTACTCACACCCTGTCAAACTGACTGCTACCAACGGATGAGCTGAGTTTATTTATTTATTTATTGTTTGCTTGTTGGGTGCTTATATAATAACAATATACTGTTTCAAAGCGCCCACAGGGCACAGAGGGAGTGAGAGGGGGAAATACATTACAACATTACAACAACATATTTAAGAGCAGAGGGGGAAGATGGAGGGGAACAAACCTACTTTGCTTTGTGCAAATGTAGAAAGGTGCAGAACGTGCAAGTTCAGAAAGGAAGAGGGAAGAGGGGGTAAGTGCTGTTGAGGCCGAGCCAGTGTGTGAGCCATAGATGAAGTGCTAGGAATGTAGAGTGCTACACAGCGTGGGCTGCAGGAGGTGTAAGTGCAAGTCTCCAGAGCAGAGGGTGTGCAGATTCAAAGTGCTGTGGAAAGACAGGAGCTGGGATGCATAAGGGTCAAGGACACTGATTCAGCAACTTTTGGATTAGCAGAGGAGAGGAGGAAAGGAGGAGGAAAAGAGGAAAGTCTTAAGGAGCTTCCAGAATTTGAGAAGTTCCAGCTCGCTCAAGGTGCAGGGAAAAGGGGAGGCTATTCCAAAGGAGGGAGCCCGCAGAGGAAAGTGAGCAACCCCCTGCCCTCTGTTTAGCAAAACACTTTACACACAAAGAGTTGGTGCCAGAGGAGCGAAGTGGTCTAGAGGGAGAGTATTTAGTGAGATAAAGTTGATGGTCTGTATCCTATCTCTGTGTGTGTGTGAGACAGTTATAGTGGAAACAAATGTTCATGCTATATACTCTTATCAAAATATATGAAGCATGGGCCAACAAGACCCATAGTGGCCTTCACTGTCTAGGCCAGCCCATATTAAAGAGGATTGTAGATTGGGTGATTGTGGGGCCTACACCCACCCTCTCCACCTGCGTCAAGGGACTCTTCCAGAGATAGCAGTGGCATGATGCATCATCAAGACCCACCCGGCACCAACACCTGCAAGTACACCAGTTGCCTAAGACTGAGTGGGATGGGAGGGATATCAGGCTGTGCAGATTACTACACCTCACCATTGACTGCTTGAAAATAGTGTGGCCTGAAGCACAACACCCTAGCCCTAGCTTTGACCACTACGCTTCCCTTGTCTCTGAAACCTACAGAGTGAACCCACGCTTTGGTTTCTATGTTGACGTGTGTTTTTGTGTGGTTGTTTGTTAGTCAGTGAGTATGTATTGGAATTGTATATATGTGTGTGTGTGTGTCAGATATATATTATGCATAAAGTATCTACCTATCTACTCATCTATCGAAAGATCAATCTATCATCTGTTTATTTACATATCTACTCTTCTATTGATAGATCAATCTATCCATCGGTCTACTTATCTACTGATCTATCGAATGATCGATCTATCTATCCCTCTGTCTATCTACTTATCTATTCATCATTCGTTTGTTTGTTTGTTCGTTCGATCCCTCTATCTACTTATCTATTCATCGTTCGTTCGTTCGTTCGTTCGTTCGTTCGTTCGTTCGTTCGTTCGATTGATCCATCTGTCTATCTGCTTATCTCACTATGTCTCCACTTGAGTCCCTAAGCCTATTTGCATATTTCTATCTGTGTGTATTTAGGGGCACAGTACGCCAATCCATGGACAAGCCTTGGCACTCTGAAATGACTATGGTGGTAATTTTGTGCAGTATAAAAGCATCTTAAAATAACATAATGTAGGTGCTGGAGTTTGTAAGTGTGCTCTAAAGCAACCCCACTAAAGCCCCCCAGTACCAGCCTGCATTCTGTATCATGGCTGCCAGCAAGCTGCTCTTTCTGAAGTTTCAGCCGAGCAGCCTGTGACATTTGCATTCTCCTTGCAGCGTCCCTTAATAATTTAATTCCCATTAGAAGTGCCTGTGTTGCAGGGGGTGGGAAGATTTATAGAGAAAATTCACTCCAGGTTGGGGTTTTGTCTTTCCCTGTTTTCTTGGCATTCATCATGCATGTTTTAATTTGGATCTGAGGCTTGCCACCATCTGGTCATTATTGCAAAGAAATATTCATTTTCTCTGAGTGACACAGGCTTCATTCGTCACGGGGCTCAGTGATTGCCCCAGCTTCCCTCCCGGTAAAAAAAAGCCTAAGCCGGCACTGCCTGTAAAATCACCCCATTATGGTTAGCAAAGTTCATAACACTATGTACTTACACCTGAGAGAGTGCGCGCAGTAAAAAGAGAAAGGCTACGCGGCGTATCGTTAATCGTTTGATAATCAAATTCATCTGCATGCAGCAGCCGCTAACGAACGCAACGCAAACTGACTCCGGGAGCGCGGAGGCAGCCGGCGGAATCCAGCGCAGATGAGTTTAGCAAAGTCTTAATAAAACCGTCATGGCCTTTATGGAGGGGACCAATGATATACCTGCTCACAGTGTGGCTCGATTCATTAATGTTTCAGATGGCTGCAGGGATGTGAGGGCATTTCGTCTTAGATTTAAGGGTCCTATCATCGGAGAACGCTGCAACCTTGTGTGTGCTGTCGTGCGGCCGAAACGGGCAACGCTAGCTCGGGGTGTGGTTGCGGGCCTACTTCAGAAGTCTACAGTGAGTGCACCCAGGCAACCTTTGGCAACCCTTTCTGGATCTCTTAGCTGAATTTCAGATGAAATTCACCCATCTAGTCGTATTAGGGGATTTCAATGTAAAATTGAAAGTTCCTCGGGCACCTATTATGGATCAATTCTTTGACGGCCTTCTTGATTTAGGTTTCCATCCATTTGTGACGGACCCCACCCATTAGCTAGGGAACACACTGGATCTTCTACTGTCCAACAAGTCTGAGCTATCCACCTCCCCTACTGAGCCAATGCTTTGGTCTGACCACTACTTAGCGCCCTTTCTTCTAAAACTTCCAAGCCCTCTTCCTAAGAGCGCCCCCCGTAGAGCTCTGTGCCGTGACTGGTGCTGAGCAGACCTCAAGGCACTGGTTATCCTAGTCAACACCAAGCGCAGTCTATCCCATGAGTTTGACCTCTCTCTTCTGACTCACTGGCTGGAAGTGGCAGCAGATCAGGTGGCCCCCCTCAGGAATATCCAACTACGGAGACGACCCTCTGAGCCACAGTTCTCGGCCAAACTGAAGGCAGCTCGCCTGACGCTTAGGCAGGTTGAGCGTAAAGTATGCCGTACCTATGGAATTATTGAAAGAGCGTCCTACAGGCAATGTGTCTCTGGCTATTATGCTGCTGTCTTGGAAGCCAAAAGGGTCTTTCTCGAACAGAAAATTGATAAAGCCTTTAGTCAGCCTAGGGAGCTATTTTCTGTGGTAAGGTTGCTGTCCTCAGCCGCCAATCTGACCACTTCTGTTATTCCGACACAGGATCTCTGTGACCCACTATCAAGGTTTTCTGTCACCAAAATGTGAACTATTAGGTCTAATATTTTACTGGCCACTCAGGCTACTGCACCAGTCAGCACAGCTCCTTAGGTGGCTTTAGCTGCGTACCACCCCAAATGTCCGTCATTTCACCTATTTCGGCAGAGACGATCAGCAGGTCAATAAATCAACTTAAATCGGCAGCTCCTTTGACATCCAGTTCACTTGTCTGTGATAAATGACGTTTGCCACGGGCTAATGTCTGAGAACACTCAAGCCATCAATGTATCCTGTCAGTCGTGTCACATCCACAGAGAGCTGAAACAATCCATTGTCATTTCGTTACTTAAAAAAACTCTGGACACGTCACTCCCTTTGAATGTTCACCCTATTTCTTTGCTGCCTTTTTTTAAGCTTTTAGATGCTTTTATTTCACTGCTTCTCTCATCCTTTCTGGAAACTTAAGGATTGCTTGACCCATTTCAATTAGGATTCTGACCAGGCCAGTGCATGGAGAATGTCCTGGTATCAGTGCTGGATGGCATAGCCAGGTTGGTTGATGAGGGCGGTGTGGGGCCCTGATTTTGTTGGATCTATCAGCGGCATTTGATACCGTGGGCCACCACACCCCGATGGCCTGCCTGGCCGATGCCATTCTCTCCGACCTGGTACTAGTATGGTTTACATCATTCCTAATGGAAAGAGGCCAAGTTCTTTTACTCGCCTTTCTCTTCACCCCTCCTCCCCCTGCTCTCTTTCCTGTGGGTTCCCTCAGGGTTCTGCCTTGTCTTCTTCACTCTACAACATCTACATTCAGCCTCTTGTGTGTCTCAGCTGCTCCTTCAGCATTAGATGCTATTCATATGCAAACGACACCCAGATCCTTATCTGATTAGATCTTGTCCTGCCTTTCTCGATACTTGGCAGCCATGGGAGACTGGATGAACCACAACTAGCTGAAGCTTGATGGAGACAAGACAGAGGTTCTGGTGGTGGGTGCCCCTCCTGTTCCATCACTCTGGGTGTTCTCCTTCTGGCCACCCTCACTGGGCTGTCTTCCCACCCCTGTCACAGTTGTAAAAAATCTTGGGTTATTATTCTGATTCACTCTCTTTATGGCTCATCAGGTCTCTTCAGTCTGTAAGGCAGGGCACTCCATTTGAAGATCTTGCAAAAAGTGCTTCCTCTCATACCACCCCATCTGCGGCCCCCAGTGGTAGCATCCCTGGTCCTTAGCCGCCTGGACTATTGTAATGCGCTTTACCTGGCCCACCCTAAGGGCCTAGTTCAGTGACGGCAGCACCTTCAAAATCTCACGGTGTGAGTTGCTTCTGGTTCCCCTTATGGAGTGCATATCACCCCAATCCTGCGCCTGCCACATTAGCAACCGATGACTGCGCGAATGAACTTTAACTCTCTCTGTGTGGTCTACCAGGCACTCCTGAGTAACGGGGATAAAAGTACCTTCATGACAAATGTGCTTGTTACCTCCCTAGCCGCGAGCTTCGCTCCCGGTCTGCTGGCTTGCTCTCGGTTCGCACTTTTCGGCATTCCAGAGCGGGCAGCCGGGCCTTTTCTGTGGCCGCGGCTCAACTCTGGAATGCTCTACCTCTACCAATAAGTGGTATTACCGACCACTTGGAATTTAGACGCTCCTTGGAGACCTTTCTTTTTTAGCCAGTTTTTAATTGCCTGGCTTATGATGTTCTAGCGCCATAATACCCCCGGTTGAAAGTGCGCTTTAAAAGCTTTATTAACATAACATAACCAAGGTTGAAGGCCTGCGTCAGGAGTCTATAGAGAGTGGGTACCTTGCACCCTTTGATGCTTTGGATGGTGGTCTTAAGTGAGAAAGCTAACTCAGGCTAAGTTTGGGGACAATGGCGAGTGGCCTTCAAGGGCAATGCTAAGCAAGAGTAAGGTTGCAGGCATGCTTCAGGAGTCTATAGAGAGTGCGTACCTTGGCAACCTCTGGTGCTTTGGGCGGTGGTCTGAAGTGAGAAAGCTAATTCAGGCTAAGTTTGATGACAATGTAGAGTGGCAGTAACGGGCAATGCTAACCAAGGGTAATGTTGCAGGCCTGCTTCAGGAGTCTATAGAGAGAGCGGACCTTCGCAACCATTGGTGCTATGGACGGTGGTCTGAAGTGAGAAAGCTAACTCAGGCTAAGTTTGGGGACAATGGCGAGTGGCCTTCAAGGGCAATGCTAGGTTGCAGGCCTGCTTCAGGAGTCTATAGAGAGAGCGGACCTTCGCAACCATTGGTGCTATGGACGGTGGTCTGAAGTGAGAAAGCTAACTCAGGCTAAGTTTGATGACAATGTAGAGTGGCAGTAACCGGCAATGCTAAGCAAGAGTAAGGTTGCAGGCATGCTTCAGGAGTCTATAGAGAGTGCGTACCTTGGCAACCTCTGGTGCTTTGGGGAGTGGTCTGAAGTGGAAAAGCTTACTCAAGCTGAGTTTGAGTACAATGGAGAGTTGCCTTAATGGCAATGCTAATCCAGGGTAAGGGTGCAGGCCACTTCAAAAGTCTATAGAGGTTTTATGTGATCTTACTGACCTCAATTACAGAATGGTACATTTAATTGCGGACAAAACACTGAAAAACACCAATTTATTTTCTTTATTAATTATTTTGGGGGTCCCCACTCAAGCCCCCTTTTTTCCACACTTTTAAATCCACCCCAACCCATCCTGACCCATTTTAACCCCTTACCCCACTACCCTTTATATATTTATTTAATCTTTTCAGTGTTTTTCTGGGTTTTGTACTGCTCCTATATGTACCACTCTGTTTTGTTTCCAATACAATGTCTATATATCTCTATGGAGAGGGCATATGCTTGCAACCTTTGGTGCTTTGGAGGGTGGTCTCAGGTGGAAAAGCTAACTCAGGCTAAGTTTACAAGCCTGCATCTGTAGTCTATAAAGGGTGTGAACCAGGCAACTTTGAGTACAATGCCCTAACAGGCAATGCTAGCTGACCGGCAACCTTTGTCATGTAGCGTCTTACAAACTCTACAAATAAATGACATACGCTTGACATCAGTCTTCAGAAAGACGTTGGTCAGTGTATACTCACTCAGATTCTCAATCCAGTCCTGCTTACAGAGAACTTGTATTCTTTCCTACAAGAGCCTTACTGAAACCCTCACTCGGCTATTTTGGAGCTGAAGTGTTGTCTACCGGTACCCTCCTTGAAGTGTTCTGCCAGGATTCTCTCTAAGATTCTAAGATTGGTGAGCCTGCAGACCTTTCTCATTGCAGAGGCCTGCCCTGCTGGGAAGCCGCTTATGCTTTTGATTTAAACCTGGTTTGCATTTGAAGAGCTTGAGGAAATCTTTTCTGTCAATTCCTGTTGCCGAAATCATGGTATACCCATATTCAATGGTGCCCTTTATTTGAGGAAAGCCTTGTAGTCTGGAAGATATCCATCAGGTGAAAATCTGGTACTGCATAGTGCCTACAAACCAAGAGTATGCACCAAAGCTCTCCCGGTAAAGGAGCAGCTGCAACACACATCACTTGCAATGTGAACTCCTTATGTCCTAAGGAGCGCCTTGCAGCCTTGTCGGTATTGCCTTTGACCATTGACTCACATTTTGGTAACTCGGCACAAAGTCATTCAAAGTGCCTGGGAACATGTTAGTAAGTGCCTGTCTCGTCCATGGACTAGTGAAAGCCTTAGACTCTGACCTGTGAGTACTCTGTGTCTTTGTACATGACCATGTTGACTCCATCACCCTGCTTCCCTCTCTCCCAACCCTCACGGAAAACCCTACAGCACTTTTACGTTGCCCCTCCATCTTTAAGTCAGCACTTCCTCCGCCATCCTGTTCCTATGTCATTCTTTCCTGTCCTCGTCCCTGGTTCATGTTTCCACCTTCCGCTGCAATATCTGGTCTTCAAGTCACATTCTCTCACCCCATCATCAAGGGCCCATGTCCTCTGCTCTGTTAACAATGTTACATTTTGTACGTGTTTTTGTGCCAAAAACGCATTGTTTTCCTGTGATTTATATACATGAATAAATAAATAAATAAATACCAACACTTACTGTGGAGGATTCCACAATGGAACCTGCAACCTTCCCATGTCCTCAGTTGTACATGTAGCAAGCATTGTGCTTTACACAACAGTGCCAGAACCGAGTAAAAGGCAATGCTGCCCTCGCGGGCGTTTTTTTTTTCTTTTTCTTTTTTTCGCACAACAAAATGAGCCAGGGCTCATCAAGGGGGTCTGGCCTAACTGCAGGGGTCCTGCGGGCCCGTCATGCCACGCCCCCCTGACGAGCCCCGGCTCAATGGGCTACTGGCACCCCTGCCAGGCAACCACCTTTTGTAGTGATCAACACCCTCTCCCCTTTGGGGAGAGGGTGTTGATCTCTGCATTTATATTCAATAGGCTTGCCTGGCAGGGGACAGGGCCTCGCCTATTCAGCCTTAATGGTGGCGCTGCCCCTTGCCAGCTGGTAGGGGCAGCGTCACCATTAAGGCTGAAAGGGTGAGGCCTCTGGAAGCTGAGGCCGTTTCCGTGAAAACTGAAACTCCACGAGTTTCAGTCTCCAGGAAAACGGCCTCAGCTTCCAGCGGCCTCACGTTTTCTCCATAATGGCGGCGCCGGCCCACAGGCTTCTCCTGCTTAAAGGGATGCCTCGCAGGTGCGGCGCCACCATTACGGCTGAAAGGCATTTTTTTCTGGAGCCTGAAGCTTTTGCACACGAGCGAGTGCAGTGGCCGGGGCTGGCAGGGGAGATTAGTGGGCCCCACAGGGCCCCACCAGGCCCCGTCCCACTTAAAGCCCTGGCCGGCGGTAAAAGGAAATGTTACTGTTGTGGGCGCTTATTTTTCTTTCTTTTTTTTAAAGTATTCATCTGATCGGATGGCCACTACCAGCCCTGCCCCCTCTAGACCACGCCCCCTCTGCCCCCCAACTCCTCCCCCACCCCGGCACTTGTGGGATCCCCCACCACATTTTTTCCATTTCCACCACTGGTAATAACAACACCTAATAATACATGACTACAGGTTTATTTTCCTGAGCCCTGAAAATGACAGAGACATGAAACATGCAAAGACAAGCTCTCTGCATGCTTTTCCGCATGTGTCATTTTCATGGCTATTCCCTTAATGGAGTGCGGGCAGTGGGATTTCCCCTCTTTTCCCCATCTCGATTCAGGGTCTCGGCAGACATCTGCCCTCCACACCCCGATTTTCATTTTATTGAGGAAAGACAGACTGGGTTCCCTATCGGTTCTGATCAATCTTTGCATTGTATAAGAGCAAGTAGTCCATAGAGATCTGGTGTGATGATGCAGGTATGTTCTTACCTTGCGGGCAATAGGGCAACGCCCAAAATATGAACTCAAAATACAAGTATGGCCCTGTTTTTTGATTAAAGTGGGCCACTTTTTTTGGCCAATGTGGGCCAGTTTGATGAGTTACTTCGCTATACGGCTAGTAGTTTTGACCATCGTTGCTGAATAAATATTCTTGAACTTGCATCACATGTAACAAAAAACTACCCCTTGGGTACTATTCAAACAGTCTGTCCCAAAAGGAATGAATTGCCATTTTCAACTGTGGGCCACTTTTTCATCGGTGCCCGAGACAATTTTACGCCCCAGTCCGAACCTAGTTACAACTGGTTGGATTCTGGCGTGAAGTGAAATATCGCAACGGCTATTATTATTCTTTGTTCTGAGCTTCCTGGTGGAAAAGGCCCCCTCCACTGCTGCTATCTGTGCATCAGTTGGCAAAGCCAGCCCTCTGGCTCCCAGCATGGGTGAGCACATCAAAACAATATGCTGGTGACAATTAGCCTGCAACATTTACAGGTCAATAAGACGTAAGAATGAACTTAGAATGGAATTTCAGTGGTGGAGCAAAGGCGCGCAAGAGGTACCCTGCCACTGTTCAAAAGAAAGAAGCAAATGGGTAGTGTGGAAAACTGGGTTACTCCCCTGTATTGTGTCATTTTTGTATAGAAAACAACATAAGAGCTAAAGGCCAAATACTTTTCACACATCTATAATTAAGAAGTTACTTTTCAACAATTTTTTCTCCTGGAATTAAAAGGATATGGGCTCCGCCTCGCTAGTACTTCAAGGCGTCTGGAAGTAGAGTTGTTGCTAGGGGGAGGGGTGGTGAGGTGGCTAGCACAGGGGGAGCACCCTGGTCTTGGAAGCAAGACCACGCAGAGCACCAGAGGTTCAAATCCCGGATCCACGCTTAGAAACCAAATTCAGGTATGGTATTAGGTGCCATATTAAAAAAAAAGCAATTCAATTAAGTAAATAAATATAACCCCAGATAGAATCTCAGGGGCTACAACCAAAAGGCTAGCTAGCCCCGAGCGCCGACGAACAGTCCCATAATTAGCATAGCACCCGGATCTTTTCCGGACCTAGCAACACCCATTTTTCCAACGCCCACAGCAAACCTTCACATCATGGCTCTCAGGATGTTTTATACTACAACTCCCATTAACCCTAACCATCATATTCAATGGGAAGGGAGTATGGGAGTCGTAGTCCCAAACATCGGGAGAGCCTAGATGAATGTAGGAGGCAGGCCCGCATGTAAGAATATGCCGTAAACGCGGGCTAAGCCAACAGTGCCTTCACCAGTGCAGTCCAGGAAAATGTATACAAGGTAGTTAATGAAGAAATCAGCTATCAGTGGAAGGAATTTTTAAAAAAATGTAACATATTTTTTACAAGTAATTTGTTTGTGGTTCATTGCCTGCAAATGATCAGTCTTCCTCCCCGGCTGTTGACGCGTTACAACAAGCAAACAAAAATATAAATCTATACATTCAGAGAAAGCAGTGATTTTGGTGGAAGCCCAGGATAGGAAGTACTCACTTAAACCAGGGCCTGGCATTTGGAGGGATCCTGAATGTTGAATGCAGGAAAGCCTGACGCTAACAGAGACTTTTATTCGCCACAACAGGCTCTTTCCCGTCTAACAGGTGCGCGCTAATTGTGTAGAAGCCGCTCTCACCAGTGCCAGCGCTCATCAAGACAAAGCCGCCGTCCCCGTTCCGTTAGCAAGAAGAGCTCCAGGGACGCCTCGCAGCGGAATCCAGGACAGCGAAAAGTTACGAAAAGTCGCAGATGTTTACAATGCAGTAAGAAAATGGCGCCTTCCTATTTAATGATGGCACAAAGTGTTATTTTGTTTCTTTGGAATTCATTTTATGACACTGTCTGCATGAGCAACATCTGTTCGCTCACATCTAGGCCCACAATTTGAATAAATTATAATTATCTGGCAGCGTCGCATTATTAATGGGTTTGAGTTATAGACGACTCTCTCGTTTAATAATATCTTGCGCTTGGCATCCCTCCCGGCACGCTCTTTCTACTTGTTCCCGGTTTATTTGTTGCTTTTCTCCTTCCTTGAGACGCCTTTGCTTGCAGTTTGCGGCCCATTCAATCTGAGCGTGCCGCTGCGCGCGGATTTCATGGGATTTGCCTTCCAAAATTCATAATTTAGCTTTTCAATCAAGAAGTGGGAATTTTATTGGCAGGCCTTGACTGCTCATCACTTTCTTGGAGTATTATTTCTGAATTTGTAAAGCGCGGCTAAGACCCGAGGGTACTATGTATAGACATTTGCATGTATTGCAAGAATCTTCTGCCACCAACAGCCAGGGCGCTCTCCTGCACCTCCCTCTCATACAAGGGGCAGGCTTTATGAACTTCATTAGGCCTGTACCCTCACAGGTAATGGTGCGGCACGCCTTTGAGGGAGCCTAATGTAGGCCGTTCATCAAAACGCGTATGCGCGTATAAATAGAACAACCCACCCTCACCCCCCAAGATAAATCATGGGGATCAGAGGCATTGTACATTGCTTTCACTCTAAGATGCTGCTTCTAATGACACCACTTAGCTCCCCTAGCAGGGACCATGGCAATGCGCTGCTGCGCATGCGCGCGTTGCCCTACAAAATGCGTGCTCATTATTTCCCCATTAAAGGAGACCTCACATGCTTTTTTCATGTTACATGTAAGCGAGTTCGCACTGGTCGATTTGACTGTGACACCATGAGGGGGGGCTCATCAACAGACGCAATGGGATGTGATGTCACCAGAAATTAGCATATCAGGGTGAAATATGCACATTTCATTAAATTGGCTTTTCATAACCACCCAAATTTCGGACGAAATGGCATTTGCCTTTCATAAAATCAACACACACAAAACCAAGAGGGGTTATTTTCTTCTAATAGTGCTTTTAAAACCGTTGAATTGTGTGCATGTTTTAAACTCCAAGCACCAATACAAATGTTTTCCCTGGAACTTGCAGTACCGAAATGGGAAATTTCACCTTTAGTTGTTGGTTATTTTTCATCACGTTATGTAGTGCAGTGGTGAAGTGTCCGGCCAGCAAACCTGACGACTGAGGGCAGCTTTATTTCATGAATTCAAAGAGCATTCAATGTTTCTCATTTTAGCTGTAGGCGACTGACTCCACCCTCTGAAAAAAGTGAGTGGACTTTGTCCACCCTCATGTACCCCCAACTTGAGCCCCGGGTACCAGTCTGCGTATGATTGCGAAGGCACTGTCTCATCAGATCTTTTTAAAGACAGTTTTAATGACACATTAACACTCAGCCCCTATCAATACCCAGCAAAATAAATGTTTTTCCAGTCCAATAGCTGATCCTGCTAGTGTTCTGTACTCACCAGGTCACTATACCATTTCACTGCTGTCACAGGCATAACCCTAACGACACAGTGGGCGCACTTAATGATTTCCCTAGAGAAATCGTGTATCCTCTTTTGTTCGAATTTTGCGATTTTAATTTTCTGTGTTTTTATTGCTGTAAAAAGTATGGATTGTTTTTGGTAATGTCTACTGCTTTTAAGGTTCATTGTTAACTGGAATAAAGCTTCATATGATGCTTGATTTCATCAACAACTGGCCGTCGCAGTGTGGATCTCACCTCAATATGCCAACATCACGTGAGCCCCCATGCAATACCCTATAAAACCTAGCCAATTCTATCTGAACAGTCACTCAATAGCCTAACAGTAATACAGGCAAAAACCCTGTGCACCAAAATTCAATATCCTCTCCAACCTAGTCAATACTGAGAGAAGGTGCCAGCGAGTCAAGATCCCAGCAATGAGGGCTGAAACTCATGGTATAAGCCTGCATTGTCCCGGGAGGATAGCTCAGCGGCAACATGCTCGCCTTGGAAACAAGACAACACAAAGCAACACAGGTTCGATCCCTGGGTCCACGCTTAGAAACCTCTAGGTATTAAGCGCATTATAAATATGCAATTTAGCCATATTCCTGTAACAGCGCCTCAATGCCCCCAGGCTGTGTGAGCGCCTTAAAAATACAAAAAAAATAAAACAGTTTCCTTCCCCTGGTCCGACCTGGGCCTCGGCAGTCTTTCCCATCCACTCCCCCCATCTGCTCTGTTCCATGTGCCACCCTCTCTTGCCCTCCCCTACTCACAGGCTCACCCTCACTTACCTGCTCATTTGGTCTACACTTCCGGTTCTTTCCCTGACCTCACCTCGCATATCAATCATAGAAATAGAAGATAGGCTGCGTCTGCAGCCGGCCTGCTCGTTCTGTCATAAGCTATGCTGCCACCCGCGTGCACACTTTGTGGGTACATTCTTTTTCACCTCAAGGATTAGCTACGGGGTCCTAACAGCGATAATGCCGACGTTGGCAGGCTAATTCTACAGTAACGGCACTGGGGCCTGGTGTTAAATAAAACCTGGTCCGCAGGACGTTACCAGCCAATCCAGCCGGTCATTGCAGATATTATTGCATAATTCTGCAAATAGACAATACTGTGTCAGCATTCACTCAGCACCCCAACAACACCAAGTCGAAGCCCGTACAACATTAAATTCCTTAAAAACCTAGTTACTGCTATGTGAATAGCTCCCCAACAGTAGCAGGTAAAACCATATGAACCAAATTCAATACCCCACAACCAATCACCCCATAGTCTGTGAAAATGGACTCAACAAACAGTAGCCAGCCAACAACATGTGAATCCCGCGTCATTACCCCGTAACCTGCTAGACAATAAAATGTGCACTCACTCAGCAGCGCAACAGTGCGAACCGAACACCCAGTGAACCCCAATTCACCAGCCCATAAACACCCAGTCAGGGGCATGTGAAGACACCTTCATCTCCACACTCTGGTCTTGCAAAGAAGACTACACAGGGCAGAGCGGGTTTGGTCCCCAGTCCCGGTCCCGCGCTTCCAGGCTGGAGGCCGGCATCGAAGGCAATGTAGGAAACCAATGTAACTTCCATTTGATCCCATCAGCAATCATCACATACTGTGTGGCAGCTACTGCTGGAAGTGGTAATACTTCCAGTAGTGGTAGTATTCCTACCAGCAACACTGGTAGGAATACTATTGCGTCTAAGTATACTACGTCTGGTGGTAGCATTAATAAGTAGACGTTGGAATACTCTTGATAGCAGCTGTACTATTGTGTATAGCAATGATAATGATGAGTTATTTGTATAGCGCCTTAATCCAAAGCGCTTTGCAAAGCACATATTTACATATAATATCACCCAACCGAAATTGGTACTCATTTATCGGCCTCGGAAGGATGAGTTGGCCTTGCCAAGATTCGAACCGGCAAGCAGCAGCGAGCACTCAACCCACTGAGCTATCTTACCGACATATAGTAGTGTTGTTAGTACTACTAATAGTAGCACTGTTACATACCATACTAACACTATTGGTAAGGCAGGATTAGTAGGTCAATAAACTTGTTTGTGTGAAATAAAAAGGAATAGCAACCTTTTATTTTGCTAGTTTGCAGCTATGGTGGAAATGCTGACTGCTTTTCCTCCCCGCCTGTGATGTCGCTTCCTCTTTAAGAGCTTGAAAGCAGCTCACAAAATGGCGAAACAAAACTGCAGCAAGAAATAATGCTTACAGAAATGTAATGTATATATAATAATAATATAATTGGTTATTTATAACATGCTTAATACCCAGAGGTTTCCAATCGAACCTGGGTTGCTCTGAGTCATCTTGCTTCCAAGTCTAGTGCGTTGCCCCGGAGCTATCCTCCCGAGACAATGTAGATCGGGTTGCCTTATTTTTCCCTGGAAAAAAGGGCAGAAGATAGCACATTAGCAGCTGGAACAGCGTAACATATTTTGGCAAAAACTGAATATCCCTTTATGGACAATTTTCCCACCCAAAGTGTGCTATTTAGGGCAGAGCACTGTAGATTAAGAGGAGCCCTGAAATACCGATCGGACACGGAATCCATTTGGCTTTCACAAATTCAGATAATATAGTTCTGAGGGTCGGCGATTGACGAAGCCTCGCTATCCACGCTTTTAATGTGTGGCCATGAAAGAAATACCTGCAAAGCGCTGTCTATAGGTTACTTTCAGCCATATTGGTTGCTATCGCCAGCTTTTCAAAGGAACTGTTAAGCCTCATTCCAGCGTAGCATGAAAGGCTAGCTTTCAAAAGCCCCCATTTGCGTTTCGCCCCCTTCCTGTGCCCGATAATATTGCACCACGAGGACGCCAGAGATACGGCCACAAAGCCGCCAAAACACATTTCGCTTCCTGGCTGCGGCCCTTTTGTCGGTGGGAGCGACAGCGCGGGCTCAGGCATTTGCTGCATTTCCGAACATTAAAAATTGGATTTTACCGAACAACAGAAGAATTATGGGTCCCATCTCAGTAACCTGCCCTTTGATGGGGCGTGTGCAAAGTGCCGTGCCGGTGTCAAATCCGGTGGCAGAATCGGGCGACCTCTTTTAAGTACATGTGAACCGCGTAATGAAACATACCTCTGTAAAGCTCTCCGTTGTGTATCTGTACTGTTGTTTACCTCTGTAAAGCTCTCCGTTGTGTATCTGTACTGTTGTTTACCTCTGTAAAGCACTCCGTTGTGTATCTGTATTGCTGAATTACTCTGTAAAGCGCTCTGTTGTGTATCTGTATTGTTGTATGCCTCTATAAAGAGCTCCGTTGTGTATCTGTATTGGTTATACCTCTATAAAGCGCTCTGTTGTGTATCTGTATTGTTGTATGCCTCTATAAAGAGCTCCGTTGTGTATCTGTATTGGTTATACCTATGTAAAGCGCTCCGTTGTGTATCTGTATTGGTTATACCTCTGTAAAGCACTCCGTTGTGTATCTGTATTGTTGTATACCTCGGTAAAGCGCTCAGTTGCTTCTCGAAGATCGGTCCATGCTCAATAAATACCATAATAATAATAATAAATAATAATAATAAAAATAATAAGCCGCCCGTGTACAGACATTTACTGTCTCGCACTGGTTGGTGGATACGTTGGGTTGGTTTGTGCATCGATTTTCCTCATCTGAATGGTGGTTAATATAACTATGGGTTATATCGCGTGCGTAACTGCCTTGCAGTGGAAGATGGAGGCGCCGCTGTTTAGTAATACTCAACCTAAACAGATAGTACATTCAGATGTGTGGTACAGACCAGAGGCGTTTCTAGGGGTTGGGGGGCTGAGGAGGCTATAGCCCCGGGTCTTTTTTTTTGTAGCCCCCGATAGAAGCTCAGGGACTACAACCAAAAGGCAATAGCTAGCCCCGAATCCCACCAGTATCGACATTAGCGTAGCCCCTGATCTTTTCGATACCTAGCAACACCCCTGGTACAGACACTATGATAGAGGTGTATGGTACAGTACGCTACAATACAATCAAATCATGAAAGCGTGATAAGATAACCGTGTCATGGTGGGTAGGCATTTTACGCACTGTAAGCCATGTGCTAAAGGGATGCCAGCAGGCAAGTGCAGTGCCAGCGGCTTCTGACCCACCATTGGTGCAAATTATGTGACTTCCATCAGAATTTCAATTTGAAAGATTCCAAGTCAGAAGCCGTGTAGAAGAGGCGAGTCTTCAATACCCAGTAGCGTTTCAGGAAGGTGGCTTGGAGTCGTAGGTGGGATGATAAAGAGTTCCCCAGAGTTGAACATTGGATGTGTAGTGTTCGTTCTTCCTTCAAAACGTTCCATCTTTTCACGTTTTTGGCCAGAAAGTAGATTGATAGGGAATGATTTCAGGTGATGGGTCGGTGATCAATGGGACCTCTGTTTGAGCCTCTGTTTGGACCTTTGCAGCTATGAGAACTGAGACGCAGGAAGATACAGTGACCTGCTTAGAATCCCAATAGTTTTATATCCGGCGGGCAAGCCAGGATTAGATGTCAGGTCTTCTGCTTCCCTAGAGGGCAGCTTAAGCACTAAGTCTTATTGCCCAGATAGCAATCTAAGACCTGATGAAAACAGCAGCACCTCTAATGTTGGTTGTCCTCAATCTATGTATTGTCTCTAGTGACTGTTCCATTTGGCCCCCTCCACAACCTGGTCAGAATATCACTCGAACGCACCCAATTGCAAGAAGCTCACTGCGTGCCGTCAAATCTGATTTCCTATCTATTGTACAGTCTTTTTGTGATCAAAAGAGCATTGTTCTTCCTGTATATAAATACAAATAAATAAAAATAATTAAATAAATACATATATATACATAAAGAAACAAATACATTCAGTATGCTACTGTAGGGTGATTACAGACTGAAACTGTCTGTTTTCTCCCACTTTGGTCTTGGTGAAATGAGGAGATGCTTTATATCAACATGATCTATAGAGATGACAATTTAGAGCAGGGGTCATCAAGCTGCGGCTCGCTAGATGTTTTGGCTTCCTATGATCCTGTTGCTTCACTGTGTTAGCTACGGCTGATGGGGGTCGTAGTCCAAACAAGGGAATGTGGGTAGGCACCACTGTACTTTCAATCAATAAATAAGTATGAATTCAAGGTTGTGATGGTAAAAGGAGCTGCATATCCTCAAAGCGTGCCCCACAAAAGACACTCAACTAGAAATCCAAATCAAGACCTAGGCAACCTGCCATCGGTGAGGATAGCATACCCTATAACCACCTGGTTAAATAATTAATGCAGATCCTAGGGTCGTAGTCCAAACCATCAGGATAGCCAAATATTTAAGCCTCTTGATCTAGAGTTTATCCATCATTTCCCAAGTCCTAAAGCCACGTCAAAACACTTTAATTTTATGAAGGACAGTATGGACGTTGTGGTGCAGAACAGACCCTATGTCTTTGTGGAACGGCACCAGATAGAAAGTGCTGAGCAGGATTTCAGAGAATCCCTAGGGTGGAAGGAAATGCAAATACTGCACCAGTTGGTCAGTCCACCGACAACTGCCGCATGGACTCTGAATGAAGGCTGATCTGCCATGGGTTTGCCCTCATAGGAACCCTTCACAACATCCTCCACTGAGCTCATTCTACAGCAAATATCTGACAGACATCAGAAAGTGTTGCTCTTGCTAGAGAGAGAGCTGAAGATGCCATCTGAATGAATGGCCTGGAGCTCTGTCTTCAATGATTTCCACCCAGAAACGAGACAAAAGGAGTAGGAGTGAGTACTCAGACATTGAATGAAGAACTCATCATGCAATTGTTAACGATTCAAGTGAATGTCCAGAAAAGTAACATAATGTGAGGATACAGGATTAGGATACAGGAATAGACAATGTCGGACTACACTGAGCAATCACGGGCAGGGCACTGGCGTGGCTTACCTCATTCCGTTCAAGGGGCCATCACAAGTGCAATCTCCGCCACCTCACTCTCTAACTGAGGCATCCCCTAGGGCTCTATCTTATCGCCATAGTACCTCAACATCTACCTAGCCCCTCTTGCCCACCTGATCTCTACCTTCTCCCATTTCCATGCAGGCGACACACAGCTCTCTTGCAAGCTGCCATCTGCTACCCCTCTGCTTCCTCCCTCATACCTGACTGCCTGACTGCTATTCCGGCATGGTGCTCTGCCAATGATCACTGCCTTAATGCCAGTAAAACCGAGAGCCTTCTCATGGGGACGCCTGCTCCTTGTGTCCTCCACACTCTTGGCCTGACTCCTTGGGAACCTCCCCTCACGGGAGGCAAAAAACCTTGGGATCATCATTGACTCCTCTCTCCACACATCACGGACCTTGCCAAGAAGTCCAACATTCAGCTCCATCTCTTCAGGGGTATTCTACCTTTTCTCACCTTCCCCCAGAGGCTTAACGTCTCCAGATCCCTGGTTCTGTCTAGGCTGGACTACTGCAACAGCCTCCTCCACAATCTGCCTCTTTCCTCCCTTCATCCCCTTCAGCTAATCCAGAGATGGACTGCAAGACTTATCCTAGGCTGCAAGCCCCGGGACCGCATCTCTCCAGCCCTGCAATATCTCCATTGGCTCCCGGGGACCGCAAGGATTACATTCAAGACCCTTTGCATCATCCACAAGGCTGTCTGGGACTTGGGACCGCTCTACATCCAGCTATCCCTCCCTAAGTACCTCCGGGCTAGAGTTCTTCGGTCCTCTGGCTCCAACTCTCTGATGGTCAAACGTTTCTCCAAGCAGAGAGTGGGAGGTAGATCCTTCTCCTTGGCTGGTTCCTCCCATGCAACGGCCTCCCTGCTCCCCTCAGACTTGAGCCGGATCATCTTTAGTTCCGGAAACTTCTCAAGACTTTCCTTATCTCCTCTTCTTTCCCTCTCCCCCTCCATCTGCTGCTGCGACTGGCTCCTGGTCCCTTCAGGGTCATACAGGGGCCAGGCCACCCCTTACCAGTCGCCCCAGCATCCCTTGCCAGCACTTGCCTTTGGGCTCCCTTACTAGCCCAACCTGGTCCTCCCTGTCCACTGTACTCATCCTCTCTTCCGCCTCTTTCCCCTTGCAAAAAGGCCCACCTAGGACTTTGCCCGCCTACTCCTGCACATCTCCCTCCAAACCCCCCACCCCGCACTGGCCACCGTGTCATGCACTTGCACAGTAGGATTGTCACAAGGCCAATATAATCGTTTCTGTTGTTCTACTTGTGTTGTTCTCATTTCACTCTACCCCCTTCTTGTCTTGTGGCGCCTGGAAACACTTGTGTATAGGTGGAATACAAATGTTCAATAAATAAATAAATAAATAAATAAATAAATAAATAAATCACTGCTGAACCAGACATTCATGTTACTGTGACTATCAATGTCAAGATAACTTGCCTATCTGACAAGAAACATCTACTCACACACAGGTGGATGGGACTTTATTGTGTATTAAAAAGTGAGCAATCAAATACCTAAAACAATTTTCAGATGTGTTTTCTTTGCAAATTGGCCAAAAAATATGAAAGACTCTGGCCAAATTATCCACTCCTTTGTTTCCACCATGAACGCGTCACAACTCACTTGGCACAGACCTTCCCCACAAAGAGAATACAGGGAAGGGAGCACTGGCCCAGCAGGTGAGCACCCAGAGGCTAGTACAGTGTGCAACCAGCAGAGACTAACAAGGAAATACTGCCCCATCAGCAGAACACTAACAAGGAAATACTGCCCCACCAGCAGAAGACTAAGAAGAAATACTGCCCCACCAGCAGACACTAACAAGAAAACACTGCCACACCAGCATACCACTAACAAGGAAAAACGGCCACACCAGCAGAACACTAACCAGGAAATACTGCCCCACCAGCAGAACACTAACAAGAAAATACTGCCCCACCAGCAGAACACTATCAAGGAAATACTGCCCCACCAGCAGAAGACTACGAAGGAAATACTGCCCCACCAGCAGACACTAACAAGAAAACACTGCCACACCAGCATACCACTAACAAGGAAAAACTGCCACACCAGCAGAACACTAACCAGGAAATACTGCCCCACCAGCAGAACACTAACAAGAAAATACTGCCCCACCAGCAGAACACTAACAAGGAAATACTGCCCCACCAGCAGACACCTACAAGGAAATACTGCTCCACCAGGAGAACACTATCAAGAAAATACTGCCACATCAGCAGAACACTAACAAGGACATACTGCCCCACCAGGAGAACACTATCAAGAAAATACTGCCACACCAGCAGAACACTAACAAGGAAATACTTCCTCACCAGCAGAAAACTATCAACGAAATACTGCCCCATCAGAAGAACACTAACAAGGAAATACTGCCCTACCAGCAGACACTAACAAGAAAATACTGCCTCACCAGAAGAACACTAACAAGGAAATACTGCCCCACCAGCAGACACTAAAAATAAATTACTGCCACACCAGCAGAACACTACAAGGAAATACTGCCCCACCGGCAGACACTAACAAGAAAATACTGCTCCACCAGCAGACACTAACAAGTAAATACTGCTCCGCCAGGAGAACACTATCAAGAAAATACTGCCACACCAGCAGAACACTAACAAGGAAATTCTGCCCCACCAGCAGAAAACTATCAACGAAATACTGCCCCACCCGAAGAACACTAACAAGGAAATACTGCCCTGCCAACAGACACTAACAAGAAAATAATGCCTCGCCAGCAGAACACTAACAAGGAAATACTGTCCAACCAGCAGAACACTAACAAGGAAATACTGCCCCACCAGCAGACACTAACATGAAATTACTGCCACACCAGCAGAACACTAACAAGGAAATACTGCCCCACAAGCAGAACACTTACAAGGAAATACTGCCCCACCAGCACACAACTATCAAGGAAATACAGTCCCACAGGCAGAACACTAACAAGGAAATACTAACAATGAAATATTGCCCCACCAGCAGACACTAAAAATAAATTACTGCCACACCAGCAGAACACTACAAGGAAATACTGCCCCACCAGCAGACACTAACAAGTAAATACTACCCCTCTGGCAGAACACTAAGATTGATTGAAGCACTTAAATATATAGGATAATGACCAGGCAGCAGGACACTATTGGGAACAAATGGTCCCATGAACAGGACACCAACCTCGAAGTACATCCCCACCATCACAGCAGAGAGCAGGGGGTACCACTCTCCCACAAGAAGGCCAGGGACCAGCCTCAAAACACTGGCTAGCAGCAGGACACCAGAGGCCAGCCTCAAAACACTGACAGGCAGCAGGACACTGATCACAAAGTACTGGCTTACCAGCAATACACTGACAAGGAGGTACTACTGTCCCCCAAGAAGACCAGGGACCAGCCCCAAAGCACTGACAGGCAGCAGGACACTGATTACAAAGTACTGGCTTACCAGCAGTACACTGACAATGCAATGCTACTGTCCTTCAAGAAGACAAGAGATTAACCTCAAAACACTAACCGGCAGCAGGACACTGATCACAAAGTACTGGCTTACCAGCAGTACACTGACAATGTGATACTACTGTCCTTCAAGAAGACAAGAGATTAGCCTCAAAACACTGACAGGCAGCAGGACACTGATCACAAAGTACTGGCTTACCAGCAATACATTGACAATGCAATGCTACTGTCCTTCAAGAAGACAAGAGATTCACCTCAAAACACTGACCGGCAGCAGGACACTGATTACAAAGTACTGGCTTACCAGCAGTACACTGACAATGCAATGCTACTGTCCTTCAAGAAGACAAGAGATTAACCTCAAAACACTAACCGGCAGCAGGACACTGATCACAAAGTACTGGCTTACCAGCAGTACACTGACAATGTGATACTACTGTCCTTCAAGAAGACAAGAGATTAGCCTCAAAACACTGACAGGCAGCAGGACACTGATCACAAAGTACTGGCTTACCAGCAATACACTGACAAGGAGGTACTACTGTCCCCCAAGAAGACAGGGACCAGCCCCAAAACACTGAAAGGCAGCAGGACACTGATCACAAAGTACTGGCTTACCAGCAATACATTGACAATGCAATGCTACTGTCCATCAAGAAGACAAGAGATTCACCTCAAAACACTGACCGGCAGCAGGACACTGATCACAAAGTACTGGCTTACCAGCAGTACACTGACAAGGAGGTACTACTGTCCCTCAAGAAGACCAGGGACCAGCCTCAACTATTGACAGGCAGCAGGACACTGATCACAAAGTACTGGCTTAACAGCAATACACTGACAAGGAGGTACTACTGGCCCTCAAGAAGACAAGAGATTAACCTCAAAACACTGACAGGCAGCAGGACGCTGATCACAAAGTACTGGCTTACCAGCAATACAATAACACACATGTACTGTTCCATCAGCAGACCAAGGATCCATCAGCAGACCAAGGAATACGTGTTTTTATGGAAAATATGAGAGTTAAGAAATGCGTATTTGCTTTTGACTAGTTCATATCAACCAAAAATATTACCAATTTTGCTTTGTGGTAAAATGGCATTTATTTTATATTTTCAATTCATCACTATAGCAGAGGATACCAAACTTAACACATCTTTACCCCAACCAAAGGCCCAATAAGATAGGCTGGGTGGCGCATGTCATTTGTGGAGTGGAAGTAGCATGCTTTGGTTTCCTATGTTCCTGGATCACAGCTGTAGCCCAGTGTTTATGGAGCAGAGGGAATATTAGATAAGAACACTTACTCCATGAAGAAGTCTCAGAGCTGGAGGCCAGGGAGGCCCAGGTGTGCCCGATTGCACACCTGGGGACTGCACACCTGGCGACACATTCATCAATGTCTGTTCAAATAATGCATCCAAAGCAAGGGAGACCTCAGGGCTCGCAAGTGCAACTACTGGCGACCCCAAATGACGTCCCTGATTACCGGAAGGACCTCTGCACTAAAATGCACGGTGAGTGAGGAAGATGGCGGCTGGAGAAAGGAACCAGGGCAGTGATAGAAGAGGAACTGTGACTCCCATGGGGGACAGAGTAGGAAGGAAGGGAGCAGCCTGCAGCCCAGTTTTCAAGGGTTGCAGTCAGGCTGGTTGACAGCCAATTGAGTTGAAACATATTTCAGTTTAGCTGTAACTGATATCCGGTGGTAAAGTGGAGGAGTGGGCTTTAACTTCACAAAGAACAGTTCCGGAATGGTGACATTTTTTTTTTTTTTTTAAGTAGTGGGGCTGTTAACAGTGAAAAATAATAGCAGTGGAACACCGCTCCCGATCGTTCCCACTCCCTTTGACCACTGAACCAGGGAGTCAGGGGGTAACGGGGAACATCCCCGTGTGCACAGCACTTAGGAGCATTAATGAATCACCGGTGCGAAAGGGTGAAGCAATGTGCAGGTTATCCCCATCTGTTGCACGTGGGGGCTCATTCCAGGCCAATCTGTCATGCTAAGGCGATTGGCCGGATATCCCATTTGCCATCAGAAGGTGTTGCCGGTTATAGGCCTTTCACGCTTGAGCTGGAACTGGCCATCCTCAATGCCCCCCGCATGTTAGGCTCTATTATATGCTGCGCCTCCCATCGCTGTTCGTGACGGGCGTGGGCCGGACCATAGACTCTGCACAGGTAACCCTGTTATTTAGCGCATGCCTTTTGTCGGGACCAGCCCCATTTTAGATCACGCGCGGGGAAACATCCCCAGTGATCTGCACTAGTGAGAATCAGGTGGTGCCGGGGAGGATGTCAGGGGTGCCCCTGCTGCCTTACACCTGAATCACAAAGCCTAAACTGGGGATGAGCTCCCGATTCCTGGGGCATCTTGGAGTGGCAATTGAACAACTCTTTGTGAATCACATTTGCACGTGAGCATCTCAGCATCGATCTAGCGTAAGGGTTCAATTCACAGAACGTTTAGCGCAGAACAAAGTGGCTTTGCATGGCAAAAATACACGGTGCACCGCTCTGAGAATCAGGGTGTTTGTTGCACCACTCTGAGAATCAGGGTGTTTGTTGGCAGTGCAAAGTCGCATCGCACTGCGCTAAAAATTCCATGAATCAGGCCCAACGTCTTTGGGAACCAGGCTAGAGGCAGCAGGTCCAATGTGAGCTTCTCATGGTCATCGATGAGGCTGGCGCTGATGCCCATAGGGAACTTCAGGCAGCAGTAAGTCTGCCCTGCACAGGCCCTCATTCCCTGCATATTGAGGGCAGTGTTAGGAATGTTTCATTACGGTGCAAACAGGGGCACTGTTTTAATATACACAGAGTCAGAACTATGGCCTTGGCACATTGCACAGGACCCTCCTCGTTTCGCTCACATTCTTTGCATCACGTTTTCTTGTTTTCTCCTTCTTCCCCTCTCCCTTTATTTCCAGCCCCATCATTTGTTTGCCTCTTGCTTTTCTTGCATGCATTCTTCCTTCCTTGCTTTGTTTAAAGGCGGGAAGAAAGGACATGGCGGGCACAGGCACTGCCAGGGGCTAGGTCTGCAGTTAGTTCTTTGCAATTCCTTATGCCACCAAGTGGTGGGGTGGCTGAGGCTTGTGGGTGCCTTAGGCAAACTACCCTCCCTGAAAGCGAATCTGTGCAAAGTGAGGGCAGTGAAACGTAAATAATGGGTGATATGGGGCGAAATGAACATCCTATAGTACTGACCGCTATGCAAAACAACAGAACTCTATTATGTGAGGCGGTGGGAAGGTCTTATCATTGGCCAAGTAGGGTCGTGTTTCAATTATATAATATACATATAGATCTTTCAATCTTTTCTAGTAGCGTCTTTCCATGTTTCGTTATCTTTAACTTCATCTCACTTTCTCCGTATTCTTATTGTCGTTATTTCTCGCGGTTTCTTTCTTTTTGTTCTTCCATTCATTAATTGTCTTTCTTCCTTTGTACATTTTTTTTGTTCTTTTAGTTTTTCTTTCTGTTTTTATTTTCTCTTTCAGTTTGCTCTTGGACTATCTCGTTTGAAATGTTATGGTTCAATTCACAAACGAGTACAAATTCTCCAAGCTAAAAGCTGACTGTGCAAATGTCTTTGCACGGTCAGTTTCGCTCAACTCGTATGAAATGTGGCTGGGGTGCGTCCTGCTGGTTGGCAAGAGCATCCCGGGTCACATCCATGATTGGCAAAGGGGTATGCTCGGAGAAACATCTGTCCTGGGGGCAGTCTCCACCCCCAAACCCTTTTCTGTGTTGAAAGCCATGTGTAGGTGAAAGCAAAGTGCAGCCTGAGCGTGTAATTTACAGAGCCCTGCTTTCACTGTTGTACCTCGGATAGACTCATGCAAAGCATGAGCTTTTCAGGCCTGCAAATCATGAGCTTTTCCGTCAACACTGTTTTTGCATTCCTACCTGGGATGGCAATTTTTAAAAATAGCATTGCCAGTGACACGACCTTTGCGCCTGTCACTAGCAAGCATAACCAGAACCCTTAGGGGCATGGGGAATGAATGCAGATGTTGTGACTGTGTAGTACTATAGCCAGCATAAACTGAAGACCTGAGTTTGCTGTAAAAAGCACTTATGGTTTTGATCACTGCCTGTCTCTTGCCTCCTCCACTTCCCCTCTCCATGTTATGTTATGTTATGTTATGTTATGTTATGTTATGTTATGTTATGTTATGGGGCATGTGTATAGCACCTTATATACCACTGGTATGATCTCAAAGCACTGTGAGATGAACGCCCTCAGGGACTGCAGTCCAGGTCAGTGGAGAGAGTAGGGTAGTATACAGTGCTTGGGTGCACGCAGTATGTGGGCAGCCAGTGCGATGTATGTGGTGTGTAGCTGCATTCTAATGCTAGACGTGGTGCAGTGCTTGTGTGAGATCAGTAGAATGTCCGCAGCGAGGCCGATTGATTTCGGTGTCTGCATTCTGGCAGTGGTGGAGGTTGTGTATGAGATGAGGGGTTCAGCTTTGCTGATTCTTCGTGGGGTATAGCTGCGTTCTAAAGACTATTGGGTGTTCATGGAGGTGTGTAGGTATGTGTCCCGCGGGCCGAATTGATTGAGGGATAAAGCTGCATTCTATTGTTTATTGGAGTAGAGGCGGGGGTGAGCCTATTTGTGGGATTTGCCCCAGAATCTCAGAATATGACAGACATACCACGGAGGGAACAAGCAACCTACATTAAGAAAAAAAAAATACAGGTTCAGAGAAACATTCTCAGTTGCAGGAGATTGTGGTAAGGATACAAAACCTAAATATCCCTGCAAGTTGCCAATTATGGTTGCATGTCTGCCATTTTCTGAGTCGCCATGCACAGCTCAGGACTCCACTCTTGACATCACAGGTGACGTCACAGATGATCTCGTCAGCGACTTATTGCATATCCTTCCTTGGCTTTATTCATTTGCTCGGCACAACATTCTGAAGCAGTCCTCAAGATGATGGATGAATATTGAAAACAATGCATAATATATGTGTAGCTCTATATACACCTATATGCCACATCACCATTGCTTTCTGCTGCGCCAGTCACAGCCGTAACGTGCTGATAAATTAGTAGGATAAAGCCCCCCCCACTGTATGTTACAAGGATACTGCCAGTCGAGGAGGCCATGGTCAGGAAGAGCCACCAAGGGCTGGGATTATGGATAGGTCTCTGTAGTGATTTACGTTCATTGGACACATCTGTCAGGTTCCATAGGTAAGCTTTATTCCAGTTACACTTAAGATGGTATACATGAACCTCTGGGTCCCATCACCCAGGCTGGGCCCCTCCATCTGACATCCACTGGAACCTTCCTGTCCTCACAACCAAACATTCTCTCTGGCACACCAACATTCTCTCGTGAATTCCCAAGCACCTGTATTCACAGCAAGCACATTACAACAGTATCCTCTCCTATAGAAACAGCATTCGCTGAGACGCTTACGGTGAATATGTTTGCAGCATTGCATCCTGTCTCATTGCCTTTCTCTGCTTGCCAGAGCCGTTGTCTGATTGCATTCAGGTCTGTACCACACCCTTACCTGAGGAATCCTTCCTGAAACCGCCTACCGCACAGCTCCTTGTTTGATACTGGCCTCTAGGAGCACAGCCTGTCTGAGGTGGGATCTCCTAGGAGGGCACCGCCCCCCTTTAGCCCACCGCCTCCCACCCGTGCTTCATCACCCTCACCCCCTATGTAGAATTGAGAGCCGGGCATTAGTCACCGGCATTTGCAGTGATGACAGACAGTAATTTTCCATTGTATTGTGATTCAGTGCCTTGGACAGAGGCACATATTGCCTGTCACACTGCGTCCATCACCGGCTGCAGAGGCACGCAGTGCTTGTCAAACAGTGGAGCCGGCGTAATGGCACCTGGGTGTAGCGTCAAAGATGTGCAGCCTACACGGTCCCGCCAAGCCCCGCCTCTTCCTTTACAAGCCAGACTCACTACTAAAATATCTCGTGAGCGGCCCATCACTGCGAAGACCCTGTGAAACCAGCCCTACTGTGACAAGACCACACAGACCAAGAAGAATACAAACCCACGACTAGATACTCAACCCGAGAAGATGGAGTAATGAGGCTCAAGCCTCGGTATCCAAAAATCACTGCTGATGGATAAAAGTCTATCAGCACGAAGAAGAACAAGAAGAGCTCGTAAAACATCTCGCATCCCCTCTTTGTGAATAGCCGTGGGGCTCCACCTAAGGTGAATGGCCTCTGGGCCCGAAAACCTATGGAGGTAACATGTGGCCCCTTCCCTATGGCTCTCATTGTGTTGAGCTTAGACGAACGGCAGGTTGTGCCAGCCTGACTAGCCGAAGTCAACCCAGTGATTTGACAGCTGCACTCCGAATTTGCAAAGAAGCCCCAGCTTACCAAACTGACCATCTGGCTAAACATTGTGTTATAATGAAGAATCAGTGCAGCCTCCATTATTTTATGTTGGGGGTTTCAAAGTAAGACACGTGGCCATTTATAGAACAATGCCTTCTTACTCTCCTGAGATGTTTTTGAAATTGAAGGGGTAAAATGAACGCGATTCTGCAAGAAAGTGTGATTTATCAAACCACCCTGTCCGCAGATGCGCTGTAGTTAAACAATGGTGTCAATTTGCCTAGGGCATGGGGGGAACAGCCAATCACTGACAGGCTTCCAGAGGTCGTAAGCCAATGACAAACATCAGCTAACACCCAATCACTGACAAGCATCAACTCTCAACCAATCACTGGCAAGCATCCACTGACAATCTTGTAGGGGATGCTTGTAAAGGTCTGCTGGGTACATTTCTGGGTCTAACACATCATGTCACGTTTCCCATAAAAATGATTCAGGTGTTACTAATTTACACCTGAACGGGTGCATTGTAAAACAACCAGAGGTGCAATTGAGTAGCTATTATGATATGCATAAGTGATTTTAAACAATCTAAACTGTTAAAAGGTATCCAGCGCAAGTGGTACATCAGTTGGTGAGAAATCTAGCACCTAAAAGTAAAGCTCAGCAGCGCATCACAATATCAGATTCTGACGAAAGGAAAGAATAACAATAAAAGAAATGATAAAAAAAACAGGCACAGACTATGCGTCGAAAGTCAGTGTTGCCGACGTTACACAAAAGGTCCAGTCAATGTTATCATTCAGTCCCAGTGGCTGACAACCATGCATTTCATAAATCCAAAAGGACTCTCTTTATATGACCTTTATGCTCTATTTTTGCAACTCGGATGTGGCAAAATTCAATTCTCAATGCAATGTCATGCAACGCCTGAGGCACTACTGTTTGTGGTCCTAGTGTCAGATTGATGTTCAATTGGACTCTCTTCATTTTGTCAGCCAGTTTATCCTGATTCATTTTTCCACATGGTAATGTCCAAGACTATATGGCGTATTTTCTTAAACATATCAACGGTATATGTTCTGAGATGCCTGGATGGGTGACATAAAGCAGGTTAATGACATTATAGCAGCAACTATAAATGAGGCAGGGAAAAGGGACAACTTTGGCGTGCTCCTAAATGGTTGCATTGCATTAACCTAAAGCATATCCGTAAAAGATTCTTATTGGCAATGCATTTAACGTTGTAAGTTCCACCCACCTGTTTGCATATGTAGACATGTGTGTGGCATTTCTGTAAAGCAACAACCTGCTTATGTTATAAAGATGAAAGGAGTGTCAGAGGACTCACCAGGGTGTTTCATTGAATGCTCTTCTACGAGAAATTAAACTGTAAGACAACCTGGGTAGCTCAGCTTGTTGATTCATTACCAAACAAATTCTCAGGGCAAATATCTTTTCTTTCCCTAAATAACAGATTGCTGTATATCCTCTGAGGACACCGAAGACATATCTCCTCCGGTCTTACCGAATCTCTCTTTCGTACTGTGGCTCGCAGCATGACCGCGCATTTAGAGGTTTGAGCTCTCCATTAATCCATAAATTCTTGTTGACTATCAAGCACTACCGTGGCCTACTTAAGAGCCAGAAGCACAGCATATCCCTGCGCATTTGCACGGATCAAGCCCGGTGCACCTCAGGGTGGAATTTCCACTTGAGTAACATGTTAGGATCATTTTCGGAGAGATACGAACCGATACACTAATTTAAAAAGGGGGATACTACCAAAACATACTAGCATAGGACCGGTGCCCAATGGGCCTTATTACAAGTTTTGCAGAATGGTCTCTGAACAAACTTTGCTACCTTTACTTAGACTCATTTCGGAGGTAAATCGGACATATTATGAGTGATGGTAATACAGTGTTGGACCCCATAAATGGACTCCATTTTGGCTTTGGAGCAGAGTTGAAAGATGGATAGGAGGTCATCGTTCCACCAGGGAGACAATTCCTCCATTTTGTGGTGGTTTACAGGAGGAAATACATCCAGCCGTAAGCATGGGAATCTCCCTCCACCTTACTTCCAAAGTCATAATTTGGCAGTATGGTAAATGAGTGAGAAAGGGGCAATACATCTGTTACCGCCACCTCATGAGGTTCAGTGGAGGGGTTCCAGCAGTAAATCTTTAGGATAGCGCAGGGATAGCAGTAATGCAGCAGGGTGATATGGAGACGCAGTATCAATGGGTGAGATTGAAACAAACGTTAATATATCTGGAAATTGCAGTGTTTTGTGCAAGATACAACGGAGATACCATTAACTATGCATAATATAACAAGTGTATTTGTAGAGCACATGTTGACCCCAAAGAGGCATCTTGGTGCTATTGACAGATAACAGATGTTTATTGTTATGTATCGACCATGGAAAGATGAAAGGCTGAGTGAACCTTCCGGGATTCGAACCTGTGACAATGACGTCAAAGACAGGTCACTGTAGTGGATGCATTCGTTCACTGAGCACAGAGATGATTGCTTGGGAAGCATACAACTGTAATGCTAGGAGATGGCACATATACAGCAGTCATAACCCCTAGCAACATACCGGCAGGTGGGCACATAAACATCAGTAATAATGCAAGATGCTGTAGAGGTTGGTGTAATGACTCATAAAGGAGTGATAGTGCAGGATAAAATAAATGTTGCAGTAAATCTGTGGGATAGCATGTAAATAGCAGCTTGTTGTTTGAGGGCATACACATGACCGTCATGCCACAAGATGGCTAGAAGCTATAGTGGTATTAGATATAAGTCATGCTATCAACTGATAGCCGCAATCCTGCAAGATATCTTTGGCATAGCAGAAATAATGCAGTGTTCCATGGAGATACCATTAAATATGTAGGTTATCATCCCAAAAGCAGCAACCACGCACCATGTCAATTGCAGCGCAGTGATTTTTCAGGATGAAAACGACATACTGCAGAATGGCCCAGATGTATCGTAGCAGTACCGGTTGATTTTGTGATAACAGGAGCAACAAAGAACATCACAGAGCTATGGGAACAAATGTAGGATGGTATTAAATGAATCCCAATATAAGAATAGAACCTGAGGAGGGGGCATTACCGGTTGTGTAATGCCCCCCTCTGAGGGTTCTGTTGATTTTAGTACCCCGGCACATTGTACCGGGTGCTAATAGTATTTATTCACGAGTTGAGATATGGTGTTGCGATTGTTTCACATCTCGAGAAAAAAAAAAGCAAACAAAAATCGCTGCCAGGGTTCAGGGAGAAGGGACTGGATGTAGTCCCTTCTCCCTTTCCATGATGGACATTGAAAAGTGAAGGGAAAAAGGTAAACAAACAATACAGATGCCATGCAACGGGAGAAGGGACTACACATAGATCCGTCAGCCGTTCCATGGCAGCCATTGAACATAAATGAAAAATAAAAAAATAAAATATTTCCCACCATAGATCAGTGCAAAGAAACTAAATGTGGTCCCTTCTCCTTTTCCATGGTGGCCAGTCGAAGAAAAGGGAAGGAACTTGAGGGACGCGGGCGCGCCTCCCTCATAATCAGGTAAGTCTTTCTTGTGCTGGTAACGACCCAGTGAGGGACAATCGGATCATTTGTTACAATCCGAATGTCCCTCTCCGGGTACTAATCACACAGGGAAGAAAACAGATAGCAGCTCTAGTGCATGATGTGATATAGTGGAACAGACAAGTGCAGCAATGACATATAAGCAATGCTACTGGATTCTGCCGAGTTAGCAATGGTGGTATAATTGTGCAGGATATGGTGGAAAGTCAATAACAGTGCAGCAAGGCACCATGGCCTGGCCATGGCAGTAACTGTGTAGAGTGGCATGGAGCTGCGCGTAATACTGCAGGTGGGTTTGCAGTTAGCAGTAATCTTGCAGGTTGACATGCAATAGCTTCAACGCTGTCGGATGCCAGGAACGGTGAAGTGATGCTGCCGGGTGGTATTGACAAAGCAGTGATATTGAAGGATGGAACAGACTGAGCAAGGCATTAAAATGGACTAAAGCAGTGTTGTCCCGGATACATGTGCGTACTATGATTCTAAATGTATGCAAATTTGTTCTCATGAATATTAATGAGGGGTATCCTAAAAAGCTGTCAGGTCTCCAGCCCTCGAGGCCTGGAGTTGGATAGCCCTGGACATGAGCATCATGACTGGTTCAAAATTGCACAACACCATGTCATGACATAGAAATCCGGACGGAATTACATCCGTACTCATGCATGTTTTTCTTCTCGGTCCTCTAGGTCTGCCTCCTGACAGTGGTTTCAGATACGAGGGTCCTTTTTTTTCTGCTCGGGTACCGCGCAGCCGCATCCATAGTCTTTCTTCCCTGGTGCAGCAGCTGCATCACGGCCCAACTTTCTATCCAATTTGCAGCAAGATTACATTTTCCTTCACGTGTAGATAGAAACACAAACTGATTATACGCACCGATCGGGATTTAGTGTCGTGAATATTCTAATAAAGGTAATTTGAATGCATTTGGGAGCCCAGGAGCCCTTGAACTCTTGCTTTGTAGATTGTCTTCTAGCAGCTTGAATATTAATGAAGCCAGACGGATTGATCGAATTACCTCAAGAAGCCACTGGGCACAAATCCCATCCTTTGGTTAGTTTTATTGCCTGCACGGTTACCTGTCGCGAATCTTGATAATGCCGGAAGATTCCGCCTCAGAAGAAAGCGAGCCTCCAAAATGGCTGCCTTCTGTTCCCTCATTCATTTGCGCGTGAGAGTGTGTATTTTGAGGCAGTGTTCCTTCCTTCCCCCCACTAATCTATCCGGAAGATAGAGAGTTTGGTTATTTATTGCAATTTTATAAGGCACCAACCACGAGCAGTGCCATTTCAAAGCACCCGGAGAGACCCCAGGTAGGAGGGAAAAGCTCTGAAAGATGGACTCATTTCAAAAGTCATTTTTTCCATCATCCTCTCAAAATGCCATAAAGATGATGTTTTGGGAGAGCAGCACCTGTGTATACAGGTGTCATGATGTGTGTGTGTGTCCAGAGTGGGGTCACACTCATGTATGCAGGCCCCGTTTAGTGAGCGGTGCTGCCTGACGTAGCCCGAACCTTGCATGGACGGCAGGAGCTCAGGCAGAGAGGCCTGCACACCCCTTGTACACCACTCATTATGTGTCATTTGCATCGTCAGGTCCAGCCTCCTTCTTGCCCTTGGTCTATTCATGGACTGATCCATATTTCACACTGAAACCACACTACTTAATTACCGCCTCTCCCTAGCCAGGCTCCTGATAATAGACAAGACTCCTCAATGTGCCTTCCCTGACTGCACAAAACTCTCCTTTTAACTAGAGGGATAGGAAGAAAGCTCAACATTTATTCCCCGACTCATTCGCTCTCCCCTTATTCGATTTTAAAACTGGACTAACACAGCTCCAAACGCTTTCTCTGCGCCCTAACAAACTCCCTTATGCATATTCTCCTCCTCTTCTCCTCCCTTTACCATTGCTCTCCCTCGGTTGTCTCTTACCTGTTCTACCTCCCGCTAGGCCTCTCCCTACCCCAAGGTCTCTCATCTGCTTCTCTTTCTTTCACTCACTGTTTCCTGCTCTCACTCAAATATTTCCTCTCCCACTCTCTGTTATGTTCCCCATCCCTCTCTCTCTCTGTCTAAAGGTCCAGCCCCAGTATCACCTCTCCCTCCCTCTCTCTCTCTCTTTCTCTCTGTCTATAAATCTCTTTTTCTCTGCCTCTTTCTATCTCCCTATGTATGTTAGTATGTTAGTCTTTGTCCTTCCCCCTTGGTGCTCAATATTCCTCTGTTACTCTGTCTCTCTCTCCTTAGTTCTTTCACTTTGCCTTTCTTGTAACGCTTTCAGCCGCATCCCCTTCTCCTTGGCTGTTCTGTCTTCACCTGCATCAATCTGTTTGTCCCTCTCTGTCTTTTGCTCTTTCTCGCTTAGCGGCATTTATCCATTCTCCTCTTCGTCTCCCTTCCCTCGCTTCCTCTCCGTATCGTCCTAACTCTTTCCTTCTCGTCCCTTCTTCTTTTTGCCCTTCACAGATAGTTGTCTTCCTCTCCATTTCTATCTCATTCATCCTATCCTCCATCCACCCCTCTCCCCCTCTCATCCCCTTCTCGCCTGTTCTGTCTCTGTCTCTCTCTTTGTCTCTCTCTCCATCGCTCTCTTTCTCACTCTCCTTCTCACCCCATCTCTCTAACTCTCGATCTCCCAATCTCTCTCTCTCAATCTTTGTCATTCTCTGTGTCTCTCTTTCACTCGACCTCTTTCTCTTTCTCTCTCTTTTGCTCTCTCTATTGCCCTGTCTTTCTCTCTCTTTCACTCTCTCTGTGCTCTCTGTTTTGCTCTCTCTATCTCTGTCGCCCTGTCTTTCTCTCGCTTTCTCTCTGTTTCACTCTATCTCTTTCTCTGGCTCGGCTCTCTATCTCTGTCGTCCTGTCTCACTTTCTCCCCCTCTGTCTTCCTCTGTCTCTCTTTTACTCTGTCTCTGCTCTGTCCTTCTCTTTCACTCGTTCTCTCTCTGTCGCCCAGCCTTTCTTTCGCACTCCCTCTCTCCCCCTCCTCCCCTCTCTCTCTTTGTCACCCCCTTTTTCCGTCTCTCTTTCACTCTATCTCTCTTTCTCTGTCTCTGGTCTGTCTGTCTCTTTTGCACTTTCTCTCTATCTCTGTCGCCCTGCCTTTTTTCTGCACAACCTCTCTCCCCATCTCGCCCTCTCCCCCTCTCTCTCTTTCTCTGTCACCGCCTCTGTCTTTCTCTGTCTCTCTCTTTTTCTCTTTCTCTCTATATCTGCCGCCCTGCCTTTTTTCCGCACACCCTCTCTCCCCATCTCTCCCTCTCCCCCTCTCTCTTCCTCTCTCTCTTTCTCTGTCACCCCCTCTGTCTTTCTCTTTCACTCTCTTTCTCGGTCTCTCTCTTTTGCTCTTTCTCTCTATCTCTGCCGCCCTGCCTTTCTTTCGCACTCCCTCTCGCCCCCTCCCTCTTTCCCTCTGCCCCTCTCTCCCTCCCTCCCTCTCTCCTCTCTCTCCCTGTCACCCCCTCGCTGCTAGATGGCAGGCCCGGAGCCCCCAGGTACACCATAGGCTGCTTATGGTGTGTGCTCCCACTATTTCAATCTATTCCTAAAAGGGCAGACAGTAAATCATCTCCTTCAGAGTTAATGGAGCATTTCTATGAAAAGAAAAAAAATGGCTTGAAAGCAGGCCTGTGTGAAAGCCGGCATCTTTTTTCCCGATGACACAGAAGTCACTCTGAAGTGTGCTATACTTCTAGGCCTCTACTAAGCAGGCCCGAGCCCGTCAGCCTGCAGCACTAATGGCCCCTCTATTGCCAGGCCCTGCCACTAAAAGGAGTGCATAAAGCACGCAGCAGTACCGCCCGGGTATTAGCATCACTCCCGCGCTTCTTCCAAAATGCTGCTCTTAGAGCACGCATGCCTGATGCCGAGAATATGAATCATAATATTATTAATCATTTATTTATTTAATTGCTTATAGTTTATAAAAACATTTGCACAATTACAAAATTACACACATCAGATAAGATCACAATTACATCTCATTCTTATGTAACTCAATAATAAAATAATAGTTATTAATAATAGTAATGACAACATATGTCGGTGTTCTATAATGCTGCATTTAAAATGTATTTGCCTTCTGAGCGCTGTGACAAATTGATTCTATTAGCCACCCTATGTGTTCATTTTGACCTTCAGAATTGCATATGGAATATTTGGGCATTCTTATTTTTTCTTGTTCCAATTTTTAATTTTTAGTACATTTGACGTGTTCAATAGTGACACTTTCTTCTGCTTTTGTTCTATGTAGATGGGGAAACCATTTGTCTCCCCTATATGTATACCCCCTCTCCTCTCCTATATTGTTGCTTGTAGATTTGGCTGCGACCTAGCCCCACCTCGTTAGGCCAAAATGCTCAGGTACCCCCAAATATAGGTGTTTCTCCATGTACAGTTAAGTCTCAAATGTAGGCGTTGTCTCCCACCGCTCAGGCATCCCAAAAATAGATGGTTCTCCATGTACAGTTAAGTCTCAAATGTAGGCGTTGTCTCACACCGCTCAGGTATCCCAAATATAGGTGTTTCTCCATGTACAGTTAAGTCTCAAATGTAGGCATTGTCTCAGACCGCTCAGGTATCCCAAATATAGGTGTTTCTCCATGTACAGTTAGGTCTCAAATGTAGGCATTGCCACCTACCGCTCAGGTACCCCAAATATAGGTGTTTCTCCATGTACAGTTAAGTCTCAAATGTAGGCGTTATCTCCCACCGCTCAGGTATCCCAAATATAGGTGTTTCTCCATGTACAGTTAAGTCTCAAATGTAGGCATTGCCACCTACCGCTCAGGTACCCCAAATATAGGTGGTTCTCCATGTACAGTTAAGTCGCAAATGTAGGCGTGATCTCCCACCGCTCAGGTATCCCAAATATAGGTGTTTCTCCATGTACAGTTAAGTCTCAAATGTAGGCATTGCCACCTACCGCTCAGGTACCCCAAATATAGGTGGTTCTCCATGTACAGTTAAGTCTCAAATGTAGGCATTGCCACCTACCGCTCAGGTACCACAAATATAGGTGGTTCTCCATGTACAGTTAAGTCTCAAATGTAGGCATTGCCACCTACCGCTCAGGTACCCCAAATATAGGTGGTTCTCCATGTACAGTTAAGTCTCAAATGTAGGCATTGCCAACTACCGTTCAGGTACCCCAAATATAGGTGTTTCTCCATGTACAGTTAAGTCTCAAATGTAGGCATTGCCACCTACCGCTCAGGTACCCCAAATATAGGTGTTTCTCCATGTACAGTTAAGTCTCAAATGTAGGCATTGCCACCTACCACTCAGGTACCCCAAATATAGGTGGTTCTCCATGTACAGTTAAGTCTCAAATGTAGGCATTGCCACCTACCGCTCAGGTACCACAAATATAGGTGGTTCTCCATGTACAGTTAAGTCTCAAATGTAGGCATTGCCACCTACCGCTCAGGTACCCCAAATATAGGTGGTTCTCCATGTACAGTTAAGTCTCTAATGTAGGCATTGCCACCTACCGCTCAGGTACCCCAAATATAGGTGGTTCTCCATGTACAGTTAAGTCTCAAATGTAGGCATTGCCAACTACTGCTCAAGTACCCCAAATATAGGTGTTTCTCCATGTACAACAAAGCACCACCAATGGCGGCAAGGTACTTATAATCCACCACTCCACTGGCCGCAGGCATGGCTATCCACACACTTCAGTATACAGCCAGGACTAGGACAACATTTGGGGGTGCTGTGCACATAAACTCTCTGCATACTTAGACTACGCCGCAACACCTCTGACCGCAGAATGTAGCACAGACCTACGACACATTCGGGCGCTGAACACGTAGCGAGTCTCTAACACTAATGCCGCCCTGACTCCTCTCAGAACCCATCCACATGCCTGACTGCATTGGCTGCTTCTCTTCCGTAGCCCGGCCAGCCCTGCTAAATCTTTATTGTGGCGAAATGCACACACGCACCATGATCCATGACCTGCAACACTCTGGACTTCGGTCCGCACAGGGCATTCCCTCGAATAGCGCATTGAAACTATAATAATGTTAAAATTGGCGCTATTCAAAAGTGTAATACAATACCATGCAAAATATATTGCTGTAAGACTGCAATGCTTGACAGTTTCTGCTTCCTTCCTGTGCTGCTTTCATCCAATTGTTTTGGGGTGCTATTGCCTTGGATCACACTCAACATCCATTCCACACTTTCTCACTCGTTCCAGGGCTTGTGAAAAGGATTTCTGACCAGCAAAAGTACTCTCTATTCCCTGACAGTGCCCTAGCTTAAGGAAAGGAGACGTACCAGTAGGAGGTTATCACCCATAAACTGACGTGCGCCCTCCTGAGTCCGCAGAAAGGAGAGGCATGCTGCCATTGTATTGCTCATTGCCCGACACAGCCAGAGCCATGAGCTCAGAGTTGTGTACCTGTTAATTCATTGTTTGCCTCTGCTACATCTCACCTCATATCCTGATTCAAGGGAAAGCAGCCATGCGCCGCAGCATTATTCCCCATTAGTACCCGGCGAGGAACAATCAGATTACTGACAACGATCTGTTTGGTGCGCGCCGGGTCACTACCTGCCCGGGAAAGACTCATCTGAAGTGTTCTGTTCGGAGCGCCGAATTCTGCAGAGTTTGTTTCCTTTCGTCCCTGGCTGTCACAGAAATCGAGAAGGGACTATGTGTTTGATCCATGGCAGTAATTTTCTTTTTTTTTCTCGAATTGCGAAACCGTTTCCATGCCATTTCACAACTCGATAGAAAATGCTACTAGTACCCTGGTATGACGTGCCGGGCTACTAATAGCAATAGAACCCTCGGAAAGGGGGCATTACTGGTCGGGACGAGGTTTAACACTTATATTTGCTAAATATTTTCTTTCTTAACTTCAATATAATGGCCTTGGTAATGTCCCTCAAGCCCTCCACTGGGTGTGGGCAACAGAGATAAAGGCCACGTTAATAACAGGTGTCATACCTAACATGTGCTCTAGGTATTGGGGTGCTGATTTGTGAGTTCTCAGATGCAAGTGGCTTGTAAGTGTACTGAGCTAAATATGCCAATAACACCTAGTTGAAATACAAGTTCAATGTGTGTTTTTACACATAACTTAAAAAACAGAGCACACTTGATGAACATTCTTAAGACAGGGAGAGTGATGATGCCATATGTGGGTATTCCTGGCCACTTATTTAATATCTTGCATTGTAGCACCCAAGGGTTTCCCAGTGACCAGTTGCCTCCCATGTAGAAGCGTTGCTTGGGGGTTACTGAGGGGGCTATAGCCCCGGGTCTTTTGCTCGTATCCCCGTATAAAAGCTCAGGGGTTACAACCAGAAGGTTAGCCCCGAATCTTTTACAAACCTAGCAACACCCCTGTTCCCATGTATCGCCTCTGACCAATGAAGACAGTCAAATGCAGGGGCGTTGCTAGTGGGGGGCTAACGGGGCTATAGCCCCTGATCTTTTGGTTGTAGCCCCGGATAGAATCTCAGGAGCTACAGCCAAAAGGCTAGCTAGCCCCAAGTCCTGACAGTTCAGACATCAGCGTAGCCCCGGGTCTTTTCCAGACCTAGCAACTCCCCTGGTCAAATGTCTCCTCAACCCATGCTTTATTCGCCTCCGAGACTGTAGCTCAATTACTTCTTTGATTGCAAGCTCTATTGCCACTCGTGCAGCACCATGTACGTCCCCACCTCAACAGTCTGTGCAGAGCGAGTGTGCGCCTAAAAGTCTGCGCATCAGGGCGGCTCGCATATGCATGGCTTCACATTGCACATTTCTCTGCAATATCCTTCGCACTGAAATGCATATCACACATCCAAGCTATGCATGAGAGCGTGGTATGCACACGAGCTGGGCCACTGTTGGCTCTTAATGCCTCCCAACACTAAGCACACTTTTACGGCTGGTCAAATAGTAGAGCCTCTGCTCTTTTACAGATGTGCCACCCACAGAAACGTCTGCGAAACCACCCCCTCGCCCGTGTGAAGCAACCCAGGAAAATGGGGGGATATCTGAGTGGAGACCCATAAACAATTCTGCTGTGCTGCGGTCTCTGAGTTTCAGACAATGTGCATTAATTCATTCCCATCCCCGCTGCAGGCAGCATCAGTCTTCTGCTCGTGTTCAGCTTTTCTATGCAGCTACTCCAGTTCTAGTCCTGATTCCACCACTGCCAGGAAATGCCTCTTCTTACCTATACAGAGAGTGAGTCTTGGCCTGCTGCAAAAAGGCAAAATGAGACAAAAAGTGAAATAGGAAGAATATCAGGCTTTTGCACGTGGGGTTGCGAGTGGCTGTGGGGCAAAGGGTCGGCTTCTAATTTCAGACACAATTTTCCAAAGCCATCTCAGTGACATTCTTTAGTAGGGGAAACAAAAAAGAGTCATCATTTTCCAATAGAGATTAAGGCATCAGGGGCCTAAGTGACCCTGATTAGAAAGGACCTGGCTTTAATGGGGAATGATCATGGTCCCAGCCTGTCCTGGTTCCAGAAATCTCGGGGCAATCAGGCAAAGAAGCAGCTCTCAGAGAGGGAGCTCTGAAAAGTAACTTAGAGAGCTGGTTGCCTCAGAAACGCTGCTGTAAATACTTAACTGCAAATAGCGGCTGACACCCTGATATTCCAGGACTCGCCAGACTGTAAGTGGATGATAGATTCTGCCATGGCGGACGACTAATCAGAGCCGGCCGCGCGGCGGCGGCACGCTCACGCCGAAGCATGTCAGCCTTTCCCTTGCCCCTTGTACTGGGGGAGTTAATGGAAGTGCCAGGGCCGCTTTAGGAAACAACTTTGTATCCGCAAAGAATGGATTTGGCTGCTTGGGTCTCCCAGTGGCATTGCGTAGCAGCGTCCGCGGCACGTGCCAAGGTGAAACAACAGCTCTAAAAGTGGTGTGTTGAAAGTGGAACCTCCAACACTGGTGCCAAAGCATTCCGAGCAAATAGGATGTTGTCTGGATTTGGCTGCACCATGGGCCTCATTACAAGTTTGGTGGTATTTTGGCAGTAAAACTGCCGAAATACCAAGAAACGGAATTAGTTACTGCCACTTGGTCCCGTAGATTTACCACAGGTTTACAAGTGGTGGTAGGCGATATAAGCTCCCCATTTTTGTAGTCCATAGAACTCCATGGGGATTTTGATGGAATTACCACCTGTGGTAATTCTATTAAGTTTTCAGAATTTTGCTGGTAGAAAATCCTTCACGTCACCACCAAATCTGTAGTACGGCAGCACAGTCATGCAGTGGTAACGGAATTACTGCCACGTTACCGCTATTTATTACCACACCACTGTACTTGTAATGAGTCCCCATCTGTCTTCTGTATTACCGGGGACCCCAATGATCTCAGCTTGGGCAACCATGGCTGTGCTAGTCCAGCAAGAAGGCCAGGTTCCAAACCAAAAATGTTTTCTAATCTGGTATATCATGGATGGGGTCATGTTCGCGCCCACGATTATGCTAATCTGCATGGTAATTCCTGCATAGCCACACACATTTGGCAGGTACAGTAATATAAACACTATCAAGTCACTTACAGTTCACCCTGCCGGCCTGGCAACTTCATCACAGAAATCTGCCTGAGAATCCCTGCAGAGACATGAAATATGACTATCGAGTCTATACATGAGGGAGTGCCAATACCAGTGGTCGAAGTGAGCAGGAACAGTCGGGAGCGAAGCTCCACTCCTTTTATGTTTTACTGTTAACAGCTCCAGTACTTGTTGGAACCATTTTCCCAATTCCAGAACTCTTCTTCCTGATGTCAGAGCATTTCTCCACTTTACCACCCAATAGCAGTTACAGCTAAACTGAAATCTGTTTCAACTCAATTGGCTGTTAAGCAGCATGGCTGCAACCCTTGAAAGATGGGTTGCACGGTGCTCCCCGCCCGGACCACATTTCCACTACTTTTTCTGGTACACTTCTAGCACTGGCCAATACCCAAAGAATGCTTCTGGGTGGGCGTATCCGTGCGCATTGGCGAGAGACGCGGCGGTTCCAGCTGTGGTCTGGGTTTGCGCATGTCGAACGGCGCCAGTGGGATCATCTATGCCAGGGTTATATGCCAAAGGGTGCCTCTGCAGCAGGGGGATCTCAGGGAAATATGAATGGAATGGCAACACCTATCACTCTGAGACTGGAGTGAATCCTGCAGTCCCGTGCTTGACTAGGCGTTGGCATGCACTACCTTTCTAAAGGCTCACAACATATCCATCAGAATACAAGACCCTCTGGTACGATATGATAGGTTATTTATAACACGCTTAATGCGCAGAGGTTTCTAAGCGCGACCCGGGGATCGAACCTGTGGTACTCCGTGTTGTCTTGTTTCCAAGGCGAGCACGTTGCCGCTGAGCTATCCTCCCGTGCCTGCTTCCACACCGAGCAAAACTACTGTCTAGTAGGGGCTCTCAGACTCACAAACTAAAGGTGTCATTATGGGGCCCACCCAGCATAGGAGCTCTCTGTCCCCTGCTCTCGATTGCTGCTGTTAACTCTTTAATCAGCCAATGTTAATGGGATTACAGAGTGAGCACACGCGAAATCTCTGTCAAACTTTCTCTTTTTTTGCAAAGTTCATAAACGTGGATTTGGTTATATTACTCATCTCGCCATTTCTTTCTTTACTTCTGGAGCCATTTAAAAGCTTCTAGAAATCGAATAAACACGTGACGAGTTGGCTCCTCTAAGTGGCCGCAGCATGTGACAATGGCGTGATAGAATGCTGCAGAGGAGATCTGCTCAACCCCCTTATAGGGACCTGGAAACCCGAGTCCACGGCTACCGTCGCTGACAAATTGTGTGACCACGAGAAAGTGAACTTACCACCCTCTGACACAACTGTGAGTGCTTAAGGAAGAACCTACCCCATCCGTCTGTCTGAACAACCAGCAATGAACCCTAGATGGAAAATAGGCACGTACATTTAAATCCTTTCCAGGCAAAGTTTAAAAGCAACTTGATGTTCATAACCATTCACTCACAGAACACAATAAGGCAATTAACTAATAATGTATAATGCACTTAATACCAGAGACTTGTCCCCAAGCATGGGACTGGGATTCAAACCTGTGTTGCTCTGCGTTGTCTTGCTTCCAAGACAAACACGTTCCCCTTGAGGGTATCTGCAGAAATTAACAAATACAAAAATACCTAATGAGAAATTATCAATTTTTTGGGGTCTATTTTGTTAGGCATTTTTGCTCATTTTTATTAAATATAGATGGGGGTGTGGTAAGGGGATGGGCGGGGGCTGCAGGGAGTCTCCCCCGTATTATTAAAAAAATGTGATCAAAAGAAATGCGGTTATTTCTCAAAAGGTCAATTTTATTTTTATCATTTCATTGTAATCCGCCCCCGAGCTATCCTCCCAGCCCATATTTACACAACTCCTTGGAAAGACCCTGCAAAATACAGAAACATGCCAACCGGAGCGCAGTTCTCACCCACCGGGAGGCTTGTAGATCACTCGCCGCTACATTTCTGAGTGAGATTTTGCCTGTCACGCCCCTTAAAGTAGAGCGCTTACGCAATGAGGTGGAACTCGAGAAACAAAAACCAAGAGAAAAACATGCATTTTATAGATTATTATAAAACATGGCAATGGTGAATTATGAATATGCTTCTTAACGGAGGAACTCAGTTGTAGGTGGAGTGCTATTACCCAAATTGACCTTTTACAATTGACCTTTTTGCACAATTGACCTAATTATAGTGGTCCTGGGTGACCGTCTGCACATTGATCTTTACATTATTTTAGTTATTTTATATATGTATTGGGTTCGTTTTGGATTATAAATAATATAAGGGGATTGGGTGGGGGGGGTTGCAGGGTTTTTTGGATTGGGTGGGGGAATGCGGGGGGTTCCCCCCCACATAAATGTCCTAAGTGACCTTCTAAATTAGGTCGAATTCTCCGGAAGTCAATTCTCCTGAGGTCAATTGTGAAAAGGTCAATTAGCATACAACAGGTGGAGTTAGTGTTGGTTACGCCCATGAGTAAACCTCTGTAGGTAGATTCAAGCCTTGATTACCCTGATCTGTGGTTCTTCCCAGCAGACATTTTCCTTCAGAAACATGGAATTTGGTGGCAAAGAATACAATGTGCCCGAGTCTTCAGTTGGAGCAGCGTTGCCCGTCTTGCGTCTCGGGGAGTCGAGCGCCGGCCCAAGGAAGACCTTCGCTAACCTAGCCGTGCTCGTTCCACCAGTTGGACTGCAGGCTTTTCCACCCCAGGGGACTAACTGCGTTATCCCGCTGAAGAACGCGAGGTATTATCTTCTAAGCCGATGCCGCTCTAGCACGAGGAAGATAATGGTAGGTCTGGGAGGCAGGAGAGCGAGGCTAAAAACAAAGAGGGCAGCCATGCACAGAAAGCAATCTCCCAACCCCGCCGCCTGTCATTGTCAGGTCCTGGCTGGGCCAAGAAATGTGGGCGCCACTGCAAAATGAAATAAGAAAAAATGCAGTATTCACAATGCACCCTTTACTGCTAGCGTTTTTTCACATACATCTCTTCACTCTCTCAATATCTGTTCTTGTCTGCCTGTTGTACTCCTTTTCTCCCTACCTCTACCATTCCATCTCCCCCTTTCATTTCATTTCTATCCCCTGTATCCTGTGTCACTTGTATGCCTTGGTTCTCTCTCGGCAGCTTCAGATTCACACATCCCTTTGTTTTTGTTTTGTTTTTTGGCTTCTCCTGCTCCACTCTGCCTCTCCTTCTCTAGCCCCTCATGTGTGTATACGTATATATGTGTGTATATATATACTATAAATATCAAACAAAGTAATGGTGCGTTTTAAACGACTTGGAAAAAACCATTTCACCTGAAATGTGAAAGTAGAATAACCCATTTGAGCCCAGTCACACATTCCACAATACCATCTAGCAGCCATCAATGGAAGTTCACCTCCAGTTGAGCAAGGAATTGTGGGTATGCAAAGTATCTCAAATGCAACTCAAATGCAAGCCTTTCAAAGATGCCTTCAATTTGGAAAGACAATACCGTGTGTCACTGTTTCTAATCCATCTTTGATACGTGTGCCGATCTGTCTGAGTGCTGTCCAATGGCAGTGATGGACGGGTTAGGCAAATGATGTGAGAACGTTTTGAATAGGGTGCGCTCGTCGCATTGCTTTATGTTTCTATGTCTTTTGCATTGATTTCCAAGTAAATATTGAAATTGGTTTCAGATAGCTCTGAGATGCCTGGCAGCACGCTATGTTAGCCACATGGCAACACTGTGCTGAAGAGATCGCTTAGCCCCACCCTTGTCACGTGCCACTGGAGCCCAGTGGCTCCCTGTGACGAATCATCTTCGGAAGCTGTAAGGCAGACTGTACCTTCAGCCAGGGTCCAAATGAGTCCTTCTTCTTTGTCCTCTCGAAGTCGTTGGAAGGTTGTTGCTAGGTCTGGAAAAGGTCTGGTGCTATGCTAATCCCAGGACTGTCGGGACTCAGAGCTAGCTAGCCTTTTGGTTATAGCGCCTGAGATTCTATCTGGGGCTACAACCAAAAGGCCAGGTGCTATAGTCCCCTCAGCCCCCCTTGGCAATGCCTCTTCGTCGGATAATCTGCCAAAAGAGGGGTTCAACCCTCTATTAAAGTGAAATGGGCCCCAGTGATTGGTGCGGGCTAAGCCTACCTTAATGAACCAATCCTGGGTCCCCACCAACAATCTTCTGTTATACGTGAGGTCATAACCAGAGTGCTTTGCAACATGAAAGGTAAAGGGGTGACAACATGTACTACTAAGTCCCACTCATCTTCCTGCCCATTGTGGATGAAAAGTGTCTCTTAGGTCTCTAATCGATTGGCCTGAGCATCACTAGGTATGTTTTACGAGATGCGCTGAGTTGCACTGTGCATGTCTAATGGGATTGCTTCAGTTGCACTACAAATATGTTGTCTGCTGACCTGAGCAGTAGTACGCACGTCTCAGGAGATGCCCTGAGTGGCACTATGACTGCCACATGACCTGCCATGAGTGGCTTTAGGGATGTCTATATGTGTCAGGGTGCATGCCCCATTTGCTGGCTTCAGTGGCACACTCGATGGCCCGTGCTCTGTTGTAAGTGGCTCAATTCATGTATCATTAGTTGGCATCCATTGTTTTTGGCAGCGCATGGATTGGCTGAGGGATCGCGCTTAGAAAATAGTATGCATGCCTTCCTCAAAGTCCACCGCTTGCACCGTATGTCCTCGTCATTCCTTTATCAGCTCACACTGACTGAGCCCAAGAGGCCAATGGTAGCTAGAGTAGTAAAGGCATGAAGAAGTGAATGTATGACAAAGTAAATGTCTGACGAAGTGAAGGTAGACTCAGTACGTGTCAGAGATGTTGCTAGGGAGAGCATCTTTTTTTTCTCCAAAAGATTCAAGAAATCTTCAAGCTAATGGAATGAAAAATTAACAGAAAACAATATGAATAGTTATCAAACAATAACATAAAAGGCCAGAGGTATGTTTGTCCGATGCAGTTATGCACAGTAGAAACTGCCCAAATGCACAGAATGCTGGTAGGTGTAGTTCTGCAGAACTACACCTCCCAGCATGCACATTGGCCCATGTACCCATGTATTTTCACTAGTATCATATATCAGGTTCGACATTTGGGCTTCTCGTGCCTGACTACTACAATGGGGAAACATTGCATATACTCCACCCTAAGCCATGGAGACCCTGACATCTGCAAACGAGCTCGGCCCATGGGTGTGGTGGAAGTGCTGAGGGGCCAGTGGTCCGCTGCTGCTCACAGAGCTGTATGTGTGTGTGTCTTCCACACTGCACGCCGCCACTTCTGAAATGGCTTTGCAACCCTATTGTTACTGTGCACGGCTACTGCGCGACCTCAGAAAATTTAACGTGGCAGACGGAACCCGCGCTCACAGGTCTGTCATTGAAGTTCTCTGTCCTTCATTTCAAAGGGACTTTTGTGCAGGTCAAACAAAGCAGCCTGCGATCCTGTGGAGCACCTGCACATCGTGCGGACTGCCACTGGGCATATGATAGCCTTTCGAAGCACACCCTCCCGAGGCAGCAGCTTTGCTGAAAGCAGGGTGGCAATTGTCCTCTCTTGGAAGAGAAATGGGACAGTGTGTGGTAATAAGCGGTGGGGCTCGACGCACGGTTCTCCTGTCCTATCATGTTCCTGTCTGCGTTCCAGCCCGCCTGCAGATTCAATATCTCCGCACCATTGCCACACACACATGCCAGGAGTGGGGAGGGGCGATGCCGCACGGAGCAAAGGGCACGATGAAAGGCGTGTCCATGAGTTCCGGATTTCTGGGAACCCAACATTGCCACCTGCTTCGGCTGCTTACACACACTTCACTGCATGCATCCTTCTCACACGTGTGTGCATGGTGGCAATGAACAATGCAGGACACAAATGCAAAAATGGCCTGCCCCGTTTTTCCTGGAGAATTTGCATGAACCTGGACCTTACTCGTCTTCTTCTTCTTACTGATAGATTTTATCCATCAGCTGTGAGTTTTGGATACCAAGCCTTGATGCTCATTACTTCTCGGGTTGAGTATGTAGTTGTGGGTTAGTATTCTTCTTGGTCTGTGTGGTCTTGTCAAGGTAGGGTTGGTTTCACAGGGTCTTCGCAGTGATGTTTACTCGTGCAGGCACCAGTGCCTTACGTGAGGTGAGAAATCAAGGGGTGGCTTCAACAAGAGGGCGTGGCCTAAATTATGGACGTGGCCTGAAGGGTGCCCAGCACGAGACAATAAAAATGAAAATGTGTCGGGTAACTTTTTCTTTATTGTCCCGTTCTCTGGATTCACCCGAGCCGTCCCGTGACAAGCCAGTGTCGTGTTGCACTGTGATGTTTCATTGGTGCTCATTTTATTTTTGTTCATTCAATAGACTGTGTCAAGCAGTCTATTGAATGAAACCATTAGTTTCCCGCCCCTACAAAATAGCACAGTGCATTGTGACACTGGCTTGTCATCGGCAGGGCTTAGATTAGAATCCCCGGTACGGGATTACATTTTTTACTGTCCCGTGCTTGGGATTTCAACCGGAGCCATACCGCTGACAAACCAGTATTGCAGTGCACTGTGCCATTTCATAGGTGCACAATTTCTTTCGCTTTCTATAATAGACTGCTGGACACATGAAGCCTGTTGCTGGCTTTCTGTGTCAAGGAGACTATGAATGAAACAAACGAAATCCACCACCTACATAATAGCACAGTGCAACGTGTGACTGGCTAGTCACTGGCAGAGTGTGGGTTTGACGTGCACGCTGTCAGGGGTTTTGTGAGCCCTGGCAGAGTGGCTTGATTGTGCTTTTCGGACACCGCCGGTGCTCAGCCCGGGCTAGCCCTGAGCCACTTAAATCCCTGGCAGACACTAGAAAACCAGGCACATACATGCAAATCACACGATTCTGGTGGAATCAAGAGTGCCTTCGTCGATGAAAAGGGATTTCGACCATGGACCGAAAGAACCACGCATGTTAACTTGTTCTGCAGTTCCACATGCCGTGCGGTGAAGAATGACAAGATCTGGGGAATAATCAGCGCAAAAGAGGTTTTTCATGGAGGTTCTCTTTCATCTGCTTCTTTTGGAATGAGGCTATAAGCAGGTAAATTCTTTTAAACAGTGACAATGTACAATATAAGACAAACCTATCGCTGTGAGTTTGCACCTTAGGCCGGCCGCCTTCGGAAATGCAGCTTGTATTTTCAATTCCCTCTTGCTGTTCATTGATTTTTGGCCCTGCTTCCCCCTTATCTTTCTTCTCTTGTAGATATCTCTCTTATTGATTCCTGATTACAGATTGTGCTGGCTACAAAATGTTGTGTGTCAAACATGGACAGATATCCCGGCCCTAGTCCAGGGGACGCGCGTGCTGGCGCGCAATCCTCGATAAATTGAGAGGCTGAAATAGGACAAAAGATCAGCCGGGGACAAATATGATATTGTGTATCAGTAAAAACAGAGGCAGGAAGGGGGAGGGCAGAACATAACAGTGTATCTGTCTTCTTTGCATCTCCAGTGCGAGCAGGAATTACAGTGCAGGCTGATTTGCAGCGCAGTTCAAAATGTGCTTCTCCAACTCATTAGCGACAGCAACTCTCTGTGCAATGCTTAGCACATTAATTATTGAAATTAAACTAACTACATAAAATATTAAAATGTTATCTCCAGCCGGCACTACAGAAAGTTCAGCACGAGTCAAGCAGCCATGCCCCGCTGCTGCGTTGTTGACTGTGAAGCAGCCCAGAGATTCAGTGCAACCGCGCATGTTGCGCGTCGTTGACGCGGGTCAAGCCAATGGCAATGAAAAAAAGATAATGCTAAGAGAAGTGTGGAAAAGGGATTTTGCATGATATTCCTCATGTATATTTTTCCCTGCAGGACCCCTCTGGCAAGCGCTGTCCCTAGCACAATGACATTTTGCCATCCAACCTGGTTTCCGCACCACTATGACCAAAAGAGTAGTGGCCCAAAGCTGTGAGCCTGATTAACACAAGAGCAACTTTTTTATTTTTAGCCCTTTATTGTAGTCAGTTTTTGCTTGCAATTTTCATTAATGGGAAAACACGGAAAAATGAAATAAGCTCTTTGCCTTTCCGTTGATAATATAGGGAGGGGTAAGCCCTTGTCATGAGCGAGGCTCCTTCTTAGCTACAAAGCACCGGATTCACCGAGCGTTTCCCTATGGGATCGCGCCATTATAAAACGCTTCTGTGAATCAGACCCGAAATCTCATCTCTAGGAGAGACGATGAGGGACGTAGAATTCATCGCTCATCTGCTGATATCACCAGAATCCCAAATCAACTCTGTTGAGAGACATTCCCATTTTCATTGTTATGCGCATTCATCCGGTGAAGGTCCTCAATACGTTAATAGTTCATCTAGCTTTGGCTATAGTAGTCATATAGAAGGGAAATATCGTAAGAGCCCAAAAGAGAGAGATGAAAGGATTTGGAAAAATTGTAACAACTGGCATTGCTGAGCAGTCCTTTGAAGGGTGGGGCCTTCAGGTACTTCCTGAAGCATGGGATGGAGGGGGCAAGTTGTATCTCCAGTGGTAACTTGTTCCGGAGGCACGGTGCATAACGGGAAAAGGCCTGTCCATGGGCAACATTTTGTTTCCCATTCTGGCGATGTTGTGGCTTGTGGTGTTGTTCGGGCCGCTGGAGAGTTTCCCATCCAAATGTAACAGGCTGCTCTGGGGAAGGGGTTCCATGGTCAGGTTGAAAATAATTTGGGGGTAAATTGCATTAGAGTGAAACAGTACTTTTGTAATGTCCTATAAAGAGGATTTTATTTCTGTACTTCTACAGTGTAGAACATTTCATCCTTCAGTTTCCATTTTCCTTAGTTATCCGCGGACGCGGCGCGATTCATACGATGCCTTCTTGGTTGAATGCCTTTGCCTTCTGCGGCCAAACAGTGTCAACACAATTTCATACCTAAAAGCCCGTAGACACAAAGGAAGTGACTAAAACAGGACATAGAATAATTCCTTCGGTGCAGCAGCTTCAGAAGCACTGATCCAGATTTCACACAGAGATGGGCAAGACGATGTGGAACTGCAGCCACCTAAGTGTGATAAAACACACATACTGATTTTAGCATCTTTCATGAGAGATTTAAGAAACTTTCCAAAGAATGAAAAGGGGGGAAACTCAAGGAAGTGTATGAGGGGAGATCAGGACTCTAGAGAGAGCCTCTGAAGGAATTTCCCTAGATCCACTGAGACCCTTCATCATTTTCCAGCAAGCCAGATCTCAGTTTTATGACATCTCATTGTTACCCTCCATATGAAGTCCCAGCACTTTCAGGAGAACTATATTCTGATGTTAAAATAAATGCTGACAATAGGTGTCTAATCTTTGCGATCCAGAAGCATAAAGAACATTTGCATTCTGATAACCCGAGTTGAGTTTGAGATGTTATCATTTCTCGCCGGGCACTTCGTAACACTGGGGCAGTTTATTTGAATATCAGCCTACCAGGAGCCTCTGGTCATCCTCGCAAGTGTTCTTAAACGTCCCACGCTATCGGAGAACTCGCACATTTTCGGTCCTGGCCCCTACCTTGTGGAACAAGCTACCTGCTCCTATGTGCATGGTCGGAGATTACCTCCAGTTTTGGAAATCGCTGCAGACTCATCTTTCCTAACTTTCTTGTTCTTGTAGCACACAAGGACTGTCCTTTTCTCTCAGTGCCTAGATGCCTTCGGGCCATAGTCCACGCTCTATGAGTATGGCACATTACATAACACATGGAAAGGGTTCATTGAAGGACTGCAGCATTCAGGGAGAGCGCAACGAGACTGCGTGGTAAATAGGCACCATGAGTCCTAAACTGGAGATCCAGAACTTCATACATTGAGAGATGTACATAAAAAAGCACTTTTTTTTTTAGGTAATATTGAAGGGAGCACAGCAAAGTTTCTCAGGGTGTTACCTACTATGGGGAACTTTGCATGAGTGATTCATGAAGGGACCTCATACACAATTCATTGGTCACCTGGACCGAACACTGAGCAACCCTCGCCATTGGTAGTCCGATTCATCACAGCTGCTTTATCATTGGTCCAGTGCGTGTGCTTCAGTGATGCAATGAATGGGGGTGTGCCCCCCTGATGTGATGATGCTAAACTACTCCACCTTGTCATGGACCCCACGCTCTCTTCCCCTCCCGCCATTCGGCACTCTCGAGCAATTTGAAGTACCTCAGACAGGGAGCGATGTCTGAGACACCAGCATCCGCAGGTCCTGGTGCCACCCAGCATTCATGGTTACCAATTTTTGCTCCTTCCATTACCCAGAAGGAGCCTCCTATTGGCTGCTGATGGACACGTGGACAAATGTAAGAGGCAGGTTCTACTCCTGTGCTACATTTCAGCAGTGGGACATGGCCCTCATGGCTGCGGAAAGGGGACTGCCTGCTGGAGGGTGCACTGCTACTTTCCTCGACTATGTTTCCCGCTGCCGGATGAACCGCGTGTTGACCAGAACGAGCAATAATGCGAGGAAGAGCATTTAGACAAAAAGCGTATTGGGCAAAGAGCATACAGTTAGAAGGGTCGGACAGGGGCATAACATTGCTTCGGGCACCAATGAAAAAGTGGCCCTCAGTTGGAAATGGCAACTCCTTCCTTTTGTGACAGATAGGTTGAGTAGAACCCAAGCGGGAGGTGTTTAATCAAATGTGGTGCACATTGTGCATTTTAAAGAATATTTATTCAGTAACACTGGCCAAAACTACTGAAGTAACTTATTAAACTGGCCCAGTTGGCCCATGAAAGTGGCCCACTTTGAACCAAAAAACGGGCCTGCTCAAGCATTTTGTGTTTTTGGTTTGGGCATTGCCCTATTGCCCTATAGGCCAGCGCAAGCCTGACCGTGAGCTGCAAGGAGCTTGGGGGAGAGGGTTTGATTGCTTTGTGGTTTTCTAAAGAAGCACTTGCAGGATCAAGGTGACCATGAGTTGCGTTGGCTGCTTTGGAAGTCCATGCAAAGGCACTTGACTAGGAGGAGGTTATTGTCATGCTTGATGTCAGCGTGAAGTCAACCCCATAGTGTGTGAGTAAGACTGGGGATTTTGCTTTTTGGGGTTTGTAATAGCTTCTATTAAACCAGTCAAAAGTGCATAGACTAGCTCCTTCTTCTGTGGGAGCACTTTAATATATGAACAGGAACCAGCTAGTTCATGGTGTGGCATGGGTGCTGGAGTTTAAGCGATTAAGGGGGCAGAATAGTTGCCAATGTGCAATGGAATTCTGGCCATATTGACTCAACTTCTTCACTGCTTGGTAATAGACCAAAGCCACAGTCTGCATTTAAATACATGGTTCGAAATGTTGACACGCGTCACCAAACCAGGTATGATACACACTTCACGTCTGCAGCATTGGCTGAACTATTACATAGGTACTTCTCGCGACATATCGGAACAGATTTCATGCCTTTTGATTGACAAATCCGTCCTTAAGTGACTGTTGACCGCACCCAAACTTGAGTGGCAGAATATGCACTGAAGGGATTAAATCAATACAACGATTTTAAATCTCAACTAACGATAGTATCTGAAGACAACTAAATCTTGTTTTTTTGGGGATCCTAAAAGATCCCAGGGCTATTCGCTTATAAAAAAAAAAACTGTTGATCTTACATACCAGGACTTGGAGGAGAGGGGAAGCAGGAGGAAGCATTCAATGTTCTGCTCCACTGTCCAGGGGATTAAGTATATATATCAAGGCAAAAATGTTCCAATTTTTCAAATGTATAAATCTTTTCTTCAGGCACCAAATGGTGTAAAATGGGCCCTGGTAGTCCCCAGAACTTCAGCAAGCATGACTGTTCAAATTCAGTCCATGATCGCCATTCAATGAATAATGATCAATTTGCCATTCAAGAAGTATTTTAGAAATCTGTGATGTTGACACGTTTGGATAAAAAGATTTCTGGTCACAGCCCTTGAGATTTAAATAAATGTGTGCCCTGGGTTCCCTCCAAAAAACGTTTAGTATCTGACAATACAAACACCGAGACGATATCCAACGAGTTCTTCTCTTGTGGCAATAAAAATACCTTTGCATCCAAGTAGCATGAACAACCAATAGGCTAATGAGTGATGACAGGTAGCCAACTGCTTCTACGCTGACTCCAGCGGCAGGAATGGTCACAAGGACGACTGTAACATGTTATTACAGTCGTCGTGACGTAATGTTTGTGTTACAGGTGAAAACTGATATCATAACTTGAATGAAACAAGAGCTGTTTTTTACAGTCTGTGAATGTATTTATGTATTTTCATAGGCAGCTTTAAATGTGCTAGCTAATGCCTGATACTGTTGTAATTCTGTCCAAAGATGGAGACACTCTTGTTAGATAATGGAACAAAGGCACTTTATTCACAATACCAAGTGGAAAGGTTCGGGGAGAACCAACGTGTCCAGGTTGTACCATCAACCCCTTTCTTCGCCTTACTGACAAAGGAACTAGTTTGCAGACTCAGGATAATATCAATTACACTGAAAACATTTTATCAAGCTGACCAATTAGTAATAGTTCTTTTTGACGTCTCTTCAACCAAACCGAATGAAAGTCAATTACTTCAGCCCTCCCCAGCTTTAGGAGAGCAGTCCATTAGACCATCTTTAAGAGAAATTCTGTTTAGGGAAAGGTTAAGGGACTTGATAACAAAACAATAAGGTGGAATCGAAGTGGCGTGAGAACAACAGCGATAGAAAAAGACAAGTAAATGACTGAAAAAGATACTTCTAGAAAGAGAGAAAGGGAGAGAAATGAGCACCAACATGCATAAATATACAATTGAGCAGGAACACATGAATAGAACAGCAGAGATACAGGGGAGCCAACGTTTGAATTTCCTGGGTGCTGGGCAAGGGGGTGATAAAGGACAGATGTTAGGGACGTTCCATTGAAAGTATAGAAACATTTAGTGCAGATTGCCTTTCCCAGGGGCGGTGCCTGGGCATCGGCGCGCGCACGCGTACTCTGCGCCCCTTTAGAGAGATAAGGGAGAATAAAAGAGAAAGATTTAATGGTGAAAGTAAACTTATAATAACAAAGCTAATGAAAATAGAAGAAATGATGGGAAATGGTCAAGCAGATACATTGGTAGAAAAAGAGAGGCAACAAAGAATTGAAGGGAAATTGCAATAGGAGAGAATGAAAAATGGCTGGAGAAGGGCAGCAGGCATTTGGCTGACAGTAGTGTAATATATGGGATAAAATACACCCTACTGTCTATGAAAAGGATATTGGAAACCGGCTCAGACATCTGCGACCTTGTGGAAGCGCAGTCACCTCTACGGGTTCAGGACATGTTCAATTATTTGCAATATCCTTGGAACGGTCACTTGGGAGACATATAAGCGAAGGGACCCTTGTACTGGGAAAAAGCACTCACCAATTGAAGATGAGTATGTTTGAGGATGCGCGCCATCTTTAATCTGTATTGTAATTCTGTTCTTTCTGAACCGCATAACCTTTTTACACAGGTCCGGCTTAGAAGCATGCGCTTCTGTCTATAGTACTGCGTTTCATACATTATGTATCCCCCTGACTTTATGGAAGTGTTACCCCTGTCTCTTATTAATTACCCCAAGGAGGTGTCTTGGCCTGGCTTCTGCGATTATGTATTTGTAAACAATAGAGGCCAATGCCAGTGTTGATCACATCTCATGGTAAGGAGAATGGGGTGTTGACAGTAGAGACGCCTGAAGCTTTTCTGTATGCTATCGGCCCCAGTGGCCGGGAGCTGCTCTTGCAGCGTCAACACTGCATTCCCTCAAACATCCCCACAGAAAACAAGGGCTGTTCATTAAGCTTCGGATGAGGATAGTGATGCACTTACACTCCCTCGAATGTCCTAGAACAGAGAGAAGCCTACAAGGTCAACTACAGGCGGGAAACCTTGGCTTATGGTTGGACTGATGAAGGATAATGGACGGATTGGGAAAGTGGGGAGTAATCTGATGTGACTCGAGTCTCTGGGTTTAGTTTTGCTTACATGCTGCTAGCGAGCTGAAAGTCCAAGGTTGGATGAATATGTCAACCAATCAGAGGGTCTATGGGGCATCATTCAATACAATGTTGCATAGACCAATCCGTTGCCATGTTCTCTGCTATAATCAGTGTTATATTTATTAAGATATAGATCAAGGCATGTCCTACAGAGAAGGGGCAGCCAATGATGTACTAACCGCTATGTGAGTTAGAGGTACATATGTTCCCCTAACCAATCCTTCCCTTCAATAGGTTTTGTAGTTTGCCACATGGGATGACGTCATAGATGATGCATAGTGGGGTATATAACCTCTGTACAATCAAGTTTGTGTGTGATTGTGGTTCACATCAGGCCCCATGTTCATCAGTTCACTTTGCTTTATTGAATTGAGACTAAATGTGTATTTTGCCTATCCGGTTATTTGGTCTGAGATCTTTATTGGTAATTCCATCTAGCACAAGAGACGCTTCAAGGTGCTAGAGCACAACACAGTGGTCCAGATGTGTTCTGGAACTCTACTTTGGGCCCTCACTTGAGGATGGATTGGTGGAGATGAGCAGGGAGAGGAGAAACTAGGGCTATTGCCTAGGTATCGATGTTTCAGGTTCAAAGCATTGGGACATTGTGTTTTCTCTGCAGTCAGGTCCAATCCGCTTCTCTTGTCATTACATACCCAACGTAAGTACAGAATATTTGCATCAAGCTGGTGTTCCTTGTGTCGGGTCGAAACCACCCCTCTAATTGCCCATCTATAAAACATGAGCAGAGCGGAAGGTTAGGTTTCTCTAAAGTGTGTGTGTTTAAATTTTTAAGTTGGCCACTGAGCCCCCGCGAAGAAGAAATCAATTTGTTTCGTGTGAAGGTTACCGGGCTGTCGCAGCAGCTGCCCTTTCCGTGTGTTTGAATTAAATCCTGTGAAAAGATAAGAGCCGGCGGCCCAATTCACTGATCAAATACAAACAGTATTAAGCCCCAGATCATCCCTGCTCCTTTTCATTTGCTATAAAACAATTTCCTTGGAAACCTTAAGGAAAAAAAAATGTTTTAAGTATAAACCAATTTGTTGTGAGCCGGCTCATAAATAAATGTATAAGTGACTGGATAAAGCTGGGCATATGGGGGAACATGGCTGGTGTCGTGCATGAGGGCGTAAATTGGGTTCCGCAAACAAAAGCTCTTTAAAACCATCTGAGATTAGCTCCTAAGGAGGCTTTGTACGGAACCAGGCTGTATCGCGTCCTCAAGGGGGTGAAAATCGGTCCTTCTGGGACCTGCAGTCCTGGAGAAAAATTTATGGCTGCTGGTCAGTCCCATGTAGAAGCAGATGGGTCAAGGGATTGGACTTTTGCTACATTTTGAGAAATGAATCATAATGATGCACTCGCAGAGCCAGTGCGTAAGTCGGGCGGCATTGTGATGGCATGGAGGGTCGCTTGATCGTGTAGTGTGAAGCAGAGTTAACTTCTGAAACCGGGGACCAGGGTTCTGTTGCCTGTCTCTTGCATCCTCATGGTCAATTAATATGCAGCACGTGGCCCTCTGCCGCAAAGGGATCTTGAGCGGCAGAGGAGTCGGTAGAGGAGGTTCGGCGGGGCTGTAGCCCTGGGTCTTTTGGTTGTAGCCGCAAATAGAAGCTCAGGGGCTACATTCAAAAGGCTAGCAAGCCATTACTCGGAATGGCTCTGGCATCTTTACTCAGTGTGGCTCTGGCATCTTTACTCGGAATGGCTCTGGCATCTTTACTCAGTGTGGCTCTGGCATCTTTACTCAGAATGGCTCTGGCATCTTTACTCAGTGTGGCTCTGGCATCTTTACTCGGTGTGGCTCTGACATCTTTACTGGTGTGGCTCTGGACTCTTTACTCGGAATGGCTCTGGCATCTTTACTCGGTGTGGCTCTGGTATCTTTACTCGGAATGGCTCTGGCATCTTTACTCAGAATGGCTCTGAATTCTTTACTCGGTGTGGCTCTGGCATCTTTACTCGGTGTGGCTCTGGCATCTTTACTCAGAATGGCTCTGGCATCTTTACTCAGTGTGGCTCTGGCATCTTAACTCGGTGTGGCTCCAGCATCTTAACTCAGTGTAGCTTGTAGTTACTGGCCGTTATGGGCCACAGTCACCGCAAACGTTGTCTGAATCACTTTGTTGTGCCGTGGTCCTGTGTCTACAGAAATAGAGACTGCTTTGGAAATGGCTACAGCATAGCATTACGCACAGTCTCCAGGAACTGTACGGTGTCACCAAGGCAATGCAAATCCTACTCGTGGTCATTATCAGTGGGGACCATTGAATAACATGGATACTCTGTTATGGTGTTGCAAAGTGAGAGCTATAAAAAATGATTTTAAATAAACTTCTGTTTCTCTACACATTTACTTATATATATTGATTTTCAATGGTGCTGGCTTGATTCAGTCTCCTTCTGAATATCCGTAACACTAAAAGAAGGTTGTCTCGCGCCTCGCGTGACTGCAAATACATTTTTAGCATTGGTTCAACAGCAAATAATTGCCCCATTGAATAGTGAAATCCACTTGGGGTTTTAGAACATCTGTAGAGCCTGCCAATTAAATAACTTGCATTTTGGGTTCTGCTATTGAGTGAGGTGGCCCAAACCTTGGATGCAGATGTGGGAGTGATTGAACATGCAGAGGTTTGGCTCCGCCTCAGATAGTCTAAAATATTGCTCCACTAGGGAGCCGGAGAAGCTTGACATTCTGTTACATTCTGATTGGATAAAGGGGAACCAATAGGAAAGACAGCCTGCTGATTAATTTGCTTCATGTCATGTTTTCAGTGTAATTGCCATCACCCTGAGTCTGCAAACCAGTTCCTGGGCCAGGAAGTGTTAGTAAGTTGTTGGCGGCAGAACCAGGACCCCTTCATGTTCTCCTAATTTTTCTCCTTGACTGAAGTCGTGTTATTATGATCAAAGTGCTTAATAGCCACATGCCTTGGTTCCATTATCTACCAAAAGTGACAGCATCTTTGAACACAACAGTATCAGGCAGTACATAGCACACACATGCGCACAATGGGAGCTATTCTCCTTCTGAGTTGCTTTTCCTAATCCCTGCCTACTGGTGATAACCTTGATTTCTCTGTGGTGTGATAAGAAATCGAATTTTCCTCTGCTGCTATTCCATTATGTGCCCTGTTATAAACTGAAATGCGTTTGTCTCGGGAGGATAGCTCAGGGGCAACGCACCTGCATTGAAAGCAGGTTGGATCCCCAGGTCTGTGCTTAGAAACCACTGGGTATTAAGCGCGTTATAAATAACCAATTACAATTGTCTATGGTCTCTGAATTTTGCCAAAAAAACAATACACAGCCTAACAAAATAAACTGTTGGGCTGGTAACATGAACAAACGCAGTACCAGAAACAACTCTTAACAACTCATAGTTTGCCAAGATCACCGCAACACCTCAAGCCTTCGCTGGCCTCCAGAAGCACATTTGCTCCCACTGGAGTGTCTCCTTTCAAGGCTCTTCCATGCAGCCGGGTCATTAGTAACAGAACAGCCATGGGGGAAACTATGCTGCTCAGGGTCCAGGCATCCAGCCATGGGGTGGAGGGGTTGTGCAGGGAAGGGAGGTGGCCGGAGGAGGCTGGGGCTGCTGCCTCCCTCAGGGTTCGTTTTGTGGCAGGAAGCCGGTGCCACGGTATCATCATGTCGGCATTCCGCATCATTAGAAGGGGACAGACGAGGTCCCCTTAGGAGCTTGCTGTGAGCTTCCCTTCCTAATCCGGCCTTGGGAGGGCCATCGTTACCTAGCATCTAGCCCCTCTACTTAGTTGCCCCCACCATGTGGTGTAGACGTGGTACCAGATGGTTCATCTGGTTACTCCAACTTGTACGGCACCCGGTGTAGAGCTTGTACACGTGGGGGAACCACGCAGGATGCTCGGGCATGTGATTAACTGCAGATGGGTATACCATGTAGATCTTGTCAGCTCATATGTCCAAGCCTGGCAGCAGGGGTTGAGGGGAGGCTCAGGGCAGGAACAGCCAAGACAAGAGGGAAGGCAGTGCTCTCCCCCAGTACACAGCCAGTTGGCCGCATCTTGGCATTTGGTGCAAGCAAGTGATCGATCAAGGCCCTTTTCGCCGATCATTTAGCACTTTTACCAATAGGTGAGGCTGCGGCCTCATTTAACCCAAACCAATGTGAAGTAGATCTATTGCCTTTCTTTTATTTTGAGTTTTTGTTTTTTGGGGTGATTTAGTGTGTGTTTGCTACATATATGAGTGAATTCGGGGAAAGAGGGGTGCTGACCCCAAGTAGGGTCCTCATCCCTCTTTAACAGCACAATGTACCAGAGAGTTGCATTGGAAGCCAGATTGCCTAGGGGGGAAGAGTCAGAATAAATGAAAGTAAAATCTGAAATAATAGAAAAAACATTAAAAAAGGAAAGATCTAGAAATTGAAGAAAATACCGTGTCTAGGGATTCCCAATAAACTATCTTGTTAGAGTGACCTTTATCGCTTGGACCCAATCCATCTCCGTTTCCATCGACTCAAACATTATTCACCCGCGAAGGCCCCAGGCTTTCCGTGAAGCCGCGGACATGGGCCAAAGACCGAGCCAGAGGGAGAAGAGGAAAAATGGCTCCTTTTCCAGGCTAGTATTTATCAGTTCTTCCGCCCTGCTCTTGACGGTGAGGGATGGCAGTGTTTTTAAGTAATGATTTTATCGCCACCTTGCTGAGAAGGAGGGCAATCATATTACCTGTAAACTCCTGGCCTCCCTCTGTCATTTTCCTTTCATGCCTTTTTGCTCAGGTTGCGTTCCAATATCAAAACCAGTCATCCGAGTATGATGGTTTTCAACACTTTTTTCCGGGGGAACATGTTAACTTTGTGTTCGCTACAAACACAACTATCAAATCTAAAGTTTTGGTGTTGTATTATTTCTGGTGGGTCATCTGTTTCGTGATTCAGCCAATTTTTGGCATTTCGGCTTAAGGCGACCTGTCCAGAGTCACAGAATTTGGTCCAGTGGGAAGACATGAGACATACTCAGGTCTCCAATTTTCCCCTCAGACCACAACCCCTGCTCTTGTTTAATTGCAACAATGGACTCAACCTGATCTCACCACCGTAGAAAAATGCAAGAAGCAAGTACGATATTAATGAAATATCTTGCTTACCCTAATCCGCCCCAGTGCATTCGACGGTCGATATCCCGTCAATAGTCTTGCAATATTTACGACATTGCGACTGCTACAGTATACGAAGAGGTCCATCTATTGTTCTCATTTTTCTGCCGGTTGGATTCCACGTGGATGCTGGCGAGTCGAATCGGAGGGAAAAAAACAATGTCAAATAAGGCCGAGCCGTCGGCTGGGCCGCAAGCATTGCTTTTCATTATGCTCTACGCATTGATTTCACTTAAGAAAAGCCCAGCAAAATATTTCTCCCAGAAGCGCAGCTACAATTATAGGGCTGCAAGGGGCAAAAGTGGGAGGGATCCTTAGGGAGCGCAAGGCCCACCGCGGATATCTTCCGCGTGGAAGAATATTAACAGGACCGTGCGACCGGAGCAATGGTGGCGATTCTGCATGACCTAGGTCTGTGACATGTTGACACCAGCCTAAATGCTAATGTTAGTGGTCCTGAGCGAAGGCCGGGTCCTCTAATGAGTGTGAAGTTGTTCTATTACACAATAGAGTAGAAAAGCAAGGGCTCTATTGCTATTCGAGTTTGTGCAGATGGTAAAAAAAAAGGACGCTTCACCTGGGGATTATTGTGACAGAGCTTGTCCACATCTTCTTGGCCAGTGTGTACACATCTCAAAGTCAGTCTCGGAGTGCAGCTTTTCACAGGTTTTTGGAGAATCCATTCCAGGCTTGCTGATTGGCTAGCCAGCTCTAGCTGGTAACAGTGACAAGAACAAAAGAGAATTGTGGAATGCAGGCTTCACTTGGCCTGCTAGAGCCTGCACTAGGAGGATCTATTGTGTAGTAGGATGACAGCCGCTCCAATAAGCTAAGGGAGAGGGCTTCTAACAAAGGGGAATGTCACCTAGCATGCAATATAGCGTGATGGTAAGGTTTCTATGGTTATTAGAGCTTGTGCAGGCACTCTGATTCTGTACCAGTCACTGCACGTTGTCCATTGCCAGCGATTCCAGCCCATACTAGTTGTACCACAGGTAACCTCCTCACAATTACCTTAAGGCCACCACTACGAAGATGTCTCCCAAGAGTCCAAGAGTCATAACTATGGAGACATGGGCACAGCCACAATAGATGGATGCACAAATCCACTCATTGCTTTCTCTTATATCCCCACCCCATGTAATAGTGTCAACTGCTATGTTCAAGCACACTAGATGAATACCAACTAAGACATTCACAACTGCCATTATATACCATTTGCAACAAGTATCTAATATGAGAAGACTAAACCTCACCAAACAAGTTGCATACCATGCCCTGGTCAATTCAATCTCCCAACAACAGTACACAAAGCTGCCCGCTGGACACTCATGCCTCAATGCCCTTGGGACAAAACACCCAGAAGCAGTACACAGTACTTCCAAACTGCATAGACCAAGACAACAGCAAGGCTATCATGCATTTTCCCTTATGAAGGATACCACTTGTATTCAATGCACATGATTGTAGCCCTGAAGAAGCCCTGAAGAAGACCTGATATTAAAGGTCGAAACACGTGTTGGCATCAAAGAAAGTCCTGTCTTCAATTACGGAGCATTGGCTCTGTTTTGTGTTTGACTGAGAATTATACGGTATAGCGCATCTGGTCACTGTGTTCAACTTTAGTTATACTTCTAAGATTTGTGGCTAGTATCAGATCGGTTGACAGTTGACCAGTGCAGGCTTGCTTCCCTACCGATAGAATTGTATACAAAAAATTGTTTGAATTTTAAAAAGTTAGTTCAACTTTTTATATTTTGGTAGTAGCTCGATGAGGTAATAACCCAGTTAAATCTTTTCTTTTATGCATTTTCCCTTAATCTAATCTGCCCCCTTCTCTTTCAGATCTGCCAGAGCCCCACCCACAATGCAAAGGGTGACATAGTGCACTATAAAACCCAATATTTCAGCATAACCTATGTTTATGCAAAAACATGCAGATGTTATGGATGGCACCCCTACACACACAGTAGAGTGAGAAGATGTCCAATTGGTTCTGTTGTGGACAATGAGCGGTTCATTAGAGGGAGTATATATAGGAATCACACATAGATGTGGCGTGATGCCATGCACTCATGTGATTGGTGGTGACGTTGAAAGTCCATCCATTGGAAGGTGTACCAGAGGGAAGCAAGAGAGGGGCTCCATGCATCCCTGAAGTACATTGTGCCTGGATACCATGAAAATGGCAGTGGTGCGCGCTATAAGTCACAATAACACAGCATAGCTTTGGTCCCTTGCTCACGGTGAGATGGACAATGTGATTGTGCAAGAGCAGAGGACCGGAATTTCAGATCCTGGGCCGCTCGCTGAGAATGTTCGGTCTAGCCTGTTCATCTGTGGTTGCAACCAATGACAATTGCCCCAGAGCATACGATGACCAATACGGCATATGATGTGGTGCATCAGAAGGCACACGCACAAACCCTTATACCTAGTGTGCATGCGTAGAACGCGCCCCAGGATTTGGACCATTAAAACATAGTTATGTCCTTCATGAAAACTTTGGCAAACATCTCTACACTTAGAAAAAAATATCTGCAAATCAAATGTTGCTTGATCGGTGCTGCGAGCAAGGGAGACGCGTTCCCGCTCGACTCCTTCGCGCGCTGACTGCACAAGTTAAGAACTCCCCAGAGCACTGAATGCATTTGTTTGTTTCCATTGTGTGCAGTTTCCTCATTTAGGAAGAAGCTGATTTAGGCTGTGGCGGGCTTAATAACAGCCATATTTTACCGCCTCTTTGGAAGTGTGCAATAGCAGGCTATTATGAGAGCTATAGCTTATGCAAAAACCAACACAGTTGTATCTTTCCTCAGCATTTCTCATGCAAACGTAAGCCAAAGCGACTTCTGTTAGCAGAGAAATGTGCAGATCAACCTGCAGGCAACGCCAAATGGGGGCCATTGTCCTGAAGATGGAAATTGAGAGTTAAAGGGGAAGTGGTGACAAATGTGCCCTGTCTATGTTCATTTTGTTTTTGTCATAGCCGTCTTCTATTAGTCGTCTGCAACCTCTGGCTCTCAAGAAGTTCTAGACTACAACTCCCATGAATGCCCACCATTGACTATGTTGGCTAAGGCTGATGGTACTTGTAGTCCAAAATATCCGGAGGAACAAAGGTAGCAGTCCCCTATTCTAAGTCATCCTATTTCTATGCCTCATTTCATGTTTGTTTGTTTATTTATTTATATAGCGCTCCGTACCCGGGAGTAAAATGGCACTAGTACAAGTTACAAGGCACAGTACATGATAATTAGCAGAAATACTTTAACGTGGGTTATATACAGCAAGTACAGGCAATGACGGTAAATAACATCCAGTAGTGACATAAGTGCATGTACAAAATATGCAGAATATAACAGAATATTCTCTCTACCTCTGCTGCTTTTTTAATAATCCTTCACTTTTTTTCCCTTTATAATCACTTTTGATATGTGATTCTTGCACTTATGCACTTATGACTATCAGGTCTTTGCCACCATCCTCCAACAACTCACACCTTCCAAATTTCATTAAGTTAACCTCTGGATGACAGGAACCCGGCCTAAAGCTAAACACGTACAAAACATCTAATTCCATATGTGGCCTCCCACGGACGTGGCCCATCCCATACACTACCCTACTTTAAGGTTACCAGAGGACTCGCTTTCACCAGCGACATCATGCTCCGGTCCTTGGGCTTTCATTTCCTGTCAATTGCATTCTCGGGGTTATAGTCTAAACTTACTTCAGTTGAGAGATACACCATTACCAAAAAAAAGACATGTTGTCCTGTGGTGGAGCGTGTGTCACTTTGAACCAAAGACATGCGCCTGGGAGGGATGGAGGGAGAAGGCACCAAAACTGAATCAGAGAGATGTGATCAGGAGGGTTCATGTGCCATCTCTGAACAAAGGCATGTGATCAAGAGGGATCATGTGCCACAACGGAATCAAAGGTATGCGATCTGGAGGGGTCATGTGCCACAACAGAATCAAAGGTATGCTATCTGGAGGGATCATGTGCCACTACTGGATCAAAGGGATGTGATCTGGAGGGATCATGTGCCACCACTGAATCAAAGGCATGTGATCAATAGGAATCATGTGCCACAACGGAATCAAAGGTATGCGATCTGGAGGGGTCATGGGCCACCACTGAATCAAAGGCATGTGATCTGGAGGGATCATGTGCCACCACTGAATCAAAGGTTTGCTATCTGGAGGGGTCATGTGCCACCACTGAATCAAAGGGATGTGATCTGGAGGGATCATGTGCCACCACTGAATCAAAGATGTGTGATTGAGAGGGATCATGTGCCACTACTAGATCAAAGGGATGTGATCTGGAGGGATCATGTGCTACCACTGAATCAAAGATGTGTGATTGAGAGGGATCATGTGCCACTACTGGATCAATGGCATGAGATCCGGGGGGATCATTTGCACCCACTGCATCAAAGGCATGTGATCCAGAGGGATCATTTGCCACCACTGCATCAAAGGCATGTGACCTGGACGGATCATGTGCCACTACTGGATCAAAGAGATGTGATCGGGAGGGATCATTTGCCATCACTGAATCAAGGTATCTGATCATGAGAAATTCTGTCCTATCATTGATTCAGCGTCTCGGATTCTGGCTCTGGCTCACATGATTGCTGAATAATGCCAGACTGACACTCTTCAAGGGGCGGGGGGGGTTGTGGCAGGAGTAAGTGGAGCTTGCTCCATCACTCTTTGGTGCAGCGGTTCCAGCCAGCAGCCGGAGGAAGGGACCTTTATTCTCTTGGCAGCCATTGTCACTCAGTGACAGCTCTGAACGTCTACCCCCACTGAGGCTCATTACAGCACTCAACGGGACTTCATTAAGAAGGGGGTTTTGCCCGAAGACTTGCTCTACAATGGGAACAACGCAATGTGTGCTGGGCCCCCATGAGTGTCTCGTTTTAATTATTCCAGAAGAAAGCTTCCGAGGAAATAACCAACAATTCCCAACCGCCAGCAGGGGAGAGAAATGGCCAATGCTATTGCTGGAGATTAGCAGTGCATGTATTCACCCCAAGTAGAGTCGACACAATATCAAGTCTAATTTATTATATAGTCTAACACATTATCTAATCTTATTTAATGTTTCAAAAGAGACAAGCTGTTTGCAAACTTTAAGTGGCTCCACTTTGCAAGAAAACATCCCTCAGTGTACAGAGAAGCAAAGCATCTATTGATTCATGGAAGCCTGGTGAGAAATGCCGTGGTGATCAGTCACGGAAGCCTGGTGAGACATGCCGTGGTGATCAGTCACGGAAGCCTGGTGAGACATGCCGTGGTGATCAGTCACGGAAGCCTGGTGAGACATGCCGTGGTGATCAGTCACGGAAGCCTGGTGAGACATGCTGTGGTGATCAGTCACGGAAGCCTGGTGAGACATGCCGTGGTGATCAGTCACGGAAGCCTGGTGAGACATGCCGTGGTGATCAGTCATGGAAGCCTGGTGAGACATGCTGTGGTGATCAGTCATGGAAGCCTGGTGAGACATGTTCTGGTGATCAGTCATGCAAGCTTGGTAAGCCATGCCTTGGTAGTCAGTCATGAAAGCCTGGTAAGACATACCATGGTGATCAGTCACAGAAGTCTGGTAAAACATAGTGTGCTGATCAGTCATTGAAGCCTGTATAGACATGCTGTGGTGATCAGTCATGAAAGCCTGGTAAGACATACCATGGTGATCAGTCATGGAAGCCTGGTAAGACAGGCCTTTGTGATCAGTCATGGAAGCATAATAAGACATGCCGTGTTGATCAGTCATGGAAGCCTGGTAAGAAATGCCAAGATGATCAGTCACAGATGCCTGCAAAGAAATGCCTTGGTGATCAGTCACAGAGGCGAGGGAGGGAGGGAGGGAGGGAGGGAGGGAGGGAGGGAGGGAGGAAGGAAGGAAGGAAGGAAGGAAGGAAGGAAGGAAGGAAGGAAGGAAGGAAGGAAGGAAGGAAGGAAGAAAGGAAGAAAGGAAGAAAGGAAGAAAGGAAGAAAGGAAGAAAGGAAGAAAGGAAGAAAGGAAGAAAGGAAGGAAGGAAGGAAGGAAGGAAGGAAGGAAGGAAGGAAGGAAGGAAGGAAGGAAGGAAGGAAGGAAGGAAGGAAGGAAGGAAGGAAGGAAGGAAGGAAGGAAGGAAGGAAGGAAGGAAGGAAGGAAGGAAGGAAGGAAGGAAGGAAGGAAGGAAGGAAGGAAGGAAGGAAGGAAGGAAGGAAGACCCGCCCCCTCCCACCTATATGCTAGAAGTCTGAAATTATGCCATGTTGCACACCAGCGGTTGTGACCATTCCGCTGTGAATCTTTGAGAGAAGGTATCTACTAAGAAAACCCTATCAGATGTATTCCTGAAGAGATGACAATCTCATGTAGGAAGTCCCTGAAGAAATATGAAAAGAGAAATAAAATGAGTTAGTGACATCACAAGAAACAAGCTTGACGCACGGAGAGGACTGGGTGAAGAAGAGAGTGTATGGACCTGATAGAAACTGATGGCGAAGTAAAGAATTGAGTAAACTTTAATCTGCGAAAAGAAGATTGCACATGTGAAGAGAACTGCAGAAAATGCAAGTTGTTCAATAACTGTACAGATGCAGTAACCCAAGTAGAATAAGTGATCATAGAAGGTGGCTATACGTAGTGAATAGACTGCTGGAGGCTACGCAATTGTATAGAATCTGGATATTGATGTCAACATTTTAGTAAGTACCAACCCATGGAGAGAAGAGCCGAGGGCTGTGTCGTAGCAAAGAATTGGTCAAGATCGTGGATGAGTCTGGAAGGGCTGTTTGGCCGGGTGTCAAGGCTAAAGCAGCCAAGCCTGGTATTCTATCCTTGAAGGCAGTGGACGTGAGACGCTGAATCATCCCTTGTTAAGGTGCAACGAAAGAACACAATGTGTGCCAAGTTTTATTCATTTAAGACAATGAAATGCTGCAAAATGGGCCGAATTGTGGTCTCCTGTCACATGAATCAAGAATGAAAATAGAAGTTAGGCATGCAGTTCTAGAACTATGATATTGCGTGCCAGTACTCCTCTATATTCTCAGAGGCAAGAATACTTGCAAGGCCAAGTTCAAAGACAATCTTCATGGCAGAAGGCATGGGTGATGAGAGACATTGGGCTAATTGCGTGGGGAGGTACAGTCCAGTCCACATCCTGAGTCCTGGGGTATGAGCTTAAGTGCTGCTAGTGAGCCGAATGTTCCAGACATCTCACAAGCATGCCAACCAATTGTAGAGGGGCACATAATGAAGGGCCTTATAGTTTGAGAGCCAATGATGTACCAGGTATCTAATAATTGAGGAAGATGACTTGCAGTAGGGGTGGGTATGAGTTGTCCACCTGACAGTATATTTCCAATCACAACCTAACCCCTTATAGAAAATATACTTAGATGTTCCCCATGAGCGTGTCACAACTCCCCTTTGGTTCTCTTATTTGTAGTATGGATGTCACGTATGATGAGTTTTTACTATAAACGTATGATGTTTAATGAAATACTTAGAGAATGCTGTGCTAGATCCGTTGATGTCTGTTGCAACTCCCTGTTTTAGAAAATTGATATTAAAACAGACAAACTTGCCATCTTCCTGAGTTGGTTCCGTTATTTGGTGTAAAAGTTACTCTGCTTCCCATTCACTGCAGGATACGCTACCCAAAGGACCTTATGTTCAGAATGAGGGAGGGAGGGAGTGATGGAGGTAGGGAGGGAGAATGGGGGTGGCTTTAAACAATATAGAGGGTAGGAGCAGAATAGACAGAGAATCAGACAAATGCATGATTTAAGAAGGGCATGAACTTGAGTGTGAAGGATAACAGAGAAGGGAGGAGGATGGCTTTTAAAAATGAGGGCACCACAGAACGCACTGAGGGGAACACTCCATGGCAGAGAAACAGTAAAAATGTTTGAGAGCAAAAGGGACAAAATGACAATCATGTATGCTAAGACGCAGAGAGAGAAGGTGGGGGGGACACAAACCAACACAGACACTATAAATTAAGACAAAATGGGCGAAATGCCTGCGTACTGCCCGTCTAGCGCTGGGAGGAAATCCCATTAGGAAGAGGGAGGCACACAGAGAAGTGCCCACACTGAAATGCCCTCCTCCCCCTGCTCTGACAGAGAATCGTTCTCTAGGAGCACACAATATAGGAGATTAAATGTAGAATCACTCAACTGGATATGTGAACTATTTCACCAATGCCACAAATAAAATTCAAAAAGAGATGAAGAGGAAGGAGGACTGGAGATGCTTCCTGCGGCGAGTCGCCTCCTGGGGTATAGTCACTGGGCTTCCAGGGTGGAAAGGCACGGGCATCCGGGTCTCAGGGTTTACACCCAGGCATTTGGAAATGGAAGCTGGAGCCGGGCTCCAGCTGACATTTTATAAGATGTGGGACATGTCAAGCAATAATGCCAGCTGGAAATCAGTGACCTCAGTGACCTTGATGAATAGACCATGGATGGGCAGGAAGCAAATGTCAGCCCACCAATATGTGCATCTGTGAAGCAAGGCCTTTCCAAAAATTATTTGAACTTATTCCAACCTCTGCCCATAAACCTGGACCAGAATAGCCTGTGGAACCAGTGCCAGAAACAACCCAGTGTTGCGCCCTGCAGTATCTGTGACATAGGTGGTGTGTCCTTGATGCGGTCGACCCTAAATAGCCTAAAACTGGGAATTCATAATAGCGAATGCCTGAAACTACCCAGTGGAGCACCCTGCAGTGTCTCTGACATGGGTGGCGTGTTCTTGATGCGGTCTACCCCAAATAGCCTAAAACTGGGAATGCATAATAGCCCATGCTTGAAACTGCCCAGCGTTGCACCCTGCAGTGTCTCTGACATGGGTGGTGTGTTCTTGATGCAGTCAACCCCCGAATAACCTAAAACTGGGAATGCGTAATAGCCCATGCTTGAAACTACCCAGTGTTGCACCCTGCAGTATCTCTGACATGGGGGCTGTGGTATTTATGTGAGAGTTGCCTAGCATTTCTGTGCTGGACTGCCTCTGGGCAGGACAGAGACTCATATGCAGGGATATTTCTCCTCTGTGAAAGTGACAGGGAGCTAAAGACTTGGTTGAGACTCGCCCAGGGGCCATCCACCCAAGAACAGGTCAATGGGCCGTGTTCGTGCCGGCAGAGGGACTCCCAGAACCCCCTTTGTATTGTATATATGCGTCTAGGTTTCACCATCAAGGGCAAGATCTTTGCTCTAAGTCTTTGTTCAATTAACCTCTGGAGCCATGGATTAGAAAGAGTAAAACCTAAATAAACCAGGTAGCTAAGTCACTCTAACTTAACATTACAGGCAGACCAATTCCCCGATAATAGGTGTCCTTTTACTGGTAAAAATCAAGATAAGATCTTATATTTACCACCATTGATTCTTCGGTTATTCAAATGGGCATAGATGGAAAAAACATCGAGATTTCTTTGCAGGCCTATCGGTGCATGATCAAAAGGCAAAGGGCAATCAGCAAAAGGTAACCAATGTACGCAACACATGACCATTTTGACCAGAATACAATTGCTGTTTTCCCAAAGGTTCTTGATGTCTGAAACATACAAGTTAAAAAGCAGGAGGGCCAGGACACACACCTGTCCCGTCCCTACATGAGTATTATTAACACTAGACAAGGAACCTTGCCTGTTTAGTCTAACCTGGACTTTGGTACCTTCATCAAGTAACATCAAAAGCCTCAAGAGGCCATCAGGAATACCTCATTGAATACGTGTCCACCATAGTCTTTCTCTGTCCACCCAATTGAATGAACTGGACATGTCCATGCCAGCTAAATAAATGGTTTTAGGAGGATCATTCCTAGTCTGTGCTTGCATATGAGGCAGAATATTCCTAATTTTTGAGAAAATCAATCTGACATTTGGAAAGTATGCTCGATTTGTCTGTCTAACCTTTGAGTTCTTTACCTTCGAGTTCTTTAAGCAGAAGAGATTTTACTGCAGGCATCTAAGATCGTAATAGGGCGATTATATAAATTATTATTTCTTTACCCTTTTTTGAACAGGGGGATGATACAAGGAAGGTGCCAAGAGCTTTGAATATTATCCTCCCGGATAATATTCAGAAGAGACTTTTAGCGACTGATTCATGGAATTATTTGCGCAGAAAAGAGGGAACTTTCCCCCCAAACTGTGTGAGTAAACCCATTCGTTGATTCACGGAATCAAATGCGCTACACTTTTCCTAGACTTGCGTGCAGTTCGTGCAGGCTGGGCACGTGTCTGCAAGACGTTGAGCGCCTTGCTTGAGACACCATGCAGAGTGTGGACATGACTTGCGCAGAGGGCTGGCAAGGGGGCAAACATCGAAAACGGGGAAGAACGTGCAACAAAATGGGCCTTCTGAGGGACAGACTGCAGGCAGTCCCTCTCACACGCACAATTGCATCAAACGCCACGTAATCGTGGAACCATCCATGCAGCCTCTTGCAAGGAAATGGCCACGCAAATCCCTCGATCTCTACGCCGCCCAAAGACAGACATAAAGACACATACACATAGGAATCACAGCACGGACGTGTGTTTGTATGTCGGATTTAGGGGTGCGTGTACGCAACCGGGCTCCAATCTAACTTAGGTGTGCGCGTACACAGTGTAGCGGGGTGCTGGAACAGTTTACAGGGATTTGCATGCTGATTTTCTGAGTTTTAACCAAGTTACAAATTTCCATGTGCATGTTGTCTCGGTGCCAGAAACAGTTACGGGGGACCCTGTGCAGGGTCCCCGAGATGCAGGCCTGCTTGTGGGGGACCCCACACAGTCTTTGAAGGGTGCCTGTATTCATGCACAAGGTAGCACGCAAAAAGGTAGCTTTTCTAGCTATTTGTGATATGCTTAGAGGCGTGTCAGGAGCATTCCGGGCGTGACTCGCGAATACGGTTACTTTGCGCAGTTACTTCCATGAATACACAGGCACGCATTTTTTATTCTGCACCCAGGTTTGCACAGTGTTGAGTCGGCACGCAGCAATTTGCAGGAGAAATTTGCACTTTTCCATGAATCGGGCCCTTAAAATGTAATACCAGAGCTTGACAGTGAACTGATGGGAAATCGGGCTATATGAGCAGGACCTGAGGCACTGGGAATTCTTTCTGCTTTCGGATGAAGGGAACTGAAAACCCAAACAGCAGATCACGATGGCACTCAATCAACTCTCTTTGTAGGCAGCTGCTTCGTGGCTCATTCCCAGTTGTGGTGTGTTTTCGCTTTGCCGAAACCCATGAATTGCTCAAATTACAAAAATGTATCAAAGAAACCACTTGGCCTGCTGGGACTTGAAAGATGTGTTTAAGCTCCACTTTGGGCACAGCCGAATGTTTATTTGGCACAGGTGGGAAGAAAAAAGATCAAGGAAAATATCTCTTCAGTTCATGAAGAATGTGGCCAGCATATCAATACTCACCCCTCAAGGTGAGAGTTCTTCAGAGATGGAAGGAAGGAAGGAAGGAAGGAAGGAAGGAAGGAAGGAAGGAAGGAAGGAAGGAAGGAAGGAAGGAAGGAAGGAAGGAAGGAAGGAAGGAAGGAAGGAAGGAAGGAAGGAAGGAAGGAAGGAAGGAAGGAAGGAAGGAAGGAAGGAAGGAAGGAAGGAAGGAAGGAAGGAAGGAAGGAAGGAAGGAAGGAAGGAAGGAAGGAAGGAAGGAAGGAAGGAAGGAAGGAAGGAAGGAAGGAAGGAAGGAAGGAAGGAAGGAAGGAAGGAAGGAAGGAAGGAAGGAAGGAAGGAAGGAAGGAAGGAAGGAAGGAAGGAAGGAAAGAAAGAAAGATGTGGACTCTCTTAATATGTCAGCAGCACAGTGAAGGCGAGGAACGTACCCTGAATGCATTAAACCTGTAATGGACGTTCAATATTTCAAAGGACAGACAGCGACACAGAACTCTTGATCCTGCTGCCGCTTCTGAAAAGTAGAAATCGGCTTTGCGGTGCGGGGCCGCTGAAACACTGCTAATTTCCATATTAGCCCTACGCGGGCTGTCAGGAGCGTGCCAACAGAGGCGCCTCGTCTCCTTGGAGCCCTGTCCGCCTAGCTCCCTCTCCTGTACCTTGTTGCTTTTTGACGCCATGAATTTTAATCCCCAGCGAGAACCCTCAAAGCGTATCTGACAAAAAAAAAAGAAATGCAGTTATTAAAGCCCCACCGTCCACTGCTGCAGATGAAAAGTATTCTATCAGACTACAAACCCTTTAAACTCCCATCAAGAAAAATGGGAAAAAACAGGAATACAAAGGAAGCTCTTCAGCTGTTGCCATGTTCTGGCCGCTTAATCCATATACAGCCACTTACCAGTAACATTATTTTTCAGCAGTACAGCAACAATACCCCAAACACACAACTGCCCAAGGGTAATGTGGGCGTGGTATACTTGTGAAAGCCTGGACATCCAATGGGGTGAGGGTAATTGAACTTATTTCCCAAGGTTTCAAAAACAATGTCAAGATTGTGATGGGTTTGAAAAGTGCAATAAAGGGAATGGTTTCTACCTTGCAATGTGAGAGTAGACAAGCCCCTTTTTAGTAAAGACGCCACGAACATCAGAGACCGCTCTGTAAGCTTCCTTCCACGTCAGAGCCAGGGAGAAAAGCACTGTGGGTAAGCAACCATTTCATGAAATGCTTGCATTACTGCCAGGGATGTCATTTCACCAAAATGCCCCGGGTGGCGGAAGTGACATCACATGACCCGTGACCTCTGATGTCATTTGAATCCCCCCCCCGAAATGACATCAGAGGAAGCGATGGTACACAACCGTTTACCCCTTGACAAAATAGGAAGTGGCATCACATAGCATTGTTTCTAAGTACAGTATGAAAAATATGGTTACAATATCACTGTAACGTGATATACATTTCATACAAGAATGGATCACCATATGTATCGGCAGAAAAAAACATTCTATAACTGCAACTTGCGAAAAGCACAATGCATAGTCAGAAATGGATGCTTATTCTATTCTAAATGCTTTTTGGAGACTGTTGTCTGCATTGTGAATTTGAGGTGTTTAAGAACACACTAAATCAGTGACTCGCCCCCTGAAGTGTGCTTGAAATAAACCTTTAATGAGTCTAGCAGTTATTGTTAGGAATTCCAGAATGACAAACAGCTCAAACAGCCACATGGCATTGGCCACAGCCCAGGAGCTTCAATTTGTCAAAAAAAAAGTTTATTTTTTAGGTGTAACAAGGTAGACAACAGGGGTAGCAAGGGAGACCTCAAGGGGTCGCAGGTGCGACCCATGACGACCCCTAAATGACGTCTCTGGTTACTACTCCGTAGCAGATTCATGTCAGTGTCCTACAGAGTGGTGCTCTTTCATGCATAGCTTTACCAGCCCAAGATACACATCCTCATTAGGAATCGTCACTGTGCGGTAGTTGATGTCCTTGCGGTTGACGCGTTGGGGCATATTTACTAAACATCGACAATATTATGATGGGTGTAAAAAAATGTATGGGAAAAAAGATTGTCTGCCATCTACCTGTAATGTGAGCGTAGAATACGCTGTTTCAGTTAAAAAGACTTCCCTGGCTTTAAAAAGCAATGGTGAAGGTTACCCCTGCCTGTGCCCAGTTTCCCTTAATTGTAATTGCTATTTCATAACACGCTTAATATGAGAGACCAGTTTCTAAGCGCGAGACCGGGAATCGAACCTCTGCTGCTATGCGTTGTCTTGCTTCCAAGACAGTGGCGTTGCCTCTGGGGTATTCTCATGGCCCTGTTACCGGTACTGGTTCCCTCCGGAGCTTACAGCCCAGCCCCCGTAAAGATCCCTGTTTGCATCTATGCCAAATCCATTTCTTGCACAGATTAATAGAATCCAAGAACAGTGTGGTGTCTGTCCTAAGAAGTTCTATAAAACGATCGCTGGACGGGCAAGCCTGGAAGATCATGTGGTACAGTGTGATTGGCTGCCAATTACAGAGAAGGTCACAGTTCCAGACAGTTCAGGGGTATCCTAAACCCACTTATCTCATGATGGTGCAATAGAAGGCGTTTTGAAGCCTCTCTTGGTATTTTGAGTACTGTCCCTATTAGCATAAGGTTCTGTTAATATTTTATACGTGCCTCATTATAAATTTGGTGGTATCTCAGTTGTTAATCTGCCGAGATACCACCAAACTGTATTACTGTTACTGTCACTTGGTCTAGCGGTATTAACACCAGATTACAAATGGATTACAGTCGGCTGTGTTACTCCCCATTAATTGGAGTCCCCACGACTCCATGGGGTGTTTAGCCGGTAATACCACGGAAATGGATCGTTTGGTTTTTAAGGTGGTGGAAATACCTCCAACTTCTTGCTGGAGGATTTTCCTCCACCTTACCCCCAAATTCGTAGTTGGGCGGGTGGTAATGTGGCTGTAAGCGGTATTGCTGCCACATTTATCTGCACCGCCAAATTATAATCAGCCAGGTCGCTTTTCATATTCTGCTGTCTGTGACTGTGTTCACCTTGCCAGGAGTGAGCTTCAGACACCTAATGCTGTGCCTTTAAGAAAGGCACTATGAGGCTCAAGTTCCTACGATTTCTAGCCACTTATCATTGGAAAAATACAGGGGAGTGGGAAGAACTCCCACCTGGACTATTAGTAACACTACTGGATATGAAAGGGGGTGGGGTCCCATTACAAAATATTTGCACCAGTGCAAGTTCAAATTTGTTTCTGGGACATATTAGAAAGCCTTTGCACCATGACAAGTGCTGTTTGGCATGGTTTAAACATCGGCGCAAACTTTGCCCTGCTGTAAAAATGCAGTGAAAATTTATATTAGGGCAATTTTGGCCCGGGTGCTTATAACATGCCAAACTGCCCTTGGCATGGTGCAATGGTTTGTAATATGTCCCAGTGTTTTTATAAATAGGGCAAACTTTGTGCTAATACCTTGCAAATGTGCACTTGCACCGGGGCAAAGATTCTGCATTCTGGCCCCTGTTGGCGACCCCTCCATGCAGGGACATCATTTAGAGGTTGCCAGGGGTCGCAACTACCACCCCTGAAGTCTCCCTAGGTATCCCTGTGGTCTCCCTTGCTACCCTTAAAAAAGAATGTGGCTCTTTGTTTCTGGAGTGGCTGGTTTTCTGGTAGCTATAGCCGATAAGATAGCTCAGTGGGTAGAGCACTCGCTGCTGCAATGTGTGTGTGGTCTGCAGGTTGCAGGTTTGACTCCCAGCAAGGTCAACTCAGCCTTTCTTCCTGATGAGGTTGAGGTTGTTAAATGCGTACCAACACAGGTTGGGTGATATTGTGTGTATATTTGTTCTATATGAAGCGCTTAAGCCTAAGTGTTATATAATGACACATCGTTCTCGCTTGGCCTTGGACGTCTGCTTGTATTCGCAGTAATTTGGTAATATGGGCCAATATGCACTGATATTAATGATACATATGGTGCTCCATTCTTGTATGCAATGTATATCACTTTGCATATTTTTCATAGTGTACATAGAAGAAATGCTATGTGATGCCACTTCCTGTTTTGTCATGGGTGAAAGGTCATGTTCCAGCGCTTCCCGTGATGTCAGTTCAGTGTGTGGTCATATGACATCACCTCCTGTGATGTCATCAGATGTCAAGGGTCAGGTGATGTCACTTCCCCTACCCCTGGCATTTTGGTGAAATGACATCCCTGTCTCCATGAAGCTTGGAAGCCAGAGGTTTGATTGGCCACTGTGGCGCACATACCCTTTGAGTCCTGCTGGGGCTGTTACAAGATGTATTGGTGCCTTGAGAGACAGTTACATATTTACCAACACCGACATGAGATGTAGTTTGTAATATGTGCGATTTGGATGGAGGATACTTACATGATAATGACATCCTATGATTGACGCCATTGTAAGGTTGGTGAAATGATAAACTACGAGACAGAGGCATGAGGACAATACATGTGCATATATATAGAACAATCCATTTCAGACAAGCCTCAGTGCCCCCTATCAGCCATCACTGGAAGTGTGTGACTTAGCACACAATGCGCATTCTACTTTTACAGTTCAGATGAAAGGGTTTTTTGCCACGCCCTTTTAAACCCACCACCATAGCTTGCCTGTTATATGCTTTTATACATATAAGATATGAACAAATAATGAGGACTCCTAAATGTGAGGTTCTAGGCATTCCCACACATGACATACAGTTTAAGACAGTGTGAGGCCTTGCTGCGAACCCTTGGGGCCTCTGAATGCTGCCAGAGCTCCTAGGGTCTGTCCGCTCACCACGTCCATCACTATAAATCGCCACCTGCTGGGGGCGGTACACACCAGCCTGTCTCATGCCACTCGGTAATGGTCGATTTGGCCGCAGCAGAGTCCATCGAAAATGTCATTAAATTGTTTTCATCGTATTTTGCAGCAAATATATGTAGGGATGGGTTTAGGCTAATAATTAATGTAAAGGTGTTAAGGGGGGCTGCAGGGGACTCCCCGTATTAATTAAACACAAATAATATAGCTCAGTGGTAACACGCTTGTCTTGGACGCAAGATGACACAGAGCAACACAAGTTCGAATCCCTTCTCCGCACTTAGAAACCTCTTCAGTATTAAGAGTGTTATAAACAAAACAATTATAATTATATTTGCAGCAAAATCAACCAGTAAAAAAAACAGAAATCGATAAAATCTTTTCGGCCAAACCACGCCACTCATTATGATGATAATGGTGACGAGGACTGGGGAGGAACCCGCTGCAGAGGGAACTCCATAACCTACAGGTTACAGGTTCGACGGCTCGGTTATCCTCACCGCCATGTATAGCTAGTGCCGTTGATATGGGTAAAAAGTACTTCTGCAGACTAAAGCTACCGTCGTGAAGGCTAAGAGCTATTGCTTGACTCTCGGGAAACGCTGAATGACTGTTAGCCCTCCCTAATGTATCGAGGTTCCTCAGAACCAGAGGAAAAGGAGGCGTATTCAGCGGGTACAATTTGTGGCATTATGGACCCAGTTCCTGGGGACTGGTTTGTGTTGTTATTGTGTCGAGGGTTCCTTTGGTTTTTCAGCTGACATGATGCTGTGGAAACAAATCAGCAGTGCGGTAAAAGTCAATGGGGTCTCTGTGATTAGCACGCCCTCTCCGCTGATTTATAAATTCCCTGGGACTGAAACCAAAGACGGACTGAAAATAAATTCCCTGTGACTGAAACTAAAGACGGACTGAAAATAAATTCATATCAGTTCTTATAGACAGAAGTTTATTTCACGACAGAGTCACCCCTTTGGGCGGGAGCTGAATAATGTATCGAGCACATTGTCGTCTAAAAAACATATTTTTCATCTATGTGGAAAAAAAATGTAATATCCGGATAAAGACCTTTCTGTTACCCCCAAACAAAGGCAGCCCACCTCGAAGACAGGAGAATTTCATTTTCAGATAGCTTGTCAATATGGCTCGGATCTGTCATAATATTTATTAAAAAAAACGTGTCTTGCTATCTGGAGCTGTGCAGGCCTCGGCTCCCGCGTCTGCGTATGCAAAGCGAGGTCATAAAGATGTCAGCGCGCGTTTTGATAAATCCGTCTTCCTCTTGTCATTGTCACAGAGCCTCTGAGATGACAGCAGATTACTCCGTCAAATCGTCCCGGTAACGCCTGGAGACTTTATGAATTTTCATAGGTGGCAGGCCAATCTTTCATTCATAGCAGCACCCTGGAAATAATGATAAAAAAAAAAAAGATGGCTTACTTTTCATAAAATTCCTTTTCATTCAGTGCCGCAATGCTCTGTGGGCGCAGCAGCAATTCTCCACGCACTCCGAGCACGTCGGATGCAATGCTGCAGGCCTGTAATTGAAAGATGGAATACTTTTCCTGGCAAGGTAGCCCCGTGGGTTATTGCACCGGCTGCAGAGTTGCGTGTTACCTTAAGATCGCGCTTTGAGCCGCAGCAGGGCCGACTCAGCCTGTCATCCTCCTTTACCATACATTAAATGAGTGCATGAGCACAGTTCATGGAGGGGTTTGGCGCAGAATCCGAAGGACTACCGCAGCCCTTTAAACCCAAGTCCTTAGATAGACTTAATGGTCTTGCACACAAAAGGTGGGACTGGTCTTGGGTAAACGAAAGGCACAACCAACCCCTCCATACCCAACTAAGTGCTGGGGGCCTTCTTGCAATACACATGAGCACATTAGCAGAGACCATCACTCTCAATGTTTATTTTTTGTTTTTACTTTTCCACCTGCTGCAACAAGCATGAGCATTTCTATTTGGAGCACATCAGTGCCGGCAAGGGTCTGAAAGGTATACAGTCCTAAAGTCACCACAGAAAAGGTCGCCAGGGGGTGACATTTCCCCAAATCTGCACTCCCACGAAAATAAATCACTTTCCATAAATATTCTAGGACTGGAATTAGAATAGTAATTAATACCCGCCCAAGAATAGGTAGGGGAAGGCATTAAGGGGTGCAGAGAAACAAAATCACCTACTTTGCGACTTATCCCTACGGGACATTTTCACATGGAACCGTCTGAAATGACTGCAGTCTTCATTAAACGTCCCACTGCCTCTCGCCCCTGACACGGGAGACCAACCACAGTTTAAAATGGTGCAGGGATTGCCACATATCCAAGCACGACGTGACTCAGGGATGAACGTGGGATGTTGCAACCACTCCCCCGGCCACGCCGCCCATGCACACTTTTGCAGGGTGTGTGCATATGCCACTAGGAGAAACATCCACTGGCTCCCAGTCAGAGAACGCATCATCTTTAAAGCGCTATCGATTACGCCTAAATGTCTATATGCCTCATCCTATCTCATCCAGAAATCATCGGGGATCGCAGATAAACGATGGAACTCACTCCCTCATCCTTGTGAGCAGAGAAATCTTACTGGGTATTAGAAGATCACTAAAAACCTTGCTTTTTGCATACCTACACACAGTGGAATGCACACACTTGACCTGAACACTGTGCCCTGGATCCTACTACATCTATTTTGCTGTATGTGCAACTAGTGGTAACAGCACCTTGATGCCTGCTGGCTTAGTGTGCTTTATAAATGAACAAATACATAAATAAAACAAAAAGTGAAGTTTTGCCTTTGTGAATCGGCACACTTGCACAAGGGGTGCCCTTTTTTGTCTCTTGCATATATATTTGGCACATTCAAGTGAGAAAATATTGGTGTGAATCGAGTCTGAGGTTTACCGAAATTCCTGCCAGTACAGTAGTGGCGGACTAGGAACCAAAAGAGATCTAGAGATCATTTTCAAAGTGTACCCGTCTACACATTTTTCGCAAGCCCAGCCCTTTTCCTATGAGACAATTTGGGAATACCACACAAAAGAGGTTCAGGGTGCAGAGGCCTGGTGGGAGATTTCCAGAGTTCCCTATAGGCCAGTTCACACCCTGCCCAGGGAGCAGAGGCCCAGCAGGAAATCTCCAGAGTTCCCTATAGGTCAGTTCACACCCTGCCCAGGGAGCAGAGGCCTAGCAGGACATTTCTATCCAGAGTTCCCTATGGGCTAGTTCACACCCTGCCCAGGGAGCAGAGGCTTAGCGGGAAATCTCCAGAGTTCCCTATAGGCCAGTCCAACCCTGTGGTACTGCCATTTTGAAATACTGGTAAACATGGGCCAAATCCCACTTTTAATCTTAAAATCGCTGTGCCGTCAACCCTTCATCTAATCATGGGTTATTCTTTGGGTCTTTCATTGCTCTTGCTCTGGGGGGTCGGGGGATCATGTCTGGCTTAGGGGAGGGTCCTGTAGTCCAGTGATCTTCAAACTGTGGGGCTGGCCCCCCTAGACGACCCAGAAGATGTCCGTGGGGAGGTGCGAGTATCATTTTTACTTGGAGGGGGCCTCAGCATGAAAACCATCGGATGTCACTGGGTAAGCCAGGGTAGCAGGCGGTAGAAGACAGATTTAGAAAAACTGCACAGCCATGTTCTGTCTCTTCAGTGTTTTCATTCCCTGTCGCTGGAGAGGCCAGCGGGGAAAATGCCACGCTCTCTCTGAAAAAGTTCTTTAGTGAGCAAATGGACCATAGGCTGGCGGCGCGCCACACTAACCTGACAACATATTCTCAGGAAGGAAAGAGCGACGGGAATGGTTTTGGAAGACAACACGTTTGCTTTTTATATCATTACATCCCCTTATAACAAACCAGATGTACCAGTTGTGTTAGTGCACAAAACACACCAAAGCCCTTCTTAGCCCTTTAGCCCCCGCTGGGGGGAGAATCCTAATTCTGTGGATCCCGGATTCGATTCTTTCTGACCGCCGTCCTGATCACCTGACCAGGCATTAAAGAACCAGCGGGTAGCACCGGCCGCCATTCACCCTGGCTTTGGCAACAACCATCCTCCCCCGGCTCCCCACCATGGAACATTGAAACCACCAAATGATGGGAGCCGTGCTCCACACCTGTGTGAAGCAATAGAAATAGGACAGTCACCCGTGCACCCCAAAAACACGCCATCTGGTTCTAGATGGCCAGGAAAGCAGACCACCAGAAACAGATGGGTAGCCAGCAGGTACCTCTGGCAGCCATTCACCCTGCCCATGACTACACCCCACAATCCCTCAGCTCCCCACCATGGAACATTGAAACCATCGAATGATGAGAGCCGTGATCCACACCTGTAGGAAGCTCCAGAAATATGGCATTCACCTGTGCACCCCAACAACACGCTATCTGATTCTAGGTGGCACAGAAGTAAGACCACTTCCCCTAGCCGTCCCATACCCTGGGTCTTCCTAGGTGAATGGGGGACCCCCCGGCCTTTTCATTTCACTGCTCCCCATCCGCAGAGCACTCTCATTGTTCTCAAATCAGTGTGAAGGCCCCATAGGGTCTGCAAAAGGTGGACAGCCCCTTAACATTCCATCGCTCCATAATTATGGAATTCCTTGCATAACCCTTAAACTAATCCACAGTCTTCAAGAGTGGATAGCCACTTTCCATTTTCTAGATCCAAAGTTATTGAATATATGCCCCACTCATTTATGTATTTCATAACATGCGTACTATGGGCCTAACTGTCTCAAGGCACAATGACTGAGAGGGCCACAAACAGCCGGGCATGAGGAGGTCACCAGATGTCCATTGTGGGCCACTGATACTCTCGGGAGGATAGCTCAGCGGCAATGAGTTCGCCCTGAAAGCAAGATGACACAGAGCACCACAGGTTCGATCCCCGGGTCTGCGCTTAGAAACCTCTGCGTATTAAGTGCGTCATAAATAACCTATCATATATTTGGGCTGTGTTAGTTCTGGGAGTGGTCAGGACCATCTATCTGGGTTGCGGGAGGCTGTCAAAACTTCTCTGAGGGAGGCAAAGGAGGGGACATCTGATGTGAAGTGTGGGGGCTGTCTCAGGACTCTGGAACTTGTTCACCACAGCATCACTTTCCTTTTTCCTTTACCACTCTTTTCAAAACTGTGATGAACCTGGATTTTATTTATTTATTTATTTTATTGTGTTTGATTGTACGCCCAAACCCATGGGTATCACGACGTAACTTTACAAGAGTATTTCAAACTTATAGTTACATAAATACTTCCAAACTTCATGGTTACATGTTAGCGTTACTTGGTAGTAATTACAGTCATGGTTACATAGTTTCTGGTCAAACAATTTGCATGTTACAGATAGTACAATTGCGGGTTACAAACATTGTTACATAATTCCTGGTCAATGGTACATGTAACCTGGTGTATCAGGTAACTCTGTTAGTATTTATTGAAGAGCCAAGTATTTAACAACTTCTTGAATTGCGGGTGGGTGGGCTCGTTGAGTATGTTGGCAGTGAGTGAATTCCAGATTCTCAGGACAGCTACAGTGAAGCTGGAGTTGCCTGTTCTAGTGTTCTTGAATCTAGGGACATGTAGGTGAACGTTAGAGCTGGATCTAAGTGTTCTTGCTGACGTTTTGAGGGCAAGGCAATGATTGAGTTAGGTCGGGCCATTAGAAGTGACACATTTGTGAGTGATGATAGGAGTTTTATGGATTATTCTTGCTTGTGTGGGCAGCCAGTGTGCTTCTCTCCTGTGTTGGGAAATATAGTCTCGTTTGCTCATGCCTAGTGCTTCTCTCAGAGCCTTATTCTGCAGGCGTTGCATTTTGTTTATGTTTTTCTTGGATAATCCTAGTAGTTGTATATTACATCAGAAGATCTTAGCCAAAATGAGGGCTCTTGCAAGGGTTATACAGTTTTGGGGTGAGTGGAAAGGCCGCTTAGGGCAATATGTTTAGCTATGTAAGCCGTGGATGAGGCATGGGTATGTATGTGTTTACACATAGTGAGGCTGCAATCGAGGTATACACCTAGTGTTTTGACTTGATTCAATATGTTAATTGGTGTGGCGTCGATGACAATGGAGGTGTATTCTGGGTGTAACTTCTTTAGTCGTACAGGGGCACCTACTATGAGAATTTCAGTTTTTTCTCCATTAAGACAGAGACTGTATGGAGCTGTCCAATTATCCAATTCTGGATGAGGGAGTCGATTCTGTTGACACAGATGGTGTCTTGTTCTAAATTACCTGTGATGTTGATGAGTATTTGTGTGTCAGCTGCGAGGTTGGTATATTTACAGGATGATGATTAGATCAGACCAACAGAGTTGATTCCGGGTGCACGAGATGATTGACAGAAGTCTTGCAATTTGGCGTTCAAGTACGGCCTGCAGTGTTGATGCTTCCCCAAGTAGGCGGCGCAGTCCTTCAGAGCAGAGCCCACATGAGGGATGAGGGCTGGGGTGCAGAGTGTTGGGGGCTTTGAAAAAAGCCTCCTTAGTTCCATCTGTCCCGATCTGATGTGTATGTGGCCAGTGCCATTTGCCATCCTTATAAAAGGGATCAGTCAATGATGAAAGATTTGAAAGTGAGGTAGCTCAGCAAGTTAAGCTCTTGCCACCTACATCATTGAGAGCCTCAGGTCTGAATCCCAGAAACTCAGCCCTTCTACCTTCACATGTTGATAAACGGAATGCCAACACATTGGGCCATAATACCTATTAGTGAAGGGCTTAGAAATCGGTCATGGAGGTACAGATAGTAATGTAATATTGCTTTACATGTGTACCCATAAAGCAGACTCATCGAGTATCTGACCTAGTGTGTAAATAGAAGTCGACATTCTTAATTCTGATTATATATTTAAGGCGTATGGTTGTTTTTTATTTTCTCCTCCAGGGTGTTTGTCTTCAATGCCCTCGGCTCCATTCCGCATAGAGGGGGTGGGCCCTGGGTGTCTGCTAGAAGACGAATCCGACAGATTCCTGCATAAACAAGGGCCGCTTGGATCCTGTTTGCATGCAGTCATGTCTTGCTCCTGGTGACAAGTTTGACAGCTGGAAGTGTCGGCATGGAGGTGGCGCGCGAACTTGTCATGTGGTCTCCATTTTAACACTTGAGTTACAGTCCTTGTTACAGCCCCCGCAGGTCCATAGATCCTTCTCGCAGGTGTTGGGAGGCAGGGGTGACGTGAGTAATCGCCCGCGCCATGGCTGACATCTTGTATTCATTTGACCATTTAGGATGCACCTTATGAAGGGAATGGGGTCTCTAAAATAAAAAGGTTTCCATAAAACCGTGACCATAGGAATGACATATTGAGAATGAATAATGTATCTATTTATGTTCATATTTAACATTGGGGGGGTGTGCGTGTATACACACATCTCGCTCTCTCTTGAGAGAGAGAGATATTTCATTAAAAATGGCATTCATGAAAGTTATGGTGGGTTTAAAAGGGTTAGAAAAAAAGCCTTTCACCTGAAATGTGAACGTAGGAAAGTCCATTTAAGCCAAGTCACACATTCCACAACACCACCTAGCAGCCATCACTGGAAGTTCACCTCCAGTTGACCTCCAGTTCTGATCCACAACTGCAAGGCATTGTGGGTATGCAAATCAGACCAAATGCAAACCTTTTCTCCAGGAAATATTCTTTGTCTACAGGGCAGTGCTATTGTATACATTGCTTAATCAATCCAAGACAGACATTTTGCAATGCGAAACAAATCCATCGAAAGAATAGTTTAAAAAAATATATATATAATATATATATGTGGGGTAAGGGGTTAGAAAAGGATGGGGAGGGTGTTTGGGATGGGGTTAAAAACATAGGGAAATGGGGGTGGGTTCCTCCCCCAAAATAAAATAAAAATAATTTCACCCAAATACATTTTAGCTAAAATCACAGTACCCATGAACTGATCACGGGTGAACCTAATTCCTTCATCCAGTTTGGCACCCTTTGAAATAGTGCCAAGAGCTGCCTGAGGCGCAGTGTATGTACGTACAACCTTTTTGCAAACTATTTAGGCACAACCTCTGCTTTCTCCTCATGTTCCAATGCTGCTCGGATGTAGGACACATGTCTGCGTGGCTCATTCCCCCCTAGTGCATTGTAAGGTCCCCTATAGCTCACCTAGGCCAGTGCACTGTAAGAGTTATGTGGTTATTCCGCTGTAAACCGGACGGATGAATGTTACACTCTGGCTCTATGTCCTAATAATGGCACTTAGGTTTCTTTTTTTTTCAGTCTTTTGGGTAAATTGATAGACAACAGGCGGGACATGCATCTTGAAGAATGATTTGCACTAAAATTCCTTGAGAGCTAAAAGGGCTTCCTGCACATGTATGAAATATGTTTTCTTGTGCATAGCAACATGCCTTGCTGCATTAGTGGGCGCACGTGTTCCCTGATGCCATCATTTCTTTTTCTTGAGCCCCTCTCGCTGAGGAGCTGTTTTTGTTTTTATTTTCCCCACCTGCTTGCAGTCTTTCTCCGCCTCCCTGCCTTCCCCTCTCTTCTCTCTATACGTGCCCCTGCTTCCTCTATTGTATGCCCCCTTTCCATGTGTTTCTCATTTGCTACACCTCCACTAACCCTTTCACTATCATTAGACCTTCTGTACATCCTTATTAACAGGGGAAAGCATTGAAGTCTCAACAAGGAAAGAGTTCAACTCTGTTTGTTTTGCCAGGTCAGTAACCACAAAATATTGCTTTCTGTTGCCAAAGAATTGTGCATGTAATTTCAGGTGGACTAGTTAACACATGCTTTTTGCTGGATCTAGTGTTGACATGCTAGGCCTGATTCATGGAATTTCTGGCACATTGAAAAGTGACTGTGTGCACGCTCCAGCATGCAAAACTCCCTTTCCCGAATCATGGATCAGACTTTGCGTGTATTTCCGGGACTCTGCACGGGTCCGTCACGTCTTTGTGTGGCAAGTTGGGCTAATTGACCAGTAGCAGGATCCTGACTGATCATGTTCCGCCTTTCTTCGTTCTCTGCGATATCTTAATCCATCATGTTCATATAGGCTACTGTTGACTAACCATAACCCGAAGTCCTGCTGTACCTTTTTTGCAACGCCTCCAAGAGTGCTCCTTAATTTAGTAAATACTGCCGACAGGCTTCCCTCCGTCGCTTTCAATGCATGTCAGCGGCTTGCCTATATAGCGTAACAGATGCCTGACCTTTATTAAAATATGTATAGAGGGCTAGCGAGCGACGCACCCTAGGCCGCCTGGGCATCAGACATCACAGAGAGTGCCCGCTCTTTCTCTATGGCCCGTTATTACATATTCTCATTCAAATTAAGGTTTGCAAAGGAACCATCTGGTCTTCTGAGAGAAGGAACCTCCTGCTCCAATGAAGGTGTAATCATCAGCAACGATGGGCACTCGCTCTGCATCTTTCTATTCCTGGCTGCAGATTAAAGGGCCGGCCGCCATTGTTGAAGTTCTAAGGATTCGCTGCGTGACCGTTACGCGCATCAGGATCCTCATTCTCAGCTACACATGCGGTCTGCTTCCCTATGGGGGGAGGTGGGCAAGTATATATTTCCCAGCAATTCCCAAAAAGGAGTTCAGTGAAATTAGCGTGACCAGACATCCCGGTTTTGCCGGCACTGTCCCGGTTTTTGGTGCCCTGGCCCCCTTTCTCAAGATTATGAGTCTATTGGAAACTGCAGTGGTCCCGGTTTTTGGTAGTCGATCTTTATAGCTGACGGGCATGAATGCACAATCTGCCACAGAAGAAATTCTGTATTTTACAATTTAAGATAGTGTTAGTTTGTGATAAATGAATGATATGTGTTTATTTGAACAATAACACACGTAAACCCTTTTCTCCTCCCCCCTCTACTGAAGTGTAGTGCCTTGACAGTCACTTTCAAGAGTTAGTCCTACTTTTATGTTAGTTGCCCTGTCCCGGTTGTTTACTTTTTAAATCTGGTCATCCTAAGTGAAATGGACAATATATCGACGTCTGCCCACCAAGAGGGAGGCGCGATCACAGCTGACATCCAGGCGCCCACATTTTAGGAGTGATTGCACCATATATGCAGTGCGCACAACATCTTACTTGACACTTGGGCCCGAGTTTCAGGGAAGGGGCCCCATCTCTGTGCTCCTCTCGACGGTCACAATGTTGCTTGTTGTCGGCGAAGAGAGACAACAAAGGGCCTAATTCACAGAGTGTTTTCCAGTTGGGTTTTGCCATTATTATTATCATCATTTTTATAATTGTATTATTTATTATTTATTAAACAGGACTCAAAGCATTAGGAGCAAAACTACTACCGGTCGAAGACCAAATATACCACTCCTTTGCAATGCTCGTCCCATCCTGTTCTTCTAAATGTGCCATCTAGTGCACTTAAGTAATTCTGTTTTTTTAAAAACATTTTTATATGTTTCAAGTATTGCCAAGGGATACCCTTTTCATATTCTGGGTGCATCCTTTGTTCCTCCATCTCTAAGCTCCTTTCTCAAAGAATGTTTCACAAAAGGGTCTTTCAACTTCCATATGTGAAGTGGGAGAGACTCAGACATTTTGCGTGAGGGTAGAACCACAGAACTGGCACTACACACACGTCAGTTTCTGCCCGACCAATGGGAGAGAGAGAGACATAGCCAAGATAACAGCCCTTATTCACAAAGAAATGCGCTCTGCCATGCTTTAGCTCTACTGCCCTATATCCGGACCGCCTTGGCACAGCCCCATCCCATGGAAAGACAGTTGGCACGTGGGTATTTTCAGGGACCTACCCATAGCTGCTAACCTTCCCAGTTCCATGCAGGTCTCTTTGAACCAATCGCTTTGTTTCACACTGCCTGCATTGTAGGCCCGCCCTCAAAATTGGAAAACACAACTACAAATTCCAACATGCAATTGGAAGCAAACACTACAAATCTCTCAAAAAGACCTGCATGAAACTGGTCAATTTAGCAGCTATGCCTGGCCATTCAAAGTATCTGCAGAGGCAAATGGGTTTGCCTCCACTCATTTCCCTGGAGGTAGAATTTGAGAGGGCCTTGGAACCTATCTCTCTCAGGGACCTCATCCCTTCTGTATTCAATAGCTTTCCTACTCTGGTCCTCCACTAAACCACATCTTTTGCATGATCCTCCCCCCACCAGGAGCTTGACCCCTCCAGATCGAGTCTCTACCTTCATCCACTGTCTTTGGCCAAGCGTTCCCTCTCGTTGCTTCTGAACCTTGCTAGCTACCGTTTTGCTAACTTTGCTCATGTTAGCTTTTCCCAACCTACTTCTGATGTTTCCAATCGATCTTTTCCCAAGGACTCCGAGAAACCTCTGCCTGAATATCAAAAGTCAAACTCCTACTAATATCACCAACCAATATCCTCCACCCGTATCACCCCAACCTTCTCGAGATGACTCCAAATAATCTCTTTCTTCCAGTTCAATCCAAACATCCCAAATCACTTAATCAGACTCCTCTGTCTGTCTTCAAGCAACCTCCTCCCAATGACTTCTATTGACTTCTCCAACAAGCCAACCTCTTCAAGATGACTTCAATTAACTTCTCCAACAAACCAACCTCTTCAAGATGACTTCCATAATCTCTGACTTCTGTCTCAAACCAATGTCCTCCAGATTGCCTAATCTCCCGTCTCATCTCTAACCTCACCCTGTCTCCATTCTTCCTGCTAACCTTTTCTTTGCTCTCCACATTGCATCAAATACCTGGTACCAGCTCCTATGGCAAACACCCACAATGCCATATAACCCCCCACCCTACCCTAGGGTTCGGATTTCAGTAAAATCTACACCTGTGGAAGTGAATGAATGAGGGGCTGTGATTGGTTGAACTCAGTTGCTTCACCTGTGTCTCCCTTGCACTTTGGGGTCAGGCCAAGCCTTTAAAGGTCTGATCCACCATTTCGGATTTCATGTGGGGATTCTGCTGCTCCAGGCTTTTCAAAGTATGGGTCCTGTTTGTCAGTGCCCTGGGGAGTCAACAGATGGTGAGGAATAAAATACACACTTTTTAGTGTGGTCTTGCTTTCCTACATGAGTTGAGTCCTCTTAAAGGAACGTTGTTATTGCTTCCTCTGCTCTAGGCCACCTACAGTAGTCCTTGAAGGGACAGGGTGCTTAATTTGTCTCATGTGAGGGTGGGCAACCAGGTGATCCTCTCCCTACCACCTGCAGGCACATCCTGCACTAGCTGGGCGAGACCCCCCGACTCCTCACTGGAATGACCCAGAGTTAGGAAGGGGACTTCGTCACAGCATCAACCCATTAAATGGGGCAATAATAACACCTGTTATTATAAAGCTTAAAAGCTATGATATGAAACACTATACAAGAACACACATGATTATCAATATCTTTATTAATACTGCATCCATGGTATCGGCAGAAATCATTCTCCTCTATACACAGCTAAACCACATTTAGCTTCCTGGCTTATTTGACACTCCCCTGCGGGGACTAATGTTAATATTGTTATTTAATGAATATGTACAAACTGGAGTATTGATTTCTGCTTAAATAACAACGGACAATATGTTGCATTTCGATACTGGACTCATTCCTGGATTGCATCCCCTTACACTAACTGGCTAACTCTCTCTCCTTTTCGCTTCTAATCTCGCAGCTTCAAAACGCAAGACCTACTCATTCTCTTAGTTCTGCATCCCTGCTGCAGCTTCTGCAGGCAGCTTGCTCCCCAACACTGGACATGCTCATCTCCATGTTATCAAGGACTATGCCTTTATGCAAGCCCCCACAACAGCTGCCGAAAAGCATGTCCAACCATGGAGGGGGCACGCCACTGATTTATAGTCGAATCACCTCTCTCTATTAGGCCCCAGTTTCCGCATCCAGTGCACTCAGGATTATTCTATTTTTATTTTATTTTTTAAAGCGTGGACCTAGCTCGCAAGCAGTTGAGCGCAGTACAGGGTGTGGGCAGCTGGCATTTGGGCTGGCATCTTTTAACAGAAGCGCAGTACTGTGAGGTCTGTACGTTGGTGTGTGCATCCATTGGAATGAGTCCTTGGTCAGGTGTTTTGGAAAGAACCATGTTTTGAGAGATTTGCGACATTGGAGAATTGTGGGGGCATTCTGAGCCGACACCGGGATCGAGTTCCAGAGGGTGGTTGTGTGACACGGGAAGGATTGTTTGTGAATCCTCTCTTCGTGAACGAGTTGTGATTCGAGCCAGTTGGTTAATTTGCTGCATGAGCATCGTGTGCCACCAGATATGTGGAGTTTAGCAGCCAGATACCCTGGTGTGGTACTCGTGACTGCTTTGTAAATGATACATGCAGTCTTGAACAGTATCCTGGCTTAGAGTGGAAGTTAATGTAGTTCACGTAGGATGGGGGTAATTCGGTCAAGTTTCCGTGCTCCCGTAATAAGACGTGCTGCAGTGTGGTGGTCTGCTTTTAGGGAAGCCAAATGAGCAGCTGGGAGCCCTGTCAGGAAAGCATTTCCTCACCATAAGGGCCTGCACTATGGTACGGAAGTTCTGCGGCAGGATGAAGAGTTTGTTCTTTTAAAAGGTAAAGATTCCAAGCCTGGTTATTTGGGCCTTCTTGACTATATGTTTCTGTAAGGACAGATTGCTGTCAATGGGGCAGCCTAAGGATTTTGCTGTATCTGAGAGTTGTGGATCAAATCCTTCGAGGCGCATATCATTGACCCATTGTTGGACGAGTTGCTTTTTAGTGGGTGGACCGATGAGGATGAATTCAGTCTTGGATGGGTTTAGTTTGACGTAAGCAGTTGACATGCAGGACTGGATGATGGCTAGGTAATTGCATAGACAAATGACGACCTGCACGCTATTTACTCTCATGTACAACTGAGTATCGTTCATGCATCAGTGGATGGCTATTTCAGGATCTTTGAGGCGATTGCCCAGAGGCTCCATGTAAAGGTTAAACAGATTGGTGAGAGGATGGAGCCTTGGGGGACTCCACAGGAGACCTGGAGTCAGTTTGAACAAAACAAGTTCATCTGGACAACCTGGTGTCTGCCTGAGAGGTAGGAGGTAAACCAATTCTGGACAGTGCCAGAGAATCCCATCCTGTCAGCAAGGAGGGAGAGAGGGATGCAGTTGTCAATGGTGTTGAATACATCCGAGATGTCAAGGAGAACGAGGAGGCATGAGTTGTACTTATCCATGATTTGGAGAGCATTATCCACCACCTGGATGGTGGCAGTCTCGATGCTACACTTTTGGCGGAACCCTGACTGATAGGTATTTAGGAGGTGGAGTTCTTTGATTCTGGCGTGTAGTTGTGTTGCAACTACTTTTTCCAAGATTTTACCAATAAACGGGAGGTTTGTAAATTGCCTGTAGTTGGCCAGGACCTCTGGATATAATTCGGCCAGGTGTAATCATCCACAAAATATTCTGCACATAAATAACTGTAAATAAAGTTCTGTCCATCATTGCTGTTCCCTGCCCATGTTCCCACTGGTTTCTTCCCTCGTCTCCACCTGTTTCATATCCTGGTTAGTTGCCATTATCATTTATTGTGGAGGCACTGCAAAGCCATTGGTCCTCTCACTGGCACTTCCTCCACTCTCTATTGCTCACCATTTTAATTGCATTTCTGGACAATGTGATTGACTCCCAAACCCTTTCGGGGATGATGGAAAAGTGATTTACAGAAGGGTGGGGTTGCCCTGAAAGTGAGGTAGCGGTAGATCGAAAGGACTATAATACGACATCCAGTGTACAAGCTTCTTCAAAAGGTTTGGGTTTAATTTCTTTTCAGTACTTGCCACCTTTAAATGAAAGGTACACATACAAGGACTGGACATTAAAAAGTGTACACCATAGTTTTTGCTCTCTCATTCCAAACCCTCTAGGATGTAGTGGTATCTTTTGATTTGTTTTGGGAGGCGACTGTAGGCTTCTTGTCAGTGGGTCAGGTGGAAGCCGTATTGCTAGGTATGAAGGGCTCTGAGAACAAGGCAGAGAACTTGAGAATTTGCAAATCAATCCACTTATAGCGTAACAAGTAAGGAAAGAGCCTTCTATTCAGGAGTGCAGCGAATGGTCAATGGAACAGGAGGCATAGTTTAGTGCTTTTTGATCCTGCCAACCTCCATAAATACTATCAGAACAGTTTATGCAGAACAGGACCTCTGTGGGGACTCTGAAAGTCTGAGCAGGCAGCATCAACAGTATAAGAACTCAGCTGATGAAGATGCAGAACAGGACCACTGTGGGGACTATGGCATTACGGGTGGGCAACATCAACAGTAAAAGAATTCGGCTGAGGAACTGTAGGTTGTAGATGGAAAATAGGACCACTGTGGGCTCTATGGCATTTATGTGTGGGCAACATCAACAGTAGAAGAATTTGGCTGAGGAACTGTTGGTTACAGAAGCAGAACAGGACCACTTTGAGGACTATGGCACTAGGGGTGGGCAACATCAATAGTAGAAGAACTCAGCTAAGGAAGATGCAGAACAGGACCAATGTGTGGTCTATGACATTATGGGTGGGAAACAACAACAGTAGAAGAACTCGGCTGATGAAGATCAGAACAGGACCACTGTGGGGCTATGCCATTACGGGTGGGCAACATCAACAGTAAAGGAATTTGGCTGAGGAACTGTAGGTTATAGATGCAAAACAGGGCCACTGTGGTCTCTATGGCATTACATGTGGCAACATCAAGAGTAGAAGAATTTGGCTGATTAATATGCAGAACAGGACCACTGTGGGCTTTATGGCATTACGAGCGGGCAACATCAACAGTAAAGTAATTTGTTTGAGGAACTGTAGATTATAGATGCAGAATAGGACCGATTTGGAGACTATGGCACTACAGGTGGGCAACATCAACAGCAGAAAAACTCAGCTGAGGAAGATGCAGAACAGAACCACTTTGGGGGGCTATGACATTGCGGGTGGGCAACATCAACAGTAGAAGCATTTGGTTGATGAAGATCAGAACTGAACTACTGTGGGGACTATGGCATTGCGGGTGGGCAACATCAACATGAGAAGTACCCAGTGGAGGAAGATGTAGAACAAGACCAATGTGGGGTCTATGGCACTACGGGTGGGCAACATCAAATTGAGAAGAACTCAGCTGAGGAAGATGTAGAACAGGACCACCGTGGGGACTATGGCATTGGGGGTGGGCAACATCAACAGGAGAAGAATTTAGCTGAGGGACTGTAGGTTATAGACTCCAGAACTATGAAAGGAAGATATTGGCCTGGTCGAGAGTACTCGACCTAATGACTTCCTGCTCACGCTGCATCAGGCATGAAAGCCACTGGCTTAGGCTGATCCCAGCAATACCTCTTTATTAGCTATCCATGGCAATGCCATGGCAGAACATGCCTGTCCCATGATACACTGAGCTGCCTTTCACAAGTCTGGGTGAATGTCTGTGGATGTTGCTCCCAACAGCTCTAAATGACATTTCTTCAGAGTGAAACCTTGGTCCAAACAACGGGGCTATTCTCAGACAAACTGCACTCCTGGAGGGGCCTCTCTCTCCCTATGACATTTTAGTTTTGTTTCTCAATGAAATCTTTAAGGCAAACAGTGCCAACCGCCTGTTGGTCTGCGGTGTGTTTCAGCCAAGAGGTTTGTAACTGAAAGATTAATGAGAGGCAATTATTAATGTGTCTCTTTACTAACTCGTACTTTCCCTGGCTCTCTAAGCTGATTTCTCTACTAAGTATGCACTGCATGTTCCAGCCTGGCTGCTCCCGGGGAGGGGAGCTGTGCCTATCTGCACAACCAGCAGCCGGTCTCTCACTTGTGTGAAACAGCCTTGATGCCTGTTTTGCTCAGAGCAACGTGTGTTCACATCGCAGCAGTCAGCCTAATGATGACAGCATGCAGCGGTGATGGGCGCATGTCAGCCACTCGCCTTGGCAATCACTTCCGTTTCCGGTTGAATGATATTGTTCTCCTCTTTTCTCACTTCTTGGGGCTTGTTTTATTAAAAGTGTTTTTTTGTATTTCTATTTAAGCTCTGTTTATTAAGAGGGTTTAATTATTTACTAGTTGGTTATCGCCCCACCATTGTTACTTTTAACGTGTTCAGTAATTCATACATTTTACACCTGTGCCATTTATTGAATGTTTCCTATTTTGCTTTTTCACATATCTTCTCTTTTTTTGCATGTTCTTCCTATGCTATTTTCTTTTTGGTTGTGTAGAATAAGCACCGAATAAAAGCATTAGTTAATGTGTGCAGTGTCACTTGCTTGTTATTTTTTGTTTTAATCACCTCATATTTTTACAGTACATATTGTATGCATGGGCCATAATTTATTTATTTGTTTGTTTATTTATTTAAATTGTTATAACGCGTCACTCACCCGTAAGTCTCATGGCACACCCAGAAATGACAGTACAATTTGTGTGTACTACATACAACACAAGCAGAAACAATCTACAATACACCTTTCATAGAACCCATCACTCCGCCACCGGGTTCAGAAGCACTATTCACCTCCTCTGCCCTTGCCGTTAATGCCTGACAGCAACAGAAACCCACTTGAAATGATGCAGGTGGCCGACACCGTGCAACTAGCCAGAGGAGGTGTCAAGCACTCTGCAGAAAGTTACAACCGTGCTATGAGTTGTGCGCCTTCAACCCATATCCACCAAAACACGAATTTCAAGTTTACTGGTAAAAGAAAGTAAGAAATTAAACCAGCCCGTAAGACCCATAGCATACGTTTCAATAAGGATGTCACAGTAAAGCAAAGGTCTGTGACCTTTGGTTCTCCAGAGGTTTTAGACTACAAGTCCCGTTATCCCTTGCTGATAACTAAGCATTGTAGGGCTGATCAGAGGTGTAGTCCAAACCAACTGGATGGCTGAAGGCAGTAAAAAGACACCATTCTGATTCTTATTATTTTACCCAAACCCAAAAAGTAATATTGAGCTTCATCACGATTTTGGCAGTAAGAATCTGTAGTTTCCGTGATGCCGGTCCCACCTTTTCCGGCAACCCATTATTCCAGAAACAACAGCACATTACGAGTTGTTGGGACCTCACATTCTGGAATGCCGGAAACATGGAACCGGCGTTACAGAAACACTAGGTAAAGTGCCCAAAACACCCTTGGTGCCGGTGCCCCCTATCCGGCATCACAATGTCGGACTCTGCAGCACCGGAAACAGCGGCGCTGCAAATACCGTGACCGGAAGCAATGTGATTGCCGGAACAACAAACAGGCCGGCGGCCATGATAAAAACACAATCCATTGCAATCTGCAACTGCCAGGTGAAGGCCGCCCTTCGTGACAGGAAAAATACTTCAAAGACCATGTCATCTCGCGTCCATGAGACCTGGCAGAGCAAGCCATGCTTCTCAGAGGCAGAGTTGCACATGCTTGCAGACACCATTGTTCTGCATGCAGGGGACATGTTCTCCAATAACCAGCAGCGCCAAAACCAGCTGCACAAAAAACAATATGGGAAGAAGTGGCACAAAAGGTGTCGGTAGTGGAGACAACACACACACACAGTCCAAGATTGGCACAAGCTCAGTAGGCATGGACGGATTGACGGAGGTTGCCATGCAGTGTCTGGGCAACCTCTTCAATAATTTAGTTACATCCTTGAAAAAGACCTGAGTGATGTCGAAACACGTGTCGGCTGTCCGTCCGCTGGAGGATGGCAGAGGAATAGCACAGGTGGCAGAGTCAGGTTAGGTGGGGACAGGGGTTATTGTTTGCATTCCAAGTACAGTCATCCCTGAGCCTCCTTGCCTCAGTGACTGCAGCAATGGTGGGCTCAGTGTCAAATGAACCCCCTCTCGCCCTCTCCGGGAGCTACCCCAACAAATTCAACATAAGACACAATAAAACTAAGAACCTTTACTTAAAACAGATTATCAATAACCTTGGCTAATAACCCTGGCGCTAGAGACTCCATTTCAGGACAACAATGCAAGGCCTTGTTGCAGAGGTTTGAAACCTTTGGATCCCCGTATTTTTTAGACTACAAATCCCACAATGCCTCATAATTGACTATGCTGGCTACATTTTGTGGGATTTGCAGTCCAAACAACTGGTCATACAAAGGTTGATAAGCCCGGCTTTATTGCAAAGAAGGCCACACAAATTACCTCTTAAATTGGACCATATCAAAGGCCAAACCATAACGATGTGGACTGGCACGTGCTCATCACTGATGTCAAGTCTGTGAACTGAGAATGTTCTAATACTTCCCACCGCTGAGGGCCACTCATATTAAAATATACGTTTGAAAGCACCTAAGTCCAGAACCCTTATTGGTACTGTGCAGTGATTCTAAACTCGATCATGAAAGTTTGATTATATTTGTAGTTGGTTTCCAGGCGATAATGTTGTTTTAAAGTTATTTTTGCCTTTGCCCCTACCTACTCTCCCTAATCTTCCACAAAGACACTGGGCTCTTAAATCCATTAGAACATTGTTTAGTCTATATTTTAACAATAATGCCAGGGCAAAAATGCAAGCACCCTCAAACCCCGCTCCCTGAACCCATACCTCCTCATAATTTTTACCGACTGCTTCCCTCTTTTCTTTACAATTATTGTAACTTATTTTTTAACGGATCATTTATTTTCGAACTGCTCTCACCTTTCTAACTACCTTTGGGTTATGTGCGCTATATAAATGCATAAATAAATAAATAAGTTATTATTTCGTACTTAGTACCGGACACCTTTCAGACCCCGTGTTCTCGTGCGTGGTGCTTTTCTTTCATCACTACACAGGTCTTAGTCAAATCTGCAAGGAGGGTCTGATGCCTCCATGGCATCTATGTGCATAACCGCACAGGGGCGACCCCTGGGGCACATTGGGGCTGCCATCAGTGGGCGAGCAGCTCTGGCAGGGGCGCCCATGAGAAGCTCTTCCGAACAGTACTGCAGGGATCAGGTTTTCTGGGGTGGCCTTGGTACCACTCACCTCCGGACAAATAGTGCTTCAGATTCTGTATGTGTCGCCTGTAAAAGCCAAGGTCTTTGGGGGTCGTTAACGTCACGCGGGCTCCGCGCAACAGCTTTCCCGCCAGATGTGATCATGCCATTGAAAACGACTTTGCTTCTTTTGGGCAGATGGCGACCGGCCCTTTCCTCCCATTGATAAACTCATTGGCAAGTCTGGACGCTGATCAAGGTTTTAAAGAGCCTCCATTATTGACTGGGAGTACTCCAGGGCTTGCAGTAGGGAGGCGCGATTTCAGGCCCAACCTTTCCGCGCAAGAGGCCTCAGACTGTGTCCACCAGCAACACGTGGCGATTGTGGGGTTTAGAAATGAACACTTAATAGCAGCTGTGGGGGGCCTGGCAAGGATGAAAGGTGGAAATTCAATCACAGACACAAAAATAGTGTCATCCAAAATCTATAAATACATTCATATCTTAGTTCAGTACATATTTCGGCCAATCTTTATACACTAGCAAATATTGTTTTTACCGCCCCCCCACACAAAAGCTAGAACTGCTTATATTTTCTACTTTTCGAGCTTAGTCAGCCACCAAGTCTTCGACCGGTGAAAAATGCACACACGCATCACCTAATCTAAAACTCTTAGAGCCTCCAGCACATTGACTATTGTCACTGACAGAGTTCCAACCACAAAGCACATACAAATGGGGAAAGATTGCTATATAAATAACCTAATAAAATGCAATACAATACTAAATGCTTATATTATCTATTAAAAGCAGTCACCGTAATACCTTTTTAAAAAGACTTGCGCCCCCTTCTGGGCATCCTTTGGGCCCCTCCCCCCTTTGGTGGCCAGCCCCACAGTTTGAAGACCTCTGCACTAATATCATAAACTGCAGCAATGGCAAGGCTAGGCACATTATCAACACATACATTTCAAGCATGACCAGTGGTTGGTGAAGGCTGACTGGTGCTTATGCCCCTCTGCGCGTCGGCAGGTGTAGCGTGACCTTTTCTTATGCAAGGGCCAGATCACTTTTTACCAGGATGTTTTACACTAAACTGAAAATGGCTGAAGGTGGATTCACAATGTTTTTGACCTGAAGAAAGAGGCAAATGATTCACAAACCAAGTTAGGTGTGTAGAGCATGCTTTTTTGTCGTTTGTAACGCAAATATAGTACACTTGGGAGTAAACCTACAAAAGTGGGCTTGTGATGGTGTACGTGGGGAGTAGCACCTGCCAAATTGCAACTTACATGAGCTTTCAAATGCATAACGCACACATTTATGCACAATGAATTACCACAGTCCTAAGCATTTTCTGTTAAGTGGAACACTGAGTGGTAATAAGCATGTGTGTGTGTGTGTGTGTTTGTGCAGGTCTGTGTGTGGAGGAGGAGGAAAAATAGTTATGGGAAGATAAAGGCAGAAGGAAAAGGAACTATTGCAATCTTTTTTACATTTACGCAATGTTAGGTTAAGTTAAATGTTCTTATACGGCGCGCTCTTGCCATTTGCGTGGTTTCTAGGCACTATGGTGGTTCTGCAAGGCAAGGAGTAGAAATGAGCAGGGAGAAAAGAGCAAGAGAGCTGTGATGTTCTGTTGGCAGCTTCAGTTCAGTGACACTTGGTAGGTAGCTTCCATGTGGTTTTGGGTGAGACCATGTGTGGTTTGTATCGTTGTGGTGGTATTCCTGCCCAGCTAACTATCGCCCAATCTCTATCACTCCCTTCCTGGGCAAGCTCCTGGAGAAACTGGCCTTCTCCCAGCTAAATAACCATGTAGAATCTGTTGGTAGCCATCATGACCATCAGTTTGGCTTCAGAGCTGCAAAAAGCACGGAAACTGCTCTCCTGAACATCCATGAGGACCTGCTCTCGAACCTTGACTCTAACATTCCATGTGTTCTCATTTCGCTTGATCTCTCTTCTGCCTTTGATACTGTCAACCATACCATCCTGCTCAACTGTCTCTGTGATAACCTTGGTATCACTGGTCAGGCTCTGGCGTGGCTGACCTCTTTCCTCTCAAATTGACCCTCCCAGGTCCAACTGGGGTCTTTCCTCTCTGACATCTTTTTCTCTACCTGTGGTGTCCCCCAGGGTTCTTGCCTCTCTCCCTGGCTGCTCAACTGTAACTGGCACTTCTCGCCCAACACATCGCCGCTCTCTGCCCCAACTTTCAGTGCAATGCGGATGATACCCAGATCATTTTCAGGCTACCCTCGGCCTCCTCTTCTCCTTCCCTCATCTCTGACTGTCTTTCTGCTATCCAGGAATGGTGTGCCGCCAACAACCTCTGCTTTAATGCCAGTAAGACTGAGATTCTACTCATCGGCACACCGACTCCCTCCTTCCCTGCAGCTCTCTGGCCGGCCTCTCTTGGCCCTCTTCCTGCTCCTACCTGCAAGGCAAAAAACGTCGGGGTCATCTTCGACTCCACACTCTCCTTCTCTCCTCACATATCCGACATCTCAAAGAAGTCACACTACCAACTACACCTCCTCAGAGGTATCCTTCCTTTACTCTCCTTCCCCCAGAAGCTCACTGTCTCTAGAGCCCTGGTTCTCTCAAAGCTGGACTACTGTAACAGCCTCTATCTAAATCTGCCTGCCTCTACTCTCCGCCCTTTGCAACCCATCCAGAACAGGACTGTGAGACTTGTCCTTGGCCTCAAGCCCAGGGAACATATCTCTCCAGGACTGAAATCACTACACTGGCTTCCAGTGACTGCGAGGATCAAGTTCAAAACCCTTTGCATTGTCCACAAGGCCATCTGGGGCCTTGGGCCAAAATACCTTCAACTCTCTCTTCCTAAATATCTTCCTTCTCGTTCTCTTCGCTCATCCGCCTCCAACTCCCTCAGGGTCAGCCGCTTCTCCAAACAACGAGTTGGGGGCAGATCTCTCTCCGCTGCAGGGGCCTCCCTCTGGAACAGCCTTCCTGCCTCCCTGAAACTTGAGGAGAACCATCTCCGGTTCCGGAAGCATCTCAAAACCTTCCTCTTTGCCTCCGCTTTCTCTCCCCCTCTCCCCTGCTATAATTACTGAAACTGCACTGAATATGCAACTTGGCCACTCACCGTTCTCGGTCCTTGGCCCAGCCACTCTCCCCTGCACTGCCTCCCTGGCAACCCCTGCACTGCGGGACTGTGTCTGTATCCCTACAGCCCCCCTTCCCAGCACTTGTCTGCACTTACCTCGCACTTGCCACCAGCTGGCCCTTGTTATTTATCCTGTATGCTATAACCCTGCCCTGCACTTTTCCCGCTACCTTTCCCCCCTGCACTTTTCCCTTCCCCTCTACCCTTGCACTTGCGCGATCTGAAAGACACCTGGCCTAGTAGGATCGTTGTCTGTCTCCCCTTGTTCCCCCACCTCGTCGCACCTTGAAACACTTGTGTATAGGCGCGTTACAAATGCCATATCATATCATATCGAGTGCATGCTGTTTGTTGTGCGGAGCAATGTATGCGTTTTCGTTGAGTAAAGTACGTATTGCTTTCATTAGGCATACCTAAAGCCACATTAACAAGAGAAAAGTGTGCATATGACGGAATGCACATGCAGGTTCTGATGGCCCAACTTTGCCCATGTTGTGGACATTGTTATTCATGAATGCCATGTCTGGTGGGAAGTTTCAAGCACACTAAGGCATAACTTCAAAGCACAATTAGGCCCTGATTCACAGACTGTTTTCTTACACGATTGCACCATTATAAACCGCTGCTGTGAATCAGGCCCTGTGGGCACCGAATCATGAAAATGAGCGCAGAAATCCTGTAAGGGCCACGCGGCAAGAAGGACACTGCGTGAGCCTGCGCACAGAAAGGAAAATGCACACCCTGTGTATTCATGGAATTGACAGCGCCAAGTAACAATATTCACAAATCGCACCCAGAACGCCCCCGACATGCCCACACACAAAGCAGAAACAGCCAGAACAGCTACCTTTGCTCGCTCCCCCAGACATGAATGCACGCACCCTTCAAAAAGTGTGTGGGGTCCCCCGTACACAGGCCTGTGACTCAGAGACCCTGTGCGGGTCCCCATAACAGTATCCGGCACTCCAACAATATGCGTATAAAAAATTGTAACTCAGCAATAACTCTGGAAATATGTGTGCGAACCCCTGTAAAACGTTCCTGCACCCCGCTACACTGCGTACGCACACCCCTAAGTTGCATAGGAACCCCGATTGAGTACATGCACCCTGTAATCCGGCATGCAACCCCACCTGTGTGCTTCAAATCCTACGCGCAAATGTACTTAAGTCTGTCTTCAGGTGGCGGATCGTAACTAGGACTTGCATGACCATTTCCCAGCCAAGACGTTGCCCTATCAAATCCATGAATATGTCTCGTGCCACGCAATTATGGGTGTGCGAGAGACTGCCTGCAGGCCATCCCTCCGAATGCCCATTTTTTCGCAAACTCCTCCTCATTTTTGGTGCTCTGCCCTCTTCCCAGCCCTCTGTTCAAGCCACGCCCACATCCTGTTGGGTCTCATGGAAGGCCCTCGATGGCTCACAGAGATGTGCCGAGCCAACGCATAATTCACGCAAGTCCAGGAAAAGTACTGCGCAATTTGTTCCATGAATAGACGAGGGCGGATTTTCGCGCAGTTGCGCGCTCAAGTACCCTATTTTCCTTGCAGATAATTACATGAATCTAGCCATAAGTCATTAACCTGTCACAATTCACACATTCAGATTTTGATCTTTTTTTAAGCAGCCCCTCAGTGTTCACATCCTCGTTCAGTGGTTTAAGGGTGGGTACTGTTAGAGGAGGTGTCTGAAACCTTTGGCTCTCCTGGTCATTTGGACAACAACTCTGATCAACCCTAGCCAGCATAGTCAATGGGGGGAGATCATGGCTGATGTAGCCCAAAACATCTGGAGATCCAAAGTTGCAGACTCAGAACCTGGTACCATTTTTAAGCAGAAAAGGAATAGTAAAATAAGGAAAATTCTAATATACAAACTGTGTTAAACATATATATATATATATATATATATATATATATATATATATATATATATATATATATATATATATATATATATATATATATAAATTGTATTATGATTGCACACAATGAGTGAACTATATAAAGCCAATTTCTTTACAAAAACAGGACCAGAAAGAAAACAATGTATGTCAACATTTAGTGGCATACTTTCAAAAAGTTGTTTTAGTTTGGAATAGTTCTTTGTTGGAGGAAATTCTGAAATGTATCATTTTTTACAGTGGTTTGTTTTTATCAGGTTTGAATTACTTTTCATACTTTAAGACTTTATATTCAATGGTAAAAAAAAGAAAAGTCAGTGATGTCTTATCAAAGAGCCGAGCATATGTTACCAATGGAGGATAAAAAAAATTGAAATTGGCTGATCACGGAAAGGTCCCTGGAAGCTCTGTTCCTCCAATCTTCCCGTCTTCCTCCTGTAATTTCCTCCGAGATTGCAAAATGATTTTCCAGATGTCGGCGCTCTTTCCAGGTGGCGTGTTGTACATGCCTTGGAGCGCGGCCAATGAGGCAGATTCCCCCCAACATGCTGACAGACCCGCGCCACCAAAGGAAGAGGGGGCCTTTAACGAAAACACGTTCCTCCACTGTGGACGCCATGTTCCCTGACAGATTACAGGCGCATCAAAGGTTGCTAACACAAGATGTCGGCCTGGGAGGCAACACAAAGGCCCAGAACACTTTACTTAAAGAATAATAACCGCTAGAGCGCTCCTCCTTCAGTGGAGCAATAATTTCCAAATGAGAAATTCCCAATTTTGTATACTCTACAACCTTGCTGACCAAGGAATTAGCTATAGATCCATCAATTATATCACAGCGGTGTCATCATTGTTAACGGATTCAGCACAGAGTGGTATTTTCTTTGTATGGCTGATTTTAATCAGTGTGTGGATTCTGTCCTTAAAATCAGCCTGCACTAATTGATGTTTCCTAGCGGAAAGGATAAAACTAATGGACAACTTGATCAAAGTCCACAGTGAAGATGATGGTTTGTACAGCTCATTCCTGAGTAGTCAAGTCGCCCCCGCTGAATTAACAGAGAGTTCCCCCTGTTGGGTTCTCAATTCAAGCGCGAGCAGCAGGCCTGGTCCGGTGTTGGCAAGGGAGCTGCGGCAGTTGTACAAACCAACCGTGGAATCACGTCGTACAAGCTTTAGTCATTTGCACTGATGTCCCTCAAATGAAGCTTGTCCTGTTAATCGACAAATTGGGGAGAAGGAAACAGTTAAAAGCTCCTTAAGAGGTATTTCTGGTAAATAACTGAAGAATGAAATGACCATCTAAGCGCGGTGCAGTTAATCGAATGGCGTCTTCATTTAATCTTTGAGCACCTGATTCCGGAAACTCATCCTTGCAAAACCGAACATCTATGACAAGTCCTGTCCGCTTGGGACTGTTTGAAAAACAAATGGAATTAGTTCAAGAAGTTAATTGCTGTTGATGAAACCAGTTATGTCTCTTAGCACCTCCAAAAGTTTAGGTTTGATGGATTGGAAGAAATTATATTTTCGCTTAGGTCCTTGGCTGATTTGCACCGCATGGGTCTAGTCTGGGTTTGGGGGGGGCACCATACTAAAGCAACAAGAGACCCTCCCTGGAACAAGAACATGGAAGGGAAACTGGTTCAAAAAGTCAAAGGTTTAACTCGAAGTGTATTTTTATAAAGCATCAATGCAAATCGGACACCAAACCGTTCTAGGTGGGACATTTAAGCATTTATTTTATTTATTTATCAATAGATTATATATTTATAGAGCCAACGTCAAAAACAGAGTTACTTTGTCGCAAACCAAGAAGGTGTGCAGGGGAGTCAGGGAGACATGACGAGGGGGGCGCAGTAGGCTTAAGCTAACCATCCACAGGTCTTGACTTTGAAATCAGTGTGGGTGCCAAGAGGCGAGCAAGAGCCGACAAGAGCCAGAGGGTTGGACGGGGAAGCAAGGGAGGAAAACAACATTATAGAGGAACGCCGGAGCAGGGGGGTGAGCAAAAGAAGGCAGATGCCAGCAAGACGAAACTCAATAGTTCATTTACACAATGTCACACAGACGTGCATTAACCGCAGGTGCTGACACATCTCTCATGATGATCGGTCTTTCAGGAGGGAAAGCTTGTTCATATAGGTGCATGTTTATTTATTTATTTTTTCATTTATAAAGCGCACAAAACCCCAAAGGCCTCGAGGCACTGTTACAGATCCCAGTTGGCAATGGATAGGTATATTCAGGATAGATTAACAGTTGCATACAGACCGAGGTGAAGACAATAGTAGGTTACATGCCGACAGTAAATGGCCCCGGAGGAAGGATCAGGTAGCTTATCAGATTATGAGGTTTTGAGAGCTCTGCAGAAGACCCCATAGGATTCTTCGGCTCTCAGTGCATGTGGGAGGGAGTTCCATTGTTTGGCTGCTATGGATGGGAAGCTCGATCCTCACACTTTACACATTTGGGCTGGACTAACCGATGGGAGTAAGGTGTCCTAGTGGGCCTATAGGAGTGCGTCTTAGAGATTTTCTGGGACAGGTAAGGCGTGGCAGACCTGGAGATGCACCTGTGAGTGATCGAGAGGGTCTTGAATAAAATCCTTTCGCTGTGTGGGAGCTAGTGTACAGCTCTTCGAGCGGCCCAGATGGGTTTTCCATTTTAGGAAGGTTCAGGGCATCTCAAAGAGCTTTGTTTTGGATGGCCTGTAGTTTCTGCATGTTTGTGCAGATGTGCCAACAAATATTACATTGCAGTAGTCTAGCCTGGCACCGACAACTGCATGCGCAATAGCTAGGCAGCTATCTGTGGATAGGAAGGGTCTGGAGGAATTTATCAATTGGGTCGTGTATGCCACCGTGGTGGAGATAGCGTTCACTTGGCGAGTCAGTGATAGGTTTGCATCGAGGTATTCCCGGAGTGTTTTCACCGCAGCAGAGACTGGAATCTGGGTGCGGTTGAGTTTTTTTTAGTACTGTTGAAGGTCCAACGAGAAGGCGCTCAGTCTTCTTGTCGTTCAGTCAGAGGCCATGTTCGGCTTGTTTCCTGAACATGGATTGGCTCTGTACTCGCTGTATATCGGATGGAAGGGAATTCCAGAGGATGGCGTCTCCTGTGCTGGTGGCCCAGGCCCTTTTTCATCAAAAGAGCATCTTATGCTCCTTAAAGGGTGCTGTCTTTTGATGCGGGTAGAGTGATAATCTGGTTACTTGTGTGCAATGCCTTGTTAAGGAAGCACAAAGACCTAAAATCCATTCCCCCCAGAGGATGCCAGTGGCAGGTCATGATGGGGGTCTTTCCTTTACAGTTGTGTGCCGAGCCTGACAGCTCTAGTTTGGATCAGGGGAAGGGTGTGGATAAGATTCTAGGGGCGCCCACGGATACGCTGTTATGGTAGTCTAGCCTGGCTATGACCCTGGCCCCGGTGATCCTGAAACTCCTAGCATTAATACATTTCCATGGCTTGTTCAATCTAAGTCTGGCAAACACATATGGGTCGAAGAGAGGCCACTGCAGCACCAGACAGGGTTAAATAGGTAGAACCGCAACAAACAGGCTTTGTTACCTCTATGATGCATTGAGCGTGTATGGTTTCAACTACATTTCTGCCAGACTCTGTCACATTTTGGCCATGATTGGGAGGTACAAATAAAAAATGAGGTAAATGTTGGGTCCAAGCATCCAGAGGGGGCCTCGTGCATCAAAAAAGGGTGTTCGCTTGGTGACGGTAGAACTCTGGGACGCATATTTTTGCTTGAATGCATAGGAAAATCATGTCCAGAGTAGGGGCACAAAAAAGATGCTTGACTCTAAATTCAAAAATGTTGTTGGGACATGCACGTTTGAAACAACTAAATACAGAAAGATGAAATGACGTGTGAAGTCATTGTTTGTATATTTTGACATTTGTATATACTCAAAGAAGTTTTGGTTGTGGCTGCTGGGAGGGAATCAAGTTGCGCAGATAATTGCTACTACAAGATATATTCATTGTATTATGTCACATTTTAAGAATTGCAACCTGTTTTTATGAAGTCACTGTTTTCTGTCTAGAAGTTGGCCATTTTCTTTCGTCATGTTTTTATTTGGTTTGTGTGTTTCGAGAAACGTTTCTAAACTGTAACACAGAACAATTAAAAAGTAAGAAAGAGTAATGAGGTGCGAAAGGAAAGCCGAGAACTAATGGACACTCAAAACCTATACCGCTTAAAACATGACTGGTCAAAATAATGATAATGATTTGTTATTTATATAGCGCTATAAGCCAAAGCGCTTTACAGAGAACATATTTACATACATTTATCATCCCATCCGAACTTGGTACTCATTTATCGACCTCGGAACGATGAAAAGCTGAGTTGGCCTTGCCGGGATTCGAACCTGCGACCTGAAGATCACACATATATTGCAGCAGCGAGCGCTCAACCCACTGAGCTGAGCACCAATCACACATCTTTGAAGCGCAAATATTCAGGGGAGCCAATATTTACAGAGAATTGACATACTAACAATTGGCGGTATTGAAGATTGCAGGGCACTGAGACGCCTTCAGACGATGGCAGTGTGGGAGAGGGGGGCCTTTAGAAAAAAAACGGTCATTTTGTTTTGCCACTTGAATAATGTAAGTTTGCATTTGTTATGTTTTGCTGTCAGATAGTGCTTCAAACAAAGACACTGTATACAAGAAACCCCAGGAAGTGGAGCTACCATGTAGCCAGGTGCATTACAATAGCAGTGGATTGCTACTGCAAATCAGGGACCGGGGCATGAAACGGGGTGGGAGGGCAGGATAATCTGACAGCAAAAACAGGATGTAAAATACTCCCTTTTCAAAATCGCATCTGGACCCCACGTGCAGAGGATGCATTAAGGGTATGGGTGTACAGCGCTCCGTTGCTTCTGGGAGCTAGGTCTGTGCTCAATAAAAACCATAATAATTATAGCCCAGTGGGGGCTTGTTGCATCTGGCTCCCAGGCTGTGTGGTGTGGCAAGGTGCACAGCCTAGGAATCGGTGGAATCGGGTCGCTACAAGCCAGAAGCCCGTTGGTGGTACGTGCCGGTAGACACCATTTACGGCGTAACCCAGATGTCAGATGCGCCCTCTCTCCTGCCTTCATTCACCGCGGCAATGCTCTACAGCCAGTGGCTTTCCACTACTCCGCTGTCTCTGTCGTCTACCTAGGATGTGATATTGGGCCCTACTTCCTAAAATACGGGAGCTTTCTGAAGACACCAGAGTCTAGTGTTGGATTTTGTTAACTAGGACAGTGCAAAATTAAGAGTCTCCAAACTTTTCATATTCATTTCGACCGCTTGCAAATTCTCCGCAATGGGTTCCTTCATGGCCATTTGCACTTAACTGCCTTTTTGCAGAAACTTGGCCAGTTTCCTCAATACTATTATTATTTGTGAAGCATGAAGAGAGCGATGACAGGCGAGGGATGTCATTAAACTGTGCCGAGAGGAGATGTCATCCACCGCGCGCGCGCATCCTCCTGACACTCCACTTTCAAGCCATTTTCTCCAACTGCACTCAGATGATTTCAGGTTGGGTAGGCCTGTCAGTCCTGATGGGAGCCATGCGTGCGGCTGCGTGCCTCCGACAGCGCCACTGCTCACACACACACACAGACACAACCGCACATCATTATTTCACATCGCCATGGACGGGCGTCCCCGGTGCTTAATTTGTAAAAAAATAAGTTCCAAGGCCCACTTTTTTTCTAGCTCTCCCGTGACAGTGCGGGTGGGCAGTTCCCCACCTCTGTCGCCACCCCCCCCCCCCCTTAGCTGCTCCCCAGTGTGGACATATTTGAGGTTACAGTACAGCTCGCTCCTACTCATTGTGGTTGATGGATACACTGACTATTACCACTTCATAATAAAAGTGCGTCTGAGACAATAAGCGCCGGGGCTCAAACTTAAGTGCCAGGGCTGAGCCCTGGCAAACACATCCAAAAATTCAGCACTGCTGCGTCCCCAAAAGTCACCACCACTGCAGCAAAGGCTCTAATGTGTCAGCTCGTCTTGATCCTCAGAATCGAAGCCGAGAACGTAAAGGGGCCGGCGAATGGGACAAAACGCATTTCAAACCAGTGGGGCCATGCCTGCCGGTTGAGCCATGTTTTCCCATCTGTTTGCCAGCTGTCCAGATTACTTGCACGATTCTTGGCTACCTTAACCTGAAGCTTTCCACGTGTGAGTGTCTGTGTGTATGCTTGGGTGAAACTCGCTAGACAGGAAGGGAACACTGTACCAAAAAGGGGGTGATTGCAGAGAAAGGCGGGCAGTGAGGGCAGGGCGTTTCCTAGTTGGTAGGGGAGCTTCTTGAGCTCCTGCCTGCTGCAGTCCTCATTTCATGCCAGCTTCTCTGAATGCACACGGGGAGAAAGTGGGAAGCGCTCAATGCAGCTCTGGAGTGTATATGAGTCACTGCTCTGCAATCCATGCTTGGCTCAAGAGTGCCTGCAATTGCAGAGGCTGTCCCCATCACGTGTTGTAGGTGACGCCTGTCTATTTGAGTTACGCCATTGGAAGAGTAGGTATTGTTTCAGTTTGAGACAGAATTTGCTAGCAGAATACATCCTCCAATCACAGAATAAAGCAGCTTGCCAGTGTCATAGTGGGTAGATATGTTGCATGTGCCTATAAAGGATGGCACAACATGCTGAGCTACACAGATGCCATGGGTGCCACGTGAGTGACTAATACAGATAGTGTATTACCATTATGTTTTATTATTGATAGACAAGGATCTTATTACTGTATGCCTGTGTGTGTGTTTTGAATGATAATGCTACTTCAGCTATGGCTTAAGTACTTGCATTTGTTAAGGCACACGCCTGGAGGTTTTAATCCCAACAGGGAGATAAACGAACTACCATTGCATTAGAAAATCTCAGCTATTGTTACAACTCTTAGAAGTCCATTTACACCTTGAGATCATTCCCCTACAAAGAATAGAAACGCTCATGCTCTCCATGAGCGTTTCCATTTATTCTTTTTACCATTTCCAGCTCCCACATTCATCTCAAGAGGGAAAAATGCATTTACCGTCATGGGCCTTTTAAGGCCTATAGATATGCATTTGAGGGGAGTCAAGAGGTCGGTGGGGGGCTATTCAAATCCCCCCATCCACCTTGGTACCCCTAATGGTCACTAATGCATTCATAAAGAGGCATGCTGTGCGCATACATGCAGCCTTAGGACCCATTAAACACCGAGTTTGATGACTAACAAGCAATCTGTGTGCACCCAACGCTAGGCGTAGAAACAGCTCACACTACAAATATACTACGTGTTATTCCATATGCGTTTCTGGACTAGTATGTAACTGCCAACTATATTGCAACCCCTTGAACAGGCAAAACATCTTTTTTCGCGCTTCACTGAGGCTGAATTTGCATTGACGTCTCACTGACCTTTCCTTATTGGTCCGTCATTGAACTCATCTGCATGTCTCTGTGTTTGATGTCCTCTTTGCCGACCTCGGGCGGAGCGGTAATAGCTTCGTGGTTAGCCATCAGTATTGCAGAGGCACGGAGGCCAAGATCATTTACTGATTGCAAAATCATTAGGCTAAAGCGCGGTGATCAAGCATGTCACATGATGGCTGACGCCCGCAGTCAACTCATTTGCAGGAAGCGATGAGTGGTCGCGCAAGAAGAAAGACCTGCACCCCAGCACCGATTCATGGAATATTTACGCGGTTCAAAGTGGCTTTGCGCTGCCGACACAAGCCCTCATTAATGGAACTGTGAAAAGTGTGTTTTCGCAGTGCAAAGCCCGTGCAGAGTGTGTAGTGCAAAAACGACTTTGCAGTTTTCAGCTGTGGAAAGTCAATTTGTACACCGTGCCAAAAATTCCATGAATCAGGCCCTTAGTGTTGCCTGCCAGATTCCTCCTACTTCTAAGCATTTTAAAACAAGCGCTATAATTATTCTGCTTACTGTCCCTCCATTTATTGTGCACGGCCCTGATTCATGGAACTGTGCAAAGTGTATTTTTGCAGTGCAAAGTCATGTTGTTCATCAAAAAATGACTGAACACTGACTTCGGGCTTCAAAAATACACTTTGCACAGTTCCATGTATCCATGTTTGTGTCGGCAGTGCACGGTCACTTTTCAGCAGTGCAAAGTCACTTTGGACCGGGCAAAAAAATTCCATGAATCGAGCTTTGAGTCGGACTAGCCAGGTTTGGAACTTCTATCCTGCAGGTGGAACACTAATTTCTGAATCCAGCATTTAACTCACTGAGCTATCTTTCCAGATTACAGCACAAAAGAAGCCCTGGTGTGCAGAGATCGTCTTATGTATGTATTCTTATATTCAGTTACTTAGATATGTGGGACCATCTGCCATATTTTCCCCATCTGGTACATTCAGGTGGGCCGCATAAATAGGAATTTCTATGACCTTTGCAGGGGATTAATTTATGTACTCAGTAAAATCGTGCCTTGCTGGTTTCAAACCAAGCTGGATTGAAACATTTTTTTTTAAAAATGTGCACTAATTTCCACGAAGTCATTTGAATTAAAAAAAACTAAAAGTAAAAAAAAAACACGTGCAGGAAAATCAATGACACTGAAAGAAATCCATTTGAATAAAATATCCAAACCACTCCGGGATGATAGCTCAGCGTCAACGTGTTCGCCTTGGAAACAAGACAACACAAAGCAACCCATGTTCGATCCCCGGGTCTGCGCTTAAAAAAAAAACCTCCGGCTATTAAGCACGTTATAAATACGCAACTAAGAGACATATTCCTGTAACAGCGCTCGATGCCCACGGGCTGTGTGAGCGCTTTAAAAATGCAAATAAACGGTTTCACATTAGACATTCAAAAATGTAATGTAAAGAAAATACCCAGTTCCTCACAGTAACCTGCAAGACTACACCAGAAGGCGTCGATTTAGCAGGGTACGTTGCCAGTCCATTTGGGCTATGGTACTCTGTGTGTTGGTACTGCGCAAGTGGCGTAACGCAATGGCCGGCACCGAAAGCGCTGCACCGGAACGTCCTGCTGTGGTGACCTGGAGTGGCAAACCACGCAGGCAGAGTGGTTAGCACCTGCTGCCTTTGGGTTCTCTCATCAGGTGCTGGTTCCTGAAGTTTCTCTGGCATTTTAGTAGTAAAGACGAGGTGCCAAGAAGGGGCTAGGTTTTCCCGGATGGCGCCTTAGAAAACAACTATACATGAATGAATACACTTTCAATTTCAACAGCAAAGGTTTGCATTTGAATATATGCAACTTAGTAAACTGTCAGACGCATGAGGTTGTCTTGGCACTACGAGGAAGAACGAAAAGAAAGTCAGGGATATTATTAGGCAATATAACCCAAGGAGGGGGTATAACTGGTAGGGCAGGGCTTTAAGTGGGTTGGGGCCAGCCGGGGCTGAGCCCCGGCAGGCTCTGAAATCTCATTTTGAGGCAGGGCCCTGCCGGGACTCACTAGTCTCCCCTCGCAGCCCCGGCCAGAACATGACAATGATTTTTTTCCAAAGCCTGAAGCTCTCGCGCCTTAAACTCTCGCTCGTGTGTGAGAGCTTCAGGCTTCAGAAATGCCTTTCATCCATAATGGTGGCACCGCACCTGCAAGGCATCCCTTCAAGCAAGAGATGCTGAGGGATGACGCCACCATTATAGAGTGAGACTTAAGGCTGCTGGAAGCAGAGGCCTTGTTTTCTAAATCGTGAAGCTGCCAAGCATTCGCCTGAGTTTTAGGCTTTCAGCAGCCTCACCCTTTCAGCCTTAATGGTGACACTGCCCCTCCCCAGCATGCGAGTGGCAGCGCCACAATTGGGGCTGAATAGGTGAGCTACTGTCACCTGCCAGGCAAGCCCTTAGAAAATAAACTCAGAGATCAGCACCCTCTGCCCCATGGGGATGTTGGACCTTTGCAATCACACTTCCGCCCAAAACTAAAATGTCTCTAGACACGCATCCTGTGGACCAACCCTTTCCTGTCTCTGTTTTTTGACCTGTGAGAGGCTGACAAATGGTTGGACAATCCGCGAGTCAGGAGACAGAAATCTTAAGGGCTTAAGAAATGCAAAAGTAGCTGTCATCAAAAAAGAGGTATTTGTTTAAAAAATAAATGTTCTAGTTAAAGTGACAGGTGTCAGGTGAGCGTGGGCTTTATTTATGTGCAAGCTGCGCCGCCCTGCTTAACGAACTTGGCAATCCATTCTGAATCAGACAAGAAAGGAAAGAGGGTGCAGAAAATGGGCCATTAGGCGTGAAGGCATGGACATGAAAAATTCAAAGTGGGGAGCAGCCTCTTGTATAACCGTAGAAGATATGACAAACATAGACAAGCCACTAGCAAATGTCTCATTTATTCCATTTGTATTGTTTGGGAACATTTGAAAGGGGCAATATATCGTAATATTGCCTAGGGCGGAATCCGGTTAGGCGAAACTTTAGGAAAAGAGATAGGTCTTATATAGTGTGTGGAATTGGAAGTAGTGCGAGACATAGCAAAGGTGTTCCGGGAGTGAGTTCCAGGACAGGTTCTGCTCATTGCAAACCCGCTGCAGCTGAGAGAATCTTTGAAGACATTTTTTGGCACAGGGGTCCAGATGCATGTGAACGTGCTGGTGCAAATCTCCGGCACGCTTCTTCCGCAGCACCTGCACGTCCGAATGCCCCAAGGCCTAGTAGGACCACAATTGTATATTTCCTGTCTGTTGCCCATATGTATTTTTCCTCCCCTTGTCCCCCGACCCCCTTTTTCCACATGGCGCCTTGAAACACTCTTTTGTTGTAAAGGCGCATAACAAATGCTCAATAAATAAATAAATACATTAAAGAAATAGTTGACTCAATGCCAGACATTTGGGAAAGAACGTGATAGTCCGCATTTGCCTGTAGTGCAGGGGTCTACACACCATTGGCTCCTATCAGCCCTAGCCAGAAATGGCAATGATGAGGGACCAAGAGTGTCATGGTGCCAGACATCTGTAGAGCGTCGGTTGCCATCTCTGGGGAAACGCGTTTTGGATCAGAATTAGTGATTTGTATTGGCCTGTTTCCAATAAAGGGGTGTGATCTTGGCAGTAGATACGTTTTACGGCTGAGACCTATAGTTTAGAGAGGAGAATTAGCTCTTTCAAGCAATGCATTCTAGTAGGCCGCTTTAAGGGCGATGGATCTGAGATCATCGGGCAAGAGTAGTTGTTCCGAAGATTGCCTAATACTGGGCTTGTAACATCGTGACATTTCCAAAATAAATGGCCAATGGCGATGCCGCACGTCAAGCCTGTTTGCGTGTGGGAGTGACCAGTGTCATATTAGGTCATACAGATACTAGAATATCTCATCACCTCATAAAATGTCTAAATAAATTACCTGCATTGAACCGCCAAAGGATTCCAGTTTACTGTTTATCGTTGCTTTATTTTGATAGACCATCGCAGTGATTCTATCGATATTTGCTTGATACATAGTTTTGCTTTCGAAGCTCTTAAATTCACATTGATCCTTTGGCCCTGCAATGTAATTTCCTGCCGGAGCAATAGATCAATGACGGCCAGAAAACCAGAAACTAAATTATTCCAGAAATGTTAGTATCCCTGCCGGGTTAGCACATTATCACTCACCCGCTCCTGGAGTCTCTGTGACTCTTAGTACTGGTGCTTAATCTGTTTCTAAGCCCTCTGGGTTCTAGAGAGATACCTTGATTAGGCGAGGATCAAACCATGTCGATTAGGTGGATAGGCATTAAATCAGGTCTACTAGTTTAACCGTTAGACTTTTAGCAACTAGCGAATGAGCTGTTGAGTTCAGCAGTGATCCAATGAAATGGTGGGGATCCTACCACCTTTACCCGCACCAGGTATTCCTTAAAGGCGGACGCCCTATGGATACCACAGCTCGCCGCCAAACAGCCGGTAGCAGCCCTTCCTGGCGGCATGGTGTGATATCTGAATGATCGACCATGGAGGGGAGAACCAATACTGATGACCGTTCCCCTGTCCTTGACTGATTTGCCCCATGCTTCGCCTTGGTGGTGATGACGGTAGAATGCCTCACTTCCAGGCACATTTCACCCATCCCTAAAACGGCTTCCTTGGCTTGTTGAAAGAGGAATTGTCCAGTCATCGGGCTGTGTCTGTTGCCAGATAATACTTTTGTCGAGCAACTGGCCATTTGCTGGAGTCCACGTTGAAAGTCCAACCTGGAATCCCCTGAATGGCCGCTCTCAAGTCCTAGGGTATCTTCCACAAATGCCTCATGTTATTTTATTGTATCTTTTTTTTATTTTTTCCATTTTGTTATTTTTATTTAGTTGTTTATTTAAATTTTACATTAATAGGGCAAACTGGCTTATTATGCGTTTCACCATCCATTGACAAGGACTAATGAAAGGACCTTGGATCTCTTCTTTTAGAAGGGGGCTAAACTTGATGGGTGGCCGGTCAAAAGTTCCCCCCAGAATGGAATACCTATGTAACCTATTCTCCACCCAAAACCCACCAGGCCATGACGTCCCTCCAACAAGAACCTGCTAGACCGCCACGCCTGTCAGATCATCTGCAGTGGGGAGGTGGAAGCTTTGGCTGTGCATGGCACTCTCTGATGGGATTCTTTTCCCCAATATCTCTCTGGCATCTCCAACCACTACCGGTTCCAGTGCCACTTGCAGAATTGGCTTTGTGCGTGGGCCACCTCCTCAAGTGCCTTGAGGCTTCATTGCGATAATAGTGCTCTCCAACTTCGCAAAATAAAATAAATAAGTTACTCCCTGGGCTCTGAATGAGGCTAGATACAGTCAATTGTGAAATACAAGTTCAATAATAAACACTGTCCAGGGTCTGCGAGGCTCATTTTGAAACCCAACATCAAAACGCCCAGTGATGCTCTCAAAATGGCGTCTCCTTGCGGCAATGTCAAGATGCAGCCATTTTGGGATCTCTTTGCGGCCTGCTCATCACCGTCTCTTCTCATTGCGTTTCATTTACGAGATGAAAGTAAATGAGAAATATCCGCAGGTCCACCCTGCCCTGATTGGCTAGGACCCCTCTTCATTCTTCTTCATCGGATGCTGCTTTAAAAGAACTTGATTGCCTACGGTGAATCCATCTGCGAGTGGGGGAAGAGAAAATTGCACCTGATTAGCTTCTTAGCGTTAGGTGGCCGCGGCGTCTCTTTGAATATAGATGAAGCCTGCGAAGGGACGAGCCTGCCTCTAAGAGATGCTGCTCCGCAAATTAGTGACTCCCAAGGTCAAAGGTCACATATCTCACAGGAGATGGAAAGAAGGCTCGTAGGCAGGGATCTGCTGCAGTTATTAATTTTAGGCCAGTAATTCATCGCCTCACATTTGAGTCACGCTCTTGCGGAACTATTTGGAAGCGCTGGGAGCTCTGGAGAGTTTAGATTAGGCGAGATGATGGACTGGCCAACTGGGTCTGAGAAGAGCAATATTGGAAGTGTATACGCCGCTTTTGGCCATGTTTGTTTGTCCATCGGTGTCATCTGATGGCAGTCTGATCCTCTCTCTAGGCACCAGGGGTCCCCAAGTTGGTCCCTTCGAGGCAATGTCATCAGATGTTGCTCTACGGCCTTCTAACTTCATGGAGTCAGATCCATGTGGTGACAAGTGATAACGTTGGCGGAGAAATGTACGCCAGGGGGCGACATTTCCCAAAGAATGCACCCTCAGTAAAATCAAACACTTTGCCCAAATATTGTATGATTAGAGTTTATAATATAAAATGAAACCCCTCCTAAAATATTTGGGGAAAGTATTTTAGGGGCCAGGAAAACATTATAACATGGAATTTCCGTGTTCCTCTGTGTTTTGTCTGCAGCCCTTTAGTGGCCTTTAACATGGGTCTCATGATGGCTGTCGGCTACTTGTGAATCGCTGACGTTTCAGACGACTTCCACGTGCTTTGAATCATTGTGCATTACTGCGTTGCACCCACATACACATACCCCTTTACGAAATGACTGCGTGCAGTGATTCCAGGTGGGTAAAGCCCCTCTATTCAAATTAGGCGGCCGCAGTATTTAATACAGGCCAACGGTCCGCCCTACATTACACAGCTCACCTTCTCATTACAAAGAGGGCCTGGGCAATGGCGGCATTTTGCATCAACAGTGAAACAGGCACACCGTGCGCCCTCCTGGTGGCCCTTATCCACCACTGATGTCTTCTCAGCCATGTATCACTATGTTCAAACAGCTTCTGAAAACCTTTGCAGCAGAGAGACACTGTGTAACTTATTTGCAACACTATACATCAAGACCCTATTGCAGACAGATCCTGCTCTAAGGGACAGAAACAAACAACATTGGGCATATTTGCACAGAATTGTATTAGGGAAATCCTACCTGGCTAGCAATGAAGCACTAATGAAAGAGGCGGGTACAAGGTATCAAAGGGGGCAGATAAAGGGTGGACAGAGGCATAGGAGGGAGGGGTCTGTGATGGAGAAACCAGCAGCTGTCAAGATGTTTTTTTTGAGAATCAGGGTCTTTTTTTTTTCCCTTCCTGGTGTTCAGGGGGGATAGGGCCAGTTGAATCGATGGGGATAGTTTAGAGAAGGCATCTTACTTGCATTTCTTAGTTTCCAATTTGCCAATCTCATTGTCTAAAATTGTACTTTGACCTCCAGTGAAAGGCGTTTTCTGACCTGGTAAACTGGTGCTCGACTGAATACATTACATGAAAAAACTGAATTTTTCACGAGAGAGCTAAAGCACTGACTTGCCCGACCTAACACTGGTCATACTAATGTGTGCGAGTATCTGCTTGGCAAGGCTTAGCGAGAGAGTTTATTCGATAGACAGATTAAGGGTCTAGAGTGACTCAAATAGGGGAAAAAGCACATCACCTGTAAACAGATAATCTTAACAGCAATGAAAACTTCTATATGTCCAAAATTGCACATGGCAATTAACTCTTTCACTGCTTGTACCCCTCAAAATGTTTAGGCTGCGGGTCCCCTGGAATTTAAGGGGTACACAGTATACCCTACACACTCCTCAATTAAGTTCATACATATATAGGTCCTGACGTCATAACCAGGCCTTTTATTAGGATGCAAATAGTGGTCCTACGGAAAGTGGTATCACTCGGACATAACGAACGCAAATTGCCGAATGCACTTTTACTGCGCATTCGGCAGTGACGAAAATGCCGAACCCCATTATTCCGAACACGGGGAGCAGAGGTTGCAGCGGTGTCCCCCGCTCCCTTGGAATGGTATAATGGATTTGGGGGTTGCGTGGAGGTCCACCGCTTCCATAATGTGGATTTGGGTGGGTAATAAAGATTTACCCCAAAAAACACAAAAGAAGGGCCCTGCGGAGGAAGTGCCAAGCCACATTAGGGATAGGGAACTGATGCCGCATGGAGACGGGGCGAGGCGAGGCCCAGGAATGAAGGAGGGGGAGCCGCCAAGAGGAAATAGTGGCTGCAGGGGTTGCAGATGAGGGGAATATGGTAGAGTGGGATCCATGTGATCAGTGCGCGACTTCTTTTTCGTATTCGACATTTCCGTTTTCGGAAAATTGGCACGCTGCGTGATGAATAGATCCCGGCAAGTTAGAGAGTTCAGTTGATCTATTTCATTACTAATGATCGGAAAACCTATTGTGGCAAAAACAAAACATCGGATTTTGGGGCTGCTGATGAAAGAAAATACTGGATGGTAGAAATCAGATTTCTGGAGTAATGATCCGAGTCATTTTCGAAAGTAGTGCTCATTTTAAGAAGGTTGGGTTGCATTAAATGCGGACGGGAAAGCATACATTGTTGCTGCATTAACCTTTCCGCGCTCCCCAAACTCAGCATGAACCGGGAGATTATCTGTCAGCCTCAGGGCGAGCTAATATTGATCAAATCTCGCCCTCTGGTTTTTGCTTCTCAACGCGAAGGCTTTTTCTGACAGGCCATGCATTGTCGGCTTCCGTCTTTCTCTTTCCCTGCTCCTCAAAATATGCAAACACCAGTTAAACATAACCTTACATGCGCCCACCTCGAGCCTTCTTCTTTGGGGGTTCACGCCCACCCATGTGACCAGATGTCCCCAAACCAAAAACCCTGACAATTGTGCACTGACAAAATCACTATGAAGATGGACAGCAACATTTGTGACAATCCGGGGGCGGGATTCAGGAAACTTTGCAGGGTGCAACAGCAATTTGGCACTGCGTTAGGGCATAAATTGCCCTAACACAGTGCACACACATATGCATGAGGGCAAATATGCCATGCAATGATCGCAGTAGGGCAACTACACCAGGCAATGATCGCAGGAGGGCAAATATGCCATACAATGATCGCTGGAGGGCAACTACACCAGGCAATGATCGCAGGAGGGAAAATATGCCATGCAATGATCGCGGGAGGGCAACTACACCAGGCAATGATCGCAGGAGGTCAAATATGCCATGCAATGATCGCGGGAGGGCAACTACACCAGGCAATGATCGCAGGAGGGAAAATATGCCATGCAATTATCGCGGGAGGGCAACTACACCAGGCAATGATCGCAGGAGGTCAAATATGCCATGCAATGATCGCAGGAGGGCAACTACACCAGGCAATGTCGCAGGAGGGCAACTACACCAGGCAATGATCGCAGGAGGGCAACTACACCATGCAATGATCGCAGGAGGGCAAACATTGCCTTAGAACTAAAAAGCATCGAAAGAATGGGGGTTTGCCTTGGAAGAAAAGAAGAACATGCACCATTTCCGTTGCACCAATGTAAAGTGTATGCAATCTGGCAGAATGGCTAAGCTCCCAGAATTGTGAGTACATCACAGTGTGCTTCATTTCAGCGAGTGCTGCTGTATATCCCGCCTAATTCAGCATTCCCTCAAGCGTATGCAACCATTTTGGGAGCACTTTCAAAAGTTGAAACCTTTTGAGGGCGATGAGCTGTGTTTTTCTGCACACATGGCAACGTGGCTCATTCCCTCAGAAATGCTTGTCCAGTCCAGGTTTTATTCTTTGCATTCTGGCAGATGTAATTCTGCTTTTTCCCTTGTAAACCCAGGACCGGAAAACACGAGTTTTTCTCTGGCTTTTGCGCAGGTGTGGTTTCAGCATTTTCCAGGCACTGTCATCATGGCGCTTCCTGGCTATACGACTGCAACAACGGGCAAATGATGTTAGAAATTGCCCCATGCTTCGCCTTGGTGGTGAAGTCTAATTCCAGTATTATAGCCTCAACGGTTGGCTTTGACAATGCTTATTTTAAGATGGAATTCGGTGCAAAGACACGCACATTGCCTTTAATGCATGCACTTTTTAAATACATGTTATTGTACCAAAAGCTGGTTTATAAATGCAGTGAAGCCATTTCGTTCAGAAGGCTGCTCAGAAAGCACAGAGCTAGACTCAAGGAGATGCCAGGGTTAGTTATTTGGAGGGGTGGGGCCAGGCAGTGGCAGGGAACATCCATGGCTATATGCAATCATGGGTGGATAAATAACCAAACAACCCCCACAGGCTGTGTGGACTTCCCTGCATCCCAGCTCTGTCCTATCTTCATGTTTAATGCCAATAGTTTCCACTTTAAGGCAGTGCTTAGAGTGCCACCTAAAAGCCAAAACTAATAAGGGACGGGACAGGCAGCTCTCCAACGGAACTGAGCATGGTGGCATATAGGTACAAGATGATACCAATGACAGATAATTCTGAGCGAAACAATGCGTTACATTGTCTTTTATCCCTGGGCCTATTTTGGAGAGCACGTTCAACACTGCTTTACTCTTGGGGTTGTCGCTCACCCCTACCCCCCCGCCCCCCCCGGCAGCTTTCCAGATTGCCAAAAATGCAACTGTGGGGTAATCATAATACCACACATTCCCGCTAATCGGTTTCTGCCTGCCATTTTTCCACGATTTTTTAATTAATGACATTTTTTTGTTTCAAAGTATTTTGTTTGTTGACGTTACATTTCTCAAAGAAGCCGAGATTAATAGGAGCGGACTGGTGCTATCACTACCAGTGTTGAGAAGTCATGTCTGCAAGAGTGCCATTGGCCCCCTTTAATAAATGCTACCATTTCCTATTGCCGGGGTCAGCAACCTTTGGCTCTCCAGATGTTTTGGACTACAATTCCCATTAGCCCTAGTCAGTATAGTCACGTGTATTGGGTCTTGGGAGTCGTAGTCCCAATCGTCTGGTGAGCCGCGGGTTGCAGACCCCTGCCGCGTGGCTTGGTGTTAAGCTGCCATTCCTTGCTTCTGTGCTATGTGTGTACTCAGCCTGAAAAAGGCGGGAGCGCCGGGCACAGCCCGATCTATGATCCGGTTGGGCTTGTTTCGCTTATCGTGGTTTTTCCTATATCCTCCCTTGCCGACATTGCAGGTATATTTGCACTGCGAGATAACTTTCTGCGGGTAAACACAAGTCCTGCTGTATTAAATGAAGGAAATAAGCTTCTGCCTGTTGAACAATATTTGGAGTATCAGCGAGAGCTGCCACCGCAGAGGACACTGCACCAGGAATTTGCATGAAGCTGCAATGAGTCAAGATAGTGTGTTACCATCCAGTGTGCAGAAAGGTAGACACGGTGCAAAGGGCCACACAGGCACCCTGCATGTAAATGCCACATTGAGCCTCATTACGGATACGGTGGTAGGTCTATGCTTTTTTCATGGTATTACCACCAAACTCTTTTACCATTGTTGCCACATAGACGGTTGGATTCACTGCTGGATTATGAGTAGTGCCAAAGTGCTCTCAATCCTCATTCTTGGGGCCACAGGTTTCTTTTGGTTTTACCACAAGTGATTTACCACAATCTGTTGCAGCAAATGTACCCATTTCAGGAGCTAGAGTGGATACTGGAGGTCATTTCTCCACTTCACATCCAAACTCAGAATTCAGTGGTGAAATAAGGGTGACAGTAATCCTGTGTAATAATAATAATAAGTGGCCGTAACAGAATAACCACCAATCGTTTACTGCACCTCCAAACTCGTAATGAGCCCCATTGTGTTGTTAGCTCTGCAGCAGGTGTGCTTTGGTGTTACCAAATAGGGCCAAAGGTCACCTTACCTAATCATGAATGTGTGCCCCCTTCCTTCAAGACCAATGAGGGACACTGAAAGCCGGTGCACAAGGTTTGTATGAGCAAACCATGCATTTGTAAAACCTGGCTCTGTGTGTGTGTGTGGAGGGGCGCCACCCATGCTGTGGTGAGCATACACAGTGTCTCCCCAGTGGTGCACATTTCATGGGGCACAGGGATGTCACAAGGACCCATTCACTTTCCTCCAGGGACACAGTTACAGACACCGTAGCCTTTCAAGTTAGCACTCAGGCATGACCCTCAACAATTGTTGAGGGTGAAAGCTGCCATGACATGGCTAAGAGAATTCTGTGCCACAATCCTGAGTGCAGCATGTCTCCTCAGAGTGGATTCTGTTTTTGATAATCTGGTGCCGAGACCCTTGTTGCACCCAGTGCTGCCAGTCTTCTCTGTGCCGTATACAACTCATGACATTGTTAATTTTGCACCAGGTAGTAGATTGAAAGAATAGTTGTCAAGACCTTGAGAATGGAGGTTTTCACCTTTCCCAATCCAGCAAAGTTCTGGGAATGGGGTTCCATCCCTATGAGGTCTGTGTGTTGGCATGTGCGTCCATTGGCATTAGTCCTTGGTCAGGTGTTGTTGAAAGACCCATGTTTTGAGAGATGTGCGCAAGTGGAGAATTGTGGGGCATTCTGAGCCAACACCGGGATCGAGTCCCACAGGGTGGGTGCACGACAAGAGAAGTTTAGAGTTGGTAGAGTAATTCTGACTCACACTTCTTCCATTCTACTGGGATGTTTGGGGGCAAAGCTTTGCATTGCCAGAGAGTATTATGTGCACAGAGTGAAATGGGGACTATTTTCAAGTTCATTCATAAACACCCAGCCCTCACAGCACATACCCCAGCCTTCCTGGGGGCAGGTGACCTCTTTTCTGTGACTTCACTTATATTTGGGTCAAGGTTTTTGCCTTAAAACTGCCCCCGTATTCGAGACCCTCTCGCTCAAATGGAGATCTACAAATTGGTACCCATGGCATCTGTCATAGTGTCTTCTATGGATGGCATCACCTATGCCAAAGGAAAAGCCAGAGGAATAATGGTTACCCACTTCTGTGGCTGTACTCTCTATCCATGGAGACCCTCCTGCTAAAATGTCCCTGTCCCCAAACCATGGTAGACAGAAGGTAGGTTGGGTGGTAACTAGGTGGGCTGTCCTTTCATGATCCAACTGCCTTGCCATTGTCTAATATCATCATGCCATGTGAGCACAGCAAGAGATAAGAAGGAAGTGGCGAGGGTAAGAGTGCCAGAGAACTCTATGCCACCGGTGACAGCAAGCCTCAGTCCTGGTTACCAACGCCTACTTCATGTTGGGAGATTTAATCTTAAATTACCACAATTAGATCCGAAGAACTAAAGTAAAACTATTGTAAAAGTAAAGCCCCTGAAACATGTGGGCACCAGAATCTGGGGTCATCTGATCACCTAATAACAGCACACCATCCAGCATTGGCCTTGCCAGTAAATGCCCCCCTGGCTTAGTCTTTTTCACCTTCAATCTCAGGACTTCCATTAAAGGAAGATAAGACATTCTCTAGCCCCAGTACAGGCTAACAGGAAAACCTGGCACCTGGCCTGATGGATCTCAGGTAAGAGAATAGGATGAGATGCGATCTGTTGGAAAGGAACCAACTATTCTGGCTTTGCCACACTACCCCTGGGTAGAGGAGGCCTGCCGAAGAAGACTCTATAATACGTATTGAAAGAGGGGGCTTCTGCAACTTCTGCCTGTCTCGCAAACAGGTTATTCTTTGCCGGTGTGATAGCCCCACCAGTTGATTCACCAAGATAAGGATTAGCACATGAGAGAATATCCCTGTGAGGGCCTTTGCCTCCTCAGAGGCTTTGAGGCTCCTAAAAGGCACAACCTTTGAGTACCGGATGCCGTGATATACCACTACCAAGATGGCCAGGTTCCCTGAAGAGGTCTGAGGGTCCATAATGTCCATGTCTATTTTCTCAACAGGCCTCCCATACATTGGTGTTGGGATCCATCACCTTCTCAGTCACATCATCAGTGACCACAAACATCAGTAAAGACATCCCAGCTGTAATGGGGTTTCAGTCAGTTGACATGAAAGACCTGGTGCGTCTGTCTCAGGGCCTTGGTATCAATGAGGTAGTTAACCTCACCGATTTTCTCCAGCACCTCATGGGGTCCAGTCCGCTTGCCATAAAGGACGCTGGGCCTGACTGGTTTCATGATCCAGATCATCTGGCCCGGCATGTACTCCGTCCAAGGGGCCTGAGGTCTTGCCAGTGCTTCATGAACTGAGTTCCTTCCTGTTCTGCCGCATCGAACCGATTGAACCAACTCGAACCTTGTTCACCGCACTCAAACCAGAGAGACTCACAGGTGCTGTTTTTGGTACGCCATCAAACTCGAACTACCATTGCATCGCACCAGTTAAACCGGCTGGCCGCTGCATCGTTCCAAGTGAAACACATCACTATTTTTGGTTAAAAATAAATTGCTCACAGCTGTGGACCAAACTCAAACCACTGGACCGCTCCAAACTCAAACCACTAGACCTCTCCAAACTCAAACCACTGGACCTCTCCAAACTCAAACCACTAGACCTCTCCAAACTCAAACCACTGGACCTCTCCAAACTCAAACCACTGGACCTCTCCAAACTCAAATCACTGGACCTCGGAACCTAGCATTGGAGCACCAACTTCACTGTATTGAAGCGCTGGATCGCGACCCAAACCGCTGCAGCATCGCTTCACATGATGACCCGAGCAAACTGTTACCAATGTCTTAAACCACCATAACGCCCAATCCGACCCTGGTATATTTTTATCGAACACTGAATCTGATGAATCACATTCACACCCCTCTTGAAAGTATAGCCTTCCCCTCGGCCCGCGTTACCACAAAAGGCGAGGGAAGTTTATCTCTTGGATTCGCCTGTTTCACCTTTATGATTGGGATCGCCGTTGGCTTGCAGAAGTGTGTGGGCATAGGGGCCGATTCCGGCACTACTCACCCTTATCCTCCTGTAGAGCAGAAGTCATTTTGTCACGGCGTCCATTTTTAAATAGCGGCTCTGTGTCAGCACGCAGACACACTTCAAAGGGCCACATGTTATGCTCACTGTAACCAAGAACCGCAAACATCCTCTCCTGCTATCTCTCATGTAAGGATGTAAGCACTGCTGTAACAGCGCCACGATGCCCCAGGGCCGCTTTGTGCGCTTTATAAAATGTAAAAATAAAATAAATAAATAAACATACAGAAAAGAGCAGCAGCATCCAAATGTGCATAAAGTGGAGAAAAAGTAGAAAATAAAATAAAACCTCTCTGGGGAGGCTCAATCCTGCTGCAGTTACTTGATTGAGATTGCGCGAGAGAGGAGCATGCTTTGGTAAACAAGCAAGTTTTAAGTTTCTTCCTGAGAGTGAGAGCTTGGGGAAAATACAAAAACCCATTCTGCTGGCCCAAGGGTGCCAGAGCCAGCCAAGGCTGCCAAGCGCTTGATATTCATGGGGGCTTATTTCTCATGAATATCTCCACGTTTTCTAGCACTCAATTCTAAGGAAATTGCTGAATTGTTCTTCTGAAACAAAGACACTGTTGCACTTGGTCAGGGGAAGACATGTAGGGGCCCATTTCAAAATGATGCTTGGGGGACCCCTTTCCCACAGCTGGGAAAACCCGCCTGTATATATATTAAGAGCAAAAATGCATTGATGTGGTGCAGGTCAAGGTTTTAAAATGCAAAAGAGCAGTGTGAAAATGGTACCCATGTTGTTTGGGCCGCAGGCATGTTTAGTGGATGCAGTTATTTTAATTACACAATCAATATATAATTTGCGGAGCGGGAAGGATGATGTCAGTGCAACATAGGTAAAGGACGTCAGCTGGAGAGGCAGCTGTGTGTCTGTCTCTGGACAGCACATTCATGTTTAAAGTGGCACAGCCTTCGTTTTGTTAACCCGGTTGCGTCCTTGAAGAATCTGTGCCGGAAACCAGCCTCTACTTGGGGTTTCATTGAGCAGCAATGTCCTAGACAAAGCATTGGAGGAAGGGGTGAATAGCTGCAGGGGATTGTGGGGCAGATTGATTGGCCTCTGCACAGCAGAACAAAGAAATCATCCAGTGGGAGCTGAAATCCTAAATGATCACTTACACAATGCTATGTGACTCAACCAAAGCCTTTCTTTGGCTGAGTCACAAACACTCCACATGCCTGCACCGCGGCTAAGTCACGAGTGACCCACCCTTGCAATTAAAATGTGTGCGGCACGTTTCAATTGCGAGGGTTAGAAGATTGTAAAATGGTGCCTATTTTCGAATGTGGTATCCATAACTCATAAATATTTGTCAAATTGTGGAACTTAAAGCAGATGTAAGTGCAATACACAGCTGTGCACTCAGCCTTTCATCCCTTTGGCATTGATGAAAGAAGAACCGTGGGCGTGGGTAACAGTAATCGATAGAATCTGTGGGCCCGTAGATTGGCAACATCCCTGAGAAGTGGCACATCTGTGTTCTTTACTCATCGGCATGGCACTGGCCACGTGGGAATTGTTTCTGACTTGGGAGCGATTCATGAACTGTAAAAGGTACATTTCTGAGATGCATAGGTCCAAATCCTAACGATGCTGGCTCTACCTTTCATGCTTCTCAGGCTGATAAAAGGGGTGCACAACGTAAGGTTGGACCTCCCCACCCCGACCGGCTTCCACTGCAACAGAAGCCACAACCTCGGCAGCGTGGAACCCGAGAGATGGCAGTAGCAGGACGAGGCGTCTCCTGCGAGGCCCTGTACTCCTTTCATCAGTGCAAGAGCAAGTTTGCACAGATTTTCGCCAAGCATGCATTGCACCGAGCAGGGTTTGCTCTAGTGTTAGAAAAACACGGCATTGGAACGATGGCAACCATTGGCCTGCCACATATGCCAACATTCCCATTGGAAATGTGAGAGGCTCCTCACGTCCTGGTTTTAACTTTACAGTCTGTGACCAGTATAGTGCTTGGAAACCAGGCACTGTAAGTCCCTTAATGCAAAGTTAAAACCAGGACTGGACTAGCATCTCTCGACCGGAATGGGGCATGTTGGCGTTGGTGCAAAAATGCACAATTTTTTTGTTGTTGTTTTTTTTTTTTTTGCAATTGCCAAAGCAGTGCAAAATTGCACTTGCACAGATGCAGTCTGTAACGTTAATCTACAGCTCTCCTACACTACTTAAGAAACTGAAGGCACCCGTTGAACTCTTGATAGCACTTCTCCTCATTCCCTTCACCCGACCCCACTATTGTCCTTTTATTTTGCACAGCGCAGAACCTTTCTAGCAAGGTGTGTGCTATGGAAATTCCACACCTGCCTAGCGCCTGGAATCGCTCAGGGAAATGCTATAATCATGCTATTGGGTAGTCATTGAAGAGCTCGCAGCACAAGTCGTGAAGTTACTTCTTGCCTTAACCATCCCCGGATAACTATGCACTAGAGATTAGAGTGGTAACTGTCCTGGATTTCGCGGGATTTTCCCGCAATTAGCAACTCCGTCCCGCAGTTTGCACAGTGGCTGTGCAGGACACAGGACCTGCCTCCAGCACAGCCACTCTGCAAACTGAAGTTGGCCATTTACACAGCATGGCGGTGTCGCCTGCTGCTTTATTTCTACAGGCGGCTCTGCAGTCCTGGCTCCTTTTGAGCCTATATGTCGAGCTGTAAGACTCTGACACCTGGCTTAATTCAGATTCTAATGCTTTGTTCCTGGGGTCATGATGGTCATGTTTGCAGTTAAAAAATGAGACCATCACCTCGCAAGGACAAACCATTTGCATTTCAATTAAGCCAAAAGTTAAGAGGCATTAAATACAATGTAAATTTTAAAAAGGGGCGGGCCAAACTTAAATGACGTTGTGGTGTCATCACCGCCTTGTGGCAAGTGTCCCATGACAGACTGTCAAAGAGTTGGCCATCCTACTACAGATGAGTGGGACTGTGTTTTCCGGGCGGGACTGGAGCGTCGCCATTTTAAGAGCCAGATTGCTTTCCAAGCCCCTGCAGGCCCCTGCCCCATGGCCAAGAAGGTTAAAGCGATGCCTGTTCAACCACCATTCACTTAAATGATAAAAAGCAGTCGTGAGATAACAGGAAAACCCCGCACAGAACAAGAGGCTGAGCGCTGGTTTTAATTAAAAATCTACCTGCATTGATTATTTTTTGGGAGGCGGGGAGTGGTAGAAACGCATTTGAAAGAAGGGAAGGAAAAAAAACACCTTTGTGTTCAATGTTACGTGACCTCTTAGGTTTAAAAAAAAAAACAAAGGAGTAATCCTCAGACCATCTTATTAGCGCCTGTGAAAAGAAAAGGCTGTGTTTTACTGGGGGGGCGGGAGGCACGAGGGAGAACATGGCGGGGGAGCGCGCGGTCGCGAACTCGAGGACGGAATAACAAATAAGGAACAACGGATCCATAGACAGCAGGAGAGATTAGGGGGGACTAAAGCCGCCACGCGACGCGAGCGGAACAGAAAACAACCCATTGACCAGCCAGCGCCGGACATCAATAACGCAAAGCTGCGGAAGCAGGGATTATGGGTAGTGGGCCGCGGAGCAGGGCCTGAAGTAGGGTTAGTAGACGACTTCATCATGTCACTGGGATGCCATGCACGGATCCCTGGGTGTTCCTTTTTATAAATCCTAGTAATCAGGCATTTTAGCCCTTCAGCCTTATTTATTCAATGGAAGTAAATAGAGACCACTTTTCCCAGAATTCATTAGTTTGTCAAATGAAAGTTCTGGGATGGTGTTCCAAAGTGACATGGAATCATTTGGTAACTTTGGCCACATAAGGACTCTACAAAATCTACTAAAAACCATAATAAATACTTTGGTGTTAAACATGCACATGTGTCATGTACACACACACACAGGCGCAGGCGCACGAGCGCGCGCTTTAAATCTCACACAGACTGCACACACATTCAGGAAGTTCATTTACAAATTATTAATCTGCCCTTGCAGCGCGGTACTTGCAAATGCCTGGGTTGCGTTCAATGAAGGATTCTAGAAAAAGGCCCTTTTTACTCAGGCCTTTGAGTTGGTCAGTAGGCCATTAATCGTGAATATAGCTCTGCAGTAATCAATGTATTGCATTATGGTGCATGCTCCACAATTCTCTTAGACACCTATTCTGCTATTGCCTTTCACTGCCCATCCTTAATAAGAGAGGTGGTGAAGATGGCATCCTAATTAGGAAGCCGTGCCCAACCACCTCTTTGCCCACTCTACCTTTAAACACATTGCTGTTCCATTCCTGGTACCAGCGAGAATCCCTGTCCTCTTTATCTAGCAGCCACCGCCTCTCTAACCTTTTTGTTTCCTGACCTGGTTTATTACTCAAACCTTTCCTCTAGCATCCCCGCCATACTCGTGGGATATCTTAGAATCCCTAATACGAGTAACGTTCACCAACTTAAGCTTGACTGCACTCTCTCTGATCATCCTCTCCAGCCCCATCACAACCAGCCCATGCACACACAGGAACACACCGTAACACACAGGAACTCCCTTGAGCTCATCCCCTTCTCCTCTCTTTTTGCTGCTGCTTCCTTTAACGATAACCAAATCCACATTCACTTCACAAACTCTGCCCACCCCTCCTCTACTCTACCCTTTCTCCAAACTCAATTTAAAAGCAGACCCTGTAGTACTCGATCGGAGCCAACTTCGGTCTTCTCATCAACCTTCCGTGCCCCATAGACCAGGCATCCTGCAGTTCACTGCCTCACTAGTGGCTCCATTTGAACATCACTGTCCCGCTCACTCATTTATAGCACAGTGCAATTCACATTTGAGTGAATTGATCTCTGGCGTCCGTGTTTCTGAGGGGCTGGTGTCTCTCTGACCCACAATCATTCCAGGGTGCTGCTCCTCCCGGCCGCTGCCCTATTCTAAATAGGGCAGATGTGTCTCCCTGCTACAAGTGGATCGACAGAGAAAAGAGAGTATACATTTGCACTCAGTCCTTTTGGAAAAAAAAGGGCACAGTAATTAATGTGCCTTGCTTTTTGGTCAGTAATTGATTGAGTTCAGTCCGTGTCTGTGTCATTAGTTTGCATATCACCGTACTGTCATGAATGCCTGGAGCCTAACTTATAGATCTGTAGGAAGCCATTGGCATTGACATGTGCTTGAAATATATAAACGCTGCTGTCGTCATCAGGCATGAATTAAACGTAGGCTCCGTGGCTCTGATCCGGCCTACTGCTCTGTTATCAGTAGTCCCACCTCTGTGTTTTCAGGATCACGTACTCTATGTTTGGTTTACACACGTTTAGCTCTCTTTCCAGTCAGTTGGTTCCTCCCGCAGAGCAGACTGCCCCAGTGACTGTACGTGCGCTTCACCCAGCCGACGGTTGCTCATTTTCCAGCCAGAGTAGTAAAACAGCAAAGAAATCCAAGTGGTTCCCGCCATTTACTCTCTGGAGAGGAAATGGCTGGTAATACCGGCTGCCACATAGTGTATTGTGGTCTCTATTACAATGGACCCAGTAAGTTCCAGCTGTTCTTTTCAGGTTTGAAAAGCAGGCGAACATTGACGGGGAATCAAGCCTGTTCGCCAGCATCAAAAATGGAAATGGGCCCAGAAGCTGTGGGGTTCCCCTCATTAAGCGAGGAAACTGGCAGAGGGCTTTTCCCACTCCGTGCCCCACTCTATCAGGAGAAACTTGTCACTCCATGTTTTTTACTGACCCATCCCATTTACCATCCCTTATGAAAAGAATGCTACTAATGAATTCTATGGATGAGTATTTGGGTAGTAAGACTCCAGGTTGTGTCGCTACTTCCTTCTCGAAAGCCGGTCTCAGCTTCCGACTGCATCGGCCACATTTGAGGCAAAGCCTTGTCATGCCAGGGCACACTTACATTGCCTTTGGTAGAGCCTGTGTTCGATCAATATTACTAATGCAGCAGGAGTAAAAAAGAGGTGCCCGTGCCTTCACTTCTATTATAAACTCCTTGGCCTCCGATAGGGAGGGGAATAAAAGGTATTCACCTTTTATTAGCCGGAAGGCTCCATGAGTGAAACGTTTTGTGCTCCACGCTTCTTTTTGCAAGTTTTTCAAAGAGCTGTAATCGACTGGTGAGCAGATGTTAGGATGTTGTTGGCTGTGGGTGTTTATTGCAAGGCTTGACTGGGTTGTATTTTGTTTATTTAGCGTTTACTAAGCTTTACGCCAAAGCCCTCTACAGTTATCACTTCACTGTTCAATTAAGATCATTACAATGTATTGGAATTAAGAGTGACGAAGATGGTTTTCGAGAGGAGAATGCAACATTCAGTAAGAAGACAGAGAAGGAAGAGAAAGGGGGAGGGTGTTCCAACGTGAAGGAGGAAGTCAAGAAAAAGGGATTGAGTATGGAAAGAGCGGGAAGGGAGATCAACAGATACCAGATAAGAAGGAGCAAAACCATGAAGAGATTTAAATAGCGGTGTCCAGCCAAAGGATCGAAAAAAAAAGAATCTAATGCCCTTTTTTTCTAATCCAAAAGGACAGAGAAAGAAAAGGGTTGAATGCTTTTTTATTTATTTATTTAGATATTTTTAGTTTGGTATTCAAAAAAAAGTTTTTTAAAAAAAGAAAACGGGAGGTTGGGGGGGAACTCCCCATAAAAAATAAAAAAAATCAACCCTTTTTTTCAGTCCTTTTGGTGTTGAAAAAAAAGGCATTTGATCCTTTTGTTTTAGATCCTATCACCTATAACCTTAAAAAGCATCATACAAAATTAATCTTAAGGCGAGAGTGAAAAGACAACCATGCAAGCGAGAGAAGTGACGAAGAAATAGAATCACGAGATGAAAGAGAATATATAAGACAAACAAAAGAGTTCAAAATAGACTCAAGAGCAGCCAGACATGAAACAGGAAGTCCAAAAAGAATGCATGAACAGTAAAACAAACAGGAATGTGCCCTTTGGAACTGAAAGTCGGATGATTTATGCCAACGCTCACCTCCAATACCTACCAAGTTCCCATCAATGGCAAACGGGTGGACGTGTCAGATGTGTCCCACCCTCCAATACCTACCAAGTTCCCATCAATGGCAAACGGGTGGACGTGTCAGATGTGTCCCACCCAACATGGAACTCCGGAGGTAACAATATTGACCCTTTATGTAGAGGAAGCTATCAAAGCAAAGTGTTGTATCACGTAGAAGTGGGAGAATTCAGGCAGGAAGCGCTATGTAAACACATACATGAGTATTATGATTATGACTCATGATGCTTAGAAAATGCGTGACATTGTTAGAAGGTACATTAGTGAAGAGACCAATCGGGACTTTGACTGATATCCACGAATTCAAGTAAAGCGCGCACGCACACACACCCCTCTGCAGCAGGTGGCCAACCCACTGAGCTAACCCTCCCGAATGAACACTGACTCCCCCACTGCTAGCTTCCCATATGATAAGTGGAAGAGGAGGCGTGTGATTGGCCAGTGTTGCCATAATGAGCGCCACGCTGGCCACACCCATGTCTGCGGCTCCCCACGCCCGGCGTGCGCGCTCTCTACATCAAAGGAGGACAGATCAAACGGCATATCTTTAAATCAGATCTGAGGCGCTTAATTTCCTCCCAATGTTACTGAAGGAGATTTTCCCCTTTTCCCTCCATTTTCATAGGCCGCTTTGATGTGGTTTGATGTCTTCCTCTCAGTTCATCAGTCAAACAAAAACATCTTTTTTTTCGAATCCTTTTATTAAATGGTGCATGCCCTGCCCCCCTCTTCCCTACACTGCCAACCCCGCTGGCAGGCTCACTTGCTTCATAATTAAACAGGGAACCTTCCTGATTGGTTTGAAACACTGAACTGAGGGAAAGGAATAACAGCAGAGCAAACTGGAGAAAACCGGTAGCAATGTACAAGCATCTCTACAGTTATATATTAGTGCGTTCAGTGTTTTGTGTTTTCCTCCAGGTGTCCGGTGCTCCCATTCAACACTCTTGTTTACTACACTGCTCCACTCTCGATGCTCTGTTTCCCCTCTCTGGATCTGGGTTCGGGAAGATGTTTTAGTTTTGCCATTAGGTTGGCGCATTGGCGCCACCTATGGGCCAAAACGATTACATTAGAGTACAGCTAGGGAGACATGGCATATGAAAAGGGACAAATGGTTCACGCGCCTGTTCTGTCAATAATCTACCAATAATCGTGTATACCAGACATGTAGTACCCTGACACATATGGGCGTGTGGTGCTATATAAGAAAAAAATTAATATTATTATTATTATTTTTATTATTATTATGATGATGATGTTTGGAGAAGCCAACGAGTAGATTGGCTCTTTGCACATCAATACATGCTTTAATGCAGCTAAACAGTATCAGCAGGGACGTCATTTAGGGGTCGCCATGGGTCGCACCTGTGACCCGTGAGATCGCCCTTGCTAACCCTAAAAAAAGTTTTTATAAATTAAATTGAGGCTCCTGGGCTGTAGCCACCAGCATGTGGATGTTTGTTTCTGGAGTGACTGGTTTTCTGATAGCTATAGCCGTTAAGCTAGCTTAGTGGGTTGAGCACTCGCTGCTGCAATGTGTGTGTGATCTGCAGGTTGCAGGTTTGACTCCCGGCAAGGTCAACTCAGCCTTTCATCCTGCTGAGGTTGATAAATGAGTACAGACACAGGTTGGGTGATATTGTATGTATATTTGTACTATGTGAAGCGCTTAAGCGTAAGTGCTATATAATAACACATTGTTATCGTTTGGCCTTGAACTTCTGCTTGCATTCACAGTAATTTGGTAATATGAGCCTATATATGCTGATATTAATGATAGATATGGTAATACATGCTTGTATACATCACTTTACAGTGGTATCATAACCATATTTTTCGTAGCGTACTGAGAAACAATGCTATGTGATGCCACTACCTGTTTTGTCAAGGGGTGAAAAGTCGCGTTCCATCGCTTCCCATGATGTCACTTTGGGGTGGGGTCAAATGACATAACTTCCTGTGATGTCATCAGAAGTCAAGGGTCGTGTGATGTCACTTCCGCTACCCCTGGCATTTTGATGAAATGACGTCCCTGAGTGACAGGAACGTTTACATTGCCAATCTGTGGCTTGGGAGTCAAATTAGCAGCAGAAGGTTCGATGCTGATGCTTAAAACCTTAGATGTAATCTTCAGAAAACAAATGGGAAAGGCCGAGCCAGATGTGTGGCTGAATTTTCGCCAGCCCTACTTGCATTTCAAGACATGAGCCTATGACGAAAAATCAGATATTGCGCTCAAGTCTTTGGTATTGCACCGTGCACACATCAAGGCTGTTTCATAAAACCGCAGCCTGTAGGCATTCTGGCTTACTCCTATGTTACGCCGGGAAAGAGTTGGGTCAATCAGGAGTAAGTCAGAGTAAACTCCAATAACTGCAGTGTGAAGAGTCTATCTCCAGGAGTAACTCACTAAATCAGTGCTTTGTGAAGCGTCTCCATAACATGTGAGTGAATCTGGCCACTCGCAGACAAAGCTGGCAGTGCTGTATTTGTTTCCAGACTGGATGAGGCAGTTCCGATTTTAGACAGCAGTTCCATCTTCCCAACCCCTTTTCTATCCAGTAGAATCATCACCCTTTGTGCATCTGCAAAAGAGTGCTTTAACAAAACAAACGCGTTGCTGTGATTATTGACAGGAAGCTGTTAGTATGTCCAAGTGGCTCCTTTTTGTCTTTTAATACTTCAAGGCAACGAGGGTGCATTCCTGCTGTGGCAGAGGCAGTAATGCAAAGAAGAGGAAGGGTGAGTTGCTATGGCCGCAAGGAAAGGAAGCCATTCTTCCCGTGGCCAATGGCCTCAGCAGGGCCCCTCTCATGAATGCATTTAAATGAGCCTGGCCCCGTCCTGGGAGACCCTGGCCCACTTAAGGCCTTGTGTTTAATGTGCATGTGAAAGGTGCATACCTGCCTACATTTGAAAATCTAAATTCCTGAGATGTATGCCCGCCCACAGCCACACAAGACTCCGCCCATTTGTACACAGCTCCACCCACACATCCGCCCACCTGTCAAAAAGGTAAATTCGGTTGTCGCTGTTTTAGAAACATTTTTACAGTTTGCCCTTTACAGTGGAATGCAATAATTGTGAATTTCCAAAGACAGGCACTATCAGGAAGGAGCAGAGAAATAATTACCTATTTGGAAAATGGGAAACAAGTCACAAGAGTAAAGTAATATGACTGGAATGATTATATTGTAAACAGACCTGCTCACCTGCCCTAAAATAAAGACCTATTTTGTTGAACAAGAATCAAGTGTCATGGAGTATTAGTCATGCCATGCCTCCCAACACGAGGGTAGAGAACATATAATTGAAATAACGCTTTATAGTGGCCTTCCTGAACACCCAGGGCTTCAGGTGTAAGTGCTGGCAGAATGAAATTCCAATCCCTGAACATTATGGCGGGAGTATCTGCAGGGCCTTTAGTTTAGTGTCTTTCAGACAGATAAACGTCTCAGACTGTCTCAAGATAGATCCACTGGCATACACGGCTGTTTATTTTCATTTCACTTTGCTTTTCCAATGCGAGTATGCGAACGGCGACCGCTGGCGAATACTGCTTTCAATCCGTGCCATTGGATTGAAAGCAGTATTATTACGGCGGCGGCGCCGCCTTCAGTTTGCTTACCATAGCACTGAAAATCATTAATTCAATGCTATAATAAGCAAAATGAAGGCGGCGCCGCCGCCGTAATAATACTGCTTTCAATCCAATGGCACGGATTGAAAGCAGTATTCGCCAGCGGTCGCCGTTCGCATACTCGCATTGGGAAAGCAAAGTGAAATAAAAATAAACGCAGGCAGCTCCGAGGTAGACACAAAATTAACAAAAATGAAATACTGCCTGTTGTGTGGGGGTCTAGTTGTTGTGGGCAACGTGAGCGCCGTGACTGTGTCATAACGCTCACGTGCCCAGTTAATAAAAGGGGCTCTGCTGGCGCTGCGAGGGCAGAGCAGCAGAGCCCCAGGAAGTGGCAACTTGTGTCTGTGATTATTGTGTGTGTGGGCCTGCCACGTGGTCGTGGCCTTGTGTGTGCGGCGCGGCCCGAGTGCCATCGGAGCCGCGACCGCTGGGAACCAGGGGGTGCCACCACCTCACGTCGGAGCCTGCGCCCGGTGATACCGGGTGCCGCAGGGTGCCTCCCTGCCCAAGGCACACCGGCTGTCCGCCGATGGCACACCGCCGTCGGGTGATCCCGACGGCATCAGAGGGCTGCCCCGGAGACCGGAGGCAGCCCCCAACACTGGCGACGAGGAAGTCGCGCCCGCCAGCCTGTGCTTGCGGCGGGCGAAGTCGTGGACCCGCGCACACGGCCGCAGTCGGCGGCCGTGTAAGGACGCACGGAGCGGCCCTCCAGTCGTAAGGAGGCAGGGCCTGGAGCTCCGACCCGCAGCGATGCGGCACGGAGCGGGGAGAACACCCGCTGAACACCCGGGCTGCCACGGGTGAAAACCTTAGTTTTCAAAAAATTACAAAAAAAAAGTGAGGTTTCCTTTCCTCGCAGGGAGGAAAAAGGGGACGTGGCCTGGAGTGCTCGCCCACGGATCGTGGGAAGGGCCTCATCAACTGCCTGTGTTTCCCCGAGCACCGACGGGGAGGAGCGAAGGAGGCGTGGCCCACGTGTGAGCCCCACGATCGAAAAGGGGGCGGGGGGCCCGGTCCCTGTCTCGTGTGCGGAGCCGGTAGGAAGGCTCCCCATGACCGGGCCTCAGCGGTGAACGGCCTACTCGAAGAAAAGGGGACAATAACCCCTCCACAGGCCGCACTTGTGCCACGCCCGAGGGTAGCGGCTCCACCCGGAGTGCTTGTGCGCCCTCTAGGGTTCCAGAAGAGGAAGGCCCTTAAACAAGGGTGTGGTCACCGGGAAATGGGCAGTGCCCCCACAGGCCAAACCGGTGTCAAGCCCTGGGGTTGCGGCTCCACCTGGAGTGCTCATGCGCCCCTGGGCAGGGAGAACGCCAGGCACCCATCGACAGCTACCTGAGCCTGGCAACGGCAAGCGCACACCAACACTGGTGATTGGCGGATGACGTCCTCACCTGCCAACAGCATGTCGGACGATGAAGGGGTATGTAGGGGTCAGCTGGCACCAATACCCCATTTTGACGTCCTCCGTGCGCCGGCAAGCCTGGGGGCCCGGTGGGTGGCCTGGGTGGAGAACCTGGAGTTGTACTTCGAGGCGATGGAGATCAAAGACGCCGCCAAACGCCCGACACTCCTATACTCTGCCGGGCTGGCCGTCCAGAGACTGTCCAAGACACTAAAGCCCCAAAATCAATCGTAGGTGCAGCCGTCGCAGCCCTGAACGAATACTTCAGACCCATGGTCAACAGGGACTATGAGAGGTTCAGGATGAGGTGTGCGAAGCAGGAGGAAGGGGAAAGCCTTGATGCATTCCACGGGAAGCTGCGTGGCATTGCACTGGGCTGTGACCTGGGGAACTTCGAGGAGGATGAGATCCGGGCGCAAATCATCTATGGCTGCAGCTCCACCAAACTGCGCAAGCAGGTTCTGAGGGACCCAGCGCTGACCCTTGGTCGAATACTGGAGCTTGGCTGGGCCCAGGAACTGGCGGAGGTGCGGGCCTCGGTCATGGACTCCTCCAGAAACCAGCTAAAGATGGAGGTCCCCACGCAGCGAGTGAAGGTTGAGGAGGTGGCGGCTGTCAGCAGGTGGCCAGGAGGACGAGTGATGAGGAGGGGAGACTGGCCGAAGAGAGACCCCAATGCCACAATATGTCAACAGTGTGGGTGGGATCTGCCTCACCCGCAGGACTGCCCGGCGATGGGACAAATCTGTGGAAGGTGCGGGAAAGGAGACCACTTTGCACGAGTGTGTCTCGCTCCAGCCCCAGCCGGCATGATGGGGGCATCAGGGGGGAGTGAGGTGAAGGGGAGAAGGACCCCCAAAGTGGCGGCGGTCCAGGTGGTGGAGAGTCCCCGAGAAGCACCGTATGATGTGGGGGAGGAGTACGAAGAGAATGTATTCTTCTTGTCCTGCAGCGGCGCCGAGGGCCAGTTTGATCCCGGAATCTTCTGAGTGGGAGGACCCCGTCATGGGGCCCCACACCTGTTTTGTCTTGCGGTGTCACAAGAAATATGTTTGGGTTGGAGTAGCTGTTAGCTGGTGCGCGGACTGGAATGCACCAAATGTTTGCGGTGGGGTGTCGTTGGTTTTTGTTTGTTTATAATAAAGGAGGGATGTTGTGTGGGGGTCTAGTTGTTGTGGGCAACGTGAGCGCCGTGACTGTGTCATGACGCTCACGTGCCCAGTTAATAAAAGGGGCTCTGCTGGCGCTGCGAGGGCAGAGCAGCAGAGCCCCAGGAAGTGGCAACTCGTGTCTGTGATTATTGTGTGTGTGGGCCTGCCACGTGGTCGTGGCCTTGTGTGTGCGGCGCGGCCCGAGTGCCATCGGAGCCGCGACCGCTGGGAACCAGGGGGTGCCACCCCCTCACGTCGGATCCTGCGCCCGGTGATACCGGGCGCCGCAGGGTGCCTCCCTGCCCAAGGCACGCCGGCTGTCCGCCGACGTGCACACCGCCGTCGGGTGATCCCGACGGCATCAGAGGGCTGCCCCGGAGACCGGAGGCAGCCCCCAACACCGGCATTTTCCGGGTCCCGCCCACACCCCCACCCGATTGGCTACCGGCGGCAGCCAATCCGGTGGAGAATATGACGGGACCCGGAAATTCCTGAGATTCCTCAGTCTTTTCCGGAGACCCGGAGAAAAGCTTAAAATTCCGGAGCCTCTGGAAAAATTGCGGAGGTTAGGCAGGTATGGAAAGGTGCTACATCTGCATGTCACCTGTCTCGCGGGAATGGGATCTGTTCATGATAATGTGACAGTGGGCGAGTGTGTGTGGGGCACTCAGGCTATATATGGTGTTGAGTTTTGCAAGGATGCCCCTTTGGCTTTTCCAGGAGTTGCACATTCCCGCCCTTGGGTTATTCTGAGATCCGCAAAGTGTCTGCAGATCCAGCAGTTCCAAAACCCTAAACACATTTAGGATAGGTCCACCACCAATCTAGACAAACATATTTAGGGTGGGGGTGACTAAATGTACTGGAAACGTTTAATGCACATTACTCAAGTCGGACAACCATTGGCAGGCCACTACATTGTCCATGTGTTTAAATGTAGCACATTACAAATCATCAAATAAATAAATTAATAGTCCAACACATGTTCACTCGTGGCAGCATTTTGCTTCCTGGGAGGTGTAGCTTTGGATTGCCACACCAGGCTGCGAGTAGAGCCCAGGGGCATCATGTTTGTCTGGGAAGAAAGACAACGCAGGGCGTCACGGGTTCGAATCCCAGTCACGGATGGCATTGCTATCTCCCGTCACCTACCATAGGTAGTTTCACAGTTTCACGCAGCAAACAAGCAGTCCTATCTCTCCGGCATGTGGTCCGTGAGAGTTATACAGTAGTGTTAGTTCTCTGCTATCATCAGAAAAAGAGTGTTTGAATTGGGATAGAATTTGAAGCCATAGCCGTACTTTCCGAAAAAAAACATCATAGTTCTCATGGAGAATACATTGGAGATTGGAAGTTGTGAGAGGGATGATGGCCTGGTCTGGACTGGGAACAGTGGGTTCACAGTTCTTCAGCTTTGGTTGATGAAAACGTGAATGCATGTTACAAAGATCCCTGCAGCCAGAACAGTAGCACTTTCAGCTCCCTGACTGGGATGGAGCATTCTGAGCTGCCTATATCTGCAACAGGCACCTTAACAATCTGAGCTATCTTTCAGAAAGGAGAACATGCATTGACCGAATTTCATTTGAGTTCACATTCATATTTGAATACGTTCATTTCGGCGCAATGTTTGACCAGTTATTAATTTGATTATTGTTCACACACACTCTTAAGTATATGTTGCTGCGTTTCATTCCAGGTATGAAAGCGGAGCCGTGTCTTTAAAGCACTCCTTTAGTCGCACAGGCCACACGTCTTGCCTATTTACCATAGCTACTTGCAACTCCTATGCCACTTGCTATACCCCCTTAAGCTCTGGCCACCGTATGTGTCATCCATGTCAACACTCGGATGTCCCTATCAGGCCACCAACCTACCTTCTTTAGAAAAACAGGGGCGAGATGTGGGCTCTAGAATTGAACACTCCTGTGCTGAGCTCTGTCTTAGATTTGCTGTTCTTAAGTGTTCTGTGCAAGGTCACAGGTTGGAAGAGGTTAACCCACCATCTATTGTAGGAAAATTGCAACTGAAGGTTTTGTGTTGAACCTTATAAATAAAAAGAGTCTCGCGCTGGTTGCTGTGTCTCAAGGTGTGTTTCTTTTATTGTCCATTGGGTAGACACATAGGGGGTCATTACAAGGTTGGCGGTAAGGGGTTAACGGCGCCGGTAAAGGTGCCAGTGCCGTTAAACCCTTACCGCCGCATTACGAGGTCCTTTAGAGTGTCCCGCTAAAGCGCCATGGCTACCTCTAAGCTCATAATGACCCCCATAGTCTAAAAGGTGGTCAGCCGACACATGTTTCAAACCCGTAGAGTCCATCTCAAGGCAGGTTAAGAAAGGTTGGTCTAGGGGAAAGTTGCCCATTTTAGGGAGGGCCTAAAAGTTAATCATTTCCGAAGTGTGCGCTATTAAAGAAACTCAATCATGGTAAAATAGGCAGCAGAATGGCCCTACATATACTAATCCTGATGCCTGTTCATATATACTGCACATCACACATGTATTTGTCTCTGGGCTTACTTATGGTAACTTCTTGTAATGTAACTACCCATGATGCTCTCGAGTATAAAAGGTGGGCATCACTTTCTGTGATGTAACTTCCAGTGAGATCAACACATATGAGAATTAGGGAGGCCCATGTTTTCTTTGCCACAAAAGACCTCACAGATCCTAGGACCCCCCTGTTCTCACCCCTCTCTTCAGCTGGGGGCAAACCTTAGGAAATGTTGCTCCCCTTGGAGTGAAGTTCCTACCTTTTTAGTTCTGGCTATTAAGTGGCTTGTAAGTACCACCTGTAAGCTGAGGCTATTTCACTGGAGTGCAGCTAGGAGTGAGGTGGCATGTGAGGATGTGTGTACAGCTTGTCGATGTTGCTTGGTTATTTTCCTGTCCATTGACTGCCAATGGCAACACTAATCCCTGCGGCCTGTCATATCCACTACCCGTCCCTCTCCACCCAATACAGATACTCATTGGATCTCTTTGAGCTAGCCCTAGCAAGTTGAAGCATTCAACGGTATGCTGTAGAGATCCTGCTAGGGTGTTTTCTGGTGAGAGTTCATGTCATAATTGCAGCTGTACATTCTTTGCTGGTGTAATAAAAATGTCTTAACCAAATGTGTTGCCCGCCACTTGATTTATAAACCGTACATGTCATCTCATCTGTTCCTTTCATTAAATTGTGTTAAAAACAAGCATTGGCAAAGCCAACATGCCATATCATATCATCATAAGAGTTTTGGCGTGTGCACAGGTATTGCAGGTATTTAGCAGACACTCTGTAACGTGTCCAGGTACATACACCATTTCCCAGCTGTTGCCATCTTATGGCCAGGTTGGTACCATTATGGCAGTGCCTGGCAAATGCCTATCTCATAACAACACAAAAGCCAAAACTGTTGGCTTTGTCAATGCTTATTTCCATACTGATGCAAGCACTATATGGCCTTTACTGCTTAGAGGACGGAGAGGAGGCGATGCTCCAACACACAACAGCCAGGGCATCCAGAGGCACCACCAGGGGGGGCAACGCCCCCCCCTTACAAAAACGCTGGCTCCCGCCCACCGGTCCACCTGCTGGTTACGTGTTTGTTTTGGTGTGCCACCCCAAGACTTCCAGTGACCTCATCAAGCCACCCCTATGAAAAATGTCTGAGTGCGGCAATGAGGGCATCCCTGCCTCAGCCCATGCCCAGCCGTGGCACGCGGTGACCCCGGGCCTTTGTGTTCTACTTCGGGAGGGTGTGCTCGGCCTATCAGCTCAGCTATGGACGCGTGGCTCGCCGGTGTCACGCAGAGAAATGGCGGCCATTAAACCCGGGTGGCTACCGCACTTGAGATCCCGGCAGGAGAGCGCCGGTGCTTTATGCGGCTTCATAAAGCAGAAATGGCGGTGAATTAAGGGGAGTCCATTTATTTCCACCCGCCTTAGTTAATTGTAAACATTAATTATTAATGCCCGCTGCCATATTTCTTCCTGTATGGCGGGCAGCTTTTTACAGTACTTGTTAGGGGGTGGGGGAAGCGGCGCTGGTAATAGCTCACTGAAGCTGACAGCCATAGTAAAGCTCTGAAGAAAAAGCGGAGTGTGCTCTCACTCCCCCTCTCCACCTGACCTGCGGTAGGCTCCAAAACCAAGACAGGGTGTTATTTTTTATATACCGTTCGACGTCGCCCTTTAGGGCCAAACTCCATATTTCAACCTTTCATACCAATATCAATAAACAGGCTTGGTTTCCTTGGGTTCATCGACTTTCATTGAACAGATTGTATGTAAACTGTTCAAAGGTCAAAGTTCAGCCTCTCCAGTTTTAGAATTCAACAGGGCAAAGGTCGTATCATCGGTAATTTAGGGGGGTGGGAACTGGGGCCTCCCGCCATTAGTGGATTGTGATGCCTTGGAGGGTTTGTTTTGGAGGAGAGTTTTGTAGCTACCGAATGGTGTGGCGCAGCTGTAATCCGGTACGGGTTGGGATTATCAACGAATAAAATGTCATCTATATTGGAAGAACCACTCATTACTGAGAAATATTCATTGTGCTAAAGAGGGTTCACTTTGGTGGCTGTTAAAGCAACTGTTATACAAAAAATCTTGAGTTGCCCCCCAAAACTGGGAAACAGAGTATGAGCTGATTTGTTAAAAATATGTCATCTAGAAAGAAACACTGGGCCTCATTACGACCTCGGCAGTAGACAGGCTGCTATTGGCGGCATGGCTGCTGCCGAAATCGCGTCCGGAACCTGGCCCTCAGAATGAGGAATTACCGGGCCATTCCGAATTCGGAAGGCCTGGTAATTCCTCCCTCCAAGGACCCGGACCCGGTCCTTCCCCATTCCCATTTCAACCCCCATAGGGCTGAATGGCAATGGGAGAGGGAGCAAACAACAGGCCATTACGAGTTGGCCCGTTGTTTGCTCCCTCTTCCCCTCGCGAGACCCGGTAAGCATGCCTGGTTTGACCAGGCGTTGCTTCCTGGGTCCCGCGAGGGAACCTCGTAATGAGGCGGTACGGGGTAACCGGCGCCGGCACCTTTTACGGCGCCGTTTACCCCGTACCGCCAGAGTCGTAATGAGGCCCACTATTTTATAATCCAACACTGACCAAGAGGTGACTCACGGAGTGGGACTGGATTGACACAATCAGCAAAGTCAGAGTTTATCATCTGTATGCTGCCTTGCTGGCTGATGTCAGTCCAGTCGGCACCTGTCCTGAATAAATGAGGAGGTCGCCCAGTCGATCATGGCAGTCAAGGCTGATGAGACTAAGATTGAATCTGATGCACACGAATGGAATTCTGGGTGTTTGGAGTAAGGTTCTGACAGAGCTGGGAGTCTGTCGATTGTGCTCTTCCCCTGAAGAGGGGGCAAGGCTATGCCATATAGTGCTGCATTGTGGATCACTAGCGGTGAGGGGTAAGGTATACTTTGGACATTTTAATTCAACCCTATGTTCAGCTTCACCCTGGTAGAGTCTGGCAGCTGATTATGAACTCTTTTGGTCCTAATAAATGGATGACAGCGGCGGTTAATTTTTTAAAAAGTCCTAGATATATGTGAAGGGTAATATGACCAACGTAATACACATTTTGGTTATGTGTTGCCTTTCTCGAGATGCTCGCTTGTATTATCTGTTGTATTCTTCTTATTTTTTTCTTCTCTATTTGCATATTTTATGTGATGGGATACTGTTTATTCTTTCTTTACTGTGTTTTGTAAAAGTCCCATAGGAATCGTTAGCCTGTCATGTGTACTTTCTTAAAACGTGTTAATGGTTACTTGTTAACCGAATAACAATAAATAATTAAAAGTTCCGTATTTTAATGCGGTTGTTTTTTGTTTTGTTTGGAGGGTGGGGAGAATGGGGTTTTCTGGAAGGAGCCTCGTTCACATCCTGCTGTAGGATCAGGCAATAGTCCCTTGCATGTCCAGTGCTAGGGAAAGTCTAGTGAGCTGCCGAGGACGCCTCCAGCAGAGGGCAACACACCCACCCTATTTGCCCTAAAACTAACAAACATGGCCACATTGTTAACCAATTGGGCGCCAAACTGGCATTTCACCTGGCTCTGTGCAGTAATAACAATGACAATAAAAATAATAATAATGTGCGTATGTAGTGCTTTCTGCCAGCTTGCTCGTGCTTCTGGGAGGAATCATTATAGCTGTTATTATAACAACCCAATTTCATGATACTTTAAAGATCTAGAACGGATGACAAGGATGACGTTGGCCAAACCCTGCCAAGTGCAGGCAGGCTCCAGGTCAGAGGCAACTGCTTAACTCGTCGAGCTATCCCCCCAGATCTGTGAGCATGGTCTTTATATCTGCTGAAAACCTAGCTCTGGGGTGCAGAGGACGACTTCAGGCAAGCTGCGGAGAGCTGAAGCAGAGACCGGCCTTTATGAGATCTGCTGTGTAGAGCTGAAATAGAGATATGCGTTTGATAGAAGGAGCTGAGAGCGGCTGTGGAGATGCTGTGGAGAACTGAAGCAGAGACTAGAGACAGGCCTTTGGTAGAAGGAGTTTAGAGTTGCTGTGGAGAGCCTAAGCAGAGGCAGGCTTTTGATAGGAGTTGAGAGCTGCTGTGGAGAGCCTAAGCAGAGGCAGGCTTTTGATAGAAGGAGTTGAGAGCTGCTGTGGAGAGCCTAAGCAGAGGCAGGCTTTTGATAAAAGGAGTTGAGAGCTGCTGTGGAGAGCCTAAGCAGAGGCAGGCTTTTGATAGAAGGAGTTGAGAACTTCTGTGGAGTGCTGAAGCAGAGACAGGCTTTTGGTGGAAGGAGTTGAGAGATGCTGTGGAGAACCTAGGTAGAGGCAGGCTTTTGATAGAAGGAGTTGAGAGCTGCTGTGGAGAGCTGAAGCAGAGACAGGCTTTTGGTAGAAGGAGTTGAGAGTTGCTGTGGAGTGCTGAAGCAGAGACAGGCTTTTGGTAGAAGGAGTTGAGAGTTGCTGTGGACAGCTGAAGCAGTGACAGGCTTTTGGTAGAAGAAGTTGAGAGCTGCTGTGGAGAACCTAGGTAGAGGCAGGCTTTTGATAGAAGGAGTTGAGAGCTGCTGTGGAGAACCTAGGTAGAGGCAGGCTTTTGATAGAAGGAGTTGAGAGCTGCTGTGGAGTGCTGAAGCAGAGACAGGCTTTTGGTAGAAGGAGTTGAGAGTTGCTGTGGAGAGCTGAAGCAGTGACAGGCTTTTGGTAGAAGGAGTTTAGTGGTGCTGTGGAGGTTTGATATGGAGCGCAGAAGCTGTGACCACAGTCAGGAGAGCTGGAGTCGCAGACCAATGCAGTCCAATTTGAGACTGACTGTAGATATTGGACAAGAGACATGCTCTGCATGCTATTGGTTAAACCCACCGACTACAAGCATGTAGCCATGATGGAGGCATACGTTAGATTGTTCTCGCTTGGGCAGGGATGTGTGCAGGATCAGGCCTAGGAGCAGTGCCAGGGGAGCTGAAGATACCAGCTGATCAGACATGACTGACTCCGCCCATGTTTCCAGCCTTCCCGTCTGAGTGTGGCTTTGTCGCCTTTCTATGTGCTTCATCATAAACTGGGGTTCTAACACTGAAGAGATCATCAAAGAGAACCAAGACCAGAGTCGTTCTGCAGATAACAGACACCCAGATATTCTCTGGAGGGCAGGAAGTGGCATCTTCTAAGAATAGCTGGAATTTTGATAGTCTGAGGTGAGTAGGAACTGAGACACTCTGAGGAGAGGAGGGACGTAGATATTCCGAGCGGAGCAGGAACAGAGACACTCTGAGGAGAGGAGGTATTTAGATATTCCGAGGAGAGCAGGAACTGAGACACTCTGAGGAGAAGAGGGACTTAGATATTCTGAGGAGAGCAGAAACAGAGACACTCTGAGGAGAGGAGGGACGTAGATATTCCCAGGAGAGCAGGAACTGAGACACTCTGAGGAGAGGAGGGACATAGATATTTCGAGGCGAGCATGAACCGAGACACTCTGAGGAGAGGAGGAACTGAGACACTCTGAGGAGAAGAGGGACTTAGATATTCTGAGGAGAGCAGAAACAGAGACACTCTGAGGAGAGAAGGAACTTAGACATTCTGAATAGATAGGGACCTAGACTTTGTGCAAAGAGCAGGAACTTATATGTTTAGACAAGAGCAGGAACTTAGATATACTGAGCAGAGCAGGTTCTGTGACACTGTGAGGAGAGGAGAGACTTAGATAGTTTGAGGCGAGCAGGAGCTGAGATATTATGAGGAAAGCAGGCACTCAGATATTCTGAGGAGAGTAGGAGTTTAGATATTCTGAGAAGAGCAGGAGCTTAGACATTATGTGGAGAGCAGTTGTTTAGACATTCTATGTGTAGCGGGAGCTTAGACATTCTATGGGGAGCGGGAGCTTAGCCATTCTATGGAGAGCGGGAGCTTAGACATTCTATGGGGAGCAGTTGTTTAGACATTCTATGTGTAGCGGGAGCTTAGACATTCTATGGGGAGCGGGAGCTTAGCCATTCTATGGGGAGCGGGAGCTTAGACATTCTATGGGGAGCGGGAGCTTGGACATTCTGTGGAGAGCAGGAGTTTAGACATTCTGTGGAGAGCAGGAGTTTAGACAAACTGTGGAGAGCAGGAGGTTAGACAAACTGTGGAGAGCGGGAGCTTGAACATTCTGTGGAGAGCAGTAGCTTAGCCATTATGTGGAGAGCAGGAGCTTAGACATTCTGTGGAGAGCGGGAGCTTGGACATTCTGTGGAGAGCAGGAGCTTAGACATTCTGTGGAGAGCAGGAGCTTAGACATTCTGTGGAGAGCGGGAGCTTGGACATTCTGTGGAGAGCGGGAGCTTAGACATTCTGTGGAGAGCGGGAGCTTGGACATTCTGTGGAGAGTGGGCGGTTGGACATTCTGTGGGGAGCAGGAGCTTAGACATTCTGTGGAGAGCATGAGCTTAGACATTCTCTGGAGAGCGGGAGCTTGGACATTCTGTGGAGAGCAGGAGCTTAGATATTCTGTGGAGAGTGGGCGGTTGGAAATTATGTGGGGAGCAGGAGCTTAGACATTCTGTGGAGAGCGGGAGCTTGGACATTCTGTGGAGAGCAGGAGCTTAGGTATTCCGTGGAGAGTGGGCGGTTGGGCATTCTGTGGGGAGCAGGAGCTTAGACATTCTGTGGAGAGCGGGAGCTTGGACATTCTGTGGAGAGTGGGCGGTTGGACATTCTGTGGAGAGTGGGCGGTTGGACATTCTGTGGGGAGCAGGAGCTTAGACATTCTGTGGAGAGCGGGAGCTTGGACATTCTGTGGAGAGCAGGAGCTTAGACATTCTGTGGAGAGTGGGCGGTTGGACATTCTGTGGAGAGCAGGAGCATAGACATTCTGTGGAGAGTGGGCGGTTGGACATTCTGTGGGGAGCAGGAGCTTAGACATTCTGTGGAGAGCGGGAGCTTGGACATTCTGTGGAGAGTGGGCGGTTGGACATTCTGTGGAGAGTGGGCGGTTGGATATTCTGTGGAGAGCGGGAGCTTAGACATTCTGTGGAGAGCGGGAGCTTAGACATTCTGTGGAGAGCGGGAGCTTGGACATTCTATGGAGAGCAGGAGTTTAGACATTCTGTGGAGAGCAGGAGCTTAGACATTCTGTGGGGAGCAGGAGCTTAGACATTCTGTGGAGAGCAGGAGTTTAGACATTCTGTGGAGAGCAGGACCTTATTTACCAAGAGCAGTATTTATATAAAACCTTTATCCAAAACGCTTCTCCGCAATTCATGACAGTACAAAAATGAAAACGGAACATAGGTTAATCAGCATGACGTCAGTGAGATAGAAAACTTTAAGATACATAATTATATGGGGAGCAAGTCTGCATAAGATAAGGCTTAAGGCGGAGTTGGGACCCAAAGTGTAAGTGGCCCATGCACTGTTGCTCGGCAGTGAGCAGTCATGCAGTGGGGTGGATGAGCTTTGGAGTGGGGTGGATGAGCTTTGGCATGCAGTGGCCTCTGGGGGGAGTTGAAATCTGACTAGAAATATTCAATGTAGCATGTCCCAAACTGATCGGGCGATTCTGCATGTGAAGAATAATATGACTCACCCATGCATCACCCTGTAGATGGGCACTGAGCAGGGGGATGCCCAGGGAAGTGCTTTTGGCTGGAAGACAGTCACCCCCTGTCATGTATCTCTTACTTCCCAGGACCAAAAGAATGGTGTTGCTTCCCTTGCTCTTTGTTTCATGGTAGCCATCTTGGAAGAGGAAAGAGACCTAGTTACATTTTGGGAAGGTTTTACTTTGATTATCCCTCGCAACCTTTGGGGTCAGACATGTTTGACTCACTGCAGATTCTGGCTACCGGTCCACGCTCCTCATCATTTCAATGGGATTTTCGTGGAGGGGATTCATCAATACAGTACTCATTGATGGATTGTCCTGTTTCTTTGTCGAAGTGATGCAACTCACCCAGGAAGAACACACACAGCCTCATTGTACATGGGGCGGCTTGGGAAATGAAAGCCTAAAAACAAGGCGCAATGTTTTTTACGCCTCAGTTTCTGCCCTGCCTCATTTTCATGCTGTCACCACGCAAAGGAGGGGCACGCCGCAGAGAGAGGATCTCTACCGTGCTGTCCGGCTTGGTCTTGTCAGTGCACTTCATTTCACACATGCTGGAGATTTTCATGCAGCTGTAAAAGGAATGTTTTCCTATGGAATCTGCCTCGATTTAGCACCGTCTGAAAAGTAAGTGGATTCCACAGGAGTCCATTAACTAATGCCGCCAGAATCCATAGGAGTCCGTGAACTAATGCTGCCAGAAAAGTGCAATTTGCGGGCTTTTATTTTACACAGGCTGAAGAGGAAAACCGAGGAGTAAACGGGAATATGCCCCGTTTTACTACTCCTTTCTAATCTCCATGTACTGAATGTTAAAATTGTTATGAATGGTAGCCAACAGCAAGTAAGTGCAAACATGTATTGGCCACCTGCATGCAATTTGAATTTCATACAAAATGTCTCTATTCAACGGCAAATCACGAAACTGTTTTTGTTACTAAGAAGAAAGCCGCCATGATTTTTATGGGAGTGTGACGGCAGGGAGCCATTTTAGTTTGCAGAGCTGTCCGCGTATACGCTCAAACACTTCTACTGTAGCACGGCCTAAAAGAAAAACTACTTTTTGAAATGTATTTTCAAAAAAGTATACAGCAAAACTGGCATTCCGAAAAGTCATTACCCCTTAGGCCCTGACCCAAGCCAATTCGAAGGCACGCCGTGCATGTCAAAGCCGCTGGCAGCCACGCCACTAGACCGGATGCAGCCAGGCGCTGGCCAACACATCCGCGTCAGGCACTTCTAAAACCCAATCAGGGGTCTGCGCAGGCCTTGATGAATAATTCAGCCCTGGATTGTGGATCTGATGCCTTGGACCAGTGTAGGGTGTAAATAATTCAGCCGTCCTCTCCTAAAACGACATCTCTGCCCGCTGCGCGGCGCGGAAGCCGGCAGAACACCTGTGCAGCGTTCCGCCTGCCATCCGCACAGGATATCAGGGGGCTGCAGCAGTGTGAAGAACACCCCCTCAACCGTGGGAGAGAGAACATTTCCCCATTTGAGAAGGGATGTGAAAAATAGCTTTCCAAGGTGGCGCTGGATCAAAATGCCAAGCGTGCATCAGTCCGTCACTGACCGGCGCCTGGACCGCATACACATTTCTGGCCGGTGTAAAAACATGTTTTGCCAGTGATATGGAAGGGATTTGAAGTTTGCACCAGCGCAGCTATGTTTAACCACTCCCAATTCGCAGAACATTTCCCAATGGGGTTTTGCCATTATAAAACGTTTTGCTGAATTAGAACCTCATTTTTCATAGAGTTCTGCGACACCGCCATTCCTGTACTGTACACAGAAAAGCAGTGTAGCGAAGTGTTTTTATTGCATCAGGCAATTGTAATTCAGTTTATTTTGATATGTTTTGTCTGCTGCTAATACCGGTGTGTTTGAGTCAGTGGTTGAAGTGTAAGAGAAGAGGTAGTGGAACTATGTTCCCTGCAGGCTTGTCCCTGTCCCCCACAAATCCCAGTGTCACGCCCCCTCCAACGCACAATACAAACCCTCAAACAAACACACCTTCTGTTTAAAGGAATGTTCAGTGCAGTGCACGGAAGTGCACGTTTAAACTTCTTCCAACACTTTTATTTTAAAACGAAACCATTGAGGGATGGTTTCTTTTTAAAATAAAAGTATAGGAACAGTCAAACCTAATTTTGAAAAAGTCGAGGAGCAACCCTCCCAACCTCTCCCATCCACTTCGACCACTGGTTGGACTGCACAAATGTAGCACTTAGCCTGATATTGGCGCAGACTGGAGCTATGTCATGTGTGAAACCGTGAGCCAAACGTTTCCCGTTGCATGCTGGGACTAATGTGCCTCTTATTCAAATGAGAAAAAGCAAACCACGAGCACCAATAAAACCATGCATGCAAACGCTTAGCACAACATTGGAGCTGGGAAGCACGGCGGTACTGTGTGCAGTGCAGTGTACGTTGCTGCCAACCAGACATTCTGCAATTTCTAAAAATATATGTTATTTTGAAGCAGAAGGTTCCAAAAAAGAGTCAGAAAAATATGTCTTTTTTTTAAAAAAAAATGTTTTTATAACGCCTCGAGTTGGGTTTCTAAGGATTCGGACCTCTGTTGCCATGCGTGTCTTGCTTCCAAGACTAGAAGGTTGCCCCAGTGAGCAGGTGAGATTTTGAACAGCATTGATACATACATACATACATGTAACATTTAACGTATGCATGTAGGCGCATTCATGAATAGGACTGTACAGAACCGTGGCTTTTAAAAGACACAGGGCCTCATTACGAGGTTGGAGGTAGCCATGGCGCTATTAGCACCATTGCTGCCTCCAAACTCGTACCGACTGCGTCCTGGTGAATGGAGCAATTACCGGTCCATTCCAAGGTTGGAGGAACTGGTAATTTCCCATTCACCAGGGCCCTTCCCCATTCCCATTGAGCCCACGTAGGGCTCAATGGGAATGGGGAAGGCGCTAATAATGGTACCGCAAATTGCGGTACCGTTATTAGCTCCAGAGTCCCTTTGTGGGTCCCGTCCTTAACGCCTGGAAAAACCAGGCATTAAGGGAGGACCCACAATGGGAACTCGTAGTAGGGCCGTAAGGGATTACCGGCACCGGTGCCCTTACCGGTGCCGGTAATCCCTTACCGCCCACCTCGTAATGAGGCCCATGTTCTCAAAGTCCCCGTAAAAGTGAGATGGCAGCTGCCATCCTTCAGGATTTTATCGCCACCACACCTGAATATTTAACATGCAATTTGTCGAAATCCGATGCAGATATTAAGGTCATGGTTTAATGCAGCGGGTGCTGCTGGATTTTTCATACTTCGAAGCACTGCGATAGGGTTATTGCTTCCAGCTTTCATTGTACGCATTTTAGATTGGAAAGACAAAAAAGGCGGAGTCAGTCCGGCTATTTCTGGCGATGCGCTGAACTCGCTGAGCTACCCTACGACTGAAAATATTGAAAAACACACTTGAAAGCACTCACCCTGAGAAATTGTTATTTGGCAAACTGACCTGAACCGGTTGCATGTTTATAACTTCACATTCCATAGTTATAAATTTGTGAAATACACATCCTTTTCTGGTTACAATAATGAGAAGAAGATACACATCGCAATAAACTATGGACAAAGTGTGCTCATGAAGTTTAGAAAATTAGTTAAGAAAAACCAACAAAGCAGCTCCACCGGAATACCAATAAGACGAAAGTGCCCTATTCACGGAATAATTTGCACGGTTCAAAGTGAATTTGCTCTGCTGAAAAGGGACCTTGCACGTCCGACACAAACCCTGATTCATGGAACTGTGCAAAGTGTATTTTTACACCGCAAAGACTGTGCAAAGCCATGTTGTACTGCAAAAATGACCATGCGCTGACTTTGCACAGACTTTGCAGTGCAAAGTCTCTTTGAATCGTGCAATAAATTCCATTAAATCGGGCCACAAATTGATATGTTCTTATATAGCGCTTGTAGCAGAATTCTCCCTGCTTCTAAGTGCTATAAATAGTATGTTATCATAACCCAAATTAACAGAACGTAATATACCAACCCAAGAAGGATAAAGGGCAGTGGCAAATCTCGTGGCTGCATGTTTCACGCACTTAATTTGTTAAGGCACCTTCGGCGCTTCAACCATACAGTAAATGTTGTGTTTGGTAGGCCAATATAACTCTTCAGTCTGTGGGCCTCATTACGACCATGAAGGTAGCCATGCCCCTATTTGCGGCATGGCTACCCCCATACCGGGTACCGGATCTAGGTTCCCTGAAGGGGGAAATACCAGGCTATTCCGACCTTGGAGGGCCCGGTATTTCCCCATTCAGGGAATACGGACCCAGTACATCCCCATTCCGATTTGAGCCCCATAGGGCTCAATGGGAATGGGGAGGATGCAAACAAGGAGCCCGTTAATGACGGGCCCCTTGTTTGCATCCTGGCCTGCTTGCGGGACCTGCTAAGGACACCTCGTAATGAGGCAGTAGGGGGTTAACAGGGCCGGCAGATCTACCAGCCCTGTTAACCCCCTACCGCCAGGGTCGTAATGAGGCCCTGTGTGTGTATGTGACATAGGTAAGTGTCTGTAGCTACATCACCCCCCCACCAGCTCACACATCAATTGAGCCACCACCAGCTGCAATTAAATACCTGGTGATTTTGAGAACAACACATGTCGCTAGACTCCTCATACCTCTCCCTGATGATCCAGACTTTCCTCAGGTGAACAGGTGCACTCAAAACCACCAGCTTTCCTCCCAGCAAATGGTTTATGTCATTTCATCAACGGTGGTAATCTCGATAGGTTTTTTTTTACAAGTATTTGTTAACGAAGAAACTCATCAAAATAGATCCTTTCCCCTATTGTTTTTTAACTATTCTCAACCCCCACCCCTTATATACACTTTTGCAACCGCCCTATCTATTTGGATGAGTTTTTTCGTTAAAAAATACTCATTAAAAGACCTATCGAAATAACGACTGTCGATGAAAGGACGTCATACCCAGAAAACACCTGAGCCATCTGAGAAGTACGCCCAGTGACTGTGCCCTCAGAAGCTAAGGCCTCTTCAGTCTGAACATTTCATCGTAGGCCTGTGTGCTGCTCCCCTGTGCCTGTCGGAGGACAACCAATTATTTCATCTAATTGAACACTGAGGGTGGCAATGTATTGCACTTAGATTGCTACTGAGAGTGGGCAGTGATTTCCACTTAGATGGAGTCCAGTTGGTGGGCAATGTTGATTGTCTATTTATTTCCATCTCACTCCACGCCCTCGAATCATAGCCAGAGGCACGGCCTCATATCCGCACCCATCTGCTTTCACACATAACTCTAATAACACTCTGCACAACATCTCTGTCATAAGAACGCACCTACCTTTCACGACAAACAATTAGAACTGTAGCTGCACAAATATTCACTAGCCTCTTGCACACGCTCACACATCCATTTTAGTATACCTACCCCCACCCAACCACGTGACAATAGACATGGGTGGATAGCTGGGACTTGGCCATCCCTCGTAACCTTTAACCGCTATATGCTTAGACGCTTACTAACACCCCCTTCATTTTTCCCATACTCCTAAATTTCGATCCTTCAGGACGTTGGGACTATACCTATGGTGAAAGGCGCTATATAAATGATGAAATTACATGAAAATGAAATGTTGCGTCAAAAGGATACGGTTGGGGAGCTTCTCCATTCACTGACGATGCTGGCCATAAAAACTGAGCAGGGGTGGCCTTTGGGGGCCAATCCACTGAACCCTCTGCTGTTCCACATTGTGCCTTCTGGGGGCTAGTATTTGAATGAACAATGCTCAGACTTGTGTGGCGTTGATTCTCTTTGGTAAAGTTAATGTTGATATAATATCCTGTTATAATAGGCATTATAATCATGATAAAAATAGTAACAATAATAAAAACTGATATTTATATTGCTCTTTGTACCTGAAATTCCATTTTCAAATTGCTTGGTAAAAGGTGTTATTAATTACCATATTTATAACCCATATTTGTCTTACTCAATTTTACGACATCGGCAGGATGACAGCATGAGTCTTATCCATAGGATTATCAAACATGTGTCTGTGTGAAAGTTCCTCATAGAGACACACATAATATGTGGACAGATGTCTGCTCCCTAATTGTGACAAATCAACTTCTGGGCACCAGTGGTCCAGGGATCAATATCGGTTTCTAAACCATCAATCAGCCTCACACCTCTAGTACACAAGAAATAATCCGAACAGATTGGAAACACAAATCAATTATAAACCTCCTTGTCCAATTTTGGTAACGTGGATGGAACGGCAGGCTTATCTCCACAAGGTTGTGGATTGTTGGTTAGTTGCAACACAGTGAAAATACAATTATTGCCAAATGATAAAAGGGACTGTCCAGTCAAGGTTGTATAGAAATATCTACTTTATTATTATTCAATGGACAGTTCTATCACATTACAGAATACAACCCACCCTGTAAAGGAATTCAGAGGACAGACAGTTTCAAGAAGAAAAAGGGATGCACTCTGGATACTGACATGAGGGTAGTCAGTAAAGTAATTAATCAACTCAATGATACTTGGTTTCAGCACTAAGGGAGCAATGGGTCGTAAAATGTCACTAGGGGCCTTCTGAGAAGGACCAGGGGGACAGAACCACAAAGTATCTTGTGCTTGTAGAAGTTCTTGGTGCTTGACAGTGTCTAGTCGGCTTCAGGGTGCGTTGCAGCTACTGTGACAGAGTTCAAGATGGGAGAGAGCTGCAGGAATCAGACGGCAGGCAGTTCGGCCAGCAAGGATGGATTGAAGGCTTCAGGCTGGCCTACACAGTGGCTCGGGGTCAGGAATCCTCTCAGTGGCGGGTCTGAAGCACTGGAAGAGGCGTCTTGGACGGCGTGAGTGACTGTGCCATGACAACAGTCAGTGGTGCACTCAGTTACAGCTCGAGAGGCTCGACTGCCTCAAAAATGTCCTTTCAGGTTGACTTGGGTTGATGATTGTCAGTGTACCACTCCTAGTTTCTTGGGCAAGCTTGTGTCGTCCTTGAAGGTGACCAGCCCAAAGCTGAGGAGAGTGTTGCAGGCAACAACCTTGTCCTTGGTTTTGTTTCAAGACACTCTGGCACTTCCCACCTAGGAAGCTTGCTTGCAGAGCCCAGCTAGGCATGCTTTGTGCTGGCTGGGTAACGGTTCTGGACTTGCTGGAGGGTGCTCTGGATTTAGTATCTCCACCTCTTCCCTGGGAGATGTTTTGGGGAGGGATTTTGCTTCCCTTTTGGAAATCCTGGCCTTCCTTCACTAACAGAACATGTAAGGCAGACTGTACCTTCAGCCATGGCCCAAACAATCTCATCTTGTTACTCCTTGCAATGTCTTCAGATGATCTGCCTAAAGAGGGACTGAACCCTCTTTTAAATCAAAATGGGCCTCAGTGATTGGTGTAGGCTAAGCCTACCTTAATGAACCAATCCTGGGTCCCCACCAACAATCTTCTGTTATGCGTGAGGTCATAACCAGCGTGCTTTGCAACAGGAAAGGTAAAGGGGTGAAAACATGTGCTACTGAGTCCCACCCATCGTCCTGTCTGTTGTGGATGAAAGGGCCTCTCTGGTTAATGAGCTCTCTGTGGTTCCTGATTAAAGGCAGGTCACCCTTGAAGCTGTGGTGCAAACAGACATTCTGTCTCCATCAATTCACATACTCCTACCTCTGAATAGGGTCCACCTGAGTGGTTGCCTGCTGTAAACACATGTACCAGACATGACACTTTATTGCTCTTGATACTGAGTGGAAGGACCTGGCTTCAGGTTGACACAGTGCATATCAAAGGTTGTTTGGGGTTTTCCTGTCTTTTGTTAGCCTCTGCAGCTAGGCCTCATGTGGGCCTATTTGAAGTATACTCTCATCAGTATGGGTAGCTGCCACCAGCAGGGCCCATAAAGGATAGGGCGGTTCCATGGAGTCTTTGTTATTTATTTAAGCTGGCCATGGCAGGAGGAAGGGATTGCCCTCCCCTTTTGAAATGTCTTGATATACTCCTGGGTGTCAAATTCCATCTAAATGTGACAGGGGGGACTGCACCTGTAGTCTGTGTCCCCCCAGAGTACACAGGTATGTGTTTGTCATGCGGTGAGCACAAGAAAAAGTGTGCAGATTAGCCCCACACATTTTCCAGAGGTTGATTTACCATCATTCAATTTCAAATTTAAAAAAAATGTAAAAGCCCAGGCGAGGGCACACCCACCGTGCGGATGATCGAATTCCCCACACTAATCACTACTGTGTAATTACATTTGTGGATCATTGTTTCTCAGAGGACTAGTGTTTCCAAACCACAGTGTTATCATAAACCGTCTCTACAAATAAGAAAGTCTGGCTTTTCTCTTCTGGGTAATTTGTATTTGTTTTTATGTTTTATAGGTGTATTATCACAGGTCTCGCACACTGCACACAAAGGTCCAGATTTATAGACAAACAGAATGTGACAGCTGTGGCTTAGAAAACTCGACATGATGTTCTAGATTAGGTTTAGAAAAGAAAAACATCTAGTTCCACGTGTGATCTAGTGAACAGAACACAGGTTTCCAGACAGGGTATAGCGGATTAGCCATGATGCTCTAGATGTAGCCTCCAAAACTGAATGCCGTCTTCCAGACTTGGCCCAGAAAATTAGACATGATGTTCCAAATAAGCGTTGTGAAACTAAACATGTTGTTCCAGATAAGCCAGATGCATGGATTTCCGAACAGGACATGGAGAACTAGCCATGATAGCCTAGATGAGGCCTCCAAATCTGGCCTTAAAAACTAGACAGAATCTTACATATTTGGCCTAGAGAAATAAACACTGCTCAGGGTCTTTTGTCCTTAATTGCATGCAATGTCCTAGAAGTGACTTACGGGACGTGATGCTTCAGAGGTGGCCGCCAAAAGTAGCCCATTTCTTCAGAAAAGTCTATGAGATCTAGACACTGTGCTCCAGAGCAGACCTAAATAACTGAATACAATGTTTCAAAGGTAACTTAGAGAAGTGGGCATTATTCTGTAAATAAAGGCCTGGCAACCCGGACACTATGCTCCAGATGTGACCTCAATAACTGAACACAATGAGCCTCATTACAAGTTTGGTGGTATCCAACAGTAAATCCGTGGGATATTACCAGATGAAATAACTGTTACCGGCACTTGGTCTGCCGGTATTACCGGCAGATTGCAAGTGCCGGTAAGGGTGGTTACTCTGCGTTTGATGGAGTCCCACTGGACCCGAAGGGGAGAGTTGATGGTATTACTGGCACTGGTCATACTGGAGCCGGTAATACCGGCTATTTCGGATGGTTGGGTGGCGGAATTACTTCCAGCTCTTGGCAGGTGGTAATTCTGGCCACACCACTGGCAATCTTGGAGTTAGCTGGTGCAGAAACATGCTGGTAAATAGAATTACGAGCACGTTAATGCCGCACCGGTAAACTGCTAATGAGGGCGGACGTTTCAAGGTAGCTTAAAGAAGAGGGCATAATACTCTAAACTAAGGTCTGGCAACCGGGACACTATGCTCCACATGTGACAAAAGGTAGCTTAGAGAAGTGGCCATTATACTTCAAATAAGGTCTGGCAACCGGGACACTATGCTCCACATGTGACAAAAGGTAGCTTAGAGAAGTGGCCATTATACTTCAAATAAGGTCTGGCAACCGGGACACTATGCTCCACATGTGACAACAGGTAGCTTAGAGAAGTTGGCATTATACTTCAAATAAGGCCTGGCAACCGGGACACTATGCTCCACATGTGACAAAAGGTAGCTTAGAGAAGTGGGCATTATACTTCAAATAAGGCCTGGCAACCGGGACACTATGCTCCACATGTGACAAAAGGTAGCTTAGAGAAGTGGGCATTATACTTCAAATAAGGCCTGGCAACCGGGACACTATGCTCCACATGTGATAAAAGGTAGCTTAGAGAAGTGGGCATTATACTTCAAATAAGGCCTGGCAACAGGGACACTATGCTCCACATGTGACAAAAGGTAGCTTAGAGAAGTGGGCATTATACTTCAAATAAGGCCTGGCAACCGGGACACTATGCTCCACATGTGACAAAAGGTAGCTTAGAGAAGTGGGCATTATACTTCAAATAAGGCCTGGCAACCGGGACACTATGCTCCACATGTGACAAAAGGTAGCTTAGAGAAGTGGGCATTATACTTCAAATAAGGCCTGGCAACCGGGACACTATGCTCCACATGTGACAAAAGGTAGCTTAGAGAAGTGGGCATTATACTTCAAATAAGGCCTGGCAACCGGGACACTATGCTCCACATGTGACAAAAGGTAGCTTAGAGAAGTGGGCATTGTACTTCAAATAAGGCCTGGCAACCGGGGCACTATGCTCCAAACGTGGCCTAAAGAGATGGAAATGGCACACTAGATGTGTCCTAAAGGACTGATCACAATGTGCCAACAGCGACCAAGATAACAGGGCATAACACTCCAGAGGTGGCCTAAAGCACTGCTCACGATGCTCCCAAAGTGGTCCACTGTGCTGAGCACAATTCAGCAGATGTGCCCAAAAGAACTGGACCAAATACTCCTGTTGTGGCCTCAGCAAGAGGACGCAAGCCTAAAGAACCTGTCCCAGCGCTCCCAATGTGGCCTATGGAAAGGGGCAATAATACTGCACGCATGACCAAGACAAGGACTCGCAAGTGATGGATAAGGACGGTATGGTCGCCTTAGTGAGTAATGTTTCTCGGCTGTGCGATATTGGGGTGGGGGAGGGGCAGTAGCTATGAATGACGTATTCATCTGCCTGTCAACAGATATACACCCAAGTGTCCACCTGGACCTTTCTGGGGGGAACTCCAGCTCATTTGCCAATGCTTTTGCCTGCTGCGTTGCACGGCAGCCCGGCACAGTACCTGCCAAGGCTGCAGGGAGCGGTTTGTCGATGAATTCTCCGATTCTATGAATCCCGGCACGCGGTAGGCTTAATCACCCTTGCGCTTCCGGATATGCAGCAGGTAACTATGTGTGACATTGAAAGAACATGAATTGGACGCTATGATTATAAACTGATTGCTCTGGCATGTGCGGGCGCTGAAACGTTCATGTAGTATTTGCTTTTATTATCTTTGAAGGCCGACTTTTGATTTTATTATTCTTTTTTTTCGCTGCGCCCATGCTTTTAAGATGTTTGTTTGATGATTTCAACAGGTGCTGCTGATTGAGGCGAAGATTGCTTCTGCTGTTTACAGCATTTATTGCAAACCTCAGCTCCAAATCTGTGCAAGGCTGGGTGAAATAATCGACTAGGGCGATCAACTGGCAATACCAGGCTGCACGCACAGACCAGGGGTCATTCTATATGATTAATGGGGGGAGCAAGCATTTGGGAGATCAGGTCCCTGATCTGACATCCAAAGTTCATGTCTCTTCATGTCCTCCTCCAACCCCCTGTTTGTGGGTGCCACTCTCACTTTGTATGGGTGTTCTCCTGGGTTTGTATGTGAGTGTTCACCTGTGTAAATGTGCAATCCACGTAGTCATGTTTCTTCCATTTTTCTATACTAATAGGTCTATTTTGGAGACAATGGACCTCATCACGGGTTGTGCGGTATGGTAAAAAGGCGGCGGTACCGCTATTACTGCCGCAGTACTGCTCCGCCCAACCTGTGGGTTTAGGGCGGAAAGCCAGCACATTCACCTCCAGCTCTTAGCTGGAGGTGTGCTGGCTTTCCACCCATTTTCGGCACAATTACTGCAGCACAATTACCTCTGTGGTAATTGCGCCAAAAATGCCCCATTGAGTCCTATGGACTAAAAAAATGGGGACGTACACCGTCGGTACAAGGTAGCGCCGGAACAAGTTGCAGTAACAGTAATTGCATTGGACGGTATTCCAGCAGGTTTACTGCCAGGATACTGCCCACCGTCTGATGAGGCGCAATGCTTGTGCGTTTGTGTGTGTGTGTGATCATGTAGGGGTGTTCCTTTTAAATTTCTGGGTCGATGTAGGTGCCTGTATGATGCTGTTCACATGTACCTGTGTGAGAGTAACCCTACATGTCTGGATGTGGATATTGGTAAGTGTCTGCACGCAGTTTACAATGTCTATAGCTAGATCTTTACTTGTTATTGTCTGTGGCCCAGCCTTTCGGCCTCATTGCGAGTTGGGCAGTATTCTGGCGGTAAATCTACTGGAATACCACCCGATGGAATTACTGTTACCACCACTTGGTCGGGCAGATTTACTGCCAGTGATGGTGGCGGTGTTGTCCCCATTCATTTGCAGTCCATAGGACTCCATTTGGGATATCGGCGAAATTGCCGCTGTGGTACTAACTCTGATTTTGCCGATTTATTCTGCAGAAAGTGGGAAAATGTACCTCCAGAATGATGCTGGAGGTACGTCCCTCGCACCAGGGCTATAATCGTGTATTTATATATGTATAATCGTATATATATATATATATATATATATAGTATGGCGCAGTGGGAAAAGTGGCAGTAATTCCATTAACATCACTTTTTTCCTGCACCGTCATACTCGTAATGACCCCCTTTGGGTCTTTATGCCGCTGTTGGCTCCTATTCATGTGGGGGTTACGCTGTATGGCTAAATGTGGCTGTGTAGGTGACCAAATGTGTTCTTATGGGATGTTTTTATAACCTCAGGCTGGCATCAGATTGTGTTCGGGTCTGTTCAGTGGCCTTTTGGGTCTCCATGTGGACGATCATGTGTGTTTTCCTGCTCTAACATGTCTATCTAGGGGGGTTGGGTTTTGGGGATTGTTACTATGTTTTTGAATGCTGGTGTCCCTCTGTGCTGCCATGTAAGTGTGTGCGTCTGTGGGGAGCAGTGATATTTTTTTGCATATTGGTGTCCCTATGTGTGTGTGTGCTGGGAAGCTATTTGTCTGCACACCTACATTATTCTGTGTCTGGCAGTCGCTTAGTGCTTGGCAGTGCTGTGGTTCCTTGTTTGGGTGTTCTGACGTATGCATGTTTGTGTGGGTGATCTATATATCCCTATTTAGCTGCCAACAGTTGTCTATGCAACACTTTGACTCCAGATGGGAGTCTATTTAACTGCACAGGGGTGTGTCACTATTTTCATTTGTCACGTTTGCTTTTCCTAGGTATTAGTGTTTAATGTTCCTATGCACCTATGAGTATCTGTATGGGGTGTGTGTGTGTGTGTGTATATGAACCGTTTTCTCTGTATGTTGTTTGTTTTATTGTGTATAAACATATTCGTGTTATCTCTATGTGTGTGTGTGTGTGGTTGTGATGATTGAAGGTTTCTGCTTATATGTGTCTTTGCATGCGCGTTGTATGGTTTGATGTGTATTCATTTATGTTTGTGTTTGCTTGGGTGATTTTTAGCCACTCTTTTGACTGTGTGTGCCAATGGTAGAAAGGTAGCGGCCATTTTGAATTAAAATCCGATGATTTCCACAATGAGCTGCCGGCACAGCACAGCATCCTGTGGTATGCAGTATACCTTGTGACAGATTATACTACATCAAGATTGTCCATCACTCTGTGAAATCATTTTCCGTCTCATCAATTATGGAACTATTAGCCTGTGTTTTGTAAAAGCTGTAAGTACACTGCGTGAGTGACAGAGACTCCCTGACATTTATATTAATGGAATGAAATCGCTCATCCTCTCCTCCGCTCCTGACCTTCCGGCGTGTCTCTGCGGCTTCGTCAACGCCTTGGCGAAACCACTGTCACAATTCTGTGAAGGCTTGACAGGCTTGTGACCTGTAAATGACAATGCTCGGCCTTTCCGGGACCACCATTTCAACACCAATGAGCAAGGGGTGATCTTCTGGGCACATGACATGTACACGCAAAGTTTCGACAGCTCCGGGGGCACGGCATCGGGATTGTTCATTCCAAGAGTTGAGAGCAAAAGAACTGCAAGAGAGAACCTTCTCCTACAGGAGCAAGAGAGAATTGCTTTGAAGTTTTTGAGAAGATAACTTGATGATAAGCAAGAGGGGGTTACTTTTTCAGTGCGTCCATTATTATACACAAACACAATTGAGACAGACAGTCTGTAGTCCACGGTCTGGATACCACCAAATGGAATAACTTTTACCAGAACTTAGTCTTCTGGAATTGCTGGTAAGGGTAGTTACTCCCCATTGCATGGAGTCTCACAGGACTCCAAGGGGGGAGTTGCCGTGATTATTGGCACTGGTCATACCGGTGCCGGTAATACCGGCAATTTTTGCTGGTTGGGTGGCGGAATTACCTTCAGCTCTGGGGGCCCTAAAGTAGGGCATGAAGGTGTGTTGGGCCTTTCCTCGTCATATACTGAACGGTATAGACTTGTCAGTGGACGGACCAAGACCATTGCAGGTGGTGCCTGTACAGCCCACTTCAGCTCAGAACCACACATTGACAATTGCAAAGGTCCATCTTCAAATCCCATGCATCGGTGGCGGAAATCTCCCACCCTACACAATGCATAGTGAGTCAGTGCTTTTACTCCTTGGGCCTGTTCTCCACCTCCTCTATTTATTTCTTTGTCCCAGTTGCAGCCTGACTGCATCCAGATCCGACTCCGCTGGTACCGCTAGAAACGTACACCTTGTTGTGACTGATCCATCCCTACAGCTGCCCGGTGGATCTACCGCAGCAACTCCAGCTACAGTCGTCAATGCGAGTGCTTATCACCTTTTCCCTGTGTGCAACATCTCGTGCAGGAACTGCAGACACCCACCTATGCCCACAGCAGATGCTGCACAACCAGCCTTTGATTGGCTAAGCCTACAATGGGCGCACGGGTGGTCAGGTCTAGAGGGTTGGTGGTAGGACTCCAGTATCTAATGAGAACTATTCATGATTAGCCCATTTTATCTGAGTAGTTGCATCACTTGAAAGACTACACACTTCAACCTTATGAAATAGTGATTCAGTTGCCCCAGTGGTTGTGTGCAGGATGCATCACAACGCTTCAGGATGTTTCTAGGCATGGGGGGTGGGGAGTCGTTACACTCATGCCCACAAGCTATCTGTACCACGACTCCACCCACTATCCCAAAGGTGATAGTCAAGCTGGTCAGATAGCACAGCGAGTAGAGTGCTCGCTTTGACATCCGCAGAGCCTGCCGATGCAGGATCAAATCCCGGCAGGGCGAAACTCAGCCTTTCATCCTTCCGCGGTCGATAAATGAGCACCACACACCGTGGGTAATAGGCAGCGCTCAGATACCTGAGGGTTTGTAGCGCTATATAAATGCTTAATAATGTGAAGCCCCCCTTGCCCCATTTTATCAGGCTGTGCATTCCTGGATAAAGATCTGGGCTGCTCCCAGGGGTGCTGCTAGGTCTAGGAAAGATTTGGGGCTACGCTAATGTCGGGATTAGCTAACATGTTGGTTGTAGCCTCTGAGCTTCTATCTGGAGCTGCAAGCAATATAGCCCCTTCAGCCCCCCCCTAGCAACGCCTCTGCATGAAACATCTGGGTGGTACTTTTTAGAAGGGATATTTGTTCTAGGCCAGTGGGTTGAGCTGTTTCTGTCATGGTGGGCGCTTCATGCATTAACTAGCGTAAACACTGTTCCTTTTGAGGGTGTTAAATATATTCACGTTTAAATACCGCAAGCAAGTATAAATCCCACCGCTGTGGTAAATTCATGCAAGGGCAATAATTCAAGCTGTTCATTTGAAGGAGGAGAAGTTCATGCATGGGCATTGGATCGGGGTCATCTTCCTTGAGGTGACAGTTCATGCAGGTGCATTGAAAAGTTGATTTTCTGAACTGTGAATACATGTATCTGCAACATGTCAAGGTGATGTTGATACATGTTTGCATGGAGAGTAATCAAGGTGATCGTTTGTATAGAAGTAAGTTTCGGCTTTCAGCTGGGTGTCGGGTCGTTTTATTCCGTGCATGTGTAGCGGGGCAAGCTGCCATTTTTTCATGCACATGCATGACTCTTCACTCAGCAGTAGTATCTCAAATATGGATATAGAGACTGGTTCTACTTTCCCAGGGTTGAGAATATATCTATGCACAAAAGACCAGGTTCTGCTTTTCCAGGGTGGAGAATACATCCATGCACAAAAAGACCAGGTTCTGCTTTTCCAGGGTGGAGAATACATCCATGCACAAAAGACCAGGTTCTGCTTTTCCAGGGTGGAGAATTCATCCATGCACAAAAGACCAGGTTCTGCTTTTCCAGGGTGGAGAATACATCCATGCACAAAATACCAGTTTCTGCTTTTCCAGGGTGGAGTATACATCCATGCACAAATGACCAGGTTCTGCTTTTCCAGGGTGGAGAATTCATCCATGCACAAAAGACCAGGTTCTGCTTTTCCAGGGTGGAGAATTCATCCATGCACAAAAGACCAGGTTCTGCTTTTCCAGGGTGGAGAATTCATCCATGCACAAAAGACCAGGTTCTGCTTTTCCAGGGTGGAGAATTCATCCATGCACAAAAGACCCGGTTCTGCTTTTCCAGGGTGGAGAATTCATCCATGCACAAAAGACCCGATTCTGCTTTTCCAGGGTGGAGTATACATCCATGCACAAAAGACCAGGTTCTGCTTTTCCAGGGTGGAGAATTCATCCATGCACAAAAGACCAGGTTCTGCTTTTCCAGGGTGGAGAATTCATCCATGCACAAAAGACCAGGTTCTGCTTTTCCAGGGTGGAGAATTAATCCATGCACAAAAGACCAGGTTCTGCTTTTCCAGGGTGGAGAATATATCCATGCACAAAAGACCCGGTTCTGCTTTTCCAGGGTGGAGAATTCATCCATGCACAAAAGACCAGGTTCTGCTTTTCCAGGGTGGAGTATACATCCATGCACAAAAGACCAGGTTCTGCGTTTCCAGGGTGGAGAATTCATCCATGCACAAAAGACCAGGTTCGGCTTTTCCAGGGTGGAGTATACATCCATGCACAAAAGACCAGGTTCTGCTTTTCCAGGGTGGAGAATTCATCTATGCACAAAAGACCAGGTTCTGCTTTTCCAGGGTGGAGAATTCATCCATGCACAAAAGACCAGGTTCTGCTTTTCCAGGGTGGAGTATACATCCATGCACAAAAGACCAGGTTCTGCGTTTCCAGGGTGGAGAATTCATGCATGCACAAAAGACCAGGTTCTGCTTTTCCAGGGTGGAGTATACATCCATGCACAAAAGACCAGGTTCTGCTTTTCCAGGGTGGAGAATTCATCTATGCACAAAAGACCAGGTTCTGCTTTTCCAGGGTGGAGAATTCATCCATGCACAAAAGACCAGGTTCTGCTTTTCCAGGGTGGAGTATACATCCATGCACAAAAGACCAGGTTCTGCGTTTCCAGGGTGGAGAATTCATCCATGCACAAAAGACCAGGTTCTGCTTTTCCAGGGTGGAGTATACATCCATGCACAAAAGACCAGGTTCTGCTTTTCCAGGGTGGAGAATTCATCCATGCACAAAAGACCAGGTTCTGCTTTTCCAGGGTGGAGAATTCATCTATGCACAAAAGACCAGGTTCTGCTTTTCCAGGGTGGAGAATTCATCTATGCACAAAAGACCAGGTTCTGCTTTTCCAGGGTGGAGAATTCATCCATGCACAAAAGACCAGGTTCTGCTTTTCCAGGGTGGAGAATACATCCATGCACAAAAAGACCAGGTTCTGCTTTTCCAGGGTGGAGTATACATCCATGCACAAAAGACCAGGTTCTGCTTTTCCAGGGTGGAGAATTCATCCATGCACAAAAGACCAGGTTCTGCTTTTCCAGGGTGGAGAATTCATCTATGCACAAAAGACCAGGTTCTGCTTTTCCAGGGTGGAGAATTCATCTATGCACAAAAGACCAGGTTCTGCTTTTCCAGGGTGGAGAATTCATCCATGCACAAAAGACCAGGTTCTGCTTTTCCAGGGTGGAGAATTCATCTATGCACAAAAGACCAGGTTCTGCTTTTCCAGGGTGGAGAATTCATCTATGCACAAAAGACCAGGTTCTGCTTTTCCAGGGTGGAGAATTCATCCATGCACAAAAGACCAGGTTCTGCTTTTCCAGGGTGGAGTATACATCCATGCACAAAAGACCAGGTTCTGCTTTTCCAGGGTGGAGAATTCATCCATGCACAAAAGACCAGGTTCTGCTTTTCCAGGGTGGAGAATTCATCTATGCACAAAAGACCAGGTTCTGCTTTTCCAGGGTGGAGAATTCATCTATGCACAAAAGACCAGGTTCTGCTTTTCCAGGGTGGAGAATTCATCCATGCACAAAAGACCAGGTTCTGCTTTTCCAGGGTGGAGAATTCATCCATGCACAAAAGACCAGGTTGTGCTTTTCCAGGGTGGAGAATTCATTCATTCAGAGTGGGCTTATTATCGGATATACAATTTAAACGGTGTCTTTTCTTGCAGAGGGGTTGATCCTGGGCATCTGTCCGCATCCTTCTGTGTGTATGTCAATAGCTTGTTATGTTACCATGCATTTATATTGCACCAAATCACCACGGCAGTAGTTTCAGAGCAGCCGGGCTTGTTCATGGAGCTTAGTCTACTGGAGGAAGGATAACGAGCAACGGGAGGACAGGGGGATGCCTTCACTGGCTCTGCCGCCTTTGCTCGACTGGTGGTGTTTCCAGTGTGTTTTGGTGCTTTCTAAAGCCATTTCAACATGTGTGTTCGGGCCTTTGAGAACATGAACAGGCCTCACTGTGCAGCCACCAGTCACCTATAGAACAATCAGTTATTCTATACACGGATTAGGAAAAAACTAGGAGTGCTCCTCATGGAGGCAGAATTACCATCCCCCACCAATTGTACCCCCCTGTGTTAGATCAGATTAATAGATTATACAGGACTGCACTAGCCATATTTCTAATCTCTAAGAACGTATCGTGAAGGACGCTTAAGTGGAGGGTAATTATCATTTGTTAACGAGTGCTCTAACACACAGTATGCACCGTGTGGGTGCTTTCTGTGTCTGTGTGGCTTACGCGCATGCCAGGATGTCACCATAAAATATTTTATTCAGCGTGCGCCTGGATTAGGAACCTATTGTGAAGTGTTGGGGCCTAAACCTAGATCTCATGGTTGCAAAGTCTCAGTTCCGCTACCCGCAGGCCAATGCACAAAGGGAGACCCACCCATTTCAGCCTTTTAGGACCGTCAAACAAAACCCCCAAAATGTTATGGCGTGTTTGAAAAGGCTTGAACAAAAAAAAAAACCTTTCAGCTGAAATGTGATAGTAGGATAGTCCATTTGAGCCAAGTCCCACATTCCACAATGCCACCTTGTAACATCGCTGGATGTTGACCTCCAGTTCTGAGCCACATCAGCAATGCATTGTGGGTATGCACATTTGCCCAAATGCAGGCCTTTCTCTCCAGAAAATTGTCTTTGCCTTAGAGGGCAGTGCTACTTTGTGCATAGCTCAATCAATCTCCGACAGGCATTTTTCAAGGCTGCCAGGACAACCACATACCTGGTTTTCTCCATTATTAGCGATCATCAGTGCAGTGCAGTCCAGACAGCCTTGTGGTTGCAGCGGGAATTTACGCGATTCCCATGAAAGAGCAATGCAGCACTGACATGTGTCACTTCTTTGGAGTCTTGTGACTTTGTAGCTAGTGTGTTTTGTTGATATAATTATCAGTACAGGGACCCGGATCAAAGGCTCTAGTCTTGGGCGGCTTCCGATAAGTCATTCAGAGGTGTCTGAAAGGCTTCATATGTAGATTGTTTGACGCAGTCAGATGAATAATCGGAAATTAGACTGCCGTCAATTTCCCACCAGAGCCCATCATGGTTAATGGGAAGAAGAGAGATATTTTCTCGAAAACAGATGAGATCTCCGTTGAATGGGGCCTAAATGTGATCATTTTCAAAGGATTCCTTACGGCGCCGTGGCTTTTTACAGCTTTGAGTTCATTATCGCATGTTTAATTAGGCCGAAGCTCTATTGCACTTGTATCCACTCAATGGAAAAATGTCTCAAACTTCATTAGCCAAGCTGCTTCCAAGGGACCCGTGGAAGTTACGCAGGAGCGGAGATGGGCAACCAGGACAAAGCAATAAAACGTCCCCTCCTCGCGCGGCTCGATGGCGGCTCTTTCGGATCACCGTCTGAATGCCTACAGACTGCGACCGAATCCCCCCCCCCCGCCCCCTCCCGGAGCTCTTGCATGGAAATATCAGCCGCGGAACATGCCTGGAATCCTAATGATGTCAAATTCGAGGAGATCGCCTAACTCTCCCTTTAGTTCTCAAGTGAGTGATGGAAAGACCTGCTGTCAGCCAGGGGAGTGGTGAAAAGGCCCAGCGTTAACTAGGGAATATACGGTAAGGTCGGTTTAGCCAGGAGGGTGATAGTAAAGCCTGGTTTCAGTGGGTCAAGAGATGCTAGGGCCTGATTTCAGCCAGGGGAGTGATAGTAAAGCTTGGTTTTAGAGGTTGAATTGATGCTAGGGACCGATTTCAGCCATGAGAGTGATTAAAGCAGGTTTCTATTGGTGAAGTGATGCTAGGGCCTAATTGCAGCCACGGGAGTGATAGTAAAGCCTGGTTTCAGTGCATGAAGTGATGCTAGGGCCTGATTTCAGACAGGGGAGTGATAGCAAAGTCTGGTTTCAGTGCATGAAGTGATGCTATGGCCTGATTTCAGACAGGGGAGTGATAGTAAAGCCTGGTTTCAGTGCATGAAGTGATGCTAGGACTTGATTACAGCCTGGGGAGTGATAGTAAAGCCTGGTTTCAGTGCATGAAGTGATGCTTGGGCTTGATTTCAGACAGGGGAGTGATAGTAAAGCCTGGTTTCAGTGCATGAAGTGATGCTAGGACTTGATTAAAGCCATGGGAGTGATAGTAAAGCCTGGTTTCAGTGCATGACGTGATGCTAGGGCTTGATTTCAGACACTGGAGTGATAGTAAAGCCTGGTTTCAGTGCATGAAGTGATGCTAGGACTTGATTACAGCCTGGGGAGTGATAGTAAAGCCTGGTTTCAGTGCATGAAGTAATGGTAGGGCTTGATTTCGGACACTGGAGTGATAGCAACGCCTGGTTTCAGTGCATGAAGTGATGCTAGGACTTGATTACAGCCTATGGAGTGATAGTAAAGCCTGGTTTCAGTGCATGAAGTGATGCTAGGGCTTGATTTCAGACAGGGGAGTGATAGTAAAGCCTGGTTTCAGTGCATGAAGTGATGCTAGGACTTGATTAAAGCCAGGGGAGTGATAGTAAAGCCTGGTTTAAGTGCATGAAGTGATGCTAGGGCTTGATTTCAGACACTGGAGTGATAGTAAAGCCTGGTTTCAGTGCATGAAGTGATGCTAGAGCTTGATTTTAGCCAGTGGAGCGATAGTAAAGCCTGGTTTCAGTGCATGAAGTGATGCTAGGACTTGATTAAAGCCAGGGGAGTGATAGTAAAGCCTGGTTTCAGTGCATGAAGTGATGCTAGGGCTTGATTTCAGACAGGGGAGTGATAGTAAAGCCTGGTTTCAGTGCATGAAGTGATGCTAGGACTTGATTAAAGCCAGGGGAGTGATAGTAAAGCCTGGTTTAAGTGCATGAAGTGATGCTAGGGCTTGATTTCAGACACTGGAGTGATAGTAAAGCCTGGTTTCAGTGCATGAAGTGATGCTAGGACTTGATTACAGCCTGGGGAGTGATAGTAAAGCCTGGTTTCAGTGCATGAAGTAATGCTAGGGCTTGATTTCGGACACTGGAGTGATAGTAACGCCTGGTTTCAGTGCATGAAGTGATGCTAGGGCTTGATTTCAGCTAGGGGAGTGATGGGGGAGAATGCACCCTACCTCCCCAACCCTCGAAGGAGTGGTGTTTGCACGGTGTGCCTATATTTTCTTTGCATTAGATATTCAGAGAGTCTGGATTAATTAGTGCAACTTTGCGAGAAACACTCATGGCCGAGCTGCAGAAACCTGCAGCTGGTACAAGTGCAATAAGCAGGACTGCAAAAAATGCCCTAGTTTTAAAAGAAAACAATTGTTTTCAATGCATTTTGCACCACAGAAAATGACCAGGGCAATGGCAAGCATGGCCCTTGTGCAAAAATGGACTGGAAAAGTATTTATTTTTGCACTAGGGTCATTTGTATCTACTAATCAGTGCAATGTTTCAAGAAACAGCGCTGATCCTGTTCTTGTGACAATCCACACGGACACCGTTACACTTCCGCTGTTACATCGCACCTGAGGGTGCTGTGGAAGATGCCTTTTCAGCTTAGCGGGCATATGCATTTTGCAATCAGTAATCCACACTTCAATGGTTTGGAACTATAGGAGGTCCACTGAAGAATACATGGGATTCTAGAAGTATGCAAATTCATCTCATGAATATTAATGAAGGGTATCAAGAAAAACCGACATGGCTCCAGCCCTCGAGGCCTGGAGTTGGACAACCCATGGCGGATGCTAGGAGGAAGCTGGTGTCATGCTCCCACTCCATCCACACTGCCCAGGGTGCATTGCTCTCCCTGGGTTTACTAGGTTTACTAGGGAGAGTTTAAAATATGTAGACAGGCATGTCCCGTTGCCTGTAGAGGCAAACTTCTTGCCAACCCAGATATTAGAATTGTAGATAAATACAATCTCAACAGATGTAAAAGAATCCAAACACATACATAATAATGGGAAGGCGACATGGCCGAATGGGCCCACCCAATGCCGCACCCAATTCTCTCATCTATAAAACTGTCTTGATTCATTTTCTTATAAGTGTATTATCATAATCTTGCAGGATTTTACAAAAATCGGACTTAAAACTTGCATTTACAAGACTATAGGTGTCATGGAAGCTCTTAGAAAGTTCTTAGCATTTGTCCCAGAATACTATGTAGGCTTCTCAGAAGGCATTTTGTGCAGCAGACACTTTGCTCACAAGCCACTGTCAGAGGAGGGCCTCTCTGGCTGTGGCCGAGGGCTCCCCTGGCCTGTGTTGTGGACTATTTTCCTACCCCGCCAGTTCCCCGTAGCCCTGGATTTAATCTCACGCTTTCTAATCAATTTTCAGCGGCCATGATGCAATGGGAACAATTCCAGCGAACTTCATGGTAATCAAAAACACAATTGTGGTGAAGGTTCAGCTTATTTTCTTTATTTTTTTTTGTTGCGAAAGGTCACGCAATCTCTGGGGAGAAGCGCACTCGCCACCTGCTTTCCTAATAGTGCGCAGTAAAAACGTAAAGGATTTGCTTTCCAGCAGCATTGACCTCATACGTGCGTTTTACACTGATTTCGCATTGCATCTGATTTTGTAGCACTTTTTTTAAAAGTGTTTTGCAAGTAACGTTTTCAATTTGAGCTTTCTTGTTGTTCGATGTTATGCACTCTCTATGACTTACTTGTAGAAGCAACATCATCAAACATGACCATGTGCCTTCCATTCCCAGTCTTTCTCACATCACCATCATCATCATGACAGTAATCTCACGTGTGTATATATATATGCACATATATACACACATACAACTATGTAGAGATAGCGAGGTAGCTTCTTGCCAGATTGCTCCCACTTCTATGCGCTATTGTAGTAGTTGCCATTACTCAATATGCACGTCTAAAAGAGCCAAGTTGTCGCGACCGCTTCTAACATTTCTATAACTTCACTGTTCAAAAAAGTCTCCTGTTTTACTCTTCTACATTGAAAAAATTGATGCCAGCAGAGAAAACAACCCCAACCAAATGTGCATGTGAGTTATGTTGATTTGATACAAACCCTATGTCTTAACCACAGCAAGCGCCACTTTCTTTTGTCACATGACGTTGGAACTTGTGGTCGCATTGGCTGCATAGTCATGCATAATTGTATTCAGTCGACGTATAGTCCTCCTAGGGTTGACCTGTGTGAAAAGCTTCCGCGGGTCGCGCCCTGAAGCGATCCATTGCGCGCGGTGTTGGGTGGTGTATTTCTCTCTATTGAATCCTTCTGAAATAAATTGAACATTAAAGTTAAGGACTATAACCAGACGATTACCAGGTTGGGGTGAAGGAGAGGGTAATCGGATTCAGAGCTGCCTTATAAAGTAACTCATCACTGGCATAGATAATGCATGGAAAATATGGGGGGAATTGCTTAATGCTTTTCCACATTTTGGGTGTTCCTGGGTAATAGCATGAAAAAAGCTAGGAACATTTGGAAGGAGTTCATTAATAACTTGTACCTTTGGGGTCTTCTGGGGTGACCTCCTCTCTCATAGCAGAAAATGGAGAAGAACAGAATGGCTTGGGCAAGCCCAGGGACCCCTAAAATACATTTAGGAAAGTCAGATTGCATGAAACTCGCAGGAATGGAGCTTCAACAGGAACAAAGTGAGAGATCCAACAATACATTATTCAATAATATGCCCACCTGAATCCCATGCATATAACCCTTTGTAGCCCCTCACTGAATGACCTTCCAAGTAGACCCTCAGTGGTCTTTCCGTCTAATCACATCGCCATTATTGTACACTATCACTGTATCCCCTGTGAAAACAAGGAAATAATATGAGGCAGGGTAACCAAAAAGGAAACACACCAAACACAGGTTACAAAGGATCATACAAAGTACTTTATTTTATACTGAATCCAGTTACAAAAGAACAGAACAAAATTCAGATAGCTATCGACCCTCAGTACAACACAGCGAACTCCGGCGTGGTTCGGTGTTCTCAGTGAGTGCAAATATTCATTGAAACAGTCAGGCTTTTATACATTTCTCCAGCCTGTTGTCCAGCCTTTCTTCAGGTTAACCATTCCATAAATAAGTTACTGCTCTAGGGTCCCTTGCCAGGTCAAATCTAGTTCATCTTAGGTTTATACATTAACAAGAAGAAATGGTAATAATGTATGCTCTAGGCCTAACATTACAATGCGGGACTTAATTTATACAATATAGTTAAGCAGGTGTTCTCATTCAATTATAGATCAGTTTCGGTGATACAGGTAATCCATTGCACACAGGTCAGCAGAAGGACAAGGTCTCAGCTCATGACCCTAACAAGTGGCCTGCAGGCAAGTTATACATTAGCTGTACAGAGGTCATGACAATCGAGTTCTGTTCTGAATAACATAGGCTACCATTTTAGCTCACATGGTGACTTTATAGAGCAAGAAAACCTAAAATGGCGGCTTGACCCAAAATTACAGTTTACATGGTTTCTAAGGTCAAGACCTTGCAATGCGAGTTTATTCACATGTAGTTTATAAGCAGCTTGTTAGCATCTTGGCGTAGGCCAATATACATATATTCATAGCAATAGGAGGCACGATATAATTTCTAGTTTGACACCCCCTGTTGTACAGTGCCCGTGCTAAGCATCGCTGTGCCTGTTAGTCCACTTCAGCTCATGTGCCTCGAACAGCCAGGTCATTGCTCATCTGCAGGCTAAAGGTTTGTATTGTTACGCAACTTACACAAGGGAGCAATCTGACACCAAGGGGCACATAAAAATGTGATATTGTTATCACACAAGCCTCTTTTTCCCTTGAAACCGTTCCACATGCTCGTCTTCCTCTGTCTGCATCGTCCTAGGGCAACGGTCTTCAAGCTCTGGGCTGTCCCCTCTGTGGCCACCTGCAGGATGTCCAAGGTGGAGCAAATCCCTTTAAAAAGGGAGGAGAGTGACTGGTTTTAATATATTATATAAGCAGTTCTTATATTTGGGGTACCGCCAACAATAGCTGTACTCAAAAGGAACTCATTATGGAAAAAGATTGGCTATCAATGCTAGTAGGATATAGACGAAGATGATGTCATAGGAGACCACCCTCTGAAGAAGACTCACTATGAAACATGTTCTTTACAAGCACATTCTCCCATCACTTGCTCAAACATTCACAACCCGAAAGTACACAATTGTGGCCATATGTACTATGTATTAAAGCCATCAGTCAGGACCCTATAGTTAAGAAATAATCACGTTCCATTGACATTTTGCTAATAACCTTTGACTCACAAGATTTATTTGGATTAAATTGTCTGAATAAAATATCCCTACAGGCCCCTCCAAATTTGATTTTTTTGGGGGGGGGATTTGTTGAATGGCTCAAAAGTTATAAAACAACACAAATCTATTTTCAGCCACGGCCACTCATTTTACCATACAAAAAACATGATTTGAATGAATATCCGTAGCACGAAAACCACTGGATGGATTTGCACCACATAAAAAACGAGTTGGGCACAAAGCATTGTAGATTTGCCCTGTGTTGGTATAGTGTTAATCGGTCCAGTAGTTTAAAAAATCTAAATTGATGGAGAAGGCTGTGCCCCCGGTCCAGAAAAAAACATGGTTTTATGTATGCCACAGAGCACTGCAGCAATTGAGGCTTTTCGGAAATGAATAACCACTATATTATTTTTTCATCGATGCAAGATATTTTTGCTGTAATTTTGTCATAAAATTGCAGAAAGCTTGCAGTAAAACATGGTCATTTCTTGGTAAATTTACACAAGAGCAAAGGGAGGATCCCAAAAACCTCTTCTCAAAGCGTATCATCAAAAAAAGGGTGGGTTATTTTGCAAGTGGGGCACCAACATTAGCACTTATGTGCAGCTTGCAATTGTAAATATTTTACAAAACAGAGTTTAAAAGTGAAGAGTAAAACCAGATATGATTGCGTTTACTCTTCATGTTGACCCTCGATTTCTTTTTTTTTTTTAAAAATGTAACTGGATCCTGCAAATTTTGCTTTGCAAACAGCATTGACAATGGATTCCTATGAAATCTGCATGCTTTTACCAGGCGGATTCCACAGGGTTTAACACCTTCAAGGAAGTCTCATATACAAGGCAAAGTACGCCCAGTGAGTGACAGGGGAAAGGGGGTAGCGCTCATAATAATATGGGGGCATATGGGTCTTGCCTATAGAGCCATCCCATTGGCCATTGCCACAGTGTTTATTTTGGTCTATTTGGTGCAACGTGGACAGTGGCCCTATGGCCCACAGTCTTTTTACCTTATTTTTTCAGTTCAGCCTTGGCCTGTGGGATCTGGTCAGTAACTAAGCAGGGGGATATGGCCTTGTTGGCCTCAGTCTTTTTTAGTAATTGGTGCAAAGGGGACAGCGGCCAGCAGGCCACTGAGAATATATTGCATTAACAAAGCTCTTGAAATTCAGTGAATTAAGAGCTGAGATGATCCAATTTGTCGCAACAAAGCCCATGAAATTCGGCGGGTGTGTGAAGTGGCATCCATGTTAACTAGGAGTCCGATTGTTGCTCAGCCCATGAGCACAAACATGAGAGCGTAGCAGGGATCAACAATGAGATAAAATGGACATCAAAGGGGTCATCTCTCGGACGGTGGGCGACACCTAGTTAAGATTCAGGGTATTGTTTATACAAATCGGATCATCTTAACTCTGTCTAAACTAAAAATATTTCACTAATATATATCCCTATCTATATATATAAAGCTGAAAATCTGTTAGTTTGTTCCTTATACAATTCCACACCGTTCCACCAAGCGCAGCCAATTCTGAATAGTTACCTGTTAGAACCCTCCGGACATTACTGGCTACATGACATTTGGACACCCGACCCCTTTCACTGGATTTCAGCCCCTTCACACATGAGACAGTTGCCTGAAAATGGCAAAACGGCAATGTGGTCGTAGTTGGACCGGACAAAGCTCATTTTAATCGCCACAGCGCGAGGAACCAAACTCAAGCTTGAAAATCACGTTTCCACACCCTAGCATGTACTGTTTCTGACATATTTGCACTCCACCGCAGCACACTGCGCCACGGTGAGGCGACAGGTGGGAGGGGAGCACAGAAGGTCACATTATGCTGCAGCACGCCAACTCTCGCCTCCCCTCCAAGTCTGCTCCGGGGCATGTCAGCCAGTCACACGTGCATATTCTCAGTGCAGTTTACTTCAGAGATCAAAGCACATCAAGCAATAATAAGCGACTTGGAACAGCGATCTACACGATCATTGATTTTCAACAATTGCTGAGAATGTTATCAAGTCTGTCTACAGAACCTGTGCGGATTACGGGTGTTTTTTGCTAGTATGTATATGAAATACCTAAGTTCCCAAACGATCCTCGTTTTGAGAATGAAATCTAGTGTCACCTTAGTTTATGTGTGTTGGTTTTCAATACATTAGCTAATCCTCAGTCAGAGAGGCGTTCCTGGGGGGTGGGGGCTGTAGCCCCGGGTCCTTTGGTTCTAGCCCCGGATAGAAGCTCAGGGACTACAACCAAAAAGTCTACCTAGGCCCGAGTCCCGCCAGTCCCGACATTAGCTTAGCCTCTGATCTTTTCCAGACCTGGCAACACCCCTGCTCAGTCATCAGAATCGGAAGGCCTTGCTTTCTGTCTAAGTACACCCCTGGTGAACTAAGCCCACTAGCCATCAACCAACAGTCTCCTTAATTCCAACACAAAAGATCAGAGTCTGTGTCAGAGGCGTAGACAGGGCAGCACCTGAGCGGGCAAAGCCCACCCAAAATCTGTAAATGCCCACTCAGCAGCGCGGTGGGCCTAACAACATTAGCTTCAGGCCCGACTTGTTAGAGAATCCTGGCTACGCCTCTGGTCCGGGCTATATATTGAACAGGTTGTGTGGAAGGACAGACATACAGACGGATAGATAGTGCAGCTCAGGGAACTCTCAGCTCCGTACCTGAAAATCTAGTCACTCTAGAAGAGACATAAAGAGAAGCAGAGGTTGGCGGGAGGCTTTGGATGGCAGTCCCAGAGAATCCTGCTGACGCCAACTCTCCTCTCCCTTCCAGCTGGAACCTTCACCCCTCCAGGTGCGGCTAATGTCGGGGAGGAAAGAAGCCTCTTTCAAGAAGAACTACAAATAGCGTGTTTATTTTTTCCATCAGGGCATGGACTGGTGGCACGGGCTCCTGGAGGGCTGGCGAGCGCGCTTTCGCTTCGCCGGGCAGCAGGTGCGCGTCTGCTCAGCGGTACGCCCGCGCCTCCCTGCCCGGGTTCATGCCACTTCTACTGATGCTGATGAGGAGAGAAAGTTCTCATTTTCCTTCACATCTGCGCCTTCTGGGGAAGGGAATGAGAGACTGTATCAGAGTGAGGGAAATAGCTCCGTGGGAAAGACCTATTGCTTTACACTTTGAAACGGCACACGCCGCTCCACAGCGCCTACTTCCACCCCATCCCACGTGCATGTGATAAAAACAGAGCACTTCCCGCAGACCAAGGACCTGTGCGTGTGTGTGGCTGAATGAAGACACATAACCCCCATACACCTGGGCCAGGTGCCATGTATGTCTGATAAAGACCCATTACAGATCAAGTGCAGTTAATGTGGGAGTCTTATTGCACAGAGCATGTACCATGTGAGTTTGACACTGTCACTCAAACTCCAGGAATGTGTATCATGTGAGTCAGGCACAAACACACATGGCCCCGCTGCACATACCATGAAAACTCTGAGAAAGACACGCCAGGCACACATGTATGTAGCATGTACGACACTCGTGAAGGGCTGATTAAGAAGGACACAATTTAAAGATCAATAACAGGCTGTGAGTATTATCAGAGCAGTCTTACACCCAAAGCATGAACCATGCGAGTCTGACACAGACACCCATCCATTAGGCGAGCATACCATGGACCTTGTGATTCTGACACGTATGCAACTATCATGCACATGTACCATGCAAGACATAGACACGTGCTCATACACCTGGAGCATGTATCAGATGAGTATGATACAGACACTCAGGCATCCGGAATAGGTACCATGTGATTCTGACATAAACACTCACACACCAGGAACATGTACCATGGGAATCCGACACTCACAAACACAGAGCATGTACTGTGTGAGAATGACACAGACATCTGTACACTCGAGCAGTTACCATGTTCATCCGACGTCTCATAGTCACACACTTGAAACAAATATCATTTGAGACTGACACTGACACACACACCCAAAGCACCCAACATATGAGTCTGACAAGGACACTCACCCGGACACTCACATGTGAACCTGACAAGTCATACACCCTCGTATGGTCCATGTGCGCCTGACACTAACACTCACACACCCAAAGCACCCAACATATGAGTCGGACAAGGACACTCACCCGGACACTCACATGTGAACCTGACAAGTCATACACCCTCGTATGGTCCATGTGAGTCTGACACTCACACTCACACACCCAAAGCACCCAACATATGAGTCTGACAAGGACACTCACCCGGACACTCACATGTGAACCTGACAAGTCACACACCCTCGTATGGTCCATGTGAGTCTGACACTGACACTCACACAACCAAAGCATCCAACATATGAGTCTGAAAAGGACACTCACATGTGAACCTGACAAGTCATACACCCTCGTATGGTCCATGTGAGTCTGACACTGACACTCACACACCCAAAGCACCCAACATATGAGTCTGACAAGGACACTCACCCGGACACTCACATGTGAACCTGACAAGTCATACACCCTCGGTATGGTCCATGTGACTCTGACACTGACACTCACACACCCACGGCACCCAATATGTGAGTCTGGCAAGGAACGCAAATAACCAGAGAATGTCCCATGTGAGGGTAGTACAGACACATAAGGGGACTTGGGAAGCTGAGAGTTACATTGCTGGCTCCGCTCTGCTGACCAACACAATGTTTTTGGGGTAGTGCGTCTCTTAGCTAATGGCTGGTCGTGCACTCACTTATGACTCCAAGGAAGTTCTAGGAATATCGTATGACCCGCCCCCCTACACCCCTTATCCTTGTGCAAACCATCATCATAAGAGAAGGCACTCACACTATGGGCCTCATTACGACAATTGCGGAATGCGTTTAACAGCGCCGGTAATGGTGCCGGCGCCGTTAAACGCATTCTGCAATATTACGAGGTTCCAGAGCGGGTCTCGTGAGGGGAACAGGGAGCTAACAACGGGCCGGTCGTAATCGGACCGGTGTTAGCTCCCTCTCCCATTCCCATTGAGCCCTATGGGGGCTCCAACGGGAATGGGAAAGGTCTGGGCCCGGGTTCCCTGAAGGAGGAATTACCGGGCCCTCCAAACTCAGAATGACCCGGTAATACCCCATTCAGGGAACCCGGACACGGTTTTGGAGGCAGCCATGCCCTTATTAAGGGCATGGCTGCCTCCAAAGTCGTAATGAAGCCCAATGTGTGAAAGAGGATAGCCAATGGCCAATGGTCGGATATAAAGGATAAACAGCAGGGCAGCTGGAGCAGAACTGTAGGGAAGACTAAACCTACCTGTGTGAGGCTACAGAAGCTGGCACCTCTGAGAGCCTGTTCGAAAGGATGGCAAACGTATATATATGTATATATTTATTTCTACAGCGCTGGAACGTTGCCCGTAGGCATAGAAACGCGGGGAAAGACTAACTCACAAAAAACATAGACAGGCATATGGAGAAGCTAGAGATCAACAGTGGGAGAAGGAGTTTATTTAATTTATTTCCATAGCACTGGATAATATATAATATTTGCTATGATGTCATAAAACAGATGTTATAATTATCCAATTCTATGGCACTCAATTGGTCGACCATGGGTTGATGAAGGGCTGATTGAGCCCAGCTGGTAATCAAATATGTGACTGGAAGACCCTTAAATCGTTACCACAACCAAGAACCAGGCAAAACAAGCCGACCCTCAGATAGCAGTGCGCCTCCCGCCCCCCACCACTGCCTCCATTGCTCCTCTGTCCTTTCTGCTCCATTTAGACCACTTTTTGGTACAGCTGTATCTTGTGTGCTAGCTAGGCTTTCCATATCCATATCCAGGACTGCAAGACTTGTCCTTGGCCTCAAGATCAGGGATCGCATCTCTCCAGCCCTGAAATCCCTCCACTGGCTCCCTCTTGCTGCAAGGATCAAGTACAAGACCCTCTGCATCGTCCGCAAGGCTTTCTGGGGCCGGAGACCACACTACATCCAACTTTCTCTTACTAAGAATCTTTCTTCTCGAGCCAATTGGTCATCCACCTCCAACTCTCTCAAGAGCAGATGCTTCTCCAGGTATTGTCCTGGGAGGATTGATCAGCGGCAACATGCGAGCCTTGGAAGCAAGATGATACGAAGCAACACAGGTTCGATCCCCTGGTCCGCGCTTAGAAACCTCTGGGTATTTAAGCGTGTTAAAAATATGCAACTAAGACAAAAAACATTTACGTAACTTAAAAACAAACAAATCCTGTAACAGCACCTTGACGCCCGCAGGTTGTGTGAGCGTTTTAAAAATGCAAAAACAACATTTCAAAAAAATAAAGTAGATCTCTGTCTTCGGCTGGGGCCTCCCTCTGGAACAACCTCCTTGCCTCTCTGAAACTTGAGCAGAACCAAATAAGGTTCCAGAAGCAACTTAAGACTTTCCTTTTTACTTCTGCTTTCTCTCTTGATCCCCCTTGCTGATGTCCCTGTCTGCTGCGCATGCGGGTTACCTAGCCACCCACTGAACTTACAGGCCTCCCATCCTGTTACGGGACTGTATCTGAACCCTACAGTCCCCTGACTCTCTGCACTTACGAGCCACCTCCCAGCTGCACGTGCTGGTTACTTTGCTCTCTCCCCTCCTCCCCTGACACTTCTCCCCTGCGTCCCCGCCACACTTGCTTGATCTGAATGACAGAAGGCCTAGTAAGATCGCTGTTTTGTCCTCCTTCTGTCCTCCCTTCCTTGTCTTGTCGCACCTAGAAACACTTGTGTACAGACGCGTTACAAATGACTTATCAGATAAGTCCTACCCACATACCTGCGTGCAAGTCCCTATCCTGTAGGCTGCAGAATAGTGCGTCTTTCATAGAGAGCAGATTGGCAGAATTACAGTCAGATCCCACCATATTTCTTCTTTATGCTGCCATGGCCTTCAGTGTTTCTTCATCAACGCCTCCATCCCAGCCTAAAACAATGCACTTAGGGGCTTGCTTTCCTTCGCGCCCATTTTATGCGTAAATGGCATGAATTAGTCTTGCTCTAAAGGAGATCATGGCGACGGAAGTGCTGCAAACGGCTCCATTCTTCCGCCATCTTTGGGAGCATGCCCATATATTTCCTGGGTCCTAAATAACAGGCTGAGACAAGGTCTACACTTACACAAGCATATGAAAGTGCATGTTTACAGATGCATATGCAAACGCCCAAACACAAATACACGCCCACACACAACTAGAGGCACATGCAGACCTACAGACACAGGCACACGTGACAACTTAAACTCATTCACATGGATCTGCAAAGCTCCACACAATCACAGGCACACGTGACAACTTAAACTCATTCACATGGATCTGCAAAGCTCCACACAATCACAGGGACACGTGACAACTTAAACTCATTCACATGGATCTGCAAAGCTCCACACAATCACAGGGACACGTGACAACTTAAACTCATTCACATGGATCTACAAAGCTCCACACAATCACAGGCACACGTGACAACTTAAACTCATTCACATGTGTCATTCACAGGCACACGAATGTGCACAAATCAGAAGCCCACGTTTACTTACACAGAGATATAGAAACACATATGTGTACACATATAGAGGAAAAGTACAGACACGGAGAGACATACTGAAGAAACGTACACACAAAGAAATGCATGCTAACACATGAGGAGTCATGAAAAATACCCCTACGCAGAAACATACACGCACTTATATACACACACAGTCGAACAAAAGTAGACACACAGCCAGACAGGGAAACGGACATGCGCACTTACACACGACGGCAAATAGACAAGCATTGCAGTGCATTAGAGAGTGGCAAATAGTCAACACTTGTGAAACACTGACATGCAGGCCTGCCGTGACCTACACACCCAATGCTGTGCAGCTCTCTGCCGGACATCCATCGCTGGGTGTAGACTGATGCTGCCAAGGTGGACGCTGTCACACCTCAAGGCGTGGCCTGGTCTCCACCTCTGTGGCCTCACAAGCCTAGATTTCCCTGGCCTTGCTTGCCCTGCTTGCCCTGGCCCTGCTTGTCCTGATTTCCCTGGCCCTGCTTGCCCTGCTCAGACATCTATACTCCTTCACTTTAGTCTTACAGCACACTGATGCAAATGTGCATTTACAAAAATACAGGCGGTCCTATATTCAGAAGTGCATGTTCAAACTTGCACTTACAGACACACACACCCCTACAGACAAATGTGAACCTACACAGAACTATAGACTCGTGCAAACCTGCACACAATCACGGAGACACATGCAAACTTCAACACAGGGATGCATATAATCTACATCCGATTCATTGGTGTCGTACTTCCTCTTTCGGCTGCACATTCAGCAACAATTCCATCTTTGCTTAATTTATCTCGCCTTATCTATTCATCCAGTCACAGACTTTTCCCTTCACCATGCCACTTCCTCCAGGTGATTAAGTGAGTACCACGACTGTGTAATAATATAGCCATCACATTTATATACTGCCATTATTATTATTATTATTATTATCATTATTGTTGTTATTATTACATACTCACTCGGTTGCCCGCATGGTTAGAAAGTAGTGGCTCGGCTGGTGGGGTGATTTCTCCGTCCCGCCTGTGTGTCCCTTCAATCAATCGAGCTGCGTTTGACCCCAGTCTGTCAGAGGATCAATTTCAAGACTCATGTGCAATGTTCATAAAACCCCTCCAGAAACTAGGAGCGCACACAGAAGGTTCCACCACTGTGAACCAAATTGTGTTCTTCCTTCCTCTTCCCAGAACAGCCGCACAGGCGGCCACTTGTCTGCGGTATAAGGAGCTTTTTGTGGAACTCTATGCTAAAAGTCCCTATGCCATCTCGAAGAGCATTGTGCTTTCCAGAATGGACTTCAAACAGCCTGTTCCTTGATTACTCCTTTGATGTTTCACCTGGTTAAATTACAAATCTACTGTAAATTCAAGCAACCTTACTTGTTGATAGAGGTCCTTAAACAACAATGGAACATAACAAAGCCAGCACATATAGACATAGAAACAAAGAAACAGATACCCAGATATAGAACATACACTTGAAAGCATCCATACAAACAGAACATTCCTATGCCTCCTGGCTCACATATGATATAATATGTTATTTATAACGCGCTTAATACCCAGAGGTTTCAAAGCGCGGCTGCTCTGTGTCGTCTTTTTTCCAAGGGGAGCACGTTGCCCCTGAGCTATCCTCTCAAGACATAGAAGTAAGTATGTAATAGTAAACTATCAATCTATCTATCTGCTCCCTTCTATAGCGCCACTAACCCATGGGCCTCAGGGCGCTCACAAAGTAAGAAACATAGCAGACAAGACAATGGGGACCTAGTCATCAGAAACGGGGGTACTCCAAACAGTGAAGGGTAGGAACATACGCTGGGCTTCTCCAATTTTCTTCAGACGGGCCAAGTGTTTGACTCAACCTAATGATGTTATTAGGACGTTAAGTTCGTCTAATGGGAATCCTTGTGATCCTATTTCTGAGATAAGCAGGTGCTTCATTGTTGACGCACTTGAAAACTGTGACTAGGCCCTTGTATTGCAGCCTTTGTCGAATTGGTAACCAATGTAAGCTTCTACGAGCTTAGGTCACATGTGCTTAGCGCTTCAAGCCACAAACGGCACGTACAGCGCCGTTCTGAGCTATCTGGAGTTTTTCCACGCTTGATTGTGATGTTCCAATAAGTAAGCTGTTACAGTAGTCCAGCTTAGAGTTTATAATAGCGGCTGCATGGTTTGCATCATTTAGGAATGGACGAATATGCCATAATAGCTTTGTAACAAAATAGCATGTTGATTTGAGGTATCCAACCTGCCTGTTAAAAGTTAACTGAGGGTCAAAGAAGACTCCTAAGGTCTTCACTGACTTAGAAACAGGGGTGATGTTTTGAGCAATTGTAAAATTCTCAAATTGTGGATCAGTTTTCTGCAGCCTATGTTGGGTACCTAGAATCAAAAGGTCAGTCTTGGAGTTATTAAGAGCCAAGGAGTTCTGAGCCATCGATGCATTTTTGAATTGCCGTGAAAATAGTTTAACTGCTCCAAACCATCTGTATATACGCCAGACTAGCTCACGACAATCTGGGTATCGTCAGCATAGTTTGCAAAATATACCCCGAAAGTGCACAAGAGGTCACACAGGTAAACACATGTAAAACACCTGTACTGTATGACCAGACAAAGGCACACAAAACACAAGAGCAGCATGTGTTCAGGAAAGAAGTCACTGCTCTGGAGCCATTCTAAACTCATCAAAAGGAATAAACTGTGCACACCGGCAGGCTGACAGCAACGTTCTCCACTCTTACGCAGAAAATAGTTGCAATATGCAATCACGCCGCGATACAAGCTCATCCAACAGCCCACCTGTCAGTACACATTTCATCCGTAATCTGAATGTGCAACCAGCCATTAAATAAGACATGCCACATGTATATATAGATATCTTGCCTGCCTGCATAAACGCCTGCAGCTTCCATATACTCTCACAGGCACATGTAACAAATGCACATATGAAGAAATCAAGGCAATAGAGCCAGGAATCAAAGTAGAAAAGATACAATTGTTGCTCAGGATATGAGATCTCAATGCCGGGGATGTGGATAACAGCACGTATAATCAATTCAAAACCTTTAACCCATCACCTTTTGGTTTTGGGGCATCCAAGATTAACATTGCCAAACATTACAAAGCAAATTTTGCAAAAATGGTGGCAAATGCATGGAAGCTGAACAAAGGCTCTATAGTCCTGAAAAAAAGAGTGTACACTGGGAGATTGCTGAGGACTTGTGTGTCAAGGCTGTGCAGTATAATTGTACAACATTGGTGCAAGTATGTTTTGTGCCTGAGTAAATTGCATATGCTCTTGTGCACTTGCATTAGATTGTATGTAAACTGCTTTGCACTATATTTGCACAAGCACTAATGCATCTATGTCGCCATTGCGTTTGTGTTTACAACAATGTATGGGAATACCACCCTGACTACAGTGGTCCTGGCTGGAGGTTTAAGTCTGTATTTCTTTGTGGAAGACATGTTGTTGTCAGCATGAACAGGCTCTGCAAACTGTCTAGACTATATTTCTTTTGTGAAAGATGTGTATTTGTCAGCATGGACAGGCTTTGCAAACTGTCTAGACTATATTTGTTTGTCGAAGACATGTTGTTGTCAGCATGGACAGGCTTACTTTGTGAAAGATGTGTTGTTGGCAGCATGGACCAGCTTAGCAAACTTTCTAGAATATAATTCTTTGTAGAAGACATTGTTGTCATCGTGGATAGGCTTAACAAACTGCCTAGACTACAAGACTATATTTCTTTGTTAAAGACGTGTTGCTCTCAGCATTGACAGGTTTAGCAAACTTTCTAGACTATATTTCTTTGTAGAAGACATGTTGTTGTCATCATGGATAGGCTTAGCAAACTGCCTATACTACTACACTATGGGGCTGATTAATGGAGCTTGTGTGCCGAAAAACGTGGATTTGTGCGCCATTCTGCCCGCAAATCCGTGTTTAACAAATGGGGATTTGCAGGCAGAATGGCGCAAAAATCCCTGTTTTTCAGCGCACACATTCCATGAATCTGCCCCTATATTTCTTTGTGAAAGACGTGTTTTTCTCAGGATTGACAGGTTTAGCAAACTGTCTAGACTATATTTCTTTGTAGAATACGTGTTGTTGTCAGCATGGACAGGCTTAGCAAACACCCTAGACTATATTTCCTTGTGAAATACTTGTTTTCAGCATTGACAGGCTTAGCAAACTATCTAGACTATATTTCTTTGTAGAATACGTGTTGTTGTCAGCATGGACAGGCTTAGCAAACACCCTAGACTATATTTCCTTGTGAAATACTTGTTTTCAGCATTGACAGGCTTAGCAAACTATCTAGACTATATTTCTTTGCAGAATACGTGTTGTTGACAGCATGGACAGGCTTAGCAAACTGCCTAGAATATATTTCTGTGGAAAAGACTTGCTCTCAGCATTGACAGGTTTAGCATAACTGTCAAGACTATATTTCTTCATATCTATTGATTTACAATTCAGAGGCATTGCCTTTTAAGTGACTATTGCACTGAATTATTAGGCATTGGTGAACACTTTGATTTGCTGTTTTCTGGGGTGAGGAGGTGGGCATTTTCTGGCTTTAAAAGATAGAGGTTTGTGCCATCGTTCAAGGCTGCAAGTGAGGAATGAGGGCTCAATAGTGCCTTCCATCACATGCCAATGCTATAATATGGTATATTCAAGAGCAAATCATTCTGTACAGTTTGAAGTTCATGCGTTTATGATGAGGGTCATCCATAGCAGACTGCAGTAGGATTCTGAGGCAATTATTATTATTATTATTGCATATATTGAGCACAGTCCTAGCTTTAGGAAGCAAAGCAGCGGGTCTTACATCATAGGAGGCAGTCCACTGTCTAGGAAGCAGTTGGTATGTGTGTAGCCTCCAGTTTAAGGCTATAGACGAACGTAGAGTTTTAGTGAGAACACCCTTAATTTATGAGCTCAAGACTCTTGTACAGCACCATGGACTTGTTGCCCAGGATCCTCTCACGAGCACATGGTACTGCCCACTTCAGTGTCTTGAAAGCAGCAAAGATGCGGCATCTGTGCCCCCCTCAGAGCTATTGCGGTGCAAATATATCCCTTGGACGAGCCACTAGCATTACTCGTGAAACCCTAGGGACAGGGTTGGTGATTTGCATTGTTCACAGGGCTTTCTACAAACAATGGCCTTGTTTTCCTGGTGAACATGTTTAACTGTAGCATCCTCTGTATACCCTGTGTTCCTTAGAATCCCACTTGTCTCTCGATATGAAATAAAAGTAGGTTGGTCGCTCCGTCTCGGTTTCTGCTGCATGACTCTAGAACTGTTTTTCCGCAGAGACGGCTATTTCCGTCCACGGCCCATGGCTTCAAGTGGCCACAGCCGGTGTGATGCAGTAAAACCCATTCACATGACATTATATAACTTGATCCATATTTCCAAACACCCCCCTCCCTCCAGATTAAATGTTGGCGCCCCGCCCCAATGCAACTTCACCGTAGTTCACCTCATTCAGTGGGACTGTGGTCGATGGAGTCCTCATTACAACTCCCTTAGAGAAGCCGGTGAGAGTTACTGAGGGATCGCTGATCCCAGTCGCCCACTGTAAGCAGCTCGCGACAGCCCTGTTTATTGCCCACTAAATAGCCACCTTGAATGCTTATTAGGCTTTCGGAGAGCAGTAGGCTTAAGTGCATCCTTTCCTCGAAAAAGCAACAGAGGCTAATGATTATTGCACATAACCCCCGCCATCTTGTAATGGTACATTAAGCTCCGGTCATAATGCATTGCGTGCTGATCAGGACGCACTCGGGAGCACTCGATGAGGGAAATCTACTACAGAACCCTGCATAGGTGTCTGAGTGCATCCATTTTCCTGCTTGTGAGTGCCTTTTATGCCGGCAAATTGTGTGCCTTTATGTAAAGTATATTACAGTGCCTCAGTCTGAAATGCGAATAAAATCACTTTTCGGACTGTTCGTAAAAGAAATCTCTTTGCGTTCCATGGGGGAAAAAAGCAGTCCCCTTTGGATTTCAGCTTTCTCAAAGAACAGTCTGCTCCAAAATTCAGACAGAAGGCGTCTGGCCTCGAAGCAAACTCTTAGCACCGAGCGCCTTTGGATACGTTACCATGAGAGAAGGCGGTCCCTAGGAAATACAAACCCTTCATTGTGTTTTCAGTTTTCAAGCTGGGTTCTGGCTTTTGGGTGTTCTTCAAAGTCAGAGATGAGCCATCAAAAGCAGACAGTCGTGATGAGAATCCCATCGTGCCGCAGGGGGTTGCAGCCATCCAGAACCAGAGCCTGCTGCCACTCCAGGGTCCTGAGTGACACAGGGCTCCAGCACAGCTTCACGCGCCTTGTCTGTCACTCTGTACCACTGGGCGGGAAGCAATACCGGTTCTGGCTGGTCAGCCAAGCAGGGTTGTCTATGGTAATGAAGCATAGCGATGTCATTGCCGAGACGGCTTGGCGTGAAACTTAAGCAGAGACTCAAGAGGAATGGAAGAGTAGACAAACTGATGCAGTGAAAACTTAGGTGTGAACTACAATTGACTACTATTGAGGAGCAAGAGCATTCAACAACCTAGGCGTTTTTTATTGTTATTGAGCTTGACGGATATCCGGCTAATACAAATCCTGCAGCCATGAAGCACCAATTCAAAATGTAAGAATCATTCTGCATGCATTTCACAGAATTAAGAAGATTAGGGACCTGATGTGCAAACATTTTATGATCAAATGTTGTTGCTGAAGCAGGGGCTGTGGGGAGAAGGTGGAATTTACAATCACTTCAGAGACTGTGGATCAGCAGTTTGCGGCAGCGCGTTGCCCGCGCCCCGGTGTCCTGACGCTGATGAGTTGTTTGCATACTGTACGCACCTCAGCAGAAACAGACAGGCCTTCCCTTTTGGATTCAAATGCCAACTTTCTTGAAGACGACAGCAAATCGCAAAACTTGGCTCTCGAGCTGCTTTAATCTCGCCCGCTGATGGAAAATAGGCCTGCGGCACATTAAATTGCCAGTTTGCAAGAAACAGATGAAGCTGTGACTTCCTTGAATTTCTTTCTTCTTAGTGTCTGTGGTTATCTCTGTTTAGAGTATGTCTAGTGGCCGATTTATTACATAGGTGGATGAACTGCTGGTCCATGTGAACTCTTAGGCATGTGCTTTGCTCTCCCGAACCTCAAGAGCAATTTGTAGGAAGGTGGAGGTCGCATGGTCAAGAAGGAAGATCTGTTTCAATAGTCTTCTTTTAGAGAAAAATTACAACAGAGGGCAGTGATGCTTGACAAGACCATAGAACTGATTATTCAAGACACTATGGATACCCCTATGTCCCCGACCGATCCTATTTTCATTTCCACACCTCTCCCCCACTGTAAGGGGATTTTGACACACATATCCGCCTGTCTTCGACCACTCTTACCAAAGAGCGCTTTGGTTTCCTAAACACTGGAGAGTCCTGTGCCAAAACATGCACCTCTTTTGATGGCAAATAGAACAGTGGGCCAACATTTTATCAATTCTTTAGAAAATTGATCATCATTCTCTCTCCATTGAGGATTTGGCCGTCCTCAATGTGTGTTCACTGTGAACGGAGGATGGCACAGGGGCAGCGCTGGTCTTGGAAGCAAGCCCACGAATCCCGGATCTGCGCCTAGAAATGGTATTAGGTGCGTTATAAAAAAACAATCAAATAATTAAATATTGTTCAAAGGGGGATACCCCCACCACCTTGAAGAGTTTTTGGTGTGCTTAGAGCGGTGCTCCCTAACATTTGGAACAAAGCTGCTCTGAAAAATCCTTTTCTTTTTCCTAACATTATCATATTTTAACTTTCTTTTTAGAATATCCTTAACTTCTGGACCTACTGCAATCAATTAATATGTGCAATTTTCCACAATTGCTCTTGTGTATATTCCCCGAAAGCCCTTGAGGTAATCCAGGGAGCAGATGGTCAAAATGGCAGCGCACAATTGCCTTGACCCTCAAAGTTAGCATGCAAATCTGCCTTTCGTGAGTCATCTCACCATGACTTATAACCTCAAATGTGAACCCTGGCTCCATGGTCTGAGCATCAACCAGGTCTCCTACATCAGGATTTGAGTACGATGTCAGTAAAGGTGGTCTGTCGTAGATGTAGCGCAACACCAAGGCACCCTCCCTGCCCCCCCAACAGCTATGGGCATCAAAAGGCTTAGTCAGGGATCTTACAATTGTCTCTAATTTGCCTCTTGGAGAAAGGAGCGAGAGAAGAGTATAATTTGGGTGAGCTGCATGGTGTGATGCCCCCTTAAACAATATGGGCTCTGTGGTGTGAACAAGTGATGGTGGGGGGGTCAGGGACAAGCCCTCTTACAGAAGCCCAGTCTTAAAAGCCTCCCACACACCTCAGGAAGCGCGTTTGCATCATACGCGTGCCACCAATCTCTACGGAATCCTCAATGAGAACTTCTTCTGAAGAATCTCTGCCCTCAGCCTTTGTAACATCAGGTTCTGAATAACATACATGAATGAAAATGCGATTTTGAGCCTAAAACGTACAACACGAAGGCTAGGGCCTTTTCTCGTTCTAGATAGTGGCTCCCATTCTATATGCCGGCCTGCGCGCTGCTGCCTCTATATCGGGATCACAGCTCGGAACACACTCGCTGGCCGCTCTCTGCATTTAAGTGTGCTGTTAAAATCCCAGAGGCAATAAGCAACAGCGCCTGGTGATCAGCTGTGATTTGTTGTCCACAAAGGCAGTAAGTGGTAAAACCATCTTCCTGTCAAAAATTGAAAGGAATGATATAAAGAACACTCAAGGTACAGGCTTGTTGAGACAGAAAGAAAAGCACCAGACGGTTTCCTTTGTCAATAATTCAAGGAGATGCTTTATCAGGACCGATTGGCCGGAAGCATACTCGCGAAGGCGCTGCAGGGAGCAAGGACTTCGGGGTGCTTTGACTTTCCTCCAAAATATATGTGGAAGGCTTCAAATGAGCAAGCTGAAAACATGTTTCACAGCAGGAACAGTGTGGGGAGGTGAAGGACATGTCTGCCACATGTGCTGGGCGAGAGCATTGCAAAAGAAGCCAGACCCAATGCAGGAGTCCAGTGCTGCTTCTAGTCCGTTTGCAAAATCCTGCCTGCCACCTCCCCAGGCAGATCTGGCAGCTACTTCATTCCTTCTGGACTTGAAGCGCTGGTACATATCTCTCATCATGAAAGGCTGGCACGCCTCTCAACTAAGGAAGCAGAAGAATCCCTATAAGCTTTGGGATTGGACCGGATATGGTCATTGCTGCTATGGAAGCAATCTTCATTCCTGCAGGAAGTCCTACAAAAAAGCTCTTCCAGCTTCAAAGGAGGTGTATTCCAAAGTCAGTGGGCAAAAACATGTCCACACAAAGGTCAAAACATACATCTAAGTTTAAGCAGTTTAGGCAACTGCCCTGTGTGTTCTCTTACCGTATTACTGAATAGTAGATCCCATTCTGTGAACTTTACTTCTCACAATATCAGGCGTATAGTGAAACCATGGGCTCTTAAGTGGAAGTGCAGGCTAGCCATGGAACTCTGGCCTCGTGGAGCACACCTTCTAGCCACAGCCTGGCTTTTAGTGCCCAGCCAGCACGGGCGCCCTGCATTACCGCTCTCCAACATGTGCTGCGTTATAGTTGTTGAAATTGATGAAGACCTCTTGTAATTCTCCAAAACTGCTGTCTGCGGTCATTTCAGCGGGTACAATGTGAATTATGCAATAACCCATCGCCTTAATTGAAACAAATTGCGTTTACTGTATCAGTTCCCGGCTAAAAACCGCTCCATCGATATCCCTCCGCAAGGTTCCTGCATGCCCTCGTCTTGAAAAATATTGACGGTCAATTCCATTAACACAATTTTTTTGGGCGCATCTGCTTCATTCTCCCCTTTCCCATCCCCACCAATTATTCTCATTATGTCCAAATGGCTGAGCTGTTTTCTTCGGTTGGTAGCATGACCACTGTGTGTTGTTTATGTGCTGATGCTGGGTCAAGCCAACATTGTGGCACAGGATAGTGAAGAACTACGCTACCTCGCGGCTTCCTTCGGTGCAGCACATGTGATGCTCTCGAGACACCGCGCTCAAGTTTATTAATAAACAGCAATAATTGGAATAAAATGTGTCCGCCAACTAATTGTTTCCGCTCAGAGTTACAGGGCGCGGGAGGATGCTTAGCGGAGAGCCCTTAATTAGAATGGACAACAAGACAACACCTGATTAGTCCTTGGTGTCAATTCTGTTTAGCAAGCAAGATGACCACTGGGTATTCGGCATTCGCTCTGCCTCAAAATTGCTTCTATTAAAACGTGAATTGGACCCATCACGACAGAGCGTCAGACGCCGTTCCTTTCGGGAAAAGATATCTACCGCACATCGAGCGGGCTTCCGGGAGGCAAACTCTGTCTTCTCTTAAATCCAACACAAACTTAGAACTTTTTGGTATTTGTTCAGGAAATCATGAGTCATTTGCTTGCAACAGTGCCTATGGGCTGCAGTGCGCTTTACAAATCCAAAAAATTAATAAAAATAAAAGAAATGGTGCAATCGCACTTCCCCGGTTCTTGTTTTATCAATACACCTATAGGTATATGATGATTCCTTAAGGACCTAATATGTGAGATAACATTTCTCAAATGGTATTTTTCATGTAATTTGATTAGAAGAGCTCCACAAGAACTATATATGTTTTAGGAAACTAGACCGACCAGTGACCCTTCTCCTATTAAAATGACTGGGACAGCATTTTCAGAGAAAGTAATTCTAATACTAAAATAATAATGTCGGATTCTCCGCTGCGTTTCCATATCACGTGATGCTGAATCCTTTTCAAGTCGCTGTGATAGATCTGTGCACATCCATGGTTTTTAAGAATATATTTGGAGTTGTATATACCAATCATGTGAATACACACATAGCTGTTCAGCATAAAATACCAGGTCAAAAACCAAGGTCTTCACGTTTGGTCCAAGAGCCCCAGAAGGAAGACGAACCCTACAATATATGTTTGATCATCCATCCAAGCCAGACTTTCATTCAGGCATTTTAAAATCAATCCTGATGAGGATTTAAAAGAGATTCTAATTGCAAAGTCTTCATTATGTTTCCTTAAATATTATATTATATATTTCATCCAGCAAAATTACTAGAAAATAGGGTGTCCAGTGATGAGTCACCTGGGAAGTGACCACCAGGTGCAACACTTTCCCAAAAATGCTCCCTCAGTAAAATCAAACACTTTCCCAAATATTCCAGGATAGGAGATTAAAGTATAAAATGATACCCCTCCTAGACTATTTGGTGAAAGTATTTTAGTGGTCAAGGAAATAAAAGTCGCCTACCTGGCGACTTTTTCCAGGCGACATTATCACATGGAACTGAAAATAGTTGTAGATGGGTATGCGTACTCCAGATAACGGCCGGCAAGACTGCAGTAAGGAACCACTCCTGATCCTCGATCTCAAGCAATGGAACATCTACGAAGACCTTGACTAAGACCTATCAGTTCTGCAATATTTAGACAACACGTGGTAATGATGCAGGGGGCGGATTTTCATTTTGGTTTTCAAAGGGGGTAGTCCCCTGTCCTGAATACACCACTCTGCTGCCAATCACCTCCCCTTCTGGTGACCTCACCAACCCCAGAATGGCAGGCTAAATTCTTACCACTGCATTCCAGTAGCAGCATGAATAACCACAACATACTGCCACGAGCTTAGCTGCAAAACTGCAACTGTAAACTGCAACCGCGCTCGCTAAGGGCCGGGCCCATCAATCCATGACAGGTCTTCAGGATCCCCCGGCTCATTATGCATGATTGACATTTACATGGCATAGCACTGATTGATGATCACATTTGGACCGGTTGGTAAGTCAGAAAACCCGATTGGATTTTATTAGTTAATGGTGGGCGTATCCATGCCCACATGATTCAGACATACACCTCTCACACATGATTAAGACATTGGCCTCCCCCGTCGATCTGTGGCCCTCCCCCACATTAGCGCATACTCTCAAAAGAGCATCTTACCCATTAACTACAGATTGGGCAATAATATCTGCAAGGCAGAAAATGTTGCCATGGAACACGAGATCATAACAAAGTCCTCAATTTCAGGGCGATGTTTTGTCAAACTCGCCCTAAACAATTTCCTATCCCACTTTCTTTTAGGATTTCTCTCTTTCTCATTTTCCTTTCCTCTCTTTTGTTATTTCTTTCTTGCTGTCCCTTTCTTTGATGCATCGCAACGCAGCATTTTCAGTTAGTCCAATAAAAGATATCAAAACTCAAACTTTTGTGGCAACGAGGAAGGCAGAGCTGTGTTGGGGCACATCACCTTTCTGTTACATCCCAGCTTTCTTGGCTTTGCTAGAATGTTCGCGGGATTTCAAGCTCCTCAGCTGGGGCATGAGTCAGAATATGATGTGTCAGGTGGACACGCCCCCTAAGGTGACCAGACGTCCAGTTTGGCCGGGACTGTCCAGGTATTTGCGCCTCTGTCCCGGGGTCCCAAGTCTTTTTTAAGTTTAAAAGCCCTGTCCCGGGATTTGGGGAACGGTTGGATACCAACCCGGTTTTTGGCTCGATGTCATGATTTTTCCATCTGTTTGGCCAAATAACGGGATGGTATCGACCTGATCCGCAAATCCCAGACAGGGTTTTAAAACTTAAAATAGTCTCGGAACCCCGGGCTCTCTCCTCACTCGATGTTCACCCCCTCTCACATACCTTCCTCTGGGTCTCAATAAGTGTTCTGTTGTTTCAACATGACACTTGACAGGCTTCCCACATAGAAGTAGGACTAGCTTCACTGCTGTAGCTGTAGTCCTACTTCTATGTCAGTGGCCTGTCCCGGTTTTTATTTTCAAAATCAGGTCACCCTACTTGTTCCCTAATGTGATCAGATGCTGTAAGCATGAAGGTCAGAAGGTTTTCTTGCATGGGTTCCTGCACCTTTGCTGCTCACTTATTCATCTGTTTGCACATTCAATCCATCATCTACTGTTGAACACTTAACGAGTTAACTGATCAAAGTTTAAATGGATTGATCAGATGACTCACTGTATTAACTATTGACTGGTGTATTCATCCATCAGTTCATCGACTGAGAGATTGGTTGATATAACCTGATAATCCAGCTTTTGCCACCCGGTGATTCATTCGATAACCCATGTCTGATACGGCTGCCGTGTGCAAGGTGCAATGCCCCCACCCCCCGTCTGGCAACCCCAAGAGCTAGAGCCTCGTGCGCACTTCGCCCTGGCAGCTGGGAGCTCGGCAGGATCTGCGCATGGTTAGACATGAAGGCTCTAATTGAAGTACGGCTCTTGGAAATTGCAGACAATTGAATAGACAGCCTAATGAAGGAGTGTGAATAAATAGAAACCAAAGGCAATCATGGGCTGTTTCCCATTATAATCTCTGCCGTATAATCTTCTTTAATTGTCCCTTTCTCTTGTCATTAGATGCAATTAGCAGCATCGAGGTATAAACCTGTAAATACTGGAGCGCGCGACGCAACGTAACACGTGCATCTCATCAGGCCGTTCCTTGTCTGGTTCCTTGGCGGTGGCGTGAGGGTTGTTGCATCGTCCCATCCATAGACACTGAATGCTTCAAAGGCGCCTCCTCTCTGGGGTAGAACTTCCTTGATTGAAAGTCCCATGCCATAGCATGTAGGGTGATGCATCGTCCCATCCCATAGCATGTAGGGTGATAGGAGACCTTGCGACTCCATGTCACTGGGACAGCGTCACTCCAGTTCCAGGACTTCCTTTGACAAACCATTAAATCCTGCCATTTGTGGTCGGATTTGCTTCACTGCCATCCAAGACAACACAGGACAAAAATGGGCCTCATTATAAGTATGGCGGTAAGGTAACAATGGTGCCGGTAGAGCTACCGGCACTGTTGCTACCGTACAGTTATACTATGAGCTATGCTCGCGGGTGCCGCACTGCCCGCCAGGTCAGACGCGAGCACAGCAAATCAGATGCACCAGCACCATTGTAAACGGTGCCGGTGCACCCAACCTCTCCATTCCCATTGAGCCCTACGGGGCTCAAATGGGAATGGGGATGTGCTGGGTCCAGCACCCGAGAAAAGGCAATTACCGGGTCCAGCTGTGCCAGAATAGTGCAGTAATTGCCTATTCGTGGGTGCCGGACCCGGATGCGAGTTTGGAGGTAGCCTTGCCGGTGAAACCGGAATGGCTACCTCCAACCTCATAATGAAGCCCAACTGTCTTGTTAAATTGTCCTTTTATGTTTAACTTTCTGAAATTCATGCCATCTAGTAGGGGGAGTTTGGGGAGCGTGATTCTGAGGCCACTTCGATCGTAAGGGAAAAAAATGAAATGCTGGCCTAGTTCCATTGCCCCAAAGCAGTGTTCACCTTCCCTGCTCCTGCTCCACTGGCTCCAAGCAGTGTTCACCTTTCCTGCTTCTGCTCCACTGGCTCCAAAGCAGTGTTCACTTTCCCAGCTTCTGCTCCACTGGCTCCAAAGAAGTGTTCACCTTCCCGGCCCCAACTCCACTGGCTCCAAGCAATGTTCAACGCCCTGCTTCTGCTCCACTGGCTCCAAAGCAGTGTTCACTTTCCCAGCTTCTGCTCCACTGGTTCCAAAGCAGTGTTCACTTTCCCAGCTTCTGTTCCAATGGCTCCAATGAAGTGTTCACCTTCCCAGCACCAACTCCACAGGATCCAAGCAGTGTTCACCTTCCCTGCTTCTTCTCCACAGCTCCAAAATAGTTTTCACTTTCGCAGCTTCAGCTCCACTGGCTCCAAAGAAGTGTTCACCTTCCCAGCCCCAACTCCACTGGCTCCAAGCAGTGTTCACCTTCCCTGCTTCTGCTCCACTGCCCCAAAGCAGTGTTCACCTTCCCTGCTCCTGCTCCACTGGCTACAAGCAGTGTTCACCTTTCCTGCTTCTGCTCCACTGGCTCCAAATCAGTGTTCACTTTCCCAGCTTCTGCTCCACTGGCTCCAAAGAAGTGTTCACCTTCCCGGCCCCAACTCCACTGGCTCCAAGCAATGTTCAACGCCCTGCTTCTGCTCCACTGGCTCCAAAGCAATGTTCACTTTCCCAGCTTCTGCTCCACTGGTTCCAAAGCAGTGTTCACTTTCCCAGCTTCTGCTCCAATGGCTCCAATGAAGTGTTCACCTTCCCAGCACCAACTCCACAGGCTCCAAGCAGTGTTCACCTTCCCTGCTTCTTCTCCACAGCTCCAAAATAGTTTCACCTTCGCATCTTCAGCTCCACTGGCTCCAAAGAAGTGTTCACCTTCCCAGCCCCAACTCCACTGGCTCCAAGCAGTGTCCACCTTCCTTGCTTTTGATCCACTGCCCCAAAGTAGTGTTTACCTTCCCTGCTTCTGCTCCACTTGCACCAAAGAAGTGTTCACCTTCCCAGCCCCAACTCCACTGGCTGCAAGCCGTGTTCACCTTCCCTGCTTCTGCTCCACTGCCCCAAAGCAGTGTTCACCTTCCCGGCTTCTGCTCCACTGCACCCAAAGCAGTGCTGAAATTCCCTGTTCCAGCTCCACTGATTCCAAAGCAGTGTTCACTTGCACTGCAATAAGAGACACTGTGATGTGAAGCCAGTGGTAGCGCTGAGCATCACATGCACCTGCGCTGCCATGCCTCACTGCAGCTTCACTGGCAGCACGTTAGTGTTCAATGGAACTGCTCCATTCCGACATTCCACCCATGAGCAGTGAACCAGCTCCACTGGCTCCACGTCTGTGTGCGCGTGCACTGCACCAGCTCGACCGCCTTGCAGTACGAGATGAGAAACAGGGCTGCTCAACTCAGCCACTGCTTTCAAATCATAGTTCTACTGCCCTGTTCCATCTCCACTGGCTAAAAATCAGTGTTCAATTAAACTGGGACAGCTCTCCTGCCTCCACCAACCTGCACTGGCTGCTCTATCTCTTAATCAGTGTTCATTCACACTGAACTAGCTCCACGATGTCCGAGGCAGTGTCCATGTACACTGCGCCAACTCCACTATCTGGAAATCACTGAGACAATGCTCTGTCCCAACCAACCTGAGCCAACTTCACTGTCTGTAAACTGGTGCCTACCCACATGGAGCCAGCTCGACTATCTGTAATTCAGTGTTCACTCACACTGACCCAGCTTTACTAACCAAAGCAATGCACTCCCGATGGCCGTATTCATACTATGCTTCTGATATAATGGGTCTCTGTAGCAGGCAGTTCGATTGTAAATAGCCTACTGCCAATACAATGGGCATGCATGGCAAACTGTGTGGCTCGATCAAGAAGTATATACCCATTCATAAATCCATCCATCACCCGGACCGCCCCTCTTTCCGCCTGACCACTTGCCAGTCCCTCCCTTGATCCATCTACCTGTATATCTGTCCTTCTATCTACCGACCTTATCCAACTACCAATCTATCTATAGGCGTTAATAAATATATCTATCCAACCTCCTGTCTGTCTTCCTGACCGCCTGCCAGGCTGTCTGTTCCATGCATCTATCTATCTATCTATCTATCTATCTATCTATCTATCTATCTATCTATCTATCTATCTATCTATCTAACTATCTATCTATCTATCTGCAACCATTGCTCCATAAATGCAACAGAGAAACACAGTGTATGCTGCATGCTGGTAGATGTAGTCCTGCGTACCAGCATAAACATATAGAGACAGAAGCAGAGCAGAAGCAGAGAAACACTATGCATACTGCACGCTGATAGATGTTGTTCAAGTTCCCAGATCAAGTCTTCCCAGATCATGATCCATGTTGCAGGCAGGTTAATGTCTTCCAGGTTGCTGGCTCAAGTCCAGGACAAGTCAGCAAGCATTTCAGGTCTACTAGAAAGAAAACATCTGGGCATGATGGTGCATATAACAAAGCACCAGCTCAAGCGGAAAGGAACCGCCAACAGTCATTGATGTGGCATGCCATTGAAGTGGCTCTAATGCTGAAGGAAACTGAAGCAAGTTACTTAAGTTGTATAATAGTAGAGGAAACCAGACCACATATAAACAGGGGCAGCCAACCTGTCACCCTCCAGATGGTTTGACCGCCAACTCCCAATATCCCTCTCCATTAACTATGAAGGTTGTTGTAAGACAAAACCTCTGCACGGTGACATGTAGTCTATGCCGGGCATAAAGAGCCATTGATATTGTCTACTGGCCAAGAAGATTGGGCTGCAGAATAGCTCTGGGGAAAAGGTTTTGGCTTGGAAGCAAAACAAGCGACACAGGTTTGAATCCCACTGCCATGCTTAGAGACTGGTCTCTGGTATTCAGCGTGTTATAAAAGATTAGTTAATTGGAAATCTTTACTTCAAATCGTACCATGTCAAACCCCTCCTGAAAAAGCCTCCCTTGACAGCGCAAACCAGCGAACTACAGACCAATCTTTAACTTTTTCTTCCTGGCCAAACTCATTGTCCGCACTGCCTACTCCCACTCCCAACTCAGCACCTTGCCAGAAACCAACTACCTCCTCGACCCCGCCCATTCCGGCTTCAGACCCCTTCATGGAACCGAATCCTCCCTAGCGTTTGTATGGGACGACCTCAAAAACACTGCAGACTCAGAGGGTTGTGCTGTTCTCAGACTTCTGGGCCACTCAGCAGCTTTCGACAACATTAACCACAGCATCTTCATTGACAGTCTCCACTCCCTTGGCATTAGGGACACTGCACTTAACTGGATCTCCTCATTCCCTGCAAAAAGAAACAAAATTACCTACCACCCCCCTTTCACCTCTTCCGCCTGACCCATCAGTAACGGCGTCCTCTTTAATCTCTACCTGAGTCCTCTCCCCGCACTCATCTGCTCACACAACCTCACCTCCTATAACTACACTGACAACACTCAAATCATCTTTAGAATTCCCATGTCTGTCACCACCCCACACCCAAACCTTGCATCCTGCCTCACAGACATTGACCACTGAATGACGGTCATTCACCTCCTGCTAAACCCTGGAAAACAGAGATCATGATCTGTGGAAAGAAAGCCCTTTTCCCGCAACCCACCCCATGGCCTCCCTACCTAGGCCCTGCCACATCCCTGCCACATGTGCCACAATCAAAAACCTGGGTTGCACAATGGAAAATGACCTGACTCTATCCAAACACATCAACACTGTGTCCAAACCATGTTACTTATATCTCTGCATACTCAGACGCCCCTTCCCTTACCTCTCCTACCCCCACAGAGTGACACAATTATGTCCATTGTCCTTTCTCGACTAGACTACGCTAACTCTCTCTACCTGGGTGTCCCAGCTTACCAACTCAAAAAGCTCTGTGGCCGGGCTCCTCATTGCCCTCAGCCAAAAAGAACACATCTCCCCCGCCCTCTGTAAACTTCACTTCCTGCCAATTGGACGGAGGGTCACTTTCCAAGTCATGTGCATCACCCATCGAGTACTGCACAAGATAGGCCCTAAATACTTACAACAGAAACCCACCCTCTATCACCCCACTAGAAACCTGCGATCAAGCACTGCTCCTCTTCTAGTGATCCCCCTCCAAATCATCCAGAATTGGAGGCTCCACATTCTCAGTCCTAGCACCCACCATCTGGAATGATTTGCCTCCCCACATCAGACACACACAAGACCATATCAATTTCCAAAGGGCCCTCAAGACATGGCTATTCCCCCCAGCATTATGAATTGAACCCTATGCATAGCTGGAAGTCCCGGCACAGCATTGGATTTGAAGGTTAGCAATTTGTCGCACTTAGACGGTTTCTGGGGGTGGGCAGTGTGTCACACTTGAATGGATTTGAGGGTGGGCAATGTGTAACACTTAGATAGATTTGAGGGTGGGCAGTGTGTTGCACTTGGAGTGATTTTAGAGTGGGCAGTGTGTTACGCTTAGATGAATTTCAGGGTGGTCAAGTGTTGCACTTGGATGGATTAGAGGCTGGGCAATGTGTTGCACTTAGATCAAATGTGGGGGTGAGCACTTAGATGGTTTCTGTGGGTGGGCAATGTGTTACACTTGGATGGATTTGAGGGTGTGCAATGTATAGCAGTTGAATTGATTTTGAGGGTGGGCATTGTGTTGCACTTGGATGGATTTTGGGGTGGGCAGTATGTTGCACTTGGAGTTATTTGAGGATGGGCAGTGTGTCACACTTTGATGGATTTGAGGGTGGGCAATGTGTTGCCCTTTGATGGACTTTGAGGGTGGGCAATGTGTTGTACTTTGATGGATTTGAGGCTGGGCAATGTGGTGCACTTAGATAAAATTGAGAGTGGGCAATCTGTCACACTTAGAAGGTCTGGGCAGTGGGTTGCATTTAGATGTATTTGGGGGTTGGCAATGTGTTGCACTGGGATGAAATTTAAGGCTATCTTACCCGAGACAAGCTCTCTGCACTATTCCACTACATGCACCACTCAATGACACACTGCACAACAACTCAGCCATTAAGATGCAGATATCCCACTCAGTAAAATTCAGTCTAGCTGTGCACTCAATGTGACTCCTGCTTGTCATACTATGCACAACATCTCTGTCTTTAGAATGCGGCTATACCCACAGCAAAATCTGGTCTAGCGGCACACATAAGGTGTCTCCAGCCTCTCATACTGGGCAAACACCCCTGTCACTAGAATGCAGTTACCCCCCATTGTAAAATGCGGTCTAGCTTCACACATAATGTCTCTTACGCATACTCTCTAGAATCCCTCTCTGCACCCATCCACATGCCAGCTAAACATGAGTGACTAGCAAGGACCTGGCCACCCCTACCTACCTTCGTAAAGGCTCAAATGCGCACACGCATTCCATGACCCACTGACGAATTTCCCAAATTTGCACTTCGGTCCCCAAGGGCTTTCAACCTGCAGTGCTTTGAGACCATTACAATGGTGAACGGCACTATACAAATGCCCATTACATTACATTATTTCCAAGAGAATGGAAAGCGATGAGAGTCTTTTAGGAATCATGCTAATAACTGTGGGTCAGAAGCCCAACCTCGAACTGAGAAAGAACAACTATTGTTGGGAAAACAGTTCAGTGCTAGAGGGAAACATTTTTCATGTTCTTGTTCTACTAAAACTGTAGACTATTAGTTTGGGAATCAATGGGGAAATCGCTACTATGTATGTATGTATGTATGTATGTATGTATGTATGTATGTATGTATCTATCTATCTATCTATCTATCTATCTATCTATCTATCTATCTATCTATCTATCTATCTATCTATCTATCTATATATATATCTATCTATCGCTCTATGTATGTAAGTTGCTGCCTGAACGACACACCCATGACACTACAGCATATCAGCAGCCATTTTGGCCAGATGGTGCCTCTTTGCTGGCATGCAAAGCTTCCCCCCTCCCACCCCCCCGCACTGTGGGGCATCTTGTCTGTGACATCTTACAAGCTACCAAAAAAACCTGCTCTACCAGGAGTGAAAAGGAACAAAACTTTGGGCACTCACATCAATTATTAAACCAGGCGGGAAAAAACCCTTTCTGGCAGCGGCCTGGCTGGCGCGCACTCAAGCCTTTATTCATTTTTTTCACTTGCAGAGTTTCCTCTGGAGAGCAGATCCAGAGCTGCCTTTTCAATAATGCAGTTTGACATTGGCTCTGAGGACCTGGGACACTGCCGCGTGCCAGGCTTTGAAAGCACTGCCAAGACCCTCAGTGAAGCTGTGCCAGCCAGTGCCCCTGAAACGGAGATAAGGACAGAAAGTGGAGATGGGTGCAGGGCGCGGGCCCAAAGGCTCGCCAGGGTTGATCTGGTGTTAATAACACACAGTGGTACACCTGTGACTCTTGAATGCCCTCGCTTAATCAACATTCAAAGCGGGAGCACCCTGCATTGTAACGTGACGTGAATTTTGTTTAATTTCGATTGTGTTAAAATGAGACATACAGCTAAAACTGTGAAGATCTTTAGACAAAAAAAAGGAATAATACAACATACACAGAGACAATGTTATTTTCCTAAAATGGCACCAGTGTGGCTCTGTGGGGAAGCTAGGCGCATAACTCAGGTTTACTGGTGCCACAGTTAACGGCTTAACTACTAAACAATATCACCATCCCAAATGATTATCAGATTTAAGAAGACATTGGCAATGTTTTTAAGTGCCCCAAACACGCAGTTGAGTAAATGATATGGAGGTATCTGTGAATGAGGTCGAAAGCTGGACCCGACGCTTCTAGCATGAGACCTTCATCCTGTTCTCGATGTCCATGGCATGGTTTACCCAACTATTCCCTGATGAGCCTTGATCGCGAATGCCGAGTGTGATCCTGAGAGAACCTGAATCCTTGATGGTAGTGCTTGCTGATTCAATGTGTGTGTCTCCTCACGCAACAGGCTCTGTAGACTCAACTGGTTGATGGCAGTCTTTGTGTCCAATTGCATACAACCTGTTGCAGCCTGGAAACGTTCCTACTCATAACCTGTCTGTAAATCCTTCTCCAAGTCCAAAGGCCAAACATTGTTCCGACGAGAGTGCGAGTGGGATCTGCATGTTTCTATATATCATCACGACTAAAATTGCCAGAAACCGACATGGCCTGTTTGTGAAGAGGTGTTTGGATCCACAACTAAGGTAAAGCTTGGGTAGAACGGTGAGCCCCAGTGATTAGTTGGATGCCAACATCTTGAATTAATGCAGTTCTGTGATTGAGAGCTCAGTTGCCTTTTCACAGGACGCAGTCCTCCGTGCAAACTGACGGTTGGATACCTGCTGAACCCGGGGAGAAGTCCTCAACCCAGAGGAAGACACTCAACTGAAGATAAATCCTGAGGAAGTTCTGTGAATCATTAAATGCCTCCAAGAACTGGTTTGATGGCAAAGCTCTGCCCACTATCTGCGTAAACTGGACCCTTTCCACCTGAGGGATATGAGGACTGGAAACCCCTTCCATTGACCCAGAAAGGCAATCTGAGTTGGAAGTCCTAAACTGTGCACTCTCCAGAAGCCTTGCTTGACCTGGTAATTGAGAGAACGCAGATGACAGCGAAGCAAAAATACATACAGCAAAAATGCCCTTAAATCAACAAACTATGGGACTTGTAGACTGACACATGGTATATCCAGACATGATGCCCAGGGCCCGCTTTGTCTCTGCAACACAAAGCATATGGTAGCACTGGCACAAAAGAGGGTCTCAGAGGTCCTAACCTGCATCTATCTCAAAAGAACCCCCTCTGTCAAAGTCATAGATTAGTTGTGTACTGCTGGGCAATTTATGTTCAGCCATCTCGTTGGCATCTTTATTTTAATGTGCCCACTGACCTTTGATATTTACATCTTCCTTCCATATGTATAGCTTTTGGAACTGACAACTTTCAGGTAGAAAATTAAAACAAGCAGTTACCACAACAATGGCGTGCATGTGTGAACCTCACCAGCACCGCGCAGGTAAGCTCAGTTGGTCTTAAGAAATGAAGCCACGTATTGACAGCGCTGCTGAGCGTCCCCTCCATCAAGCAAAGAGTCCACCTGAAAACTCTATGATCCACAAGATCTGCTGGACAAAGGGGTCCGGAAACAGGATGATTGATATCACGCGTTATCCACCAGCTCACCGCCACCTCACATCCACTGCAGGGTGGAGGATCCAGGTTGGCTACTCTGGGAAACCTAAGATACAGTACCGTGTGTGATATTGCCCTTGCACTGACTTTCGAGGTGCTGTTTACCATTTCACCACTAGGTGGCTTCTTGTTATTGAACGGGTGTGGGAGCACCTATTTGTTCATGAGTCGTCATAACTCATTATGTAGGCATCCTTTCAAGCGTACAGACATTCAGATAATGATAATGATGTGTTATTTATATAGCGCCTTAGGCCAAAGCGCATTACAGAGACATATTTACATACATTTATCATCCCAACCGAAATTGTTACTCATATATCGACCTCGGAAGGCTGAGTTGGCCTTGCCGGGATTCAAACCTGCGACCTGCAGATCACACATAGATTGCAGCAGCGAGCGTTGAACCCACAGACTTATCTTACCGGCAATGATGCCAATGTCTCTCACTGGCAGCAATGGCCGTAGGGTTAAATACCTACCTGGTGTGTTTGCAATGGCCGTAGGGTTGAATACCTACCTGGTGTGTTTGCCATGGCCGTAGGGTTGAATACCTACCTAATAGACGGGGGAAATGAGCTCGAACCTGGCGTGAACCTGTTCAACTGGGCGACCACCTCAGCATTTGTATGTAACCCCCCCCAACCAAATATATAGCAGGATTTGGTTTGCCTGCTGGTCCTACATTTTAATACATTTACTAATTCATACATTGATCACCTTGATGTTCTTTTGTTTTTATAAATGGCATTTTCTAAGGCACTTAATACCGGGGACCAGTTTCTAAGCACAAGCCCGGTATTCGAACCTGTGTTGCTATGTGTTGTCTTGCTTCCAAGACAAACGTGTTACCCTTGAGCTATCCTCCTGGCATGGCCATGGGTTTAATGCACTTTATAAATGCATGAATAAATAAATACACATAAACCCAGAGGCATGTTATTATATTGTGAAATGGGCCCTGTTTTTATGCTGTTTACAATAGAGACAATTATTTGTAATAGGTCATTGACATAGAAACAAAGGCTCCAAAATAAATTTTGAAAAAGAAATACATTTATTTGTATGTTTTACACTTGCAGAATGTATGAGTTGTTGGTTTATGAACCTCCTCCAGCCACGGAGAGCTAGCAGCATTAATATAGCAAATGTTACTTTCTTATTGTTTTGATGTTGCAATTGATTGATGATAACACCAGCAAAGACTTTGCCCCTCATCCCTGGCACCTTCACTGTGGTGCCCCATGAAAGCAATGGTTAGCATTGCTATCATTCCTGTAGCCACTTCCCGCAAAAACATTTTTACTATTCTGGGGGGGGTGGTGGTATGGGGGTGTGTGGGGGTGTTTGTGTGTATGTGTTGTGTGTGTGTGTGTGTGCGCGTGCGTGTGTGTGCGCGTGCGTGCGTGCGTGCGTGCGTGTGTGTGTGTATCAGGTTTTGCTGGGTTTTGACATCATGGGCCTGATTCACAGATGTTTGCCTATGTGGTTGTGCCATTACAAAACGCTTGTATGCGAATCAGGCCCAAATGTATAGGCACTCGTGCCATTGGATGGGATTGCCCTCAAATGTGCAGGTAACTCATATAGTTGATAATAAAGCACCCTTAATTCACGTACCAATCGACCACAAATCAGAGGTTAATCACTGTTCCTGTGCCTTATGACTTACTTAGTTATAGCACAACTAAGAAGGAGGGACACACTTTCACTTCTTCTCTACTGTCATCCGCCCCGCGCGCAACCAACACCCCATGCACTATTCTGCCCACTTGCATTTTATGGTGTCTCTACTTTTGTCCCCTTTTACAGCAAAGCGGTGCATTCCCTTGTGACCTACTTGAATCTGCCCCCATTTTGTAATATAAAGACATTAGAGTTGCCAATTGTTGCCAATGGTTTCCAATCAAGTCGCTTATAGATGTTTGGTGGCGGTTCTCAGCTATATGCAGGGGCATCTGTGCTGACGTATGGGGTGGGATTAGAGTTAGAGTTGGTGGGAAGCTAAATGGAAGATAGTCAATGCTGATCAGTTCTATACCACATCTCTGCATTTTTCTGCCAAAATGCAGTAGAGTCACAGGTTGCACGCCCCACACCAAAACCCAAGACTAGCTGTTGCAATGTTTTTTTTTTCTTCTTTTTTTGGTTAATTTTGTAACATTGTAAATGGAAACAGAAAGAGGCGCAGTCAGAGCGCCTGTGGCCATTTTGTGCTGCGGTGCAGTGGAATTAGATTGTCACTTTGTAGCAGAGCGGCGTATAGAGTATGGAGATGTCTTGGTGCTCATCGGCACTTCTCCACGATTTGTCTTAATGATTTTGGTTTTGTATACACAGGAGAAGAGCTGGGTTTGACTTTCACCACAGCAAGTGCCTTCATAAACAGGACTTTTTAAAAATGTGTTTCAGTGCTTTTTGCTTTTGTTTTGATGTGTTCAAGCAATTGAAATATACAAATAACAAGAAAAAACATAATACAAATACTAGGTGCAGGCTACAGTACGATTATGTATTCTTATGTACACTTGGAGCGGCATGTACCGTAGCAGCTTGGTTGCCCGAAGGGTTTCTAAGCACTGACTTTCTGGCTGGAGATAGTCTCTTTATGCGTCCAGCTGTGCTGGGGGAGTTTGACATAATCCCTCCAGGTATAAAATACCACAGGTTCAGAACTGCTTAACAACCTTGGGTAAAATAATAATACCGATATTATCACTATATGACATCCATATTAACATTTTTGCTATGGTGTGGGCCGCATTTTCTCATTTCCTACTTTTCTGATAGTGCCTTTATATTTTTGGTTTGGGTGGCTGTTTCGGTGCAGATGTTAAAATCGCTTCTATTTTCACAATGTACCTTTTCATATGGGACCCAGTTACTGTCAGGTGTGAACTGCTGGTGGATGGGGCCGAAAACAAGGGGTGGGCTGTCTGAGCACTTAAAGACGTTTTAAAAAGTCATCTGCAATAGTTTCACGGCTTAATTTGCCTGTGCACTCGGCTCGTGCACAGGGGTGTTGCTAGGTCTGAAAAAGACCCGGGGCTACACTAATGTCAGAACTTTCAGGATTGGGGGCTAGCTAGCCTTTTGGCTGTAGGTCCTGAGATTCTATCCGGGGCTACAACCAAAAGTCCAGGGGCTATAGCCCCCTTAGCCCCCCCTCCTACAAACATTTGCACGTAGCCTGAAAGCTTTCTGTCTAGCACCACACCGTGGAGAGAGGGGTGCGGTACAGGTAGTTCCTGTTCAGGCCAACTGGGCGGCAGGAAAAATGAAGTTCATGAAACAGGTGTCACTCGATGAGACAAAGGGTCTTGCATTGGGGCAAAGGGTGTATAGCGTTGTGGCTATTTCACTTCACGAGGACTCCTACTGTAGGATAAAATACTCCTATTTACAGATCTTACACCATGGAATGAACGGCCAATGGTCATTAAAGGAGAGCAAACCCCTAGGAAAGGCATCACATTCTGAAAAAGTGTGTCTATTGTGCTTGTGTATAGCAGTAATCGTACCCCACCCCTTTTGTATATCTCACTGAGAATCATTTTCAATACACAATTGCATCCTTTTTGTGCTACTTTTACGTCCCCTGCACTTCCCCCGCTTTGTCTTCCCACGCCGCCTTGAAATGGAACTTATTCTGCGTGCCATGCTTTGCACAAATCAAATAAATAAATGGTAGCAAATAAATCGTGTTCCTGGTGTCCTGGCACTTTATGATTTCTGGGCCACCTGGTTACCCTAGTGGGGAACTGCGGTAAAAGTACATGAACACACTCCTAAATGGAGCAATGTACCTGGATACAGACACTTTCGGGTATCAAAAGACCTTTTTTATTTGTCCTGTGTGTACTTATTCTTGTATTTGTTTCCTGGAGATTGCATTTGGCAAATGATGAAATTGCCTGAGTGTAGCCATTAAGCATCAGTTGTGCTGGAATGCTAACATCTGAATCTGTAATATCCTGCTAATTTGTTTTTTTATTGCAACTTGGGCTGCCTTTGTCATTAATCTTTGCGAAATTTGGAACGTCTTATACAGTTCTACGTGCCGGCAAAATAAAGGCAGACAATGCATTGTACAGAAAGGCAGTGTGCTTATTCATTTGCAGGAAAACGCTCACACTAGGAAAAAAAACACTAGGGAAAAAGACCCAATATACCTCTTGCAGGGATAACAACGTTTATTTCCATAGAAAGTGGAAACGCGGCAGCAAAGAACTCTGCTGGCGCGGAACGCTCTGATCACAATCTGAATGAGCAGCACATTATAAAAGCACAGAGCTTCTTCAGTGACGTCATTACATACAGTAGACACCCGCATGGCTGGTTCGTGCGACCCTACACATATGTTATCTGCCCCATAGGGATAAGCCTGCAGTTCCTTCCACGTTACCAAAATTGGACAAGGAGGTCTTATAATTCACTTGTATTCCAATTTGTTCGGATCCCTTCTGGTATACTAGAGGTGTGTGGTTGATTGATGGTTTAGAAACTAATATTCATCCCTGGACCACTGGTGCCCCGGAAGTTGATTAGTTATAATAACAGTCCACCTGGTACACTCAGACAGGGGACCGGGGCGAGAGTGGAGGTCCTACTTACTCACACACATCACTCGCTCCCAGAAAGGCCAGCATTTCTCAAAAGTCGTCCACCCTCTTTTTAGGTTATAATTTCATCCCTCCCTGCACAAATCACGTGACCTGGTAGTGAAGGCACGTATGCCTTGCTTTCTGATCTTTGAGATCAATCAAGGTCCAGCAGGTTATGGCCAGTTGTCTGGAGCTGGCTGGTACCTTGGAATTCAGGGGTCCTAAGGCCAGGGCATTTGGGTGCTATAGCTTAGAGTTGGAACTGGTGGGAGTCGTAGGCCCGTGCCCTTCTTCTCGTGGGATTGTATTTTAAAAAGCCACTGAGCCCTCCTCCCGTGGCCTCGCAGAGCACATATTTCCCAGGGCGCGAATGTTGGCAACATTTTAGGACAATGAACGGTTTATGGATCTGTGTACCTCTAGCCTTTGTTTTATTTGTTTTATTCGTATTTATATAGCGCTCAACAGCCTGAGGACATCGTGGCACTTTCTGATTAGTGCCTGGGATACACACTTTTCCTTGCTCATGTTCACGGTTTAGGCCTGGGATGCTGACTGCCGCGCTGCGTTTAAGCTTTGTGTTCCAGTATGGCAGCTAGTATCTAAAATGGCTGCTATTCCTGCATGTGCACTGCACCTACAAAACATGCAATCATGTTGTTTAGGCCTTTAAGGGCAACCCCCGCCCCTGGTCTCTTGAATTATCGATAACAGCCTTTGACTTATTTTGAAGCGCTTGGGGGAGCGGGAAGATTGCGTCTCCTTCCCAACACTTTCCCGGTCACTTCCAAATAATCCTATAATTCACGTATGTGTCCATTTCATTGACTTTTTTCAAATACTTTCTTGTAAAGTGCTAAGCTAGGGACACGGGAAAAGAGAGCAACAGGTAAACACAGAGGAAGGGCCATAGCGAGTGGGGCATGGCTGCCAAAAGAACAACAAGCATTGGCAAAGCCATCAGCTTTGGCTTTTGTATAGGTATGGGGTAGGCAATGGCATTTCCTGGTCATAAAATGGCAAAAGCTGGAAAATGGTTTGCTTACCCTGGCATAAGATACGCAATCCATGTATTTTACAAGACTTCAGTGTAAGGAACAGATATAAATCAAGTAACTGAAGGCATTTGTATTACAGCCGTAGCTCATTGACAGCTGCAATTATGCCACTATCTATCAGCAGACTGTTTAGAAATGATACTAGCCAAAGAGTGATATCACTGCTTGATAAAACTATCTCGAATGGAACCCAGGAAGATGTTTTGGGCAGGGAGGGGCAGGTAATAAGTGGGAATCACTTATAGTCCCTGTGGGGATTCCAAGGACATGGGTAGTCAATGGGCGGGTAAATTACCAAACAACACTCTGAAGCTGCCTGTCCCTCCTTCCGTGTTATCTTCCTCCCAGCTGCATTTCAATGCAAAGATTTTTACTTAAACGCTAGGCTTATGCACTGTAAGCGATATTCAATCAACACTACAGCTAAGTCAATGCCTAGTCTGGGATGCTGAGGAAAACCCTTATTGATGTATTTTCATATTCAGTTCAGTACTCTGGATGACAACCCTTGTATAACACCCCCCTCTTAGAATCCCCCTGACCTCACTGAGCCAAGAAGTAGGTTTGTTTTGCAAATTAAAAGGTTTATTTGAAAAATTAAACAACATATATATATCACCCTTTTATAATAAATTAATATCTGATAGTACACTGAGACATATGATGTTGATCAACAATGGGTAATCTGGCACTAGCACACTTCTTTACAATCAATGAGGAGTTAGTATAGGATGGATAAAGTAGCAAAAATACTTTTGTGGTTTCAAGGGAAAAGCAATGAGGAATACAATGCAGTACAGAAATGCTTGATATGATTTTAGCAAAAGATAAGATAATCACTTTTTCTCTGGCAATTCACCCCCCTCCCCTATGCAATGTAAGAAATGGAAGGAGGTGGAAAGAGGAGCACACAGTTCTCAGGAATGCAATCAAAGACAATACGAAATTCAGTTCCCCCCCAGCAAGCTTAGAGGAAACAGGTTGGAGTTTGAAACACAGGCCCAAAATGCTTTTTAAATGTGATGGCAATGGATGGGAAAATGTGCCAACTGATTTTAATTCCCTCTAGAGGTTCAGGGTGAGTGGGAGATACGTGTTGGTATTAGTTCAGGCTCACTTTAGCAATGCTCTATGAGTTATTACCAAGTTGCAACGGATTTTAACAAAAGAAAGAATGGAGCTGCTATTTTGACAAGTGGAGAAATTGAGCCAAAATCGCAAATCGCGGTAAACTTGGCGAGTGTGTAAATCGTGATTGCGGAAAAAGTATAAGGAGTAGGAAGTCGGTTCTAGGCTTGTTGGAAAGCTTAGATTCTAAGCTTTCAGAGGAAAGTTAAATCCCGTTCCTAGCCCGGTTCCAGAGATACGGACGATTAAATAAAGGTAGTTTTACAGATTTAAAGTAAACTCAAAATGACAGGTGACAGCTTGCAGCTGCAGAATTGACAGGTGACAGTTGTGCAGCTTTAAAAATGACAGATGACACGATTTCTAGGAGGCAGTTCTACTTAGGTTAAAATAGTTTGGATTAGATTATTTTAACTAAGAGATTGGTTCTGCACAGTTCTGCTACGTACTCACAATATAAATTTGAACTAGGCCTCGTGACGGATCTGGTCAACACGTCCGGCTGCAGTTCTGTCTGCTCGGCGGGTCAATCAGGCACCGGTTCTGCTCACAGCGATCTGGGTCAGCTCTGTTCTGCTGGTCCAGCCTCTCTGGATTCTGGATGTAACACTGCTTTCTGGGTACTGCTACAGGTTCTTGCAAAAATTCTCAGCAAAACTTCAAGCAGCTCGCCCGGCTGTTGAATAGTTTGGTTAGTTTTGAGGCCTGCTGAAGAGGATTCAGCTGGTGGATTCAGGCCTCTCTGCTACAAATTCTGGAGTTAATTTCTGCTACAGGTTCTGGAGATTGATGGATTTGAAGTCTGGATCTCTGGATGTGAAGTTGTCGGTCAGCATGCTCCGCAGCAAATGGAATTGAATGTCTCTACCTGTCCCAGCAGACTCTTTTTATGTGTTTTGGAAAGTGTGCGTTTGGCATAACTAAACCTGCCCCTCTCACTTATCATTGGCCAATTCCTCCTCTCTCCCTTGATTGGGGGAAGGAAATGTGAGTCAGAGTGATGCTGTAGGTTTTATGGTCAGAGGAACCTCCCCTAGTCAGATTGCACACAAATCTATTTCTGACCCAAATACATATTTAACTATGTACCATTTTCCTAATATTATAGGTCCAGTTAACATATTTTCTGTAGCACCAAACCATCCGATCCCTGTCTTTGTACGATGTTGTGTCCACTGATGACAGAATTCTCCCCTTTTCATCCAGATAACGACCTCTAAACCTTTCCAGATTTTACACAAATGTGCACCAGGGATATGGGTTACAGATGATAAAGTGTCAGATTTTTAACATGCATACATTTGGAGTGAGACCCTATTTTCCACTACCAACCCCCCAGAATACACCACCGGGTCCTAATGCCTCTCAAAATGTTCACAGAAAAATCACAAAAATAATGATATTACTTATATAATTCTGACAAGTCCGCACTATGAGTTATCTATCTTTTTAAAATTATGCCCTGGTCAAAAAGGGGTGTGGCTTCCCCCATCACAGGGTGGAATAACTGGTTTATCCACTTCCCCCAAGCCAGCTTGTTCACAGAGGCACAGCTGCCCCCCAGTTTCTCCCAAGAGGAAGCTATTTTACGACGCCCCCAATATAACATTTGCCTGAGTCCAGGACAGGCCTTTGTTCAACTCCCTGTAGTCCCCAGCTGCTCCACCCCTAATCTAATCAGAGAGGTGACAACTCCTTTTGGCAAGGGGAAGAGTGGCTGAGCAGGTTTCAACTCCTGTCGGGGGTAGTTGTCAGGCAGAATCCAGTTTCATTAAGCCAGGTTTCAGCTAAATGTCACTTTTTGTTCCCAGTTTAAATCACTTACAATTTTTACATATACATTAAATAATTACTTCCTTCAAGTCATTTCAGAATATAGTTTTACATTGTATCCACCTCTTAGCAAGACTTTCCTTGGTCTAGTTTTTTTTCATTTGTTCAGTTTTACACAAAAGTCTGGTGGTTTTAAAACGCCGGCTTTCTGATAGTGGTGAGTACTGGTAATACAACCATTTTTGGGATTAAGGAAATGAATTCCCCACAGTTCTGAGTTGCTTTTTTGGCAATCAGCATTGCCATTCCCAATGGTTTCAGGCTACTGTGTGTGTAGCCCAATGGTGGTTTTAGGCAGTGCCTTCCTGTGCTCACAACATAGGCAAAAATGGGTGGCAGCCTATTCTTCATGTTTTCCCTGTGCACTCTCTGGGGCGTTCTGGCCATCATGATGTTTTCCATGCCAGTACTGCAGAGTTTTATGGTAGGGCTTGGATGCATGGGTAAAAACATCCCACAGCACCACCTAATAGCCAAAACTAAAAAGGAGACTAGCACAGAAGTTAAGTGACACAGGGCCTCATTCCGAGTTGGCCGGAAAGGGTTAACGGTCACCGGTAAGGAGACCAGTGGCGTTAAACGCTTACCGCCCAATTACGAGGTCCCATAGCGGGACCCGCAAAGGCCTCGTGGTCTGACCACACGTCCTTTGCGGGTCCCGCTAAGGGACCATGGCGTTAACAACGTGTCTGTAATTTACGGGTCGGAATGTCTCAGTAAGTCCCCATTCACCCAGACACGACACGGACCCGGGTTTGGAGGCAGCCATTGCGCAAATAACGCCATGGCTACCTCCAAGCTCAGAATGAGGCCCACAGAGTTGAGAAGACACTATAACAGACAGGCATAGATTTCTGTGCAGTCACTTCATCTGCAACATGTTTTAAGTTGATGGTCACGTCATGCAAGTTGATCTCCACAGCCAAACAGATATATACATGGGGGGGTGGAGGGGTAGTAAAAGCAGCCCTCATTCAAAATGCTGAGGTGAAACCGCATAGGGCCGCATAGATCAGGGGTTTGCGACCTGCTGCTCTCTGGATGTTTGGGACTATAACTCCCATGATCCCTAACATTTTACTGTGGTAGCTTGGCCTGATGGGAGTTGTAGTCCGTGCAATATAGGGAGCCAACTGTTTCCAAATCGGGGTAAATTCCACAGGGAGAGAAATCAAAGATAACTCATTTTCTCTTTTACTCCCCTCTGCTGCCCCTCGTCTATTCTGTGCAATTATATGTAGGTTGTGAAAGCATATTGCTTGCATAAATCAACGTTGGGAAACTTACACTCCTATTTAAAGCATTGTCTACGCAGGTGATATTAACATGAATACTTATGGAATGGAGCGTCACTGGGAAAGGCTGTGATGCTTTCTCCCAGTCTGCAGGGACCGCTCTTTACTCTTTACACCTTTACAGAAAATGCAAACGCAACATTCAGAGTGCACAATATGACCCAGCATAAGTCCAAAATGATTGATTTTGTGTGAGCCTTGCTTGCCTGTGTTCAAATGTTCAAATATTCAAACTCGTCCTGGCCGTCTCAAAGTACTTGACTAGGTAGACAGAGCTTGCAAGCAACAGCGAGAGGCCACAAATATGATGAATGCAAATTATCCCTTGATAATGCCCCCTGCAGCATTCATTAACACAGAAGGAACATGGTGTTATCTGCTCTTCCTTTGCTGTGGTTTCATCACCCTTTTAATAAGCATTCTCACTTATTTCTCCTAGTTTTCTGAAGATTTCAACAGCCTTCAGCCATGACCACCTCCCAAGTCGAATGAGGGCGCGCGGCAGGATGCAGCCAGACCTGCTGCAGAGCGGATCCGAAACTCTTGAAGCTGTTGGCTCGTGGTCCATCAAGGCTTTTTAAAGTTTATTGGAATTAATGCAGCAGATGTAGCGCTCAAATGATTCGCTTAGCCATGCTCTTGACACTGGCGGGCCATGTTTCATAGCTCCTTGAAATTATTTACATTATTTTCCCCCCTCCATTCCCTGCTTCCTACCTCCGCTGTTTCATCCCCTTAATACTCTCTGCCAGGAATGGCATCTCTTCCACATCAAGTGCCCAGGCATCCACTACAGGGGGCCTGTGTTTGACGTCATGGTCACAGGTTCGAATCCCGGCAGGTCCACTCAGCCCTTCCTCACAGACGTCGATACAGTGAGTACCATTAAGTTAGGAAACAATAAACATCTGCTGTCTGTCAATAGCGCCAAGATGCCCCTCTTGGGGTGAAGGTGCGCGCTACAAATAAGCCGGTAAGATAGCTCAGTTGGATTAGCACTCGCTGCTGATATCTGAGCGTGATCTGCAGGTCGCAGGTTCGAATCCCGGCAAGGCCAACTCAGCCTTTCATCCTTCTGAGGGCAAAAATGACTACCAATTTCAGTTGGGTGATATTGTATGTAAATATGTTCTCTGTAAAGTGCTCTGGATGAAGGCGCTATATAAATAACACATCAATATCATTACAAATACACCAGTTATAGATTTGACACGAATCAGCAACAATAAATGCAGTGTGTTTGGAAACAGCCAGTCCTCATACCAATGTCTCCCTTCTCTTCTTCCCCTGATATGGGGCACCCCCATTTCAAGTCACGTGTTTTACAAATACTATTGGTGCGTTGAACTACCTGTACAGCTTTGGTAGACATAGGACAGTACCACCCTCAGCTCTGCACATCCTATCTTTACTTCCTACAGCAAAATAAAATGATTAATTCCTCTTATGGCGCTTAATGATGTTTTTTTGAGCAAGAATGCGGGAGGCGATACTTTTCTTCCAATGCTATTTCCATGTATTGAAAAATAAGTATGCATCTATGTATCGATCTCTCTATGTGTTTACTTATGTACTAAACATAGATGCATATTGTGAGGAACTCGACCATCCGTACGGTGGGTGTGCGCTCGCTTGGGCTTTTTTACAATTATAAATTAAATTGAATGATTGTAGAGCAACCTCCCTAAAATGTGTGGGGTTAATCTGCACACATTTTCCTATAGTCACTACACGACATACACATAGACCTGTGTACTCTGGGTAGAAACAGCCTACAGGTGCCATCACTCTATCATATTTAGTTGGAATATGACAGCCAAGAGTACATCAAGGTATCTCAAGACGGGGGAGGGCAAAACCTTCCTACTGCCACGGCCAGCCTTATTAACTAACAAAGGCTCCATGGATCTGCCCTGTCCTTTGTTAGCTGGTGGTGGCAGCTTTGCATACTAATCAGAGCTAATTCAAGAAGGACCATGCGAGGCCTGGTTGCAGGACTAACAAAAGACAAGAAAACCCCAAAAACCTTTGAAATGCAGTGTGTCAACCTGAAGCTAGTTCCCGCCTCTCAATTTCAAGGGTAGTGACCTGTTATGTCTGGGACTATGTGTTTACAGTTGTCATCCCCGCAGGGGAACCCCATTTAGAAGGTACGGGTATGTGGTTTGGTGGCGACCGAAGGTCTGGTCTCACTGCATCTTTAAGGGAGACCTACCGCTTTAATCAGGAACCACAGAGAGCTCAATTAACTAGAGAGACCCTTTGATCCACAACAGACAGGAAGTTGGGTGGGACGTAGTATTACATGTTCTCACCCGTTTACCTTTTTTGTTGCAAAGCACTCTGGTTATGACCCCACACATACAGGAGTACAGGAGATTGTTGGTAGAGACCCAGGATTGGTTAATTTAGGTAGGCTTAGCCTCCACCAATCAAAGGGGCCCAATTGGCATTGAAAGGGAGTCAAGCCCCTCTTTTGGGCAGATCATCTGAAGACTTTGCACGGAGTAACAAGAAGAACTCATTTGGACCCTGGCTGAAGGTACAGTAGGCCTTACAGCTTCCATCAGTGAAAGAAGGGCAGGATTTTCAAAGAGGAAAGAAAGATCCCTCCCCTAAACAAGTCCCAGGAATCAGAGGATGATACTGAATCCAGAGGATCCTCCAGCAGCTGCAGAACCGGTACCCAGCCAGCACACAGTGTACCCTGCTAAACTCTGCAAGCAAGCTTCCTAGGTGAGAAATGCCAGATATTTCTGAACCAGACCATGGACAAGGCTGTTGACTGCAACACTCTCCTCAGCTTTGGACTGTCCACCTTAAAGGACGACATAAGCCCAGTGAAGAAGCAAGGAGGAGTGCATCGACAAACAACGACAAACAAAAACAATAGGACATTTTTGAGCCAGTGGAGCCCCTCGACCTGCAAGCGACTGGACCCCTGACTGTTGTCATGCCGCAATTGCTAATGTCATCCGAGACGCCTCGACCATTGCTTCAGACCCGCCAACCAACACTGAGACAACAATTGCTGATCCTGTGCTGCCGTATAGGCCAGCTTGCAGCCGTCCATCCAGCCTCGCTCGCTGAACTGCCTGCCGTCTGATAGCTGCAGCTGTCTCCAGTCTTGAACTCTGTCGCAGGAGCTACAAAGTTCCCTGAAACTGAGTCGACCCTGTCGGGCACCAAGGACGTCTACAAGCAGAAGGTACATTGTGGTTCTGTCCCCCTTGTTCTTCTCCAAAGGCCCCTAGTGACATTTCACGGCCCATTGCTCCCTTTGTGCTGAAACCAAGTATCCTTGAACTATTACGATCATTTACTATACCAACTACCCTCCAGCCAGTATCCAGAGTGCATCCCCTTTCCAGAAACCCTCTGTCCTCTGCATTCCTTTACAGAGTGGGTTGTATTTTGTAGTATGCTAGTAGTAGAACTAGAACTAGTAGATATTGTTATGCAACCTCGATTGGACAGTCCATTTTATCAGTGGTTGAACATCGTATTTTCGCTGTGTGCAACTAACCAACAATCCACAACCTTGTAGTGGATTGCCTTCCGTTCCGTCCATGTTACCAAAATTGGACAAGGAGGTTTATAATGTGCTTGTGTTACCAATCTGTTTGGATCCCTCCTGGTGTACTAGAGGTGTGGGGCGGATTGATGGTTTAGAAACCAATATTCATCCCTGGACCACTGATGCCAGGGAAGTTGATTTGTCATATATAGGTTATATGTCATACTGCAGTGATTGCTGCACTATAGTTAAGGTGAGTATCAAGTTCCATAGGAAACCGAGAATTGAATTGCTAATAACTAGCATGACGGTTTTCGCTGATATTTTGCAAAGAGGTTTGTCATGCACTGCACCCAAGACTGGAATCTGTGAGAACATTTGTTAAAAACAATAAAACACTGTTTTTGGCCTACTCCCATTCTTTCCCCATAGAGAAAAGGTCCACATTTCTGTGCAGCACACAGCAAAAACCACTGGACGGAATTGGACCAGGTATCAAAAGACTTGGGCATGAAGCGTTGACTCGATTTCTGGTAGGGTTCTGGAGTTATTATTCCATCCAGTGGTTGTTGAAATATTTGACATAGAAGGGGGTGTCCCCTTCTCCCAAAATTATAGCTATATCTCCCATTGTGCTTTGCAGTAGAGAGATTTTTCGGAAAAGAAAAAGCAGCCATATTTATTTTTGATCGATGCGAGTGATAACCACGGTTATAATGGTTATAACCAAGTTAGCCCAAAACGAATAGTGGGTCCAAAAGAAACATATTGTGGAAAATGTGCAGTGACACGGCTAAAGGCCATGGTTAGTGGCCCGTAAAAATACTATGGTATAACAAACCCCTTGAAATTCCCTGAAAAAAAGCTTAGTTAAGGTGCAGTTAAGTTGTGCAAATTTAATGCAACAAAACCGTTGAAATTCAGTCGGTGTGGTTAGTCATCACTAGCGCGTTCCCGTTGCAAAGCCCATGAGCACATACATATTATAAGAGAAGGGATTCCCAATGACATACAAAATGGCATGATGCCTGAGATAGCATTATGGGGACATCAACGGGGGCGCCCCGATTTAAGCTGGTCGCGACTTCATGCATGCGCTGAATTTCCGATCCGCGTTTGCTTGCTCTGCTGGGACCTGTTGACACCTTGTGAAGGTGCCCTGTTTCATTAGCAGCACCAGTAACTTTCGAACACGTAACCCTGTGCGTCACTTTTATCCTCATTCTTCCTCAGATCAGTCGGGTGCAGAGACACAGCTCACATATGCCAAGGCTTATTGAGATCAGAGTGCACAGAGGCACAACGGATAGTGGGCATGTGCACACTGGAAGGAGCGCTGGCGTTTGAGTGAACACACCAAGCCACAAGAGCTAGCGGCTCAACCCCTGCCCATAGGTGTCCAGTGGTGTGTAATACTGAGGTGCAGCACTGTGTTGGCACAGTGCTGCGCGTGCATCTCGGCCAGAACCTTTCCCTGCACCTGATGTACTAATAGGTTGCAGGGTAACATGCCCGTGCCTACAATTGTGTGCACAGGCAGCCTCATGAACAGCCACAAGCGCCTGTTTCCATGTGTGCTTCATTACACAGAAAACCAAATTCAGGCATGGTGGACCCCTATGGGCAGCACGACTCAATACCTACAGTGGCATTCCCAGTGAAGCTGGCAATGGCATGGAGATGCGACATACACATTGATGGGCGGCTGTCATCATTTCATGGGCCACCCTTGGCCGCACCTTTTGCATACAGCACATGTTCAGTCTCATTAGTTTACGTACGCACATTGTCCACACTTTCACGTGCATTCTGCACACTCCTAGCTTCCTTTGTGGAAGGTGTGTTGGACTCTCCCCTCTGGATAGGCGGACACCGCAGTGGCACAGCTGCAAACCACCCAGGCACATGTCGACACACTCTCCTGCACCCATCAATAGCCAAGGATTCGCACCTGCCTCTTTTCTGCTAACCCTCCCTCTCTCTTCTTGAAACACATGCTTAGAGCCACCCAAAATGTCAGAGCACTGCAAAAGACTGCTTTATATTACATTAGTATACACGTGCACAGAGGCGTTGCTAGGGGGGGGACTAAGGAGGCTATAGCCCCTGGTCTTTTGGTTGTAGCCCCAGATAGAATCTCAGGAGCTACAACCTAAAGGCCGGCTAGCCCCCAGTCCGGACAGTTCCAACATTAGCGTAGCCCCAGGTCTTTTCCAGACCTAGCAACACCCCTGCACGTGCACCAAGGGAGACTTTTGTCAAACATGTGTCTCAATCACCAGCAATGTTATTGTGGATTTAAAAAAAGCCTGAAAAACTTCAACCTGAAATTGAACTTCCAGTGATGGCTACTGGGTGGCGCTGTTACATCTGTGACCTGGCTCACATGGTTTCTTTCATATAGTGCTTGGAAAAAGAAAACCTCTGTATATTGTCTCCAATGCATCAAAGTGCGGCCAACAGACAAAGCAATGCTGGGAGAGTGCACAGACCAAGGGCCCTGTTTTACAAACATGTTTTCAAAGGGACTTTCCAATGTTAAAACATTTGTGTATTTCAGGCAATATATGTGCATTTTGTCTTTCTGTGCGTGATTTTTGCATGCATACATAGACATGAAGGCGCGCCCGCGCGCGCGCTCCCGCTGTATGTACAGAAAACACAAACAGCAATATGTCTCCCTAGCGCTCTTCGTCCTAACTATGAATAATGCAGCGACAGCGTGTGCTGAATTTTGATAGCTTGCCATTGATATCAGCAGTTAGGGATAATGGCTGTCTAATTGTAGCCCTTTATTGTACGCTGTGTCAAAGCGTGGGCGAGTAATTGCAACCATCAAAACTCTTTCAGAGTGTCTGCAGAAGCATGACCCGGATCACCTGCCATCAAGCGATCTTCTACACCAAGCAAAGGCATTTTCTCTGCGGATGATTTCTCGTATATAAATATATATGTCTGCATGCACACAAATAGGCAAAGAGAAACGTGCACGCTATCTTTTCTCTGAGAGCTAATTTAGACTGCAGACATCAAAGATTATAGAAAATAACACAGTAACCAGCCAGTGGGAAAAATAATTGATTCTCATGGACTGCTGAGTGTTACAATTTGAATGCATTTCCATTAAAATCCTAGTTGGAAGAAGAGGGAGAAGGACGGGGCTGGGAGGGAGAGGGAACGTTTATTTTTTTATTTTTTTCAAATGGCATTCGCTAGATATCAGAGAATGTGTACAATTATAGGGGGGTATCAAGCTGCCTAGGAGGGTTGGTGCATCACTAAGTGTGTGGCTATTGTGATGTCATGGCTTTGCGCGTCATCCACCAGCGAGCTCCATGACCTCTGATGAAATAACAAGAGCTTTCTCAAGGAAGCTTACAGTGGCAACCGTGGCATGACACAAAACACGGGGCGGTCTCCTGGAAAATGTGGGGGAGGTCCTTGGAATTGGCAAAGTGTGTGTGCGCCTGAGTATCAGGGGGGTCCAATTGGGACCATGTGTGTGAGCACACCTTCCCCTTTTCTCCTTAATTACAAGAATATTCGTGTGTGAACTTTCCAGAGTTTGCGTTGGAGATGCTGTGAGGCAACAATGGAATGGGAGACGTCCCAAGAAAAATATCCTGGTGGGACTTGCTCAAGAATTCCCTGGATGACATTGTTTTGGGAGGCTCCATCGTCAAATAAATCAATCACAATTATGCATTGTGTTCCACTGTGCGCATGAACTGTTCCATCCAAAAGTCATGCCACAATGATGTTTCACTACATGGCACCTGATCAAAACCGGACGATATGATTTGGAAAGTTCCAGATCGGCCTGGTCCTCTGTCACCAACATTATTCCGCATCAGTTTTAATCGACACCAATGGCAGCACAACACTTTTAAATTCCGTGTTCATTAGTGACTCATCGCCTGGTGCTGTCTATCTCCATAGGCATGTTTCCTTCCAACTAAACGCTAACAGAACAGGAATCATGCACAGCGGGGCAGCTAGACTTCCAGTAAGTTAGAAAGTCATACATCCAGACAAAAAGGATGAATTCTAGAAACAAGGATGCCTTTAAAAGCTCACACGTTGCAAATATGAATGGCAGTATAACAGAGTCAATGGCATCTTTTGTTGTAACATGGACCATCAGTGACTGCACAACATGAGTGTGGGGAGGATGGGAACAAGGGCAAAACTAGCAGAGAAGTCACTTTCCAGGAGCAGCCCCAACCCCTAGTCGTACTCATGGCTTTCATGCATGGCTACACCTATGAAGCAAGCTCTGAAAAGAAGCTTTGGTTATGTCTCCACGCATGTCTAATAAGGGACCTTCTAGAGCGCCATGTTTAAGTCAGCCGGATGAATCAGCATCTCCAGGGGCCGAACCCAGAGTGGAAACGATTCAGAGACAGGATTCCCAAGTGGTCTATCGTTTAAGCAATAACTCATCTGAGGGTCGCACTGTGTATAGTGCTACCTAATGCCACACTGTAGGAGCAGAGCCAAGTTATACATAGCAAGAACACTTGGCAGTGTAGGCGACTGGTGTTCTTTTCCAGTGAAAGGCTATGTGATGCCTTGAAACACCTGCCAGCATGCTCAATGAGAGAAAGCAAGAGGCCGTGGTCTCAACATGGCTCTAGTGCCAGCAGACCGAACGGGGCCGCAAGCCTTAACTACTCTCTAACTCGAAGTTCCTGGCAGGTGCGTGATTGAAAGGAAAACATTTTGCACCTGCATTCCTAGCACAGGACATGTTTGTGCCACCAACATCATGTGGGCTGAAGGCATCCTGGATTCCATACATGGTTTATTATAAATCTAACACTATGTCATTCCAAGGCCTTAACTCTATCCAGAAATCAGTGTTGTACTCCCTCGTCTCCTGCTCGATTCCCTGAAATTCACCACAATTCCCTTCCAGGGACGGAGCAATTCAGCAGATGTTCTCAGGCAGCGTCTGTATCGCCCACCCCCCCCCCCCCAAAAAAAACCTGCGGATCAGATCCCACTCCATGCAGAACGATCCCGGTGCCTGCTCTACGCGCAGCAACCTGAATTTGCAGTGCCTGCCTGCGTCCTGACTGTGTGGTGTGTTAATGCCACAGCACTGGCGCTTTTCGGCATTGGTGACATGAGCTATGACAGATTGGTAAAGTAATTAATCAATAAAATAAGCAGAGGATATGTCTGATGGAAAGCTCTGCTTCAAGGGACCTGAAGAGGTCTACCTGACCCCAGAGCAACACCTGCTCACATGGGGATTATGGGAAACCTCACTGTGAGGACAAAGGCACCCCAAAGCCACACCACAGCTCATGAGCCATTCGTTGCATCCTACACCTGCCGTTGACTTAAGCCCACCCTGGGTTCATCTATGTATCTGCTATCCTAGCTGCAATTCCGTATCCCTCAATGGCCCAACAACTTGGTTGAGGTGAGAGTGGTTCCGCCCCCGCACATACATCAATTGGATAATGAATCTACTTGCCATTGGTAAGCCCAACAACTGCACGTGACCCAGATGTTGGCCATAACCCTAATGGCTATGAGAGAGCCCACAGATGCCTACCCATGGACGTGTACCCTTGTGCAGCGGAAACCAAGTTTAAGTGTACATACATTTTTTAGGGGCTATAAAGTGTATAAACTGGACTACTCTGAGGGCAATTCATTTACTGAAAGGGTATTGCTTTGTATCCCGTCTGCCTGACTCCCCTCCAGTGGGCTAGGACTTTAAGCAGAACCACTGCCTATACCAGGACCTTACTCAGACACCCTGCACAGGGCCTGGGAAAACCTCTGATCTGAACTCTCCTACAACACTGCACGCACAGTCCATCGCTCGTCTTTCCTTGAAATGGCTGCCACTTCTTTGTTCATCTTCCATTAGCACCCGGGTCGCAGCCAATCAGGTTCTGTGGATCGCAGGCTGAAATCTCTGAACACAGCCCGCCTTCCACGGAACACGCAGGCTGCTTCCTCCAGCCTACAGCACCATCTTCCCCCACCCTTCTTTCCCCTTCTTTTTTTTTTATTAGACCCTCTTCCCATGCCCCCTTACCAGACTTTGCGGTGGTGACGCCCATCGCCGCAGAAGAAGCTTCACTGGATCTTGGTTTTCTGGCCACCATGGTAATGGTAGAGGGACTCTGTATGAAACCCCACCTTCTACAACCATGGCAGCCATTTTGGCAAAGTATTTTCATTAATTGAATGGGTGGCGTGCAGCACCCTATTCAATTAATGTAAATACTTTTTTTTTAGCACCCCGGGTTACTGCTTTGGTAACCCGGTGTGCTACTGGCTTTAGTAACCCAGTCCACAGCCTACACTCGTGGTTAACATTCAACTGCCCTCGTGTGAAAACAAAATCAAAATATCGAGGCTGAGTACCCCAAAAGGAAATACACCGAACATGGGTTACAAAGGAACATACAAAGTACTTTATTTTATACTGAATCCAGTTACAAAAACAGAGCAAAATCAGATAGCTATCGGCCCTCAGTACAACACAACGAACTCCAGCGTGGTTCAGTGTGTTCAGTGAGAGATGCTGTACATTAGAATGCATTGGCTTTTTATACATTTTGTGAGCACGATGTCCAGCCCCACTTCGGGTTAATATTCCACTTAATACATCATCGATCTAGGGTTCATGCCAAGTCTCGAACAAACGCATATAACTGGTTTGCTTTTAATACATGTACCAACAAGCCTATATAGCAATTTTGTATTCTGGGATTTTCCATGTTAGTCTTCTTAAACATTAATACAATGTGGTTAAATAAGTGTTCTATGTTCAGTATTTGAATACATTGTTTTTATAGTATACTCATGGATTAGTTTCTTTACACGAGTAATCCCTTATACACAAGTCAACGAAGGACAAGGTCTCAGTTCACGACCTCAACAAGTGGCCTGCAGGCAAGTTACATATTAGCTATGTACAGAGGTCAAGACGGCCATGTTGTATTTTGGAATGACATCGTCCACCATTTGAACTCACAGGGTGACTTTACAAAGCGAATCCTAACATGGCGGATTGACCTAAAATGGCGGCTTACATTGATTTTAAGGTCAGGACCTTGCAACACAGATTCTTTTGCAAGCGACTTTCGAGCAGCTTGGCGTAGACCAATATATATATATTTATTGCAATAGGAGGTACGATATGATTTCTCTTTTGACACTCGTTAACCGCCCTCGCTTTGCTCAGGCCGTTAACTTGGGCTGCCTTTTCTGGTTACTAACATCACAATATTCCCACTTTATTACCATTATAGAGTTTCCTCCAACAACACAAGGGTTCAACCATTATGTACAAAGCTACATTGCAATATAGTTACATCTGTGCTTCATAATTCTTATACTAAGATACATACATGCACGACTGCAGGAAGAGCCCTTCCTCAAAAAATAATAGAAGATGTATTTTTCTATTGACTTCATTGCTTGCTCTTCACAACAGGCCTCCCAAAATGCACTCCAATACCCACGCAGAACCTCCCTGCATGTGCGCCAATGCCTATAAAATGCATATGTGAATTCTGTCTGCATTATCACGGAAATGACCAACGTGGGACCCCCATCACGATATTAAGAGACATGTTGTGCAAAGTGCATACAAGGCAAAGTATTTTAAAATGTGCAGTGGTTGTTCTGTTGTGGTTTCTGCAGAAAGGAGCATATGACCTGGGATGCTCTATTGAAGATAGAGGAGGGCGCGCAGTGGGTCCCGGACAAGTCACATCGTCCATGAGTTTGGTGGCTAAACATGGCCTGCCTGGGCTATTTGAGGGGAAAGCAAAACAAGGCAAACTGTTCCTTGCACTCAAAAAAAAGTCCCTTACTCTGCCGGGGAAAAAGCATCAAAACTGTATAATAAGGAGGTTGGGCAATGCAGAAAAGTACCTAATCAAATTCATTACAGTTTCTGTGCAGCGGCTTAATGGGCTCCTTGGATTTGACCACTATGGTCCAGTCAAGATTCTGCATTTTTCATGGGCATCGAAGTGGCGGTGGCATTAACGGCAGGTAAGGTGCCAGAGCCGGACGCAGCAGGGTTGATTTGTGCCAGGCCATCGTTGAGTTACTAAGTCCCCGAGTGTTCCCTGAAACAGCAGCAGCTGGAAGGGAAATAACAGTAAAATTCTATGGCCGTAATAAAAGGCATTAGCCATCTGAACACTCGTTTCAATCAAATAGTGCGTCCCATTCATATTTAAACAGGAAATATTGTTTAAGGCTTATGGTAATGGCCAAATCAAATTTTAAAAGTTAAACATGAAATTAAGCGTAAAGCGAGGTTCTGACATTTGGCACTGCACATCCCTGAGGCATGCAGCATCTTGAATGGCATCCAAGGAGGTAGTGGCCTTTGCCTGGATGGTGTGACCTATAGTGGTAGTGTCACATGCCTGCGGGCAACTCTGGACTTAATCACTGAAGCAGTAGAACCTGAGGAGTAGTGGCATTATCGGTCTGGTATTGGCCCCAGTGCGATAGTTACAAGACCAAGCAAAGCCGCTAATGCCCCCCTTCTGAGGGTTCTGTTGCTATTAGTACCCTGGCATTTCATACCGGGGTACTAATAGCATTTTTTTCTCGAGCTGAGAAGCGCCATTAAAACCGTTTCTTAACTAGAGAAAAAAAAGCAAAAATAATGGCCACCAGGGAACGGGGAGAAGGGACTACATGTAGTCCCTTCTCCCTTTCTGTGGCGGTCATTAAATATGTAGAGAAAAAAAGTACACAATCAAAATGGCTGCCATTGAAAAGGAGAAGTGACAACATGTAGTCCCTTCTCCCTTTTCATGGTGGCCGGGCAAAAAAGAAAAGAACTCTGCAGGTCTTGATGCTCCGAAACGGAGCACTTCAGGTGAGTCTGTCCCGGCAAAGTTACGACTCAGCGATGGCCAATCAGATAGCTTGTAACAATCTGGCTGTCCCTCCATGGGTACTAATATCCTGTACTTACCCATGAAGTCTGTGCATGGAGAGCCAATGGAGTGCAATTGACATACAGTCGACTGGGACTGGGTAGCATATGGTCACCCTATGGTAGGTCATGAGAACAAGCATTTACTTAGTGCCAAGGGAAGCCTGTCAAAAGGTGCTATCAATCGGACAGGGACGGGCACTTTGCCAAGTGACTACAACACAGTTAAAGGAAAATAGCTGACCATGAATAGGTTTCTGCAGAATAGCACCCGGGGGGACAAGTAAACTCTACAGGCCTCCTACTGATCCCAGAGTACAGATCAGAGGTCTGCAAGCTGTGGCTCTCCAGATGATTAGGACTGCACTTCACGTGATCTCTCACCATTGAGTTTGCTGACAGGGTCGATGGGAGTTGTAGTTCAAAACATCTGGAGAGCCAAAGGTTGCAGACCCCTGGTATAGATAGTCCTGTTCTGCCACCAAGAATTCATCATCTGACCATTCAACTGGCGACGTGGTGGCATTCCACCATTTCAGCGGGATGCCGGTCTACAGCGGTTATACCCAAATACTTCTTTGCACCCTGCCCCACGCTCTCACACGTCACTATGCTTGGCACATCCAGCTCTGGTGCCTTTCTTCTAAGAACCTGTGTCCCCTTTGGAGCACATGGATGAGATGGCCAGAGGCCCTTTGTTTGGGTGTATTGTGGTCAGTGTGTTTTCTCATCCACACTATAGCTACTGTGGTACTGTTGCATTGCAATGCGCCTGGGTTGCGTGGCTCCACACTGCTCTGCTGCATAAAGAGGCTGCCTTCTGGGGATAGCCCAGGTCATTGAAGTGATCCCTTCTTCGAGCACAGAGCTAACATGGGCAGAACCGAGTTTCTTTGGTGCAAGTTGTGGCTGCAGTGTGTTGTCAGCATATTCTGATCACTGGGTGTTATCATCATGTGTGTTGCCATGATGCTGGTCTCTTGTAGCGCTCACAACTCTTTTTATCCTGCACCAAAAGAGGCAATGTTATTGTATTTCTCTGTTGTCGAGGGGATTGGCCTGTGTGTCCTAAGCCGAAGTGCATGGGTGAGACGGGGAAACACCATCATTGCTTGGGGAATGTGTGACCACAAGGTGTTGTCAGCATGTTTTGAGAGCTGTGCTGTCTCATCATCGTGTTAGAGAGGCCCAAAAAATGGCAGAAAGTTGCTATTCAAAACCATAATGTTGTTATTATTATTATTATTATTATTATTAGTAGTAGTAGTAGTAGCAGTAGTAGTATTAGTAATAGTAGTAGTAGTAGTCGTAGTAGTAGTAATAGTGGGGGTAATAGTAGTAGTAGAAAAGGTGGAAATAGTAGTAGTGTTGGTGGTAGTAGTAGAAGCAGTAGTAGTGGTGGTAGTGGTAGTTGTGAAAGTAGTGGTAGTAGTGGTGATGGTAGTAGAAGTAGCGGTGTTATTAGTGCTGTTGGTAGTGGTAGCTGTGAAGGTAGAGATGGTAGTAGTGGTAGTAGTTGTAGTGGTAGTGATAGTGGTAGTAGTGGTAGTAGTAGTAATAGTGGGGGTAATAGTAGTAGCAGTAGTAGCAAAAGTGTTACTAGTAGTGCTGGTGGTAGTAGTAATAGTTGCAGTAATAGGAGTAGCAGTAGTAGAAATGGTGGAAGTAGTAGTGGTGGTGGTAGTAGTAGAAGTAGTGGTAGTAGTGGTAGTAGTGGTGGTGGTGGTGGTAGTAGAAATAGTTATAGTCATAGTAGTAGAAGTAGTAATAGTAGTAGTGACACTGTGGAACTCTCCTCCACACTCCTTATCACGGGCATCAAGAGACCAGTCTCTTTTCTTGCTCTATTATCCAGAAGATTGTCATGTAAGGCCATGCCCAATGAGAAGTCCGAGCTGGGCAGCCCCATCTTTGTTTGAGCAGACTGTGGCTTCTTTGTGTTGCCATCACCAGTGTTGCATCCAATTTCTGCACCTCTCGTTAACGCATTGCTACCAATGTAGTTAATAAATGATGGGGGTGCCATCCTTTGCCGTGCCAACTCACAACTCTTGTGGTCTGCTGACTGCCAGCCTATGTACTTTTCTCCTTCCTATGTCCCTGCTTTGCACTTGTTGAAAATGTTTTCTGTCAGTTCCCCACTGTAAATGCTGCAGCCCAGACTGTCACAAGAGGCATATTCAGGCAATGTTGGCTACTATTCACCCTTGTAATTGACCCACATCTAGCGTTAATAGGGCCAACATGGCACCCTCTGCTCTCCTCCCTACCTCCCTCTGTGATTGCAGTGGACACTTATAGTGAGGCGATATGCCCTGAGGTGCCAGGCCGACCCTGTAGGTAACGGCGCGCCACCCAAGATAAGGGCTTGAGCGCCCTGACGGTCCCTTAATGAGGGTGGTGGGCTCTAACCTATAGGCTCGGCCCCCCACCGAGGGACATGTCGCCATTAGCACCATGTGCAGTTCGGCACACATGTGCTCATTTGAAAAAAAATAAATGTTATATTTTCTTGCAATGAACAGCATGCCTCACAGAATCCTGTTCACGGAGAGAACATACTATACATACATGGCCGCCATGGAATAGGAAGGCGGGGCTCTCTTTAGTTTCCCTGGAGGCGAAACGGAGCGGGTACCGAAGAAGCACGAGATGCTGTGGTGTGTCCCGCTTCTGCAGCAATCAGGTAAGTGGGGATTGGGTGTACAAAATGAATGCATGGTCGGTGGGGGAAGATAGCAGGTCGAGAAACCGGTCCTCAGGCAGCTTGGAACACAGGCTGACACTAGCAATGTCAACACGTGTTCCGTGACTCCCAATTGGCTGACTCCCCCGCCGAGGGTGTGAATTGCTGTTCTGTGGGCCTTGGTCTGCCTTCCCTTCAAAGTCTTACTACCCTCTGGCCCCAGTTCTGGTAATTCCATGGCTGCATTGCTACAGTGGTGTCTCAGTTGGTCCTCAACTCTACTGTATTTCCACTTATCTGTATGCCACATTGGTATTTCCTACGGTATCCACTACAAATTCCCTATTTGGCTGCAGGCCAAATTATGTCGTCGTGCAGCTTGATATATGTGCGGGTTAGACTGCTAGTGGAGTTATTGTCCAATGGATATGCTTTGATGCTCAAGTAAAGAATGTTTTGATCTTGAAACTCCCTGAAAAGTTGGCAATCCATTTTTATACAGCCTTAGCCTGCCTTGCTGGTGATAGATACTCGTGCCTGCTTGCTATAAATGGATGGGTAATTGGAAAGTGCTCTGCGAAGTCAAGATATACCTAACCTAACGACTGGCAAACTTTGTGTTCAACCAGGCATTCTAACTGCAAGTCTATACCTGTGTTTGTTCTCCACTCGTGGCCCCTCAGTAATGTTCTGTTTTATTGCAGAATTGCTAGTCTTTTCCTAATAGTTAATGTAAACTTCATATTTGTGGAGATATATATCCCAGTCGCCGCACCTACACGTGTTGTGTTGATTCGGTGGCAGACTTCTTCTATTTTTACTATCTGCTATTTTTGCTGTTATCTTGCTGAATGGCCCACTCTGTTACTTCATGACAAGATGTCTGCCCTGGTTGTCACTGAGCTGGCAATGGTTGACAACATAGTACTAGGACTAGTGTTATTCATTTAAGATCTGTTTGTCCCGCTATGTAAAGTGCGAAACGTGTCTCACAGGATTTTTATTGGTGTCCTGCCTCTGCTGTTTGTGGTAATTTTTTCATTTTGCTTTTATAACTTGTAGTCATTTGAACCCAAGCATGAGTGTTTGTTTTTTTTCTCATAAATGTGGGACAAATGCTGCTGACTCGGAGTGCTTTTCCTCGCCGTTGCAGCGTTTCCACCTTTCCTTTACATATATATAAATATATATATATATATACATATATATATATATATATATATATATATATATATATATATATATATATGTGTTATAGGGCGACAGTTGTCATCGCCCTATGGTTAAGGTGAAACCTAAAGTCCATTTACTTAGCGAAAATTCTATTGGTAATCATTTTTCACTTGTATGATGCATGTGTATGACATTTTTTAAAGGTGTTTTCTGGCTCGGCCTGCCACACACATTTGGAAAGTTTGGGGCACATTTTAAAAATGTTAAAGAGTTGAAAAAAGGGTGTTTTCACCATCTTCAACTCTGGTCCATATCAGGACAAACAGTGGGGCTTTCTATGTGAGTAAGGGACCCTTCAAGTGTGCAACCCCACTATTCCCAAAGGGTTAATATGTAACCTTGTAACCTGCTCTGGCCAAGCTGCCCACGGGCCCGTGCGCACTATAAATGAATAAACAATTACAATTACAATTAAATGAATAAACAATTACAGTTACAATTAAATGAATAAACAATTACAATTACAAGTTAAGAGAAGAAAGCTTCAGTTCCTTGGTTTCTCTGGATGCTGAAAACTCCACTGTCCTCAAACACCGCCATAGGTTTGATGCCAGATCGGTTGTTGCCAGCTGCAGAGCATGCAGCGAGTCCTTGCAGTCATTTTCAATTTGGCAGCTTCTCGATTCCAGGGCTTAGTGGTACAGTCTCCTCTCCAATCCCTGTTCTTCAAATTCGGCAAAGTGAGCATACATACTTTCAGGTTAAATAGGAAAGTTGGAATCTGAGTGAACACTCAGCTGCCACTCACCAGCGTGGATCGTTTCAAACTTTTCGTGGACACCAAATCACTGAGGAGAGGAGAGGAGAGGAGAGAAGAGAGAAAAGAGAGAGAGAGAGCGAGAGGGAGAGAGAGAGAGAGAGAGAGAGAGAAAGAAAGGACGTCATTTAGGGGTTGCCAGAGGTCGCAACTGCAACCTCTGAGGTCTCCCTTGCAACCTCTAAAAAAAGAAAAAAAAGATTTTTATTTTATTTTTATTTTTTTTGTAATGCAAGCTCCTGGGCTGTGTCCAGCACCATGTGGCTATTTACATCTGGTGGGGCTGGCTTTCTTGTTCAGGCCCCTTAAAAAAATTGAAGAACAATAAGTACAGGAGAGCCGCAACTCTAACATTTTCAGCACTGACCCTAAATAAGAAAGAATAGGAATACCAAATAATGTGTCTTTCTGGAATTCTATACAATAATTGCTAGACTGATTAAACGTTTATTTGAGGCACACTTCAGGGGTGAGCCACTGATTTAGTCTGTTCTTAAACACCTCAACTCAGCCTTTCATCCTTCTGAGGTCTATAAATGAGTACAAACACAGGTTGGGTGATATTGGGTGTATATTTTTTCTATATAAAGCGCTTAAGCCTAAGTGCTAATATAATGACACATCATTATCATTTGGCCTTGGACGTCTGCTTGCATTCACAGTAACTTGGTAATATGGGCCTATACACACTGATCTTAACAATACATATGGCGATCCATTGTTGTATGACATGTACATCACATTATAGTGATATTGTAAACACATTTTTAGTAGTTTACAATGCTATGTGATCCCACTTCCTGTTTGTCAACGGGGAAAGGTTGTGTTCCATACCTTCCCGTGATATCACTTCGGGGTCGGGTCAAATGACATCACTTCCTGTGATGTCATCAGGGGGTCAAGGGTCGTGTGATGTCACTTCCGCTACCCCTGGCATTTTGGTGAAATGGCGTCCCTGAGTGAGAGAGTGTATACACACCGTGGCTGTATACGAGAACACCATTCACTTCAAGTGGGGTCCCAGCTTTGCAGATTTCAGGGTTGATGGACAAAGCAAAGCTCTCAGATCATAGTTAAATACAAAAGGAACTGTGCGCCATCCAAGTGCACTTCCCTTGCTTGCTAACTGGTTTTTCGGTCCTGTATTATTGCTTTTTTATTACAAACCCCACACAATAAACCAGCTCTTTCAGCAGAGCAAAATCTATAAAAAAAAATCACCTTTGGGCTCCCGTAAAAGATGTCAAGCTGCGAAGATGGCATTTATTTTTTATATATGGATTTTTAAAATTTATGTTGGGGGCCAAAGGGAGTAAAGAAATCTTTCTGGACATATGATTGTCCTAAAGGCAGATGTCAGCGCGCATTAATTTCTCTCGTTTGGGCCCCAGCTCGCCGCGTTTGCTCTTGAACGCCACGTTACGCAGCATGGCCGCGCGCCATGCGCCGTGGCGCGCCCAGAATGCACTGGTGCATGCAGAGCAGCGGGCCATGATCCATTGTGACAGATGTCGGGGCGCATCTCATCAGGGGCTCAGCTGCGCTGCCCATCGCGGCGCTCTGCGGCAGGATCAGTCCGTGGGTACATTACACTTCGCACTCCCAGGGGCGCGAGAGTGGAGGTGCGAGTGCGTCATGCTAATGGTTTCTGACCCTCATAAGTGCGCCAGAATTCCTAGTGGTGCACCGTTACAAGAAGTTGGATTTCTCCTATAAAACCGATGTTTTTCAGTGGCAAGTGTTGACGCCTGAGGGTTAGGTCGGAGAAGGCAATTGGAATGGTGTGTGCTGGCCAAAACAGTGCGGGCGTTTACCCCCATGCTTCGTCATTCAAATATCTGCAGGTAGCGCTATGTACACATCTGCATTTCAGGCACACACATCAAGGAAGCCGGGCACACTGGGTCTGGCATGGACTACACCAGGAGTCTGCAACTTTTGACTCTCTAAGTGTTCTGGACTACAACTCCCATCAGTACTTGCTGGTATGGTTAATGGTGAAGGATCATGGCATTCATAGTACAAGGAAAAAAAACAATGTATTCACAACACTATACACTTAAAAATAGATTATACAGGTTCCAAACTTTCAATATAAATGACATATAAATTAATTACAAACCATAGTACATTGAGACTCTATCCTGAGGTTGTTGACGTTACATTGTATGAATCCCATTCAGAAGCAATCGCAATAGAAACCGCATTACAGCCCATGCTTTGATGCTACTGCATGATAGAGCTAACTCAAGGAAATCCTGGGGTTGTGTGTTGAGGGCGGGGAGAGTAAAGTAGAGGGTGCAAATGCGCATAGGGTTCAGCATGGGCATGTGCTGTCAATGGGTTCATAAAAGGCCAAACAGCCACGGGCTGTGCGTCCTTCCTTACTTCCCATACCAATACTTTCCGGTTATAGATTGCACTTACGGTGCCATTTAATGGCCAAAGCCAAAAGGAGAAGCCGTCCCTTCCACGCACATCCATGTGGCAGGAACAGCACAGAACTCCAGTTTGTTCTACACAGAGATGCCGCGGTGCAGGATACAGACCAGCCATTATAGACCCCCATCTTCAGTGGCGTGGGAACAGCCATTATAGACCCCCATCTTCAGTGGCGTGGTAGCAGCCATGATAGACACCCATCTTCATTGGCGTGGGAGCAGCCATTATAGACCCCCATCTTCAGTGGCGTGGGAACAGCCATTTATAGAACCCGTACCATCCAGCGCATTGGACCAAGGCAGTCCACGATGATTCCCGCATCATGGCTAGTGTTTTCGCCCTTAGTTATCCTTGCCAGTACAGCAAGGGCTAGGGGTTTCAACGGAAAGCACATTTCTTTATTTATTTATGGTGCATTTGTAAGGCGCTTAAACATCAAATAAATTGCGTTTCAAAGCGCCCAATTCAAACTAATGTGGAAGGAAAGGCTCATGGTAGGTAGCTCAGTGGGTTCGTTGCCTGTCTAGGGACCTGCAGGTCAGAGGTTTTTAACTTTCCTGCGCACACCCAGCCCAAATTATTTGAGCTTCTTAGAATTGATATATACTGCTCTAATAATCTCTTGCCATTCTAGTGCCTACAGGCTCTAGTTTATGTTGTGTGCATCAAACAAACATGAATTATAATAAAGAACAATATTAAAAGCACATCTTCTCCTTCCCTGATTCTTTATCCCCGCGACAACAAAAATAGAGAAATTCCTAAAATCGGTCTGCCTATTATCCCAAATCTGTGCCCAAGAAGAAGTCTGTGAATTGTAATTTATGAGCTGTCATAGGCTGAGAAATTCTTTTTGACACTTGGTATTTGCAGTTATTACAGGCTGTCCTGGGGGATCCGAGGTAATTCTGTAAGGAATAGCCCAATGCACTGAGCTGCGGCTCTGGAGCAATGAGGGGCAGGCCTTCTCATTACCTGCCCTCGCCTTCCTTCTCTCTTCTCAGGCTATGTAATCTCCACCGTCTGACCCTCCACTCGCGAAGGCGCAGAGGAGGCCCGCCGCCTCCCTCATCAGGACGCGGACAGTCGAGATCCGCTGAGCCGGCCTTCTGCGCGGTTGCAGATACCAGCATCAATTCTCCTTTTCCTTTCGATAGGAGACTCAGTACATAGTCATTTCATCCTATAAAAAAATAGATTTTGTAATAAAATAATGTTGGGTTTACTGTAATGGCAAAAATCTTTCATCTTAAAAGGGAATATATATTTGGCCAGCAGCTCAAAACTCAAATTACTGGACCCAATACTCGCTAATGTATTGAAAACAGTGGCATCCATCTTGACGGTACTGATGGGCCTTAGTTTCTCCTTCTGGTTGAACTTGATTCTCTCTGAAAAATGGAAAATCTTTGTATCAATATTTGGCGGCAAAAGTTTGAGATCCTCGAGCTTTTTATATAGTCGCAATGTATTGGTTGAATTGAAATGACTTAATACTCGGGTCAACTTTCTTCGGCTGTAGACTGCACAGCCGACTGTATCAACCTCATCGGACGGGAAGCAACATTGGGCTAGGTATCTCTAAAGATCCCCCTCCAGCTCCCACTGCCCCTCCCCGTCCCCCCACTCCCTGGCTGGATCCCCGCTTCCCCACTGGTTCTCCAATGAGAACGGGGCAAGCTAGTTGATGAGTCTCAGAGTGAGTGAGGGTGTGAGCAATTATTACAGTGGTCTATTCCGCACAAGCCTGCCATTTGCAATGTCTCCAGGTGGGTTCCACTCGCTTTTCCGAACTTAAGCCAAAAGATTCCTTATTGGCGATTTCTGATCACAACCATGAGGGAAGAGCCATCCTAAAGGCGTAAGAAGCCGGGGGCATATGTATCGTCCTGCACCCAAACCTTTGCACATGGGGGCTCATCTTAAAAGGGTTCGGGTGTCAGATGGAAAACAAGAACCTTTGGATGTGCACTCCCTCTCTGCCCACAAACCACCACCTGCACTATTAACACCTTCGGGTTTCAAGACACTTTACACACATGCATGGCATGGCCGGCAGTGATGCATTTAGTGCCACTGGGGGTGCGGTTTAGATGGTGACATGCGGCAAGCAGTGTTGGTGGCGTGTAGGGAGTTCTGCGCTCCATTCATCTCCTTGCATCTCCAATCCTGTAGGAGATGCAAGGAACTTCTTCCTGTTAGTTTTAGATGCCACCGCCCTTTGTCATCTAGTCTGAAATTGCAGAGGATGCCATTCGCGTTGCCATAAGAGGCCCGGCAGCGTGGGGGCGGAACATGGCCCTACATTAGTAATCAGTCAGGATACCCAAGAGCAGGCATATGCAGGTGCAATGTGGCAAGCAGGCACAATACCAAAGAGCAGGTCTGTGCAGCAGGGTGTTGGGAAGCAGGCACAATACCCAAGGGCAGGCCTATGCAGTAAGGCTTTGGGAAGCAGGCACAATACCCAAGGGCAGGCTTATGCAGTAAGGCTTTGGGAAGCATGCACAATACCCAAGGGCAGGCCTATGCAGTAAGGCTTTGGGAAGCAGGCACAATACCCAAGGGCAAGCCTATGCAGTAAGGCTTTGGGAAGCAGGCACAATGCCCAAGAGCAGGGCAATGAAGGTGGACTTTAGGACTCAGGCATAATACACAAGAGCAGGCCTATGCAAGAGGGACCTGGGAGGCAGGCACACTACCCAAGAACAGGCCTATGCAGGAGGGCCTTGGGACGCAGGCACAATACCCAAGGGCAGGCCTATGCAGTAAGGCTTTGGGAAGCAGGCACAATACCCAAGGGCAGGCCTATGCAGTAAGGCTTTGGGAAGCAGGCACAATGCCCAAGAGCAGGGCAATGAAGGTGGACTTTAGGACTCAGGCATAATACACTAGAGCAGGCCTATGCAAGAGGGAACTGGGAGGCAGGCACAATACCCAAGGACAGGCCTATGCAGGAGGGCCTTGGGAAGCAGGCACAATACCCAAGAGCAGGCCTATGCAGTAAGGCTTTGGGAAGCAGGCACAATACCCAAGAGCAGGCCTATGCAGGAAGGTTTTCGAAAGCAGGCAAGGCATATGAAGGAGGACTTTATGGAACAGGAATTGCACCTAAGAGAAGGCATAGACAGTAGGGCTGGGAAAGCAGGCACAATGCCCAAAAGGAGGTATACACAGAAGGGCTTATAGGAAGCAGTCAAAATTCCAAAGAGGAGCCTTATGCAGGAGGACTTTACGAAGTAGGCACGTTACCGAAGGACAGCCATACGCAGAAGGGCTTCGAGAAGTAGGTATCATACACAAGATATGACATATACAGAAAAGCGTTGGGGAGCAGGCATTATGTCCCACTGAAGAAATACACAGGAGGACTTTGGACAGCAGGAACACTACCCACTCAGGCATAGACAGGAGAGTATTGGAAAGCAGGAACACTACCCAAGAGCAGGCATACACAGGAGGTCTTTGGAAAGCATGTAGTATACCCAAGCGCAGGCATACACAGGAGGGCTTTGGAAAGCATGTTGGATACCCAAGAGCAGGCATACACAGGAGGGCTTTGGAAAGCATGTAGGATACCCAAGAGCAGGCATACACATGAGGGTTTTGGAAAGCACGTAGGATACCCAAGAGCAGGCATACACAGGAGGGCTTTGGAAAGCATGTAGGATACCCAAGAGCAGGCATACACAGGAGGGCTTTGGAAAGCATGTAGGATACCCAAGAGCAGGCATACACAGGAGGGTTTTGGAAAGCATGTAGGATACCCAAGAGCAGGCATACACAGGAGGGCTTTGGAAAGCATGTAGGATACCCAAGAGCAGGCATACACAGGAGGGTTTTGGAAAGCATGTAGGATACCCAAGAGCAGGCATACACAGGAGGGTTTTGGAAAGCATGTACGATACCCAAGATCATGCCTATTCTGGTGTGATCTGGCAACGCAGGCAGGATTGCCAATAGAAGGCACACGCATGATAACATTGGAAGAAGGTAATGCCCAGGAGAAATAATAAATTCAAGGGATTTGGAAAACAGACATGACACTCACGAGCAGACATGCCTGGGGGATCACTGTGAAGCGGGCATGGTATCCAAGAAAAGGTTTAAAGAGAATAACATTGGATGCAGCTGGGGCATGGATCAGGGCAATGGAAGCAAGCGTGTTACCTATGCGAATATAAAAACAATGGTCGAATTGAGGAGCAGGTATTGTAAAATAGAGAATTCTTAAACCGCAGAGTGCTAGAAAGCAGGCATCATCTGTCAAGAGAAGAACGCAACACAGGGCAATTGGGAGCAAGCAGGATCACCTAGAGAAAGCATAAGCACATTTGGAGACAGGCATAAAAAAAATATCAGAGCGGCAAGCAGCCCGGAGCACATTGTAAATGAAACATCCCCTTCCCTCCCCAGGTATAAACTATCTGTGTATTTCAAGGACCAAGCCTTGTCAGTTTCACTTAGGAAATTCACCATCAAAGGGCTGACCCAGTTTTCCCTCCTCTCTGTGTGGGCCCCAGGAAACAGCGAAATCATGTTTTATTTTACCGAAAGCAAAAGAGAAGGTGTTGCTGGAGATCTCTAATGATATGCAACATAATTTGGAGAGGGAAAAAAAAAGAAATTACTAAAAAGAGAGAAAAAAAAGCTGGCAAGTGAAAAAGTGGAAATGTGGAGAGAGGCGTGTGGCTGAATTCTAATGCAATCAGAAAGCTGTGATAATGTTAATATCGGAATATATGCAGACGTCAAGCGAGGGAGCAAACGAACGGGACCCGGCAATGCCAGAATTTAAATTAGACATCGGCGTATAATTCTTTTCTCTTTTTTTTCTACTAAGGAAATGGAATTTTTAAGCACGGTGTGAGAGGGGGGATTACGAATTGGCAGGTCCCCAGCCCTCTGTCTCCCAGCGAATCCCATTTAATCACAGATTTTAATATTAAGGGGCCCTGGCAAGGCAGGATGCCTGGCACAGGGGGAGGGGGGGGCGGGACAGGGATGATGCATGTGGGAACAGGGGACATAACACTCAGGTTCAAGGCATTGGTGAAGAAGTGTTTCAATTACCTTTGCTGGAGTCTTTCAAGAATCTGGAGTATCATTTGATCTGAAATTTCACCTGCGTCTTGGCGAGAGTCCTTGGATATTACGGTTCTATTTTCCCCCACCCCACACTACCCTCCTTCATTTGTTAGAGTGTAAATCCTTAGCCCGTCCTCATATGTTGTTTTCAACATGTCTTGGTCCTCCGTCCTTTGAGGCTTCAAGTCATGCTTGGGTCGATCAGGTATAGCTTGCAACTGTCAAGTCAATGCATGAACCCACCACTATAAGTGAGAACTGCGATCAGTAGTCAGGGCCATCTAGATTGTTCTTGGCTCCTGGTCAGTGGCGTCGCTGTGGTGGACTAGGGATGGGGGGAGTGAGGGAGAGCTTCAGCTCTTGATCTTTTGTTTGTAGCCCCGGATAGAAGCTGAGGGGTTACAACCAAAATGTTAGCTATCCCCGAGTGCCGACAGTCCCGACATTAGCCTAGCCCCAGATCTTTTCCAGACCTAGCAGCACCCTTGCTTCTACTGCCAAAATATGGGGACATTAGTCCCTGCACAGCTTCCCGTCCATGCATTCAACGTAGGATGGACTGGCCATAAGGTGCACATTTGAAAGACTTTTAGTTGCAATTTTTCCCAACCTCAGGGGGACCGCCTGTCAAATAAACATTTTGGCAAGTACATTTTAAAAAAAATATTTATTTATTTATTTATTTATTGCATTTGATTATACGCCCAGACCCTGAGGTATCACGGCGTAGGTTACAAGATTACTTGCAATTAACGTACGATTATTAGTTACAGATGACTAAATTACAAGATTATTTACAATTTACAAATGGTTATTAAATGCCATTATAGGGTGGAGCATGAGATAGAGGCGAGATGCTCAGAGAGAGGCGACAGGTAGGAGTGAAGCAGATTTAAAGAGCCATAGGAAGAGCAAAATGGGCTTACCGACCAGACATAGGCGAGGGGCCACATTAGCCCTGCTTTTCAGAGGGGTTTGGAGTAGAGAACACCTTTGGTGCAGCATTGTGGAACCAGGGAGGTGTGGCTACAGTGGCCATGCGATTGAGAGAATTTGGATGCATTATCACGGGGTCCTGAAGAAGGATCATAGAAATCATGCAATTGAGGGATAAGGAAGGATCGCCATAGTCATTCCACTATTGAGTGACATAACTGCACTGTCTCAACAACTTCTGAAAAAAAATAACTGATCATTAAGTACTTTGAAATGCTACCTGTCAGGGGGACAGGGTGCGCCTTATCTATAATAAAGGGTGAAAACTAGATCCATTTAAGCTCATGTGATAACACAGGCTTTCTCCCTCTCCTGCTGGTATCCTTCATCCTTTTTCGGTACAACCTTCTCCGTTCTGTTCTCATCTGCCAGAACCGTTCACCGATCTCCTCTCCTGTTAAGGCGTTCCTTTTTCAACGTCTTCATCCTGCCTTTTTGGAACAACAGGTTTATAATAGGTTGTATAAAACCATAAAGATAATACAAATCTCACAAATGTTCATTCATTGTTCCTTTTGGTCACATTTGTACACATCATATCATTGTTCCACGACAAAAGGATATACAAATGAGTGCATATGTGTACACCTCCTGCCGTTTCTCATTCACAATGGGTACGTGTCCGAGGCTCCAACTATAGTCTTCACCTATTGGATGTTAAGCCTCGGAAGGTGATTGCTCCTCTTCCTGTGGTAAGTTATACCCGTGTGTTGGGGATCCGCGTGATTTTACCGTCACGGAATGGTCCTCGATGGAAATGTCTGCATGGAAAATGTACGCAACACAGAAATGTTCATACATTTCCCATGCGGACATCCATTAAAATCACACAGATGCAAACTCACACCCACACACACTCACTCACACCCCCAACACACCCCCACCGCCCCCCTACCGTCCCTTCAGACACAATGTGTCCCTGCAGCGCCGGGTTCCCTTTCACTTCCGTGATCAGGAACCAGTGCCGCAGGGTCCTTTTCTTTCTTTATTTATTTATTTGTTTACTTTGGGTGAGCGGGGTGTTGCGGGGAACACCCCTGCAGCCCCCGACTTTTATTTATTTTTATTTTTTTCCTTTTTGCTCGAGTGAGCTGCAGGGGTGTCCCCCGCAACACCCCGCTCACTATCCTGTATACCACAAAAAGTTCGTATTTTTGGTAGTTCGAACTTTTTGTGGTGTGTGTTTTAAGTCTTTTGGTTGGGTCAGTCATTTTTGTTTGGACTTTTCATCCAAAAACATGTGTTGGTAATCATCTTGTACACGTATGTCTGCTGTGACATCAGTTGGTGCAATAGGATCTGCACTGGGTTCCTATTATTTCATGGTTCGCTCGTACTTTCCAACCCTGGCGCATGGAGTCCTCCTGTAACATTGTCATTACAGTTTCTACTTGGGCTGAGGTCTTGAATTATTCTTTCTCTTGGTCTCGTATTTGCAGAACTATGAAGTGGCACAAAAACAGTGCAGATTCTGATGGCTGTAGTTACATTGACCCTAGGACACTTACCCATTGTGAATGAACAATGACAGGAGATGTACAAATATGCAATGTTTGTAAATCTAATTGTCATGGAACAATGATGTGACAAATCAACTTCCGGGGCACCAGTGGTCTAAGGATGAATATCGGTTTCTAAACCATCACTCAATCCCACACCTCTAGTACACCAGAAGGGATCCAAACAGATTGAAATACAAGTACATTATAAGACCTCCTTGTCCAGTTTTTGGTAACGTGGGAGGAATGGCAGGCTTATCTCTGCATGGTCGTAGATCGTTGGTTAGTTGCAACACAGTGAAAATACAATTATTTCCCAATTATAAAAGGGATTGTCCTATCAAGGTTGTATACACATATCTACGTTATTATTACTACAACAGACAGGTCTCGCACACTACAATTACAACACACACTGTAAAGGAACACAGAGGACAGACAGTTTCACAAAGGAAAGGGATACTCTCTGGATACTGACATAAGGGTAGCTGGTAAAGCAATCAGTCTTACTGTTCAAGGTTGCTTGTTTTCAACACCAAAGGGGCAAAGGGTCGTAACTGTCTCTAGGGACCTTCAGAGAAATACCACAGGGGCAGAAACACAATGTACCCGGTGCTTAAGAAGTTGTTGGTGCTCGACAGCGTTGATGCGGTTTCAGAGCGCTTTGCAGCCCATGAGACATAGTTAGTGGTGGGAGACAGCTGCGGGTACCAGGCAGCAGACAGTTCAACAAGCAAAACTGGATGGACATCTGCAGGCTGTCCGGCGCTGCAGTGCAGGACCAAGAATCCTTATCTCTGTGCTGGTTGGCGGATCTGGAATGCTGGACGCGGCATCTCAGACGGCTCTGGTGACTGTGGCGTGACAACAGTCAGCAGTGCAGCCGGATGTGGCTCGAGGTCTCAACTCTCTCGAACTTTGTCCTTAAAAAGATGGACACTGGATGATGCTTGTGTGACACTCCTCCTAGCTTCTTCATAGAGCTAGTGCCCTTTCAAGGTGGACAGCCCAAAGCACAGGAGGGTGTTAGCAGGCAACTGCCTTGTCCTTTGTCCAGAGACACTCTAGCAAGTCCCACCTAGGAAGCTTGCTGTCAGAACCTAGCAGGGCACGCTGTCTGCTAGCTGGGTACCAGTTCTGGAGCTGCTGAACGGGTCCTCTGAGTCCGGTATCTCCCTCTGTTCCGTGGGAGATTTTTAGGGGAGGGATCTTGCTTCCCTCTTGGAACTCCTGGCCTGCCTTTACTGGCGAAGATGTAATGTAGACTGTATGTTCAGCTTGGTCCAAATGAGTTCTTCTTCTTACTTCTTGTGAAGTCTTCAGATGATCAGATCAGTGAGGTGCTGAGACCTCTTTTAAAGCCAAACATGGCCCAGGGATTGGTGTAGGCCAAGCCTAACTTAAGTGAGCCAATCCTGGGTCTCTACCAACAATGTTCAGTGATGCTTCAGGTCAGATTCAGAGCGCTTGGCAACAGACAGGGGAAGGATGTTAATACATACTTCTAAGTCCCACCAATTCTTCCTGTCTGCTGTACAATAAAGTGTCTCCCTAATTAACTGAGCCCCATCTGGTGCTTGATCACATTATGGGCCTCCTTTGAAGTACTGGGTTGCAGGCAGATGTTCGTCTCCTACAATTCGCATACTTCCCTGCTCTGAAAGGAGTGGTTCCAGACAGGACATTCCCTGCCCTTTCATAACAAGGATGGGTGTTAGTACCAAGTTGACACATTGCATTACAAAGAGGTGTTGGCATCTGGTCTCCATTGTCTCTTCCTGCACCCAGACCTTCCCTCAGGCCTGCTAATCAACATTCTTTAGTATTCTCCACCACCACCAAGATTTGACAATGTAGATGCAAATCCATGGGGCCTTGAAATTCTAATCAGGCTGCCCATGGCCACAGGCATTTGATGTACCCATGGCTGTCAGGTGTCAGCTACACATGACAGGGGAGGGCGCCGCTGGTAAGCTGTCCTCCCAGAGTACAAGTCTATTTTTCTGCTGTGAGTTGAGCGTGGAAAATATATGCGGGAATGCCCCACATATTTTCTGAGGTTGTTCTCCCATCATTCATTCTTTTAAACAAACAAAACAAGCCCAGGGGAGCACACTCCTGTGTGGATGGTCGAATCCCTCACAAATTATATGATGTGTTAAAAATGTAACAACATTAACAATGGATGGTTTTATATATGAATGGTGACAAAATGGGTGAAGCCCAAATAGGAATGCCCACCTTGCCCATTAAGCTCATTATACATAAACAAAATGTTTTTTTCTTCTGTTCTAGAGCATGTATACTGCACCCTGCCCTCCCAATGTTCCAGTCCATGTGGGCCTCCCTAGCCGAGCTTAGTGTGTCTCCCAGCACTCTGCAGTGTCTTCACCGGGACCCAGCAGAGCCCCACGCTGGCCTGGCACCCTGATCTCAGTGCCTCTGCGAAAGCTGGGCAGTGCCATGTACCTCAACGCATAGTGCATGCATAGCACACCCTCAGAGACACAACCAAACGGGGACCCCAAAAAGGCTATGCAGAGAAACAGGGAACTAAAACTTTGAACAGGCAAAGGTTGATGCAGACAGGAAATGGGACCATCGATGCATCCGGCCGTCCATATCTGACGTTAAATTCGTCATTTCTATGTTTCGCTCTTTACCTCTGGAAACCCATAAATGCCGACATGCCTCATTCATTTCGGAAGACACTAGCTCAGTGCTGGTTTTACCTTTGCCTTCCGGGACTTGTAGTTCTGTGTTTATAATGGCTAGATCCAGGACTACAAGTCCCAGAATGCAAAGGTAAAACCAGGCATGCGGGGCCATCTCCGGAATGGAATGGGACAATGTGGAATGTATGGACGCTCTCTATGAAAAACAACACGTTTCCGCGTAAATTGTGGCTTTTTAGCCATGTGTACAGTTCCAAGATGGTGGCCCGGAGCAAGGTCCAGACTCCTTAGCAAGGCTAGCCTTGCCCATCGCCTGCTCTACTATTGTGCAGCATTGCCCCTTGCCGCCAGCCTGCACTCCTCATCTGGGTACCCGGCGCAGCGGGCGGCGGCGTGCAGAGCAAAACTCGATATTTCTGTATTTAAAAAAGAACAAACATTCGAGCAGATTTGACTGGGGGGAATTCAGGTCAGCCATCAAACCTAATTACTCCAGCGTGCGCACCGCTGGAAAATGACAGTAGCGTTTGATATGCAGTCATCCCTTTGGGGTGTGGGGGAAGGCGGGGGAGGTTTTCTCTCCATTCTATGGCTCTCAACTCTCCCAGTGAGAAATCAGGCGCGGTCTCGTGGAGGGGGGAGGGGAAAGCGAGCGAGACTTTGTAGAGCGGCATCTCAATAAAGCAGGGGCTGGCTGCAAGAAGCAGGCTTGGCTCTAGTAGGATAGCTCGGTGGGTTAGCATGCAGATTTGTACACCTGGGTTTATAATGGGGTAATCCAAGACTACACATCCCAGAATGCAAAATTAAAACCATGTCTGGCATAAAACATTCAGCTTCTTCTGGCACAAATGCGAGAGCAGGGATCTGCAACTGTTGCCTCGCCACATGCTTTGGACTACAACCCCTGTCAGCCTTAGCCAGCTTAGTGAATGATGAGACATTTTGGGAGTCGTAGTTCAAAACATCTGGAGAGCCGCAGGTTGCAGACTCCTGGCCTAGAGATGGCTGCCTGTATGCACTTGTAGGGCTATGCTTATAGTGTGGGAAGTGAAACTACAAGTCCTAGCATGCTGCCGACCAGGCGAACTACTGCTGCCCCACACACATGCCCAACTCTTAAACAGGGATGGTAAATGTTTGCTTCAATTTGGGTGAAAAACAAACATGTTGTTTTTCAGAAATACTGCATGAAGTCCACCTGAAACACTGCATGCAGCGCTTCTGAAATACTGCATTCAATCATGTTAGTCCTTCAGAAATAATGCATTCAATCCTTTTAGTCCATCTGAAATACTGGTTGTAGTCCTTTTGAAATACTGCATGCAGTCCTTCTCGTCTTTCTGAAATACTTCGCACAGTCCTTCTCGTCTTTCTGAAATACTTCATGCAGTCCTTTTGAAATACTGCATGCATGCCTTCTGAAATACTGCATGCAGTCCTTCTGAAATACTGCATTCAGTCCTTGTAGTCCTTCCGAAATAATGCATGCAGTCCTCCATCTGAAATACTGCATGCAGTCCTTCTGAAATACTGCATGCAGTCCTTCTGAAATATGAAGTCCTTCTAGTCTTTCTGAAATACTTCATACAGTCCTTCTGAAATACTGCATGTAATCCTTTTGAAATACTGCATGCAGTCCTCCATCTGAAATACTGCATGCAGTCCTCCATCTGAAATACTGCATGCAGTCCTTCTAGTCCTTCTGAAATACTTCATGGAGTCCTTCTGAAATACTGCATGCAGTCCTTCTGAAATACTGCATTCAGTCCTTGTAGTCCTTCCGAAATAATGCATGCAGTCCTCCATCTGAAATACTGCATGCAGTCCTTCTGAAATACTGCATGCAGTCCTTCTGAAATATGAAGTCCTTCTAGTCTTTCTGAAATACTTCATACAGTCCTTCTGAAATACTGCATGTAATCCTTTTGAAATACTGCATGCAGTCCTCCATCTGAAATACTGCATGCAGTCCTCCATCTGAAATACTGCATGCAGTCCTTCTAGTCCTTCTGAAATACTTCATGGAGTCCTTTTGAAATACTGCATGCAGCCCTTCTGAAATACTGCATGCAGTCCTTCTGAAATACTGCATGTACAAAATGTGTTTGTCGGCCCAGCAGTGGTAAAGACAGAGTCTGTGTGCTCTCTTGGGATGTTGCATGGGGTAACGGTGGGTACTGAGCATGGAATGCAATACCCCAAACGTCCTAAGGATTCCCAATCACCTTCTTGGTGTGATCTTGCACAAGCCCAGATCTTTCAGAGAGGGTTCTTTGACCCTTTCAGTGTCCTTAGGATGTCCTTGGGATGTAGATATGTACCCTAAAAGTGGTCCCACCCTCCACCATGCCCTCCCAACCACGAGGAAGCCTAGTCAAACGTGTCTTCTTGCTCAGGCATGATGGGGTACAAGCATGCAAATGGTTAATCCTCAGCGACAAATAAAATACCGAAGACATCGCCAGAATTAAATGATTGCTGATCTAAATTCTGGTGGTGCCTGAGTTGGAGAGCGGAGTGCTGAGAGCATTCAGTCATGGGGCAGAGGGAGCATGCTGGCAGTGGAGTCCTCAGGGGAACTGGAGTCCTCATTCCTCGAATGAGCGCGATTGTTGTCTGCAAAGCCTTGCCACCATATTGTCGTGATTTTGTGTTCTTCAAATGCGCTTAACCGGAGCTGTACGTTGCTCAGCTGGGACCACAACTTGGCCTGCTCCCTGTACTGTCACAGAACTCTACCGTAAACTGTTAATGTGGCGCGTGCTTGCTACAGTGGTGTATGCGCAGTGAGCGTCTGGATGGATTGCTCCATCGCGCAGCTGAGGCATAGCCAGGATAGTCTAACAAGTGAGGCCTGAAGCTAATGTAGTTAGGCCCACAATGACATTAACATCTGCAGAGGCCCACCAGCTAAAGTCCCTTTTCCCTATGGTACGTTCTTGCTCCAGTAACCGAGACGGGTGCTCTTGGATCTGAATCGTCTGTGCACCCTGGTGGTACTGGCTAGATAACCGCAGGCCTTTCCTTACCCTGGTTCTCCTTTGGCACCTGCTTCAGCTCACTTAAATCTTAAAGGTTATGTGTGCCAGAGATGTCCCATTGGCTATAAGATGTGTTGGCTCAGTATATGTAATGTCTGTCCCATAGGAAGCTAGCATCATGGTCGGTGCAATATTCTGCTGTAAAGTTGCTCCTTTGCAAGGCTCTCTCACATTGGGGGTCATTACACGGTAGGAGGTAACCATGCTGCTATTACTGGTATGGCTACCCCCTTACCAGGTACCGGGTTCCTTAAATGAGGAATTACCGGGCCATTCCAACCTTGGAGGGCCCAGAAATTCCTCTTTCAAGGAACCCAGACCTGGTCCATCCCCATTCCCATTTGAGCCCCCAGAGGGCTCAATGGGAATGGGGAGCATGCTAACAATGGACCTGTTAATAACAGGCCCGTTATTAGCGTGCTGGTCTCCTCGTGGGACCCGCTAAGGACGCCTGGTTTTACCAGGCGGCCTTAGCGGGTCCCGCAAGGAGACCTCCTAATAGGGCGGTAAGGGGTTGAGGGCTCCGGCACCTTTACCGGCACCATTAACCCCTTACCGCCCTACTCGTAATGACCCCCATTGTATCTTCCTTAGTCTGACAGCCCTTTGTCAACATCGTGTCATGCAATAGATTGTGTTCAAGCAAGAGATCACACTGTTTCAAAAAAATGACCACTGTGGAGCCGAGATGTTAATGTTCCTGTACTATCAATCCCATGTTAAGACATTGTATGTTCATGAACACATCATTTCCCCTCCACCCCCCCCTCCCCCACCAGATTCAGCTGTTTGCTCATCATAAGATACATTTCTATATAAAGAAGCGGATTCTCAGGTCCCACCACAACACATCAAACCATTATGACATCAGGAAAAGGAAAGCAAAATCACTGCTTTTAGTACAATTCTATTGAACTCTTTGCTTCTTCCCTTCCCGTTGAGCTCTGTGTTTTCCTTGCAAATAAACTTGAAGTCACTGAGGTCATTGACTGGTGCTGGGTAGACATACGCATTCACTCACTTGCTCATTCACTCACGCACTCACCCAGTCGCTCACTCATATCACTTATTCATTCAGACACTCACTCTAGTGCTCGCTCACTGCCTCAGACACATTTGTTTGCTCACTCATTCATAACCAAATATGGCCACTTATCCACACACTCGCATAGTCGCTTTTTTACGCACTCTTCACACAAGCGATGTGTAATGGTCAATGTAACATCGCCTTCATTTTTGGGCATGATAAGTAGAATGCTTTGGTCTTCCTGAAATCTGAACGCGCCTGCATCTATTTCTAAAGTAATACATATATATATATTCCAAAACAGTTCTTAAAAAACAGAAAATCATAAAATAAGTTGTCTCCAAAATATGGTAAGCATCTCTCCACTTTGTTCCAGAAGACAGAAAACTCTTTGTCGGTATGCTGAACAAACAACAGTCTGAGGACGATGTGCGCCTGCTATTTGAGGCTTTTGGAAGCATCGAAGAGTGTACAATCCTCCGAGGACCGGACGGCAACAGCAAAGGTAAGCAGTGCCCTCGCTGGTTCCTCAGCAAATCATCCTGTGCCCTGCAATGGCCTTCCATCACTTACCTAGAACCATGACACGCCTCCCCATCTCCTGGCCACGCGCCTCTTGCTTGCCTCACAGCGTTGAGCCACACCGCCTCTCAGTGAGCCTTCCTTGCACCTCCTAGTCTCACTCCCATTTGCCTCTCAACCTGCCACGAAATGTGCCTCACTGTGTACTCAATGTGAACCCCATTTCAAATCACCCACAAATCTCCTTTTCCTCCCTGCATAAGTGGCAGCGTTCCAGCAACTCAGTTCTCAATTTTCATTCCAAACAACTAGTGTCGCTCACACTCCCTGATCTCAATGTGCCATTTGCCTTACAGGGATTTCAATGGGAATCCAACTCCATGCCACACTAAAGTCCGATTCTCCTTGCAGCACGTCTCGCATTTGCCTCTCACCGTTCCACCAATTCTCCTCTCAACATGCAATTCTATTCTCTGCACATCTTTCCTTCACCTTCGACTGTTCAAACAATTCTCCTCTCAAAATGCAATTATATTCCCTGCACATCTCTCCTTCACCTTCGACAGTTCCACCAATTCTCCTCTCAAGATGCAATTCTATTCCCAGCACATCTTTCATTCACCTTTGACCATTCCACCAATTCTCGTCTCACCTTGCAATTCTATTCCCTGCCCATCTCTCATTCACCTTTAACCATTCTACCAATTCTACTCTCAACATGCAATTCTATTCCTTGCACATCTTTCAATCACTGTCAACTGTTTCACCAATTTGGCTCTTAACATGCAATTTTATTCGCTGCACATCTCTCATTCACCTTCGACCGTTCCACCAATTCTACTCTCAACATGCAATTCTATTCCCTGCACATCTCTCATTCACCTTCAACCGTTCCACCAATTCTCCTCTCAACATGCAATTCTGTTCCCTGCACATCTCTATTCATCTTCGACCGTTCCACCAGTTCTGCTTTCAACATGCACCCCAATCAATTCGCCTCACTGTGCCCTCAATGTCAATCCCACTTACGGTCACAAACTATCCCCATACCTGCCATTTCCTTTATAGCATCCTTCCCATGCAGTGTTCTATATGCCTGCTATTATACTAACAGTCTGAACCCCCTTCTCCTCCTAACATACCTCTCATTTGCCTCTCAATGTTCCATCCATTCGCCTGATTTTCTTCCTGGTGTCCCTCTCACTTCCATTATATCTCCCCTCACCCCCCATTCGTATCTCCAAACATCTTGCCTTGTGCCTGCAAACTAATCACCACCTCTCCAGGGCAGCACAACCAGAGTATGGTGCTAACTGCACATCTGTTTATTAATGGACCGAGCGTCGCCAAGTTCTTGCAATGGTCACAATATTGGAAAGCCCACAAAAATGTCATCAGCTATGAATTGTAACCATTGAATCTTAAAATCTTTAGCATTACGTCTTCCTGTCATCCACAGCCAATATACCCCTGTCAATTATAGGTCTGCTTATATGCCTTATCAACTATGTATTCTGTGACCTATTACAAATGGTTGACCATAAAAATAATCAATGTTGGACTAGAGGATAGCTCACAAATGAAAGCTTCACAAATATTTCCTGCCATTGGGCCAGACCGCTCCTCGCAAGTAAGATTCCCAGCAGGGCCAACTCAGACCTTCATTCTACCAAGTTCGAGACATTCAGCACTATTAAATAGCGTAATAACAGGTATTATTTTTCATGTGTGAGGCGAGCACTTAACTCGTGAGCTATCCACTAGCGTGCAGACTCGATCTTGTAGAAGATATAAGCACTATAAGCCTACAAGTCAAACTATCACTAGTTAGCGTGTAAGTTGGTTGCCTCCAGAACACGAATAACTCTAACAAATTGTTTTTTTTTTATTTCCATTGTACCACATTTTTTAATGTTTTGTGTGTCGTAATATGTGTTGAAGCCCTTGGCTCAGTCTAACAAATGACTCACTTTCCCATCAAAAGGAGACAGCCATTCACACAATAAAGAGTAAACACTATTTTATTTGTAAAACACCAGCAATGCTGTATTATAAACATGCGGAGAGACAAAAGGAATTGGGAGACGTTAGTTGGGGAAGATTTTAGGAAACGCAATACTGATCTTGCTCAGGGATAGTATAAGAAATGTGTGTACTATTTAAATATATTTGTCATTTTTTGAATTTGTATTTATTTGAAGAATAGGCATGTCAATTTCGATCAGTAATGACTTAAAATAACATATCAACAGAAGGAGTGGGCATTCCCGCCTGTATAACAGCACAACATTGAAAACGCCTGAGACAGTTTATGAGGGTGAGAACAAAATGAGGCATAGACCAGGGACAAAAACAAAACAATAAATCCTGCAAACTAAAGAGGAGTACTGTACAAATATATAGAATGACACCATTACGAGGCACTGGTGGGGTCTGTAGGGAAGAAATGGGGGAGGAGTTCCTGCTTTGGCTGGGCTTTGAATAGATTCACCTTTGTCCTGGTGTTGATTGTGATGGGCAGCGGGTTCCAATGGAGTGGGTTGAGTAGGGCAAAAGAGCAGAAGGGAGAAGGAGTGTGGGGGAAATCAGAGAGTGAGACTGAGTGAAGAGGAGAAGCAGCCAGAATGAGATTGTCGAGTAGACCGAGAGAGAGTGAGCAGGTCCTGTGGAGGAAGACCATTGATAGCTTTTTAGACTAGGAGAAGGAACATGAAAAGAGAGTGGTTGAGTATGGCGAACTAACCAGCATGGTGTCCGTAAGTAGACAGTGGGGGAATATCTGAGTAGTGTGTAGCCAGGGCTGAAAGCAAGGTCGATGGCTTTGTGTAGATGGAAGAAGGAGTGGAGAAGACAAAGGGGTAAGAATAAGCAGTAGTCGAGTTTGCCGAGAATGAGAGTAGAAATTAGAGTTTTGATAGGGTGAGGAGTATGAAATTGGTGCATTTTCAGAAGGTTTATACTAGCAGCAGAGCTGGTGGAAGTGTGAATTGATTCAGTCGGACGTCACTATCAAAGTGGATCACATGGTTGCAAGCCTTGGGCGAAGGAGCAAGAAGCTAAGGATGGAGGACGATGGGAGAGTAAGGATGGCTTTGAAAGCTGGGAAAAAGACTCCTTCTGTTTTTGAAGAGTTCAGCATGAAGCAGCAGAGAGGCATCCAGTGACGGATAGCAGTGAGACAGTTCGTAATCTGTTCTGAGAGGGCTGGAGTGAAGGAGAGAAAGGAAGAAAAGAATTGAGTGTCATCAACAAATCTATGATAGTGAAAGCCGAAGGACAAGATAAGCCTAACCAATTGCAGATGTATAGGGAGTGAAGAGCCGAGGTCCAAGGATAGATCTTTGAGAGACTCTGACAGGGAGAGTGTTTGCAAGTACCAGGAGATTTTAATGTAGGAGGCAATACATACATGCGAGAGCAGATTTTCAAAACCAAACATACTGCAGAATAGCGAGGAGAGAGGATTGTTCAACAGGGTTGGCGGTGGCTAAGAGGCCGAAAAGGATCCATATTGAAATAGTTTTGAGTGGTGATCATAAGTAAGAATTTTGGAGGCATGCAGCAGTGCAGTCTCAGTGGAGTGTTTACTATGGAAGCCAAGTTGAAGTGGATCTGCACGGCCATTGATTGAATACCATCCACACAAAGACCTTTCAATATTGGGCAAGGAGGGAAACGGAGTGATAGTTTGCCCGGACAGTTGACAGTATACCATTCTATAAGAATCTCTGTACACCAATTTAAACTCTCACTGCCTCCTCTTCTAAAAATCTCCTTCAAATGGACCACCAAACCTCAAAGGAGAGATTGTTCTTTGTCCTCAGAACCAAGGTCTAAGGCTGCCTAAACCAGTATGTATAGCTATGGTTACCAGTGTTTTAACGTTAGGATGAGTGCTGTGGCAAATTAAATGAGCACCAAGCCTTTGGTGCCTTCTGTACCTTGGCATTCAAGAATGCAACCTTTTATCACAAGCCATCTTGTCAAATATAAAGATCTGTTATCATTGTTATGTTCTGAAAATGCTCTTTAATGTTATGCAAAGCGGCCGGGAACCCCTGTGGGTGCTATTTGCCCTGTGTCCCTTTCCAATAAGTGTCTTTTCAAAAGAGTAAAATATAAGAGTACCAGGCAGATCATCTTTGAAAGGTAACCATCTATCAGAAAATAGTTCCATAGGTTATTCTTGCTCTTTTATTTATATTTTATCATTGATTTTATTTTCCGCCTAATGCCACGCTCCCCCAGCTACTAAGGAACCCACTTGGGCCCTGTCCTGTTTTGAAAATGTCCATTATTTAAAAGCTTCCCCTACAAACAAATACAATTGTGTCTCTCAAAATGTTCTTTCTTCATAGAAAAGGACACGCTGCTACTAACACCAATGGCTCCTGTTAAAACCAATGATCTGCTTCTTGGGCAGCAAGGCAATTCATGTGTGTGTGCTGGTCACTGATGGTTGATGGTGCTCTTGCACATAGACATTTGTTGCATAATGCATGAAAACGAATAATCATCACAAACGAAACAGAAAAAACAAACACGGTTTTAGACCAAGAAGCCTGATCTGCTGGTCCCTTACAAGGTTTATCAGAATTCTAGCGATCCCCTTCAGAGCCCATCCCGCACATGGACAATGAGCCCTTTGCTTGATGGCAACATTTAGGCTGGGCAAACACAATGAAAATGTATATCTTTAAATACCTTTGGGGGATGCCTCTGTTACTGCTGTTCTCACTCTGATGTTAAGTATAAAACCCAAGACATGTGTTTGAACTGTGGCTGTGCTGCTGTCAGTCATGTCTGGGGCGTCTCTAGCAAACATGCATCAGACGCTGTGACTCTCACCCACGTAGAAAGAGAGACAGAGGGACAGAGACAGGGGGGAGGAAGGGATGGCACGGGGAGAGGGAGAGCACTAGATCCGTGTATGACACGCCAGCTACAGTCCTTACAATCATAGTGCAGATATCCATGACAAATACATTATGTTTGATAACTCATTTTTGAGTAAGCAACCACTTTTGAACTCAATGACCTGAATAGGTAGTTGACAACCAACACATGAGATCATTTGGTGTCACAGGTAATAATAATGTGTGCACTGTTAGGCACTTAATGCCAGACTCCTCCCACTTCTGAGAGCTGTACTAAGAGGTGTTACGCTACTCAATCAACATTGTAAGGATGAAAGGCTGAGTCAGTCTTGCTGGAGAATTCGAACGTGTGAGGGGTGGGGCAGCCCCAGCTCAGAGGCGTGGGCTTAACCTTTAAGTGATGCCTAGGCATGTAGCAGCCGCAGTGCCTGAAAGATCTGACCCTGCCGGCCACAGCGGCTACGGTAGTCAGACCGTCATGGAAGCACCGGGACTGTTAGCAACAGTGCCGGTGCTTCCGTGGTCCCCACTTCCATAGAGTCCAATCGGACTCTATGGGCATGGGGAACAACATTTTACCGGTGCCTGACTTCCCGGCCACCGGACTGGGAATAGCCCGGTGGCACCAAAAGGTCAGGCGCCAGTAAATTATTCTGGGTCCGGAAGCAACCCGCCGGTAGCACCGGCAGGGTTACCGCGGGTCTCGGAATGAGGTCCACTGTCTTTATTTCTATCTTTATTTGAAGCCTATTTGGCAACGCAGGGGCCTCACTACAAATTAGGCATGCTGTTTTCCAGGCAGTTCTGCACGTCAAAAAACAAAAACGTGTCTACTGCCTGCACAATGATGACCCAACTGAATAAGAAAATCCATTTGGCTTTTCAAATTGACCACTGAGTTTCATTTACTCTTATTAATAATTTTAAAAGATGAATGAAGGACTGGAAAGGAGGGAAAAGTATAAGTTAAGTCACGGGGGCGACTAAGGGAAGTAAAAGTCAACCGCCACCTAAACCACGAACCACGGAAAAAGGTATGGTCAGAAATATGTCATGAAACATAAAACAAATATCAGAAAATCATAAACATGGTCATTAACCTTTGATTGAGGATATCCTGAAAACCATCTACTATGGGTGGGTGAGCCCCACCCTATAAAAGGCACAGCGTGCTCTTCTGCGGGTTGCACGCGTAAACTGCAAAGGTGCTTCTCACGCAGTAGAGAAGGGTCTGTGGCCAGGACCAAGGCATCGCCCAATGCCAGAGGGTGCCAGGGGAGAAGGTGAATTGCAAGCAACAAGACATTGGGCTGGGCGGTGGTTTACGGACTAGTCCAGCCTGCACTGATGCACAGATGTGAGAGGCATGAGAGGCATGTGAGGCATTGACCCATTCCTCAAAGAGCTATTTCTCCCCCCTCCAAAATTGCCAGATTGATGATTGGCACCAAGAAAAGATGAAATGCCAGATCAATGCATCTCACCCACAATTGGTGGGAATTACATATGCAAAAAAGGGCACGCAATGCTATTGCCCATGGCAAACCAATGGATGAGCACAACCAAAGAGGAATGATTGAACACACAAAAGAGAGGCGTCATATACAACCAACAACATGCAACTGAAATTCTCCTCTGACAAGTGCTCCACAGTCGCCACGCTGCTCCTTGATCGTACCATCCTGAAGTCCTAGAACATTTTGTCAATTTTCTCAACACTGAGTAGATCGAATGGCGAGCCCATGAAACTCTAAGGTCGATAAGCTCTTCCTTCTTGTGTGTAGTTTCTCTTCCTCTCTAGGGAAGTGGGATGAAGGAAGAAGCTCTGCGGTCAACAAATAGGCCTTTTCCAAGACCACCGCCACTCCTTTGTAGAACGTAAATCCTTTCAAGGATTTGGCCGTCTTCAAAAAACACATCTTTGTCCAAAGAACAGCTTCAAATAAGCCACCATCAAAGACGGGTTTCCGTAATAAATGTAGTTGACTCTGGTTATATGTTGAGTTCGGAAGTAAGAGGAGGACGGTTAAATTTCCTGTCTGAACGATTGTCAAAATAGGCCGGGACACGATGTGAAGTGATTGCTGTAGGAGACTGTTGGGCATGTGTTCTCTCTGGATCTTGAGGATCTGTTTCCCTGGGAGAGTGAGAGGGTCAGGCTGTTGCACAGACTGTTCTTTTTTCCATACGGAGCACAGAGAATGATACACGCATCAGGTTTCGATCCGTTTGATATTATTGATGCATTCTGAACAAATGTATTCTTGCCAGCAGGTCCCCTTCTACAGGTGTGAAACTAGCTGGGGGAATTGTAAAACTAGGCTCACAGAATGAGTAAAGATTGGAATTATTAAGCCTCACAACGTTGCCATTGAATCGCCCGTGGTATAACACAACCACATTTCCAAATATTTCTTACAAACAAAGCTCCAGCAAACATCACTTCCAAGGAAACCTATACCTTGAGGTTAGAAAAGGCCTATTGTTAGTCGAAATGAAGAGAAGGTTGTTCATATGTTTCAAGTATGGTAGCACTTGACTCCATTTTATATGTGTAATCTTTGCAAACTACAAAGAATTATCCACAAGTTGATTCATTCTATGTGCACTTTGTCGCGGTTTTGTGGGTGTTTCTTTGAAAAGACCCTTTTCCAGGTGGACTCGATCAAGGAGAAATTATGGAACATGGGAAAGTCAATTATTGCTACCTACACATGACAAGTGCTGGAACATCGATGTGGAGGACTGGATCAGCTGCCATTTTCTTTAGAATTTAGGTCAATATCCCTGTGGAGCTAGTTATCTTTCTCAGGCAAACATCACCTACTCAATTTTTGGGAGACTTTCCTGAGAAAGACACCTAAAAGTCGGAGTAGCCACCTTCTGTTATTTGGTCACTTTTTTTATAACCCGTAATTCTGGAATTCAGCTTGCTTCTGAGTGTACCCATATTTGGCAGATGTAGGTGCTGAAACACAGCAAGGCAACTTGTTTGTCCAGGAGTCATACCATGTGGTCAAGCAGATATTGCGCAACATTAGTTAATTGCCAAACTTGGCATCTCAGATGCTTTTTCTGGAGGCCGCCATTATGTAAAAAGTGGCGGCCGATCTTCCTGAGAAGTTGCCCAATCAGAATACTTCCACTCTGGTCTGGATCATCATGAGCTGCTAGCTCGGCCTTTAGTGGTCCATATGCATGCAATTAATTCACTGGCATGCGGGTGGCTTGCTGGCAGACCCTACGCTCCCACACACCCTTGAGAATTGGCAAATGCTGGGTTAAAATGCAGAAAGTCTTTTACCACATGCCCCTCCAGTATAATGAGGCTCTACGGATCATGACCAGAAGACATAGTCCATTCATGATAAATCAGACAGACAACCCCAGGTTTGACCAAGCTGGCCACCAAGCAAGGCAGTGCATACACAACTACATGCAAAGCGGTAGAGCATGGATTTCAACTAAGCACACAGCTAGCATATGTGCCTGTTATGTAGGCACATTGTTAGCTCATGTGCCTGTTATGTAATACAACTATGATCAATAAATAGATGATCCAATGTATCTGCATGTGCTATGGTGAAGCCCGAGATCAATAACTAAGCAATAGGTTTCATGAATGACCAGGTACGGAGTGGAATAAAAAGCAAAATATCACATTAAAGGTATCGGGTAGTTACAGCACATATGAAAAACCTCTTTTATATTGGTATTGCGTGCTGAGTTCAAAGTAAAACCCTAGAGAAAGGGCAATGTTCGGGAAGAGGTAATGGCAATCGCTCAAGGCTATATGCGTCTGGTGCATCAATAGACATTAGAATGGAGACCGTGTTGGGCGTTGACAGAGGAAGTCCTTTAAGCAAGACTGGTGAGAGGCTAGTCATTGTCCAATGATGACAGAGTGGGTTTGTTCATCAGCCACCATATTGGACCGCAACCAGAAGGACGGATAGTGTGAGGGGATGTGGGCCAGCATAAGGTTAGTGGGATATACACCAGTCCTAGGGTAATTGAGGGAAACCAATAAGTAAGGGGACCAAATCCCATAAGCGGGTTGTAAACAAAAGTTAGGATAAGGTAAGGTAGATAAATGTAGGGAAATAACTGACCACCTGACCAAATCATGCAACTGAAGCGCGCCCTATACTGTAAACAGATGAGTAGGCAGGGAACTGCATCCGGAAATTGTCTCATAATCCAAACCATAATAATGGGAAGCGATGAGCCGTTATGGGTTAGGGTTAGGAACGTTTCCCCAAAGCGGAGGATCAGGATAGATTCTAGGTAAGTGGGATAAAACCAGGGGTCAGGATATAGTAGGCAGACGAGTAATAATGAGATGACTTCAGTTGAGAGGGCTATCACTTAAAGTCATATTATGGTAGAAACATAACGTAATCATGGGATACAGAAATTTCTTTTTTTTATTGTACGCATTTGGCAGACATATTACTGGTTGACTATTCACAGCTACATAAAAACCAACCAAAAACCAGATAAGAGAGTGGGTAATAGGGAACAAAAAGAGGCTACGGGGGAGCCTTCTCCTCTCCATTTAGTTAAAAGAAAAGGAAAAAAGTTACAAATGTATGCAAGAATGGTAACAAAATCCACCTAAAAAAGCCAACTGGTGAACATGCTTCTAACGCTGTACCTGAAGTATAGCCCAAACTCAGACAAGACAAGCAGATTAGTGATGTGTGAACTGAATTATGTGAGTTATGAACAAAGCTTAAAACAATGTACGCCGATAAGCAGGGACTGGGACGATACCAAAAGAGCACGATCCAGGTGCCAGGGCCAGAGGGACCTAAGGGACAGACTGGCAAAAATATAGTCTGGAATCAGATCACCGGATCAGACCGAAAATGGTCTACATCGGTCCAGAATCGAATCGGGCATTGTGAAGTCTTGGGAAGGTGCAAGAAGGCAAATCTGGAGTCCGCTGTCCTTCTGGAGTCAGGTGCGCTTAAGTGGATCTAGAGTCAAGGATCCGGGTTAGGAAGGTTGTCCTGAGCTTCATGCAAGAATCGGATATGCAGAGATGTGCATGTGCTGTGAGCGGTACGTAGATACTTGCCGCTGATATCGCAGAAACATTTCCCATACTTTTCGAGTAGAATTCATTATATCCTTAAATATTTCATGAAGCCAAGTAAGTAGAGCCAGGCTTATACCAGTAGCCTCCTCAGGCGGCGCAAGTTTTAAAAAACAAACAGGTTTTGGACTCAAAAAAACTAAATTCGGGATACATTCTAAAAATGGTATTTGGTGGAGTGTCAAAGATAGGGTTGGCAAAACCATGCTAGAAGGAGATATTAGAAACCATTTGGCAACTCTTTCTTAAATATACCGAGGGATTTTTGTTATGCTTTAGAAAATCATTCAACAATGTACTTGGAGGTGCTACTCACCTGATGATGCTTTGCTGCCAGAGTCGGATTTAGCATTCGGACAAGGGACAGATGCCCACAGGGCCCCCCCTGTTCTGCCTTTCACACCTCAAACAACCCAGGCTACACAAGGACTCCCACTAAGATCTTATCCTTTTAAGAAGCTCAGCAAGCACATGGCTTACGGAAATCATACAAATACTGCGATTCTAAAATGTCGCTTATACCGAATACGGCGCCTTTCTGCCGTACTAACATCCTGACACCCATTACTCTGACTAATGGACGCGGGGGTTGCAGGGATGTCCCACACTCCTGTTAGTCGGGGTAATGGGGGCCGGAGGTTGCGGGGGTGACCCCGCATCTATTGCATGGTAGCAGGGGACACAAAAGGGTAAAGACAAAAAAAGGACCCTGCGGTGCCAGCACCGGCCCACGTAATTGGGTGGGAACTGACGCCGCAGGGATCGAGGGAAGTCGGCGGCACACTTCTGTGTGTGCCACCGTTAAGGTAAGTGGCCAGGGAGGGAGTAGGGTAGGAAGATGCAGGCCACAGTGGTCTATCTATTCACTGCTCCGTGCCGTAATGGTCGTCGACATTTTCCTCGGTGGAATTAAGGATGGCGCAGGGATCACATAGATCCTGGTTTACAACGGGAGGTGATTAGGGTCGTTTACATGTTACAACGCATGTGACATTTGTCCCTAAGTTTCATTAATGTCACACTTGAGATGGCCATTAATTCTCCCCCCCCCTAAGCTCCGCCTATCGAGGGACCTCTGTCAGTCTTGCCAGCGGCCTGAGATCTGCCACTGTTTAGTACATTAATTTCAAAACATTACAGCCCCCCCTCATGAGAAAGATTCAGGGTGAGTCAGGGGGGCAATTGAAAGGACAAAGACACAGCAAGGGAGGTGGACACAGGAATACAAAAAACGAGACAGTGCCTGTGAAAAAGAAGGGCTGGCAGACAGGGAAAGTGAGACTTTTGCACAGTTTTTCAGAAACTTTGCACCAGTGAAATTGCAAATAGCACTAGAAAAAAAATTGCCGTAGTGCAAAAATATATCCTTTCACTGCATCTTTGCACCTTTGCAAAGCACTATGCATACGGCAAGCATTGCTCTTGTAAAAAAGAAAAGTGCTTTGGAAGAATGTTTTTTTGCACTATGGCAGTTGTAGGCCTAGTGCTAATTGCATTAGCACTGGTGCAAAGTTTCTGTGAACTCTCTCAAAGTGATTGACAGACAAAGGCCAAGTCAAGTAGAGAGACGGGCTGAGAGACAGGTGCTCATAGACAGGCAACACACAGAGAGACAGTGCAAGCATCTCTTAAATCTCCCTTTTCACCAGTGACCTTGCAAGGGTGCACAAGTCAAAGAATGAAAAACAAAAAGCAAAAACAAGAATCCGGCATTAAAAGAGAAAGGGGAAGTAAGAAAGGGAGGGGAAAAGGGTAAGTGGGTACTCTCTGGTTTAAAAAAACAAAATTAAAAAGACCAAAATTGATAAAAGGAATAAATAAAGATCCACTATGAAAAACAGGGTGTGGACTGGCCTATGGGGAACTCTGGAGATTTCCCAGTAGACCTCTGCACACTCGGCAGGGTGTGGACTGGCCGATAGGGAACTCTGGAGATTTCCTGGTAGGCATCTGCACCCTGGGCAGGATGTGGACTGGCCTATAGGGAACTCTGGAGATTTCACAATGGGCCTCTGCACCCTGGCAGGGTGTGGACTGGCCGATAGGGAACTCTGGAGATTTCCTGATAGGCCTCTGCACCCTGGGCAGGATGTGGACTGGCCTATAGGGAACTATGGAGATTTCCCGGTCGGCATCTGCACCCTGGGCAGGGTGTGGACTGGCCCATCGAGAATTCTGGAGATTTCCCAATCAGCCTCTGCACCATGGGCAGGGGTGGACAAGCCGATAGGGAACTCTGGAGATTTCCCAATGGGCCTCTGCATCCTGGCCAGGGTGTGGACTGGCCGATAGGGAACTCTGGAGATTTCCCAATGGGCCTCTGCATCCTGGGCAGGGTGTGGACTGGCCGATAGGGAACTCTGGATATTTCCCGTTGGGCCTCTGCACCCTGGTCAGGGTGTGGACTAGCCCATCAGGAACTCTGGAGATTTCCCAATGGGCCTCTGCAACCTGGGCATGGTGTGGACTGGCCGATAGGGAACTTTGGAGATTTCCCAGTAGACTTCTGCAAACTGGGCAGTGTGTGGACTGGCCGATAGAGAACTCTGGAGAGTTCCTGGTAGGCCTCTGCACCCTAGGCAGGATGTGGACTGGCCCATAGGGAACTCTGGAGATTTCCCGGTGGGCCTCTGCACCCTGGGCAGGGTGTGGACTGGCCGATAGGGAACTCTGGAGATTTCCTGGTAGACCTATGCACCCTGGGCAGGGTGTGGACTGGCCTATAGGGAACTCTGGAGATTTCCCGGTTGGCCTCTGCACCCTGGGCAGGGTGTGGACTGGCCCATCGAGAACTCTGGAGATTTCCCAATGGGCCTCTGCACCCTGGGCAGGAGTGTACAGGCCGATAGGGAACTCTGGAGATTTCCCAATGGGCCTCTGCATTCTGGGCAGGGTGTGGACTGGCTGATAGGGAACTCTGGAGATTTCCCAATGGGCCTCTGCATCCTGGGCATGGTGTGGACTGGCGAAAGGGAGCTCAGGAGATTTCCCAATGAGACTCTGCATCCTGGGCAGGGTGTGGACTGGCCGATAGGGAACTCTGGAGATTTACTGGTGGGCCTCTGCACCCTGGGCAGGGTGTGGACTGGCCCATCGGGAACTCTGGAGATTTCCCAATGGGCCTCTGCATCCTGGGCAGGGTGTGGACTAGCCGAAAGGGAACTCTGGAGATTTCCCATTGGGCCTCTGCACCCTGGGCATGGTGTGGACTGGCCGATAGGGAACTCTGGAGATTTCCCAATGGGCCTCTGCATCCTGGGCAGGGTGTGGAATGGCTGATAGGGAACTCTGGAGATTTCCCGGTGGGCCTCTGCACCCTGGGCAGGGTTTGGACTGGCCGATAGGAAACTCTGGAGATTTCCTGGTGGGCCGCTGCTCCCTGGGCTCAGGGTGGACTGGCCTATAGAGAAACATGGAGATTTCCCAATGGGCCTCTGCATCCAGGGCAGGGTGTGGACTGGCCGATAGGGAACTCTGGAGATTTCCCAATGGGCCTCTGCATCCTGACCAGGGTGTGGACTAGCCGATAGGGAACTCTGGAGATTTCCCATTGGGCCTCTGCACCCTGGGCATGGTGTGGACTGGCCGATAGGGAACTCTGGAGATTTCCCAATGGGCCTCTGCATCCTGGGCAGGGTGTGGACTGGCCGATAGGGAACTCTGGAGATTTCCTGGTAGGCCTCTGCACCCTAGGCAGGGTGTGGACTAGCCGATAGGGACCTCTGGAGATTTCTCAATGGGCCTCTGCATCCTGGGCAGGGTGTGGACTGGCCGATAGGGAACTCTGGAGAGTTCCTGGTAGGCCTCTGCACCCTAGGCAGGGTGTGAACTAGCCGATAGGGAACTCTGGAGATTTCCCAATGGGCCTCTGCATCCTGGGCAGGGTGTGGACTGGCCGATAGGGAACTCTGGAGATTTCCCGGTGGGCCTCTGCACCCTAGGCAGGGTGTGGACTGGCCGATAGGGAACGCTGGAGATTTCCCAATGGGCCTTTGCATCCTGGGCAGGGTGGGAACTCTGGAGATTTCCCAATTGGTCTCTGTATCCTGGGCAGGGTGTGGACTGGCCGATAGGGAACTCTGGAGATTTCCTGGTAGGCATCTGCACCCTAGGCAGGGTGTGGACTAGCCGATAGGGAACTCTGGAGATTTCCCACTGGGCTTCTGCATCCTGGGCAGGGTGTGGACTGGCCGATAGGGAACTCTGGAGAGTTCCTGGTAGGCCTCTGCACCCTAGGCAGGGTGTGGACTGGCCGATAGGGAACTCTGGAGATTTCCCAATGGGCCTCTTCCCGGTGGGCCTCTGCACCCTGGGCATGGTGTGGACTAGCCGATAGGGAACTCTGGAGATTTCCTGATGGGCCTCTGCATCCTGGGCAGGGTGTGGACTGGCCGATAGGGAACTCTGGAGATTTCCCAATGGGCCTCTGCATCCTGGGCAGGGTGTGGACTGACCGATAGGGAGCTCTGGAGATTTCCCAATGAGCCTCTGCATCCTGGGCAGCGTGTGGACTGGCCGATAGGGAACTCTGGAGATTGGTGGGACTAGCCCATCGGGAACTCTGGAGATTTCCCTATGGGCCTCTACATCCTGGGCAGGGTGTGGACTGGCCGATAGGGAACTCTGGACATTTCCCAATGGGACTCTGCATCCTGGGCAGGGTGTGGACTGGCCCATCGGGAACTCTGGATATTTCCCAATGGGCCTCTGCATCCAGGGCAGGGTGTGGACTGGCCGATAGGGAACTCTGGAGATTTCCCAATGGGCCTCTGCACCCTAGGCAGGGTGTGGACTAGCCAATAGGGAACTCTGGAGATTTCCCAATGGGCCTCTGCATCCTGGGCAGGGTGTGAACTGGCTGATAGGGAACTCTGGAGAGTTCCTGGTAGGCCTCTGCACCCTAGGCAAGGTGTGGACTAGCCGATAGGGAACTCTGGAGATTTCCCAATGGGCCTCTGCATCCTGGGCAGGGTGTGGACTGGCCGATAGGGAACTCTGGAGTTTTCACGGTGGGCCTCTGCACCCTAGGCAGGGTGTGGACTGAACGATAGGGAACTCTGGAGATTTCCCAATGGGCCTCTGCATCCTGGGCAGGGTGTGGACTGGCCGATAGGGAACTCTGGAGATTTCCCAATGGGTCTCTGTATCCTGGGCAGGGTGTGGACTGGCCGATAGGGAACTCTGGAGATTTCCTGGTAGGCCTCTGCACCCTAGGCAGGGTGTGGACTAGCCGATAGGGAACTCTGGAGATTTCCCAATGGGCCTCTGCATCCTGGGCAGGGTGTGGACTGGCCGATAGGGAACTCTGGAGATTTCCCAATGGGCCTCTGCATCCTGGGCAGGGTGTGGACTGGCCGATAGGGAACTCTGGAGATTTCCCAGTGGGCCTCTGCACTCTGGGCAGGGTGTGGACTGGCCGATAGGGAGCTCTGGAGATTTCCAAATGAGCCTCTGCATCCTGGACAGCGTGTGGACTGGCCGATAGGAAACTCTGGAGATTTCCCAGTGGGCCTCTGCACCCTGGGCAGGGTGTGGACTGGCCCATCGGGAACTCTGGAGATTTCCCAATGGGCCTCTGCATCTGGGCAGGGTGTGGACTAGCCGATAGGAAACTCTGGAGATTTCCCAGTGGGCCTCTGCACCTTGGGCATCTTTTGTGTGGTAACCTATTTTATTTCCAAATGTTCTCATAGGAAAAGGGTTGGGCTTGTTGGACATGTGTAATATGGGGCCACTTTTAAAATGATTTTCAGAGCCTATTTTGGTTCCCAGTCCACCCCTGAAAAGACATGGATCTACATGGCAAACGGAGAGGTAGAAGAAGAGAGAGAGAGGAAGGGGGAGGGAGGGAGGGAGAGGGACATCGTGATACAGGGAGAGGACTGACAGACAAGGAGAGAGAAACAAATAGAGACAGCGCACAGAACGAATAAAACAAGAAAGGCCAGATTGGCAGTCACAACAATCAATATCCTACCATGACAAGGACAGACAATAGACAGAGCAACACACAGACTGACAGCTACGGCAGAAAGCAGACCCCCTCCCTCCCCTACCCCCTCTGGAAGTACAATATTATCATTCATCACCGCCTGCCTGGATCTGTCACGTCAGGCGAGGAGCCTTCTAGCAAAAGCGCCGGGATCCCCTACTGCGAAGCTCCATTAATACCGCCAACCACGCGGCATGGCTCACTCAATGTCCCGCATGCCACGCGCGACCCCGCCTGCCTCGGCCGCGCGCCGCGTCACGCGGGGAGAGGCACTGCTTTGACCATGCTTGATGGTGAAGCAAACAGGCAATCAGGGCCTTCCAAGGCCATTAGATGCCTCCTTGTGAAATATCTTTCTGAAACTGACACAAGCTGTTAGTGATTCAGGAACCTCCGCCTAAATGTTCCGCTTGGCACCCCGGCATATGCGGCTGTGTGTAACCACTGACACGTGCGCCATTATCCGCATGTATCATTACATGCCGCGTGCCGCCTTCCACAGCTGGCACAGCGGGAGGCTGCGCACAACAACAGCTTGTGAACATGGATTTTTAAGCATATATCAGAGCCCATTCTCCTGGCAAATTAACTCGACTGCTGCAAATATGCATCGCCTCGCTCATGGGTGGGATCGTCTGTACCCGGAAGCGCTGAAGTTTGTCAATAGCGCCCACCTTAGGAGTGTCCGTGCCTATGACTTACAAACATATACAAATACACATTTCTTAAAAATAAATAAAACAAATAAACAGTTCAAAAGAGCAAAAGCGAAGAGGCACACTTTGTACAGCACATGTTTGTGCTGTGAGCACGTGAGCTGCTAGAATGCCTGTGGAATGTTGATGTGTTGACAGTGTTGTACAAATACTTATGGGTAGATATTAGCCCGCCTATGGCAGGAGCAGGCAAACTGCGGCCCTCCCACCAGATGCTTTGGCCTAGAACGCCCATCAGCCGAAGCCAGTGTGGTCAACATGGGCGTCATAGATTGAAACATTTGGGTCACCGCAGGTGGCCCACTCATAGCATGTTGGGTGCAGCAGGTAAAGAAGGCAGACACATCCCGCCTTGACTAGAGCAGGTAAAGTAGGGCATTGTGGGTAAGTGCCATCTGCTGAAATCTCTGTTCAGCTTGCAGGGCACAGCTCCGCTTATCCTTACAGCCATGAAGGCAAAAACAAGCACTGAGATCGTACCAGGTTCCAGTCCTTCTACATGCAACTCTGGGATGGAGAGGCCTGAACTAAGATCCAGGTATTCCCAAGGACCTTTGGGCTCATTACTTTGATTTCTGCGAAAGATTTCAACCTCTTTGAGATCTGCGAAAGAATTCAGGCATAGAAAACATCAGCAGGGGGAACTGCAGAAAGTACTGCTCGCCAACACTAGAACTGGATGTCACAGATGTGAAGGCGGGGATTGTCCCAAAATACTGGGCTGTTTGGGGGACACGAAGTATGAAGATGTCCTAATCTCTATCTGGAGTAGAGATGACTTAGAAATATTGAGGACCCAAGTACAGGACATGAGAGGAAGAAGATCCTGACTATGGGCCTGATCACGACTTTGGCGGTAACGCCGGCGGTAATACCACCGGTGGTATTAGCCCTACCGCCGAACTCCCCGGCGCTAATACCGCCGGATCACGAGTTTGGCGGTAATGTTAATCCCATTCCCCATTGAGCCCATTCGGGAATGCCCCATTCCCCATTGGGCTCAATGGGGAATTTTCGCGCTCTTACCGCCGGCGGATTTCCCACCGGCGGTAATAGCGTGAATTTTCGGTGGATTTCCCCCCAGCTCAGAGCCGGGATGAAATCCGCCAAAGTCCATATTTGGCAGACCTTAAATCCGTGGGTAATAGCGCTACTGCCGGATTTAATGGTATGTGTTGTCAATATGCCCAGTGTCATTGTGCATAGCTGAGTTTGTTCAAACTGGGGCTCCAGCCCTGGACTGGTATATCTTGACCCATAAATGGATCCAATTTTAGAGGTTTTCTAAAATTAGGGGTAGTGTGGCCCTCTTTTTTGATTAGGGGGTCCTAAGTCATGAGGGAGTCTAATATAGTGGAAAAAGGGGATTTAGGCTACCCCACCTGTCTGGCTCTGGTCTGGAATGGTTTCAGCACACTTGGTACAGAGCCCTATCAGTGATTTTTGCATAAGAGAACACCCAAATTACTTTTCATATAATGACAATTTTATTCATGTGACTAAAAAACATTCATGTGACTTAAAAATAGCGTTACAAAGCTATTGTCCAAAACCTTTTGTTTACCACTTGATTACTGGGTAGTAATACACTGTTCAAGGCTTTTCACATCAACCTCATACAATGAAAATTTGCATACAGTTTATGCGGTGTGGGTTAGGACATCTGGTGACTTTTAAATGTGGTATTATTTTCTTCACATCTCTCTAGGCGACACTGAGTGGTGTTTCTGGCATCCTGTAGGTAGCTGGGAATCAAGTGGCAAACAAAAAGACCTCCATTCACATTCCACAATAAGCGAGCATATGAGCAGAGCCCATTTCCCCTACATTTATGTTTCACCAACAGATGTGGACGTGCCATGGAAGGATACGATCTTCATAACTGTAGAAACCATGAGGTATGATCCTTTTGAGACAGGACACATATCGTACCTGAGGCTGATGATAAGCTCTATCAAGGAAGAGCAGAGCGGCTGAGTCAGGGAGATAAAGGGATCCGCCAGCGATAACATCAAAGCACGATAGAGGCATCTGCCTGTGAGTGACACAGGTGTTAATATTAATATTAGCGCAGAATAGATTTCACATGAATGATGACAGGTGCTGGAATATAACCAATCTCTAAATACAGATCTAAGCGGGTTATAAACTAGGTATGATTACCTGATTACCGCACGTCTGTCGTCAAGAGAACGATTCCTAGGGATTGCCAAGGGTTAATGTACTGCCGTGTAAGATTTAACAATTCAGAAAATACCAGCTCTTAAGATAGCTGGATCAAATCTGAAGTATGGTACTCTTGGGAGCCACTTGCTTTTCAAACATGTTCTCTTCGTATACTGAGATATGAGCAAAATCTTCTGGATCAGTATTAGATGTACAGAACCTTGCTGTCTTCCAGAGCCAGTACTTGTTAATGTTAAAGGATATTTGTATCTTGCACTATCACCACCGGAGTGGTCCCCTGGCACTCTGGCGGATCTGAAACAAAGGGGGGTAGGTTCGGCGTGTTAGTAAGACAAAGTTTGGAGAAGAGCAAGGGAGCTGTGAAGTGCTGTTTGCAGCTTCGGTTCGGTGAACACTGTTCGCCGAGCATATTGATGTGTCATTCGGTTCTGAGTCTGCCGTGTGCTGTTGTTTGGGGTCTGTGTGGTGTGGTTTTTGTTTCAGTGTGGTGAAGTGCGTGCGGGTGGCTACGGCTTTAAGAGGTGTGGTTGTTTTTGGTTAGAGTGTCAGAGGTGTTTGAAGAGTGGAGAGGTTTTTAGTAGTTTTTTGGGGTTGGTTAGTATCCTTGTTGTTAGGAGAGATGCTTATTCCTATTGTGTCTCCTTCGTGATTTCGAGAGGGTTGTTTCCTTTCAGTGATTAAGTTTCAGCATGATAAGGCTGTGTCATCTCTTTGTCATTCTAAAAAGTTATCTACTTTTGTGTTTCCATCTTTGTATTCAGCTAGCCCTTTTATCTTAGTTTGTCTTTGCTGCAACCTAGGTTTGGATTGATTTATTTGCGAGCTACGCCCATAACCTACGTCCTTTGTGAGTGGGCAAGGTTGTTGGTAGTGTTGGGCATGTATGTTAAATTTCTGTCCTCATGGGGTTGTCGCTTGTGTTCTATTCCACCTAGCGTCGTCTCTCTACTTCTTGTTGGAGATTCCCTTAGTCGGTACTGGGTGTTGTCTGTGCATCATATATTCCATCAATCTGTTCTTTTTGTTTCCTGTTTGTTTATCTTTTTTTTCTATTTGGTTCCGAGGTGTTGAAGAGCCAGGATCTTAGAAGTTTTCTACATTTTAGGTAGTCTTCTGTGTTTCTTATTTCTTTCGGGATGTTGTTCCAGGTTTTTGCGCCTAGGTGGGAGAAAGAAGAGCCCTCTAGTTTTTTTTTTAATGTATGTTTTTGGTTCCAGAAGGATTTCATTGCTTGATGTGAGTCGTCTCATTGGCTTGTAGATTATTTTCTTTTGTAGGAATTCTGCTCCCTGTCCCTGATTACTTCTCCATTTAACATTGTAGTACTGGCGGAAATTGCTGGATGTCTACATTTAAAGTGCAAGAAGTGCTGGCAGTGCGATCTTGATGATGTGCACCTGTTGATTTAATTCAACATTACATATAGTAATATGCCTGTAAGCGCATATAAGCTCTACACCAGGGGTCTGCAACATGTGTCTCTCCAGATGTTGTGGACTATGATTCCCGAGCACCCTGAGCATTGACCATGCTGGCAAGGGCTGGTGGGAGCTGTTGTCTGAAACATCTGGAGAGCCAAAGCTTGCATACCCCTGCTGTACACAATCACACGCAAATGCGTCAATGGAGAGGTGCATGTTGCATCAAGGACGGACTCAACCTCCACAGCATGCACATCACTTCATGCTCAAACACACAGACTACTCCAAACCCTCCCTAAAGGATTGCATGTCTCAAAATCATCTTCAACCTCAGGGTTTATCTGTGAGTGCCTCCTGATGCATTCCTTACTACCTCGCATTCCCTCTCCTCCTCGCGCATAGGCTTGGGAATGCAACCTCATTGTTTAGCTCTGAATGCCTCCTGATGCCTTCCTCCCTAGCGCTCTTTCCCTCTTCTCTCATCGTCACTCATTGACTTGGGAATGCATCCTAAAGGTTTAGCTGTGGATGCCTCCTGGTGCATTCCTCCCTTCCTCTCTTCCCTCTTCTCTCTCCTTTACTCATTGGCTTGGAAATGCAACCTCATAGTTTAGCTGTGAATGCCTCCTGATGCATTCCTTACTACCTCACTTTCCCTCTCCTCTCCTCCTCAGGGATAGGCTTGGGAATGTAACCTCAGGGTTTAGCTGTGGATGCCTCCTGGTGCCTTCCTCCATTCCTCTCTTCCCTCTTCTCTCCCCTTTACTCATTGGCTTGGGAATGCAACCTCATAGTTTAGCTGTGAATGCCTCCTGATGCATTCCTTACTACCTCACTTTCCCTCTCCTCTCCTCCTCACGGATAGGCTTGGGAATGTAACCTCAGGGTTTAGCTGTGGATGCCTCCTGGTGCATTCCTCCCTTCCTCTCTTCCCTCTTCTTTCTCCTTTACTAATTGGCTTGGAAATGCAACCTCATAGTTTAGCTGTGAATGCCTCCTGATGCATTCCTTACTACCTCACTTTCCCTCTCCTCTCCTCCTCACGGATAGGCTTGGGAATGTAACCTCAGTGTTTAGCTGTGGATGCCTTCTGGTGCCTTCCTCCCTTCCTCTCTTCCCTCTTCTCTCCCCTTTACTCATTGGCTTGGGAATGCAACCTCATAGTTTAGCTGTGAATGCCTCCTGATGCATTCCTTACTACCTCACATTCCCTCTCCTCTCCTCTTCACTCATAGGCTTGGGAATGCAACCGCAGGGTTTAGCTCCAACTCCCTCAGGGTCATCCGCTTCTCCAAGCAACGAGTTGGGGGTAGATCTCTCTCCGCGGCAGGGGCCTCCCTCTGGAACAGCCTTCCTGCCTCCCTGAAACTTGAGGAGAACCATCTCCGGTTCCGGAAGCACCTCAAAACCTTCCTCTTTGCTTCTGCTTTCTCTCCCCCTCTCCCCTGCTAAATTCCTGACTGAAATTGAACTGAATCTGCAACTGGGCCACTCTCACCAATCTCGGTCCTTGGCCCGGCCACTGTCCGCTTGCACTGCCTACCTGGCAACCCCTGCACTGCGGGAATGTCCCTGTATCCCTACAGCCCCCCTTCCCAGCACTTGTCTGCACTTACCTTGCACTTGCCACCAGCTGGCCCTTATTATTTATCTTGTTATTCTACTACCCATGTACTGCACTTTTCCCCTTGCACTTTTCCCTTCCCCTCTACCCATGCACTTGCACGATCTGAATGACACCTGGCCTAGTAGGATCGTTGTCTGTTTTCCCTTTGTTCCCCCTCCCTGCCTCGTCGCGCCTTGAAACACTTGTGTATAGGTGCGTTACAAATACCATATCATATCATATCAATGCCTCCTAGTGCCTTCCTCCCTACCACTCTTTCACTCTCTTCTCCTCTTCACTCATTGGATTGTGAATGTAACCTCAGGGTTTAGCTGTGGATGCCTCCTGGTGCCTTCCTCCCTAACTCCCTTTCCCTCTCCATCTCCTCTTTACTCATTGGCTTGTGAATGTAAACTCTGGGTTTAGCTGTGAGTGCCTCCTGATGCATTCCTTACTACCTCGCTTTCCCTCTCCATCTCCTCTTTACTCATTGGCTCGTGAATGTAAACTCTGGGTTTAGCTGTGAATGCCTCCTGGTGCCTTCCTCCCTGGTGCTCTTTCCATCTCCTCTCCTCGTCACTCATTGACTTGGGAATGTAACGTCTGGGTTTAGCTGTGGATGCCCCCTGGTACCTTTTTCCCAAACTCTCTCCTCTCCTCCTCACGCATAGGCTTGTGAATGCAACCTCAGGGTTTAGCTGTGAGTGCCTCCTGGTACCTCTCTGCGAAACTCCCTCCTCCCCTCTTCACGCATAGGCTTGTGAATGTAACCTCAGGGTTTAGCTGTGAGTGCCTCCTGGTACCTTTCTCCATTCCTCTCTTTCCCTCTCCTCTTCACTCATTGGATTGTGAATGTAACCTCAGGCTTTAGCTGTGGATGCCTCCTGGTGCCTTCCTCCCTACCTCCCTTTCCCTCTTCATCTCCTATTATACTCATAGGCTTGTGAATGTAACCTCAGGGTTTAGCTGTGAGTGCCTCCTGGTACCTCTCTCTCAAACTCCCTCCTCCCCTCTTCACGCATAGGCTTGTGAATGTAACCTCAGGGTTTAGCTGTGAGTGCCTCTTGGTACCTTTCTCCCTTCCTCTCTTTCCCTCTCCTCTTCACTCATTGGATTGTGAATGTAACCTCAGGCTTTAGCTGTGGATGCCTCCTGGTGCCTTCCTCCCTACCTCCCTTTCCCTCTTCATCTCCTCTTTACTCATAGGCTTGTGAATGTAACCTCAGGGTTTAGCTGTGAGTGCCTCCTGGTACCTCTCTCCCAAACTCTCTCCTCTCCTCTTCACACATAGGCTTGTGAATGTAACCCCAGGGTTTAGCTGTGGATGCCTCCTGGTACCTTCCTCCCTTCCTCTCTTTCCCTCTCCTCTTCACTCATTGGATTGTGAATGTAACCTCAGGGATTAGCTGTGGATGCTCCCTGGTACCTCTCTCCCCACCTCTTTCTCTCTCCTCTCCTCTTCACGCATAGGCTTGTGAATGTAACCCCAGGGTTTAGCTGTGGATGAGTTCTGGTGCCTTCCTCCCTACCTCCCTTTCCCTTTCCCTCTGCTCCTTACTCATTGGCTTGTGAATGTAACCTCTGGGTTTAGCTGTGGATGCCTCCTGCTGCCTTCCTCCCTACCTCCCGTTCCCTTTCCCTCTGCTCCTTACTCATTGGCTTGTGAATGTAACCTCTGGGTTTAGCTGTGAGTGCCTCCTGGTACCTTTCTCCCTTCCTCTCGTTCCCTCTCCTCTTCACTCATTGGATTGTGAATGTAACCTCAGGCTTTAGCTGTGGATGCCTCCTCGTGCCTTCCTCCCTACCTCCCTTTCCCTCTTCATCTCCTCTTTACTCATAGGCTTGTGAATGTAACCTCAGGGTTTAGCTGTGGATGCCTCCTGGTACCTCCTCCCTTCCTCTCTTTCCCTCTCCTCTTCACTCATTGGATTGTGAATGTAACCTCAGGGATTAGCTGTGGATGCTCCCTGGTACCTCTCTCCCCACCTCTTTCTCTCTCCTCTCCTCTTCACGCATAGGCTTGTGAATGTAACCCCAGGGTTTAGCTGTGGATGAGTTCTGGTGCCTTCCTCCCTACCTCCCTTTCCCTTTCCCTCTGCTCCTTACTCATTGGCTTGTGAATGTAACCTCAGGGTTTAGCTGTGGATGCCTCCTGGTGTCTTCCTCCCTACCTCCCTTCCCCTATCTCTCTGCTCCTTACTCATTGACTTGTGAATGTAACCTCAGGGTTTAGCTGTGGATGCCTCCTGGTGTCTTCCTCCCTACCTCCCTTCCCCTATCTCTCTGCTCCTTACTCATTGACTTGTGAATGTAACCTCAGGGTTTAGCTGTGGATGCCTCCTGGTGCCTTTCTCCCTACCTCCCTTTCCCTTTCCCTCTCCTCTCCTCTTCACGCATAGGCTTGGGACTGCAACATCAGGCTTTAGCCCCGCCTACCTCTGTTTCTCAGTTCTCACTTCTCCACTCTCAGACTTGGCAATGTCAGCCCAGTGTCTACCAGTGAATGCCCCCTGGTAGCTCCCCACCTCCCTCTTGTTGCCTGTCTTTTTGCCCTCACTGTCAGGCTCGGCAAAGTCACTCCAGTGTCTACCAGTGAATGCCCCCTGGTACCTCTAAATCCCCCTATAAGACACATACATTAGTAAACCTCTGCACAGAGTCTGGGAGCACCCTCTTGGATGCATTGGTAGGATTTCGGCAGGGATGGTGCACGGATTATGACCACCTTTGCCAAGTGTGTATGTGAAGCCTATCCAGGCGGACTTGATGTATGATGGGGCTGGGCCCCCAGGTGTGGCCCCTGCATACACCCGATTGCTGAGGCCTGATATGTACAGCTTCTGTCTGCATCTGCCAAGAGATCCTCGAGCTCCATGACTTCAATGATGGGCGAAACCGGGCCCTCTAAAGCCCAAGCGTCGTTCCCGGTAGGACCTCAGCCGGGTGTCACTGCTGTTAATGCCCTAGAAGAGGTGCATTACCTTCATCCACCCAGTCGTCTCCTTTCTTTTTTTATTTTTTTATTTTTTATTGCACCCTAAAATGAGGGGTTTTAATAAAAGAAAAGTACAGGAGTTTTAACCTTCCTCCTCCATTACTATAGATTTGAGGGTGCAAAAGCACCGTGCCAGACATATGCTCCTCTGTCATTAGTCTGTACCACTGTGCAATGGATCTCAGATGGCTCCCAATTGCCATAGACACTTAGCGCCCGATTCATACAACTTTAGCGCGGTGCAAAGTGGCTTTTAACTGGTGCAAAGTGACTTTGCACTGCAGGCAAACACCCAGATTCACAGAGTGAAAAGGGTATTTTTGCAGTGCAAACACCTTGATTCACAGAGAGGTGCAAAAGGTATTTTTGCAGTGCAAAGTGATTTTGCACCGCGCTAAACGTCCCATGAATTGGGTCCTTAATCTCTTCATTTGATTTGTTGCAGAGAGTTGTTTCCACCAGCTGCCAATATTACTCTGATATGACATGATATGACATTTATAACGCGCCTATACACAAGTGCTTCAAGGTGCGACGAGGCAAGGGAGGGGAAACAGAGGGAGGACAAAGACAAGGATCTTACTAGGCCTAGTGACATTGAGATCGCGCAAGTGCATGGGGAGAGGGGAGGGGAAACTTTGCGTCAGTGCCGAACATGCACGGAGTAAGTGTCTGGAGGTTTCATTCGCATTGGACCTGCAGAACCTACACATTCGATCAGCATTACCAGTCTTGGCCCAATTCTAATCAGAGTGTCCAACAGATTGAGTTTCAAACTTAAGTAATCCAGGTGAATATATGAATTGGGAAATTCTTTTGTGGTACAGTCCAGGAGCTGGAGCCGCCAGCTGTGTGTTGATGTAATCTTTATGACCGTTTTTCGCAGCTAAATTGATACTCTTTGTTGGCGATCGTAATCCAATAGATAAACTTTTAGGATGTGTTTGGATTTGAATCGTGGCAGATTGGAAAATGGATCTCCATTCACCTATTCCTGATGTCAGAAAGAAACAGTCTCAGGCACATTCACTAAGGGAGTCTGTGTGGTACGATGGCTGCCAGTCTCGCACGCATTCACTAAGGGAGCTTGTGTGGGCAGATGGCTGCCAGTCTCGCGCTCATTCACTAAGGGAGCTTGTGTGGGCAGATGGCTGCCAGTCTCAGACACATTCACTAAGGGAACCTAGGTGGGAAGACGGCTGCCAGTCTAAGGCACATTCACTTAGGGAGCATGTGTGGGAAGATGGCCGAAAGTCTTGCACACATTCACTAAGGGAGCCTGCGTGAGAAGATGGCTGCCAGTCTCGGGCACATTCACTAAGGGAGCCTGGGGGGGAAGATGGGTGCCAGTCTAAGGCACATTCACTTAGGGAGCTTGTGTGGGAAGATCGCTGAAAGTCTTGCGCACATTCACTAAGGGAGCCTGTGTGGGAAGATGGCCGCCAGTCTCGCGCACATTCACTATGGGAGCCTGGGTGGGAAGATGGCTGCCAGTCTCGGGCACATTCACTAAGGGAGCCTGTGTGGGATGATGGCCGCCAGTCTCGCGCACATTCACTAAGGGAGCCTGGGGGGGGGGAGATGGCCACCGTTCATATTTCACCATCAAACTTGAACCACAAGCAGTATTTGTTGGATTTCTGGCATGCCACCAGAACACAATCTCACTTCTCCGATCTAGCAACACGCTCTCGTTCCATCTGTCTCTTTAGAGCATACCCACTTGCCGTATCGCCGCCACAGTGGTTATGGAAATCCATGCCTGACAGCTGTTTCACAATCCGAGAGATTTGGCACCAGTACGCCTGGGAGGCTTTTTTTTCCGCTCCAAACTATGAAAGCTCATCATTTTACGTTCAAATGCAAATAGGGTGCCTTGTGCAAGCTGCAACCTCCCCCCCTAGGCGATGCGCGGCAACGACGGTCTTAAAGATTAGCAGCTACGCTCTCGGCAAGGAAAATCAGGAAATGACGTATTGATAAGATTCCTCTGGATAAAATCATGAGATTCATCAATTCAGTCCACACTTTGCAGCATTTCTCGTGTTGCCCAATTCTTTACCCAGCCAGTATCAACCACACCTACATTTTGAGTGAATAAAACTATGCAAACCTGCTCGCTCATCGGGAGCATTTGCAAATTTGTCTTAAGAGCCGTAACATCTGTGCCAAAATAAAATATTTTTGGACGGCGTGGAATTGATGAATAAATGTTGCAATTAAAGAATAAGTGTGACTGGCCAGTTTTATATAACACTTTCTGCCTGTGCCTATGACAATTGATGCCATGTCCTATAGCACTTAATGCCCGTGCCTATGATTATTAAGGCCAGTTTCTATTAGACTTCGTGCCAGGGGCCAGCCAGGTTCTAATTTCCATCAAAAACCAAACACATGCCAGCACACAGTAACCGCTTTTTCTGAGCTGGAGCCACCAACAGCACATTAAAGCTCTCCTGCGCTTTTCCCTCTCAATCCTACTAACCGATCCATCCCAACCCCCTTCCTTTTCAGATCTTCCTGGGGACCATGAAAATGGCTGTGGTGCGCGGTATAAGTCACAATAACCTAAAATAATGGTATCGGACAGGGAAACTGAGGCGTAGCTAAGAATTACTTGCCCAGGATGGTAATATTTGGTGAGGTGGGTAAACGGTGAGAGATCACCCAGCGACGCAGATAAAAAAGTTAAAACACTGGACAGATCGAAGTGCTTATATGTGATATTACCGAAGCAAATTTCAGAGTAGTACATTTCATTGTGACCAAAATACCCAAAAATACTGATTTATATTTTTCTTTTTTATTTGGGGGTTTATTTGGGGGGGCTCCCGCACCGCCCCACAATCCCCCTGATTTTCTTTCCTTATAACGCCACCCTAACCGCATTCTGACACATTTCAACCCCTTACCCCTCTATCCTATATATATTTATTTAATATTTTCGGTATTTTGTGGTATCATGGTCACAGTGAAATGTACCACTCTGAATTTTGCTTCGGTAACTTGACTGGGTACCATCTAAGCATGTAAATCCCTGCACTGGTATTTCATGAAGGTGCAAACGAATGGCAACACTCTTTGAGAGATGCACACATACCTGCACCGCACAAACATCCTTTCTGTAAGGAATTCTGCCATATGCACGGTGGGTGTTTGCACTCGCATGGGTTTTTTGAAATTTTAAAAGAAATTGAATGGTGGCAGATGTACCTCCGGAAAATGTGTGGGTTTAATCTGAACCCATTTTCCTCTGCTCACCACTGCACATATACCTGTTACTCTGGGTGCACACAGCCTACGCATGCCGCCCCCATGTCATATTGAGTTGGAATATGAGAGCCAAGAGTACACCATATCATCTCAGATGGGGAGGACAAAACCTTCCTCCTGACATGGCCAGCTTAATTAACTATCAAAGGCTCCACGGATCCATCATGTCCTTTTGTGTAAGCACTGCAGGTGGTGGTGGTGCAATTGACATATTTAACATACTAATAGAGCATACGTCAAACAGGCCCACATGGGGCCTGGCTGCAGAGTTTAACAAAGGAGACAGAAAACCCCAACTCCCTTTGATATGCACTGTGTCAACCTGAAGTCAGCTCCCGCCTCGCAGTATCATGGGCAATGACCTGTCATGTCTGGGACCATGTGTTTACAGTAGGAAACCCCTGCAGGGGCACCCCATTTGGAAGGTACGAGGATGTGGATTGATGGAGACAGAATGTCTGTTCTTGCCGCAGCTTCAAGTGAGACCTGCTTTAATCAGTAACCTCAGAGAGCTCCATTAACTAGAAAGCACCTTTGATCCACAACAGACAGGAAGATGGGTGGGATTTAGTATTACATGTTTTCACCCCTTTACCTTTTCTGTTGCAAAACACTCTGGTTATGACCTCATGCATACAGGAGATTGTTGGTGGGGAACCAGGATTGGTTCATTAAGGTAGGCTTAGCCTGCACCAATCACTGTGGTCCATTTGGCTTTAAAAGAGGCCTGAGCGCCTCTCTTGGTAGATCATCTGAAGACCTTGCAAGAAGTAACAAGAATTACTCATTTGGACCCTGGCAGATGGTACAGTCTGCCTTACAGCTTCCACCAGTGAAGGAAGGCCAGGATTTCCAAAGAGGGAAGCAAAATCCCACCCCTAAACATCTCCCAGGGAACAGAGGGAGATACTGAATGCAGAGGACCCTCTAGCAGCTCCAGAACCAGTACCCAGTCAGCACACAGTGTGCCCTGCTAGTCTGTGCAAGCAAGCTTCCTAGGTGGGAAGTGCCAGAGAGTCTCTAAGCCAAACCAAGGACAAGGCTGTTGCCTACAACACTCTCCTCATCGTTGAGCCGTCCACCTTAAAAGACACAAGCACAGTGAAGAATCTAGGAGTAGTGCATCATCAAGCATCTACCAGCATCCACCGTAAAGGACATTTTCAAGCCAGTTAAGTCCCTCAAGCTGCAACTGACTTCACCACTGACTGTTGTCACGCCGCAGTCTGAGATGCCTCGACCAATGCTTCAGACAATCCTACCAGCAGTGAGACTATGATTCCTGCCACCATGTAAGCAGCCTGCAGCCGTCCATCCAGCCTCGCTCACTGAACTGCCTGCCGCCTGATACCCGCAGCTGTCTCCCGTCTTGAAATCTGTTGCAGGAGCCGCAAAGCACCTTGAAACCGACTCGACCTTGTTGTGCACTAAGAACTTCTACAAGCACAAATTATATTGTGGTTCTGTCCCCCTGATCCCCGCTGTGATGAAACCAAGTATCCTTCAACTATTGTGATTAATTACTTTACCGACTACCCTCCTGTCAGCATCCAGAGTGCATCCCTTTACCTTCTTGAAACTGGCTATCCACTGCATTCCTTTACAAGGTGGGTTGTATTGTGTAGTGTGCTAGAACTGTCTGTTGAATAATAATAAAGCAGATATTTTTCATAAAACCTTGACTGGTCAGTTCCTTTTCTCATTGGGTAATAATTGTATTTTTGTTGTGTTGCAACTAACCAATGATCCACAACCTTGTGGAGATAAGCCTGCGGTTTCATCCACGTTACCAAAATTGGACAAGCAGGTCTTATAATTCACTTGTATTCCAATCTGTTTTGACTCGTTCTGGTGTACTAGAGGTGTGGGACTGATTGATGGTTTAAAAACCGGTATTCATCCCTGGACCACTGGTGCCCCGGAAGTTGATTCATCACACTTTCCCTCTCGCTCGAAAGCAAACTTTCGTAAGCAAATGTAAGCTATAAAGAAGAGTAGAACTAGAATGTGAAAGTTGATGTCAATGTCATGTGATGTAATCACTTGCTACGTTTTTGTCTTTTGCAGGTTGTGCCTTTGTGAAATACTCTTCGCATGCGGAAGCCCAGGCAGCCATCAACGCGTTGCACGGCAGCCAGACAATGCCGGTGAGTATGCGATGTCATGGTGAACCTTGGCAGGCTTTGGCATGGCAGTGTGTGTCCATTGGCCCAAAGTGTCCTTTAGGTAGTTGAGTGAGTCCCATTGACCCCTTTATGCAAGGGTAGTGGAAGAAAAGGGCTGGTATAGAATAGGGTAATGGTGGGCTTGCCCTCATAAAAATCGCCCCAAAAGTTGTGCGGATAGCGAAACTGCGCCCACGCGTGAAGGTCGAAAGAATGAATGACATTAGAATGGGGTGAATTGGGGAGGAGGGCCATTGTCAACTCTTCCTTTGATATTGACTTGGATATAGAGCGATGACATTGAGCTCAGTAGATGTGCGGGGTAGGGGCTCAGGGTACAATACCATCAAAATCCCCCACACCACTAATGCTTCCATTTTGGTTTACCTCAACCTTTTGCTCCATGTTCGAGTTTCAATTGTGAGGGTTGCGGACTCATAGCTTGGTCTCAGAATGCATACAATAGGGGTACCCTCTCAAGGCACTACAGTGTGTTCAAATGTACCACCGATTTAGTGCTTACACTGCCTTCCTTCCGGGGCTTCTCAGGCTGTAAGGGTCCAACCATCCTCACAGGTTGTACTAGTCCTGTGATGTTTGCACTAGGTTAATTCATTTAAATTGCCCATATTTAATGAGGCAATCCAATACATAGAAACAGCCTCATTTTTTTTTTACTTTCTGCAATTGGCCGGTGCTTCAGCGTCACCTATACGTCAAAACTATTACATTAAAGTACAGCTAGGTGGGAGATGGCACGTGGGGAGGGACACACAGCTTGTAGGTGGTGTTTGGTTATTTACCCGCTCATTGACTGCCCATGGCCATGCTAATCCCAATGGCCATTCCCACCCACCTCCTGCCCCTTCCCGCCCAAAACACACCCTTGTGGGATTCTTTGAGCAAGATTTATCAAGTCTTTCCCTCAAACGCTGTGCTCGAAGTGCCTGCCAGCGCTTCTTAGGGTTCATTTCTTAATTGGAGCTCTAAACGCACTACTGGTTTAATGAAAATATCTTAACCAGGTCTGTCTTCGGCCACTCCATTCATACGCACTATGCGTGTCCTTCACTGAAGGCCTGCTCAAAGCAAGCATTGGCAAAGCCCACAGTTCGGCTTGTTTAAAAATATATTAAGCATTTGCCATACACTGCTATTATATGCCCAGGTACTGGCACCATTTTGCAGCTGCTAACAGTGATGGGCACTGAGTAACACTATGCCAGTGCCAGGCACATGCCTTTCCCATGCCTACACAAAACTGTTGGTATTGCCAATGCATGTTTTTAAAGAGCCATGGAATTCTTTAGGAAGTTCCTGACCACCGCTACCGCGTCTTTGGTGCAGGACCCTCAAGAGGAACTCTGATGATCCTTTGCAAGATGCGGTGTAGAGCATCAGACACATTCATATGACAGGTATCCATGCTTCAGGGCAGCGATCGGTGTGGCAGCCACCATGAAAAACAAAGGCTGCCATTTCAGTGGAACCCTATGGACGCCGCCTGCTGGTACCGCGCGCGATCAGGCCGTCAGAGTCCGTAGAGATCCGTGCCACTCCGCAGGAACTAAAATACTGCATGGAACATGGAAACACATGCAGTGAACTTCACACCGTTATTCCCGCTCTGTGGGGTGAACAAAAATGATGTGGTGTAGTCACACCCGGGAAAACAGGGTCTCCATGGGTGTTCACAGGTCCGCACCATTTTATGCCAGGAAGAACATGCAGGCCAAAGACTACCACTAGCCAATAGTTTGACTGACTAATACTTCACCACCTTCACCTTTAAAACAATGTTTTGGTGGCAGAGCAGCTTTGCAAGGGGAGTAAATTGTCTCGGGAGGATAGCTCAGGGGCAACGTGCTCGCCTTGGAAGCAAGACGAAGCAGAGCAACACAGGTTCAATCCCTGGGTCTGCATTTAGAAACCACTGGGTATTAAGCGCTTTATAAATAACCAATTAAATAAATACTACATTATTTACCCAACTCCTGTTTTCAAGGCATCAAAAACTGGAAAGATGGTTAAGGGTTTAGAGGATGTACCCGCATATGGCAAAGAGCTGCTTTTTCGCTACAAGGAAAACCCAAATCCCATTGGGCAAGGCCTTGCTATCCTCCAAAATACTAGTGCCCACTTCCTGAGCCTGTGAAGAAGCTCCTCAACATCTCCTCATATAGATTCGGTCGGATAGATGATAAACCCACTTGTAAAGGGAAAAGTCCCATCTGGGTCAATAGACTGGTCATAACCAAGGCGCTATATGCAAGTGAGGAGGAGGCCTGGCATGCAGTGTCTTGCGGATAAACTCACTAAATGTATTCCCTCAACAAAACACCTCCACCTGCTGCAATTATGTTCAGAGAACCTTTCAAAGAAGTCCAGCGGCATGTCCAGGTTGAAGGCATGACGTGTGAGGGCTTATGTTGCAAGCCATTCTTTTACAATTTGCAAGATTAGAATTTAAACTGCATCTGTAGAGGGCTGCCATGGTCAGGCTGTTGCCTTCACAGCACGCAGCGCATCCTACCCTGATCCCCTGGGTAGCAGTTGTAGAGGGCGCCATGGTCAGCCTGTTGCATTCACAGCGCGCAGCGCATCCTACCCCGACCTCCTGGGTGGCAGTTGTTGAGGGCGCCATGGTCAGCCTGTTGTATTCACAGCGCGCAGCACATCCTACCCCGACCTCCTGGGTGGCAGTTGTTGAGGGCGCGATGGTCAGCCTGTTGCGTTCACAGCACGCAGAGCATCCTACCCTGACCTCCTGGGTAGCAGTTGTAGAGGGCTGCCATGGTCAGCCTGTTGCCTTCACAGCACGCAGCGCATCCTACCCTGACCCCCTGGGTGGCAGTTGTAGAGGGTGCCATGGTCAGCCTGTTGTATTCACAGCACGCAGCGCATCCTACCCCGACCTCCTGGGTGGCAGTTGTAGAGGGCGCCATGATCAGCCTGTTGCATTCACAGCGCGCAGCGCATCCTACCCCGACCTCCTGGGTGGCAGTTGTAGAGGGCGCCATGGTCAGCCTGTTGCATTCACAGCACGCAGCGCATCCTACCCCGACCTCCTGGTTGGCAGTTGTAGAGGGCGCCATGGTCAGCCTGTTGCATTCACAGCACGCAGCGCATCCTACTTGCATTCACAGCACGCAGCGCATCCTACCCCGACCTCCTGGTTGGCAGTTGTAGAGGGCGCCATGGTCAGCCTGTTGCGTTCACAGCACGCAGCGCATCCTACCCCGACCCCCTGGGTGGCAGTTGTAGAGGGCTGCCATGGTCAGCCTGTTGCGTTCACAACACGCAGCGCATCCTACCCCGACCCCTGGGTGGCAGTTGTAGAGGGCGCCATGGTCAGCCTGTTGCATTCACAGCATGCAGCGCATCCTACCCCGACCTCCTGGTTGGCAGTTGTAGAGGGCGCCATGGTCAGCCTGTTGCATTCACAGCACGCAGCGCATCCTACCCCGACCCCCTGGGTGGCAGTTGTAGAGGGCTGCCATGGTCAGCCTGTTGCGTTCACAACACGCAGCGCATCCTACCCCGACCCCTGGGTGGCAGTTGTAGAGGGCGCCATGGTCAGCCTGTTGCGTTCACAGCACGCAGCGCATCCTACCCCGACCTCCTGGGTGGCAGTTGTAGAGGGCGCCATGGTCAGCCTGTTGCATTCACAGCACGCAGCGGATCCTACCCCGACCTCCTGGGTGGCAGTTGTAGAGGGCGCCATGATCAGCCTGTTGCATTCACAGCACGCAGCGCATCCTACCCCGACCTCCTGGGTGGCAGTTGTAGAGGGCGCCATGATCAGCCTGTTGCATTCACAGCACGCAGCGCATCCTACCCCGACCTCCTGGGTAGCAGTTGTAGAGGGCGCCATGATCAGCCTGTTGCATTCACAGCGCGCAGCGCATCCTACCCCGACCTCCTGGGTAGCAGTTGTAGAGGGCGCCATGATCAGCCTGTTGCATTCACAGCGCGCAGCGCATCCTACCCCGACCTCCTGGGTGGCAGTTGTAGAGGGCGCCATGGTCAGCCTGTTGCATTCACAGCACGCAGCGCATCCTACCCCGACCTCCTGGTTGGCAGTTGTAGAGGGCGCGATGGTCAGCCTGTTGCATTCACAGCACGCAGAGCATCCTACCCTGACCTCCTGGGTAGCAGTTGCAGAGGGCTGCCATGGTCAGCCTGTTGCCTTCACAGCACGCAGCGCATCCTACCCTGACCCCCTGGGTGGCAGTTGTAGAGGGTGCCATGGTCAGCCTGTTGCATTCACAGCACGCAGCGCATCCTACCCCGACCCCCTGGGTGGCAGTTGTAGAGGGCGCCATGATCAGCCTGTTGCATTCACAGCGCGCAGCGCATCCTACCCCGACCTCCTGGGTGGCAGTTGTAGAGGGCGCCATGGTCAGCCTGTTGCATTCACAGCACGCAGCGCATCCTACCCCGACCTCCTGCTTGGCAGTTGTAGAGGGCGCCATGGTCAGCCTGTTGCGTTCACAGCACGCAGCGCATCCTACCCCGACCCCCTGGATGGCAGTAGTAGAGGGCGCCATGGTCAGCCTGTTGCGTTCACAGCACGCAGCGCATCCTATCCCGACCTCCTGGGTGGCAGTTGTAGAGGGCTGCCATCGTCAGCCGGTTGCGTTCACAGCACGCAGCGCATCCTACCCCGACCTCCTGGTTGGCAGTTGTAGAGGGCGCCATGGTCAGCCTGTTGCGTTCACAGCACGCAGCGCATCCTACCCCGACCCCCTGGGTGGCAGTTGTAGAGGGCTGCCATGGTCAGCCTGTTGCGTTCACAGCACGCAGCGCATCCTACCCCGACCCCTGGGTGGCAGTTGTAGAGGGCGCCATGGTCAGCCTGTTGCGTTCACAGCACGCAGCGGATCCTACCCCGACCTCCTGGGTGGCAGTTGTAGAGGGCGCCATGGTCAGCCTGTTGCATTCACAGCACGCAGCGGATCCTACCCCGACCTCCTGGGTGGCAGTTGTAGAGGGCGCCATGATCAGCCTGTTGCATTCACAGCACGCAGCGCATCCTACCCCGACCTCCTGGGTAGCAGTTGTAGAGGGCTGCCATCGTCAGCCTGTTGCCTTCACAGCACGCAGCGCATCCTACCCCGACCTCCTGGGTAGCAGTTGTAGAGGGCTGCCATCGACATCCTGTTGCCTTCACAGCACGCAGCGCATCCTACCCCGACCCCCTGGGTGGCAGTTGTAGAAGGCGCCATGGTCGCATCCTACCCCGACCCCCTGGGTGGCAGTTGTAGAAGGCGCCATGGTCAGCCTGTTGCATTCACAGCACGCAGCGCATCCTACCCCGACCTCCGGGGTGGCAGTTGTAGAGGGCTGCCATCGTCAGCCTGTTGCCTTCACAGCACGCAGCGCATCCTACCCCGACCCCCTGGTTGGCAGTTGTAGAGGGGGCCATGGTCAGCCTGTTGCATTCACAGCACGCAGCGCATCCTACCCCGACCTCCTGGGTGGCAGTTGTAGAGGGCGCCATGGTCAGCCTGTTGCATTCACAGCACGCAGCGCGTCCTACCGCCGACCTCCTGGGTGGCAGTTGTAGAGGGCTGCCATCGTCAGCCTGTTGCATTCACAGCACGCAGCGCATCCTACCCCGACCTCCTGGTTGGCAGTTGTAGAGGGCGCCATGGTCAGCCTGTTGCGTTCACAGCACGCAGTGCATCCTACCCGACCCCCTGGGTGGCAGTTGTAGAGGGCTGCCATGGTCAGCCTGTTGCGTTCACAACACGCAGCGCATCCTACCCCGACCCCTGGGTGGCAGTTGTAGAGGGCGCCATGGTCAGCCTGTTGCGTTCACAGCACGCAGCGCATCCTACCCCGACCTCCTGGGTGGCAGTTGTAGAGGGCGCCATGGTCAGCCTGTTGCATTCACAGCACGCAGCGGATCCTACCCCGACCTCCTGGGTGGCAGTTGTAGAGGGCGCCATGATCAGCCTGTTGCATTCACAGCACGCAGCGCATCCTACCCCGACCTCTTGGGTAGCAGTTGTAGAGGGCTGCCATCGTCAGCCTGTTGCCTTCACAGCACGCAGCGCATCCTACCCCGACCTCCTGGGTAGCAGTTGTAGAGGGCTGCCATCGACATCCTGTTGCCTTCACAGCACGCAGCGCATCCTACCCCGACCCCCTGGGTGGCAGTTGTAGAAGGCGCCATGGTCGCATCCTACCCCGACCCCCTGGGTGGCAGTTGTAGAAGGCGCCATGGTCAGCCTGTTGCATTCACAGCACGCAGCGCATCCTACCCCGACCTCCGGGGTGGCAGTTGTAGAGGGCTGCCATCGTCAGCCTGTTGCCTTCACAGCACGCAGCGCATCCTACCCCGACCCCCTGGTTGGCAGTTGTAGAGGGGGCCATGGTCAGCCTGTTGCATTCACAGCACGCAGCGCATCCTACCCCGACCTCCTGGGTGGCAGTTGTAGAGGGCGCCATGGTCAGCCTGTTGCGTTCACAGCACGCTGCGCATCCTACTCCGACCTCCTGGGTGGCAGTTGTAGAGGGCGTCATGGTCAGCCTGTTGCGTTCACAGCACGCTGCGCATCCTACTCCGACCTCCTGGGTGGCAGTTGTAGAGGGCGCCATGGTCAGCCTGTTGCGTTCACAGCACGCAGCGCATCCTACCCCGACCTCCTGGTTGGCAGTTGTAGAGGGCGCCATGGTCAGCCTGTTGCGTTCACAGCACGCAGCGGATCCTACCCCGACCTCCTGGGTGGCAGTTGTAGAGGGCGCCATGGTCAGCCTGTTGCATTCACAGCACGCAGCGGATCCTACCCCGACCTCCTGGGTGGCAGTTGTAGAGGGCGCCATGGTCAGCCTGTTGCATTCACAGCACGCAGCGCATCCTACCCCGACCTCCTGGGTAGCAGTTGTAGAGGGCTGCCATCGTCAGCCTGTTGCCTTCACAGCACGCAGCGCATCCTACCCCGATCTCCTGGGTAGCAGTTGTAGAGGGCTGCCATCGTCAGCCTGTTGCCTTCACAGCACGCAGCGCATCCTACCCTGGCCCCATGGGTGGCAGTTCTAGAGGGCGCCATGGTCAGCCTGTTGCGTTCACAGCACGCAGCGCATCCTACCCCGACCTCCTGGGTAGCAGTTGTAGAGGGCGCCATGGTCAGCCTGTTGCGTTCACAGGAACGCACGCAGCGCATCCTACCCCGACCTCCTGGGTAGCAGTTGTAGAGGGCGCCATGGTCAGCCTGTTGCGTTCACAGCACGCAGCGCATCCTACCCCGACCCCCTGGGTGGCAGTTGTAGAGGGCGCCATGGTTAGCCTGTTGCGTTCACAGCACGCAGAGCATCCTACCCCGACCCCCTGGGTGGCAGTTGTAGAGGGCGCCATGGTCAGCCTGTTGCGTTCACAGCACGCTGCGCATCCTACCCCGACCCCCTGGGTGGCAGTTGTAGAGGGCGCCATGGTCAGCCTGTTGCGTTCACAGCACGCTGCGCATCCTACTCCGACCTCCTGGGTGGCAGTTGTAGAGGGCGCCATGGTCAGCCTGTTGCGTTCACAGCACGCAGCGCATCCTACCCCGACCGCCTGGTTGGCAGTTGTAGAGGGCGCCATGGTCAGCCTGTTGCGTTCACAGCACGCAGCGGATCCTACCCCGACCTCCTGGGTGGCAGTTGTAGAGGGCGCCATGGTCAGCCTGTTGCATTCACAGCACGCAGCGGATCCTACCCCGACCTCCTGGGTGGCAGTTGTAGAGGGCGCCATGGTCAGCCTGTTGCATTCACAGCACGCAGCGCATCCTACCCCGACCTCCTGGGTAGCAGTTGTAGAGGGCTGCCATCGTCAGCCTGTTGCCTTCACAGCACGCAGCGCATCCTACCCCGATCTCCTGGGTAGCAGTTGTAGAGGGCTGCCATCGTCAGCCCGTTGCCTTCACAGCACGCAGCGCATCCTACCCTGGCCCCATGGGTGGCAGTTCTAGAGGGCGCCATGGTCAGCCTGTTGCATTCACAGCACGCAGCGCATCCTACCCCGACCTCCTGGGTAGCAGTTGTAGAGGGCGCCATGGTCAGCCTGTTGCGTTCACAGCACGCAGCGCATCCTACCCCGACCCCCTGGGTGGCAGTTGTAGAGGACGCCATGGTCAGCCTGTTGCATTCACAGCACGCAGCGCATCCTACCCCGACCTCCTGGGTGGCAGTTGTAGAGGGCGCCATGGTCAGCCTGTTGCATTCACAGCACGCAGCGCATCCTACCCCGATCTCCTGGGTAGCAGTTGTAGAGGGCTGCCATCGTCAGCCTATTGCCTTCACAGCACGCAGCGCATCCTACCCTAGCCCCCTGGGTGGCAGTTCTAGAGGGCGCCATGGTCAGCCTGTTGCATTCACAGCACGCAGCGCATCCTACCCCGACCTCCTCGGTAGCAGTTGTAGAGGGCGCCATGGTCAGCCTGTTGCATTCACAGCGCGCAGCGCATCCTACCCTGACCTCCTGGGTAGCAGTTTCTTATGGACGGCAGAGAACTAAGGTACCATGAATGCAACACGGGGGGGGGGTTACTCGATCCTGCCAAATGCTTGGACCAATATACCCCAGCTCGAGAGACCACACTGCACATGTCAGGGTCTGTATGTCACTCCTGCGGGGAAAAGGTACAGGTTCCCAGATGCTAACAAAATCACACTGCGTGTCTGCTGAAAGAAAAACGTGGTCTGATCCTCAGCCACCAATCACAAAATCGAGGTCAGCAATTGTTCGACACCATAGGGGGGCTAGCAGGTGGCTGATGGATTTAGTACACGCCTTCATATCTGTGTTCTATGAGTGATAATCAGAATTCAGGTGTGGCACGCTAACAGCAACAACAAAAAAGCAGCAGCACAGCCACCAGACAGAGGCACTGTCCAATGAGTCTTGCTGGCTGAGGCACTGGGTTCATTGAAGGTTCTGAGGCGTTCTGCATTCATACGTATTCAACCTTAGGAAACCGCCTTGCACCCCGGTGGCCATGAGGGTCGCGCTTGTGCAGCCCCGGGCCTCCTGACGCTCACCCAATGCTCTAAATTGCTCAACCATGTGTAGAGGGATGGAATGGACATGCCCTGCCCCAGGGGTTCCGAAATAGGATGCATGTGGAATGCCGGTATCACAAATAGGCCACCTGCACAAAAATGCCCCAGATGTGTTTTCCTTCAGGGATCTCAGAGGGCTGACATGAGGCCAACGTACTGCGCTGACATGAGGCCAACGTACTCCGCTTACCTGATGCCATCGTACTGCGCTGATATGAGGCCAACGTACTGGGCTGACATGAGGCCAACGTACTGCGCTGACATGAGGCCAACGTACTCCGCTTACCTGATGCCATCGTACTGCGCTGATATGAGGCCAACGTACTGCGCTGACATGAGGCCAACGTACTGCGCTGATATGAGGCCAACGTACTGCGCTGACATGAGGCCAACGTACTGCGCCGATATCAGGCCAACGTACTGCGCTGACATGAGGCCAACGTACTCCGCTTACCTGATGCCATCGTACTGCGCTGACATGAGGCCAACGTACTGCGCTGACATGAGGCCAACGTACTCTGCTTACCTGATGCCATCGTACTGCACTGACATGAGGCCAACGTACTGCACTGACATGAGGCCAATGTACTGTGCTGATATGAGGCCAACGTGTGTAGCGTTTGGAATGTTCTTGCCAGCCCAATATATGCTTTGGCTCATGGATGTTTTTGATATGATTTCAATGGCCTTATGAACCACATCACCTCCTGCAAGCCAGCCTTTAAGTTCAGCCGAGTTACGAAATGGTGAGCCATCTAAGTAATCAATGTCTGACAAAATGCAGCTGGGATTGGCCGGAGTTTTGCTTTCGCACCCATCATGGCCAATTCTTGGTCACCATCCTGCTCCTGTGATGAGGACCTCCTCCCAGCCTAAAGTGACACATGTTCGTACATGCGTGCTGATAAACTCCATGCTATCAATTTCATTGCTCTTAAAATAAAAAACAGACTTCAGTCTGTTCTCAAGGATGATGTTCACTCGACCTGTCATAAAGTAGATTGGTTATTTATTTCACACAGATCTTCCGACTTTAATTACTTGAGGATTACCTAGAGCTTCCAATTAGACGAATATCTGTGAGCAGTGTCTTCACCTAATCTCGCAGCAATCTTCTGTAAATTAAGACTTATTCTGCTGTTTACTCAGTGATGCATGAGTAGTGGCAATGCTCAGGGGTGTCTCATGCACCCCTCGTAACGTGCCACTGCCACTCTGTGGAAGGGCTTCGCATAGACTACGTACACGTTCAGCTTGATGTGCGCTCCAGCGCAATGTACACCATTTCTGGCAGTAATACGATGGCATCTACATTACACTGGCATGGACTGCCAAATCTTGGCTCACGCAAATTCAAAGAACTGCCCATTAAAAAAACCAACATCTGAAGGTCCCGGCGGCATAGCTCAGCAGCAACGTGTACTCCTTGGAAGCAAGACAACACGAAGCATCACAGGTTCGATCCCCGGGTCCGCACTTAGAAATCTCTGGGTGTTTGAGCGCGTTATAAATTTTGCAACTAAAAAACAAACAATTCCTGTAACAGCGCTTCAATTGCCATGGGCTTTTTAAGCGCTTTAAAGATGTAGATAAATAAATAAAGAACCAAGTTAAGAGATTGTATCCCAGTATGTTTATGATGGGTTTCATGTAGCGCCAACCCAGCTCTGTAGCAACCAAGCGCTATATGACAAGGCGATACACAAAGCAGAGTACATTCATAGGGGCGTCATTGTAAGGGTAGACACTTATGAGTACACTTGCGCTGTAATGGAGCGAGGGGATTCAAGGCAGGGTGGCGGCTTCAGGGCATGGAGGGCATATACTCATGTATATGCATTCCACGCCTGGCCTCACGTAGAATCTCTATTCCTCTGATTGCCACACGATCCAGACTTTCTAACTTGATATTGGACTGAATTTAATACATGTTTATGAAAAGATATTAAATATTTGGGGGGAAAATGTCAGTCAAAGTTGGGTGTAGTGATAAGAATACTGTTGGCACTTTGATCTTTGTCATAAAATATAGTCTGTATTGTGTTATAAATGCCCGTTCTTTCACAGTGTGTATATATTCTGTAACATTTTCATTTACTTTTTGTATCTTGAAAAAATGTACAACTTTTAAAAAATAACTTGTTGCTAAGAAATCACAGAACTCGCCGCACCTTTTTAATTTAGAGGAAGGCAGAGGCTCATTCCACACACCCTGCACTCACTTACTGTAGCTTCCCACATAATTCTCTATCTCCTTAAACACAACACCCCTGTCTAGTTCATAATTTACTTCCACTGCACCCATCCACGCGTCATTCACACATGGGTGACTAGCAGGGTCTTGACCACCCTCACATAACTGCAGGGACGTCATTTCACCAAAATGCCAGAGGTAGCGGAAGTGACATCACACGACCCTTGACCTCTGATGACCTCACAGAAAGTGAAGTAATTTGACCCCACCCTGAAGTGACATCATGGGAAGCGATGAAACACAACCTTTGACCCCTTGACAAAACAGGAAGTGGCATCAAATAGCTTTGTTCCACACCATGATAACTATGGTTACGATATCACTGGAAGGTGATATACATTTCATACGAGAATAAATCACCATATGTATCATTAATTTCAGTGTGTATTGGCCCATATTACCAAATTACTGTGAATGCAAGCAGACGTCCAAGGCCAAATGATAATGATGTGTTTTAATAAAGCACTTAGTCTTAAGCGCTTCATTTAGAACAAATATACATACAATATCAACCAACCGGTATTGGCACTCATTTGTAGACCTCAGAAGGATGAAAGGCTGAGTTGCCCTTACCGGGATCCAAACCTGCAACCTGCAGATCACACACACATTAAAGCAGCAAGTGCTCAACCCACTGAGCTATCTTACCAGCTATTGATATCTTACCGGCTATAGTAAAATGAGCAATTACATGTCTGAATGTTCTCAAAGTCAGAAAACAAATTACACTCTGTAGTGGATACCAATAAACTAGTAACAGATTTAACAGCAGGCCAGTTCATCTGCGGGTCTGGTGCAAAGTTGGTCTCATGTCAAGCCTGCGTGTATCTACTTTTCAGGCTTCAGAGGCTGGCAAAATACATTCTATTGGGAGGGCTCATAACTGTGTATTAAAGAATTTAGAGTAGCACAGGCAAAGCAGCACACTCACACAGCATCCCGTACTCTTGGCACTCGTTACAGCATACATGTAAACAAACATCCTGAACAGCATGCCATGGAGATAGGAAAGATAGACACATTGCAACAAAGCATTAATTGTGGCACGATGAAATCAAGGGCCACTTGATGCGCTAGGTTTGAGTCTATTTGACCTAAAACATTTGACCTAATCACATTTGATCAAATTTATTTGACCTTTTTTTTCGGTATAAAATGTGGCGGGTCCCCCACAACCTCCCTCCACCTATTCTATACCCTTACCCACCCCCATGTGTATATTTATTTAAATTTGACCAAAAAAAGTTCAAAAGAATTCGATCAAATGTTTCAGGTCCAATGGTTTTAGGTCAATTATGCTAAACAATGTGCTATGGTCAAACATTTCTACACTGTACACACGTTTTTAGACACAAGATTTTGTCAAGTGACGAGGACACCGAGATGGAATGTCTTGTGATGATCTGAACAGAGACAGCAGCAGAAAAAAACATGCTATAACTGCAACTTGCGAAAAGCAAAATACATAAAGTTTGTGTCTTCATTGTGAATTTTAGGTATTTAATAACAGACCAAATCAAACTAAATCAGTTTCTCACCCCCTGAGTGTGCCTAAAATAAACCTTTAATGAGTCTAGCAATTATTTTATAGAAATCCAGATTCCTATTCTTTCTTATTTAGGGTCACTGCTCAAAGTGTTACTCTTGTGGAACCCCCTGTTATTTCTTTTAAGAGGCTTGAATAAGAAAGCCTGACACTCCAGAAACAAAGAGCCACATGGCGCTGGAAACAGCCCTGGAGCTTCCATTAAAAAAAAAAAAAAAAAAATATATATATATATATATATATATATATATTGTTTTTTTAGGGGTAGTAAGGGAGCCCACAGGGGTAGCAGTTGCGACCCCTGGCAACCCCCAAATGACGTCCCTGCATAACTGTAATGGCTGAAATGTACACACGCATAACAGCACCTCACAACTTCTCCTAAATTTGGACTCTGCTCCCTCCGAGGGTATTCAACGAACACTGCGTTGGGACCATTATTATGCTGAAAGGCGCTATACAAATGACTAAATTAAATTAAATGAAATTAATAAAATTGAAGGTCCATCATCCTTGCAAATGTCCTCATCATGCTGCTGCGATCCCGACGCATTCTTGGCAGAGTCAATGGATCACTCATTCCCAAATTGCTGCTGGCCCTCATGCACCTCCCATTTTAATACTCCCCACCTTTGCAACCATCTTTTTCAATTCTCCCTGTCCCCTGCCCTTCTACTGTACCTATCTTTTCACCCTCCATGATGCTTCCTCCAGCAGCACTGATATCCCCCTACCAGTGCCCATCCCCACTTTTCTCCTTATGTGTGTCTGCCATGCCATCTGTCCTTTGATCTTGTCTCTGCCAGACAATATCTTCTTCCAATTTACAGTTCTCTGTTGCTTGCCTTTGGTGGGTGGGGACAGTATCACTCGTCATTCTGCACCACAGGCCCCCTTCACTATTATTTCTCCCAAACACAACATGGTGCCACACCCGAATTTCCCATGACCACCCAGTTATGCGCACCTGGTTACTTCCACCAACCTTCTCTTCTCCTGAACGACAATTTGCCATTTCTCAAAATTGATGGAAGATGAGCAAATCGCCGAGAACAGCCAGCTTTTGACTGGCACCTGGTGCCCTCTAAATGAGCAAGTGGTTCAAAGGTTTTAAAAGTGCCAAAATCAGCACTGTGGGTTCTGTGCGGGCTCAAAGTGTGTCGAGTGCCGTCGATCCAGAAGAGGTACGAAGGCATTGAAGGAGGATTCCAAGTGGCATCTGCCTAATCCAGCAGTTCCAGGAAAAGATAATCCCTAGTTTTATGCATTCCCACTCCAAGGAGTTTGGCCGGCTCCTGGACGGGATCATTTACTGCCAGTGACCCGGGTCCTGGTTCCAGTGCAGCTGCAGAGGTTCCTTTGTGCAGCAGAAACTCACCCCCACTCTTCCCTGATGGTCAGGGGGCATAACTCGCCCTTCCCTTGGATGCCTTCTCTCATCACTTCTATGGCAGAGGAGATTGCAACAGGCTGTCCTCTCATCAGGGGTTCAGCAAGTCCTTGTAAGAGTCCAAAGGAGTGGATGTGCCTTCTTTATAAAGGCAAAATGTCGCAGGGGGTTGGTACAAAGCAATCCTGATGTAAACGTTCTAATCCAGGTGGGCGTTACAAGTGGAATTTGCCTTATGACATCACAACCAGAGTGGAGGAAATGGGGGACAGAAAGAAGTAGAGAGAGCCGTAACAGAAGCAGAGATGGTGGGACCACCTCTCCCTTCTGGTATTCTAACTCTGCCCTCTTCTACGCCTGTTGGCTGCAAAGGGTTCCAGTGGTCAGCACATTGGCTTTGTAATGTCAGTGCTGCCTTTGAGGCACCAACTCCCAGAAGATCTCCTGGTGAATGATCAAGTGCCCTGAGAGAAACATGTTGTCCTTCTGGCAGAAGGAGCACATGTCAGCAGTTTTGCCTTTGCTCCACATGGAAGCTGTGGATACAGTCCGATCAGACACTAATACAGACATTTCTTCACCCCCCTGTCAACTTTCTTTGCATCAAAGCCTTTTTTTCTTTGTTGTTTGCATTATTGGACACCATCTTTGTTGCTGCATGGAACACTGATGATGTTTAAGAGATCAGTGCCCATCTTGGCGGCCATCTTGGACCCACCAGCATAGATATCGACACTGCTGTCCTCACATCGTAAATGTGTCCACGGCATATGTTAGTGACAGAAATCACTCGGCTATACACGACATAGATGAGCAACGTCACACGCTGCTATGTTGAATTAACTATCGAGAACAGTAACAATTTTGATTGGAAACTGTTGAATGTAAAAATGTTTGAAAAGTTTGTTACATTAGATCTATAATCTTTGTACCCGCAGGGACTTCCTAAAACTAGAATCTTTATTTTAAAAAAATAATAATTTTCTGAAAACCGACATTTCTATCCACCCTGTTGCAAACCTGTTTTATAAAGTTCAAAATGTATTAAAAGCATAATGAACAACATTGAAAAACATTATTTCATACATGCCAACCCTCCCGATTTAGGAGGGAGACTCCCAATTTTTCAATAAAAAATGTTGCTATTTTTTAATTTCTCCCTCCTAAAATAATTGTTAGCCCAATGGAATCCAATGGGAGAATTCAATTCTCCCGGTGTCTCTGACAAATTCTCCTTCCCAGGTGCTCCAGAATGTTGGCATTTATGGTATTTCTCTGTCTTTTACTTTTGATTCGTATTTGTACCCGGCACGGGGGGTGTAGAGGCCCGCCAGCCAATGAAGAGGCTCAGAACAGGGTCTTTACAACACAGGGAAAGACCCCGCTTCGGACCCCCTTAAAGATGGAGGTCTCCATCTTCCCCACCAGGAATCAGTTAAGTGCGCTCCCCACAACCCTGTGCTCCCACATTCCATTCCCCCACTGCCATCCCACATTTCCTCATATTCAAGCCCCCCCATCCACCTCCCTACTTACCTGCAGCGACAGTAGTGTTCACGGTGAATCTCCAACTCTCGCATGGCCCCCATGGGAATGGAGGAGGCACTACGTGTAGTCTCTTCTCCCTGTTCCCTGATGGCCATATTCTTTGTTTCGTGTTTTAAAACAATTTTTAATGGCTGCCATGGAGAGGGAACAGTGTATACGTGTAGTCCCTTCTCCCTGATCCCTGGCAGCCATTTATTTAGCTTTTTTTCCTCGAGTACTAAATTCTATTAGTACCCCTGTACAACGTTCCAGGGTACTAACAGCAATAGAACAGTTGGTGGGGGGCATTACTGGTCTAGTAATACCCCAGGGCTTACATTAACGCCCTCACTTCTCTCTGGCTTGTAACTGATGCCCCGGGGCATTAGCAGACCTTCTCAGGTTCTATATCTTAATTATTGTCTCAACATTATTCTGTATTGTCATTAAACAGTTAGACATATTCTCTGCGATGACAAGGAAATGGTTGTGACGCAATGCACGTCCTCTAACCCATTCACTCAGCTCAAATAATGGATTGGTTGAGAAATATTTTTTTTTAGTCTGAAAAACTTGTGGTTGTGTTTTTATCCATTCCCCCGGTCAAGTACCCACATTTCATCAATATGGAGTACAGATATCTTGTTGCGCTCCTTTCCTTTAATGTAAACCATATTATCCTACAGCACTAATTGGTACGACTCAAGTCCTTAACAAAATGTGGGATGGACTGGGGCATACTCAATGGGAGTGACGTCACAGTGAAATATGCACAATTCTTTCTGGGCCTCTTTCCCAACTGAAGAAAGTGCACAGGACAAATAAGCATTTGCCAAGAGAACAGATTTGCGTATCAAATTGCTGGCTACTTATAAAAGGTGCACACCTTTTATCCTTTTATGTCTTAGAATCTGTAAAAAAGTAATTCAAATATAGAAGAATATCAATATAAGATATTGTATAGATTTGGGAAGCGTGCTTCTAGTGGCTAGGTACCTGGACTATAACCCCATTGAAATTTGGAAAATTCCATTTTGATAGTGTTGTGACCATGCCACCACTATTTTTACCCCATGTAAGTTGTTATGATTCACATGTAATTGATGTGACCCCAAAAGGGAGCACAAATTGGGCACTGGCCTACAGTGTAAGAAACACCATGCTAGGATATTTGCAGGATTTGCTCAGATGTGCCCATTTAGCGAAATCTGTTGGTATGGATAATGGCAAATAGCAAATGTGAACGAAGGCACATCCGCCTTAGTGATGTGTCACTCTGTCCATCTTTTGTACATTTCTAGCATTAGGATTAGCTGAAATAGAACATTCGGTCAGTGATTTATTTGCAACTGGTTGTTCATGCTGCACATTTCATAGAAAGAGTTCTGGATGCCCGAGGCTGGACTGAACAGTGTTTGATTTGCACTACTTTGTTCTTAAAGTGTATGACTGTTTTGTGTAATATTTCAGTATTTGTTATCACTTGTAATGATTTGCATTGCATGCTGTCCTTTACTCATAGCATAAAGTGTATAGGGGTAATTGAGGCTGTTTGGCACATTATATGACCACCACAGTCAATTCGCTTTCCTACTGCTTGTTTCAGTAGTGGGGCAACTAGTCTGTAATTATGTATACTATGCCAACTGCCAATTTAAAAGGATAAATGAAATTGCATGTTGAAAGATTTAGGCTTACGAATGAGTAACTTACATACATGTTCCCTTTTAAACTCTCCTCAGCGGTAAAATACAGATCTCTGCTGGTGTTTGCTCCATACTTAACATCGAGGGAAGGACTACCTCTTCTGCACTAGCAGTAATAATTATTTTATTTAATCATTACAGCTAGAGTTAATAGAATTAGATGAGGTAGTCCAGAACATCTGACTCCCCTGGCAATGTATTATACTGTCCCTTGTATGTTTGGGTAGAAGGCCAGTAGGGGTTGGCACCCATGAAATGAAATGGTTTATTCGGCCATCTTTTACTCGTAATTTGCTTGTGATTTAGAGAAACTCATTGGTTATTATATTCGTGAAATGAAATGGGAAATGTGCATTTTATGTAATTTTATTGGTTTCATCATGTTTCAGATGAATCAACTTTTTACTAATGTTATGATTTTAGTTGTGTTTTACCGTATGTCGAGAGTTATGAACCTTCTACGATATTTAAATGTTTGCTTTTATTTTTTTATTGAGATAAAAAATGTTATTTTATAACTATATAACATAATACAAAATATTTTTAAAAAAATACTTAAAATCAAGGCAAAAAAGAAACATTTGTGTTAAAACCAAGCTCCTGACTGTACTATAGATGTTCGTGGCACACAGGATTAAAATGCCACTGGCAATGTGAGCCATTCTGTTCTGGTCGCTGCACCTGTGGGCCCCGGCTCATTGGAAGCATCTGGCGGAAAGCGCTCCTTTCCAGTCTGGAACCTGCAGGCCCTTCCAGCCGATCGCCGCACGCACGCGCAGCCCGTGGCCAATGGCGCGACGGAATACTAATCCGCCTCCACGTGCTGGAGGGCCAGAACGTTCAAGTTTACAGGTGCCTTCTGGAACCTTCGGCGTGGAACCGTCTGACAGACCGTCAACTGCGCCACGCTCTTTGATGCTGCGCTGCACATGTTGCCTCCGGGCAAGCGCATATCTTTGTGACATTATATTCACGATTTGTAGAATTAAATACAGTATATTTCGAGCATCAACACGATGTGCACAGCCATATTAGAACGCTATTAATTTTTGTGTTACCTTATATCAGAACTGGGGAACTAGTAGTGAAGGACAAGAGGACTTTGATCATATTTTAAAATACAGAAAACGTAATGACTGCTTTTCTTGTACCATTTGTACATCTGTAATAATTTAGCATGTATATAGCACTACAGGCTTCTTATTATTAACCACAGTGTGTGGGCCTCATTTAGCAACCTCAGAAAGATGAAAGGCTGAGTTTGGCCCTGCCGGATTCGAACCTGTGTCAGCAGGCTCTGCACAGATGTCAAACGAGCACTCTACTCACTGTGCTATGGACTGGCTATATTGTCCATACCCCTCTAAATATCTGTACACCTGATGTAGCCCCCATACCATGAGGCGTGGCTTTGACAGACTGTGCACCTACCCGTATTGTGTCCTTGTGTATACACCTGAGCTAGCCCCCTGCCCCCGTTCCATAAAATGTGCTCTGACAGGTCTTACTCTTAAGAACCACCTTCATGTTTCTAGCCCCTATGGGGGGTCTTGCACGTTGTAGAATAACACTTTCCACTTACTGTCACTAGCGCCCAGATGCCTGTGGGTTTTGCACTCTGCTATAAATGTGAAATGAAATCCATAAACAAATGAACACCTGCACGATAGGCCCATAGCAGCCATCTTTTTTGCAGGAAGAAACACGAGCTGTGTGCTCTGCTAGGTTATAAGTAGCCACAGGGCCGGCCTTAGTGGTGGCAGGGCCCTGGGCGAATTGGCACTACCCCCTCCCTATGTGCCCTGGTCAACATATGGCGGGGTCGGAGGCTGGGTGGGGGTTGGCAGGATGCGCCACATTTATTTAATACCTCCTCGCTCCGACGCCTCGCAGGGGGTAATCACTGGAATAGGACGCTCATGCTAACGCATGAGAGTCATCTTCCAATGAAAACTGCCTCTATCCTGCATTGGAGCAGTGAGGTAATCATGTGAATGTGATGTTGATGCAAAGCATCAGCACCCTATTGTTATTAAATGCACCCCACCGCCGGAGGTGCATATAATAACAAAATGGTGCCTTCCACGTCTTCTCCAACTGCGCCAGCTCGGGGGGAGCCCTTGAAAGACTCCCCTGAGCTGGTGTGGTGGAGGGATAATGGCGGTCTGGTGGACAAGACCGCCCGGGCGGTCGACCGGCTCGCCCTGCCCTAAGGCAGGCCCTGAGTAGCCATCATGATGTATCTGGCAGCCCTATCACGGGAATTAATGGTAATAGCTCACCAGCCTTATAAAAGTCCTCTGCTTTGCTTGGGCCTTTCGACAGTATGTAAGGTAGCAGGCCGTTCCCATCATGTACAGCTCGCAAACCCGTTGATGATGCTTATTTGTGGTCAGATACTTGAATATGCCCTCCCAGCAAAAGACCAACCCTTTGTGTGCTGTAATTAAATATTGAAATTGAAATCTAGGCTACAGATGTTGTCTAAAACTTGGTAGAGCTCAACATTTAGGCTGGTATTCCAAAATGGCTGCAACGGGTGCATACACGACTCTACACGATTACGCAATCAATTCCAGTCCTTCTAGGCACTTCCTGTAGGTGCATTGTGGATTCATCACTTGCATGCGTGAACTCACCATTTCCCAGGCGCATTATTACATGCATGCTGTTACTTGTCCAAAAACCTCCACTTGCTGAAATGGCCAGAATACCACTTCTCGTGCAAGTTTTCTGCCCACCCCAACTATCCAGTGCAATTCAGCTTATCAGGCATGGGGTTGGCGGCTGCAGCAGAACCAGGCAAATTCTGCAGCTTGCATAGGCATGGGCATGCATTGTCGCATGCAATACAGCGGCACGCGTGTGGTGTTCCTGCAGCTTGCATCGGGATGGGCGTGCATTGAGGCATGCAATACAGCGGCATGAGTGTGGTGTTTCTGCAGCTTGCATAGGGATGGGCATGCATTGTTGCATGCAATACAGCGGCACGAGTGTGGTGTTTCTGCAGCTTGCATAGGGATGGGCGTGCATTGAGGCATGCAATACAGCAGCACGAGTGTGGTGTTTCTGCAGCTTGCATAGGGATGGGCATGCATTGCTGCATGCAATACAGTGGCACGAGTGTGGTGTTTCTGCAGCTTGCATAGGGATGGGCATGCATTGTTGCATGCAATACAGCGGCACGAGTGTGGTGTTTCTGCAGCTTGCATAGGGATGGGCATGCATTGTTGCATGCAATACAGCGGCACAAGTGTGGTGTTTCTGCAGCTTGCATAGGGATGGGCGTGCATTGAGGCATGCAATACAGCAGCACGAGTGTGGTGTTTCTGAAGTTTGCATAGGGATGGGCATGCATTGCTGCATGCAATACAGCGGCATGAGTGTGGTGTTTCTGCAGTTTGCATAGGGATGGGCATGCATTGCTGCATGCAATACAGCGGCACGAGTGTGGTGTTTCTGCAGTTTGCATAGGGATGGGCATGCATTGCTGCATGCAATACAGCGGCACGAGTGTGGTGTTTCTGCAGCTTGCATAGGGATGGGCATGCATTGTCGCTTGCAATACAGTGGCACGCGTGTGGTGTTTCTGCAGATATGTGAATCCATCACATAGCAAAATGCACTCTCCCTCTGCCCTAAGAGAACATCTTGGGCAGCCGTATGGGCCATGTATTTCCCCTCTGCTAATTGGCTGGTAATGAGTCTGCTAGTGTAAAGGTAAGGCCCTGGTTCCTCCCTGCTTGAGGTTCAAGGGGAATACCCACTTTTTACTGCTTAGGTCCTGTTTCAGGTTCAGTCGTTTTTTGGGGTGAGATCCCTACCAAAGTAACCCTATTAGTACATTTAAAAACCTGAGGTCCCCATATTTTAGGGAGATTAGGTTCTTGAACGTGGCAGGGGCTCTTAGAAAAGATTAAATTGGGAGCCAGGCTATTATGCAAGTCTATGCAAAAAGGACGAGTATACTCGTCCTTGGCACTTAAGGGGTTAAGAGCAGGAAGGAGTGCCTTCCGGTGTTTGAGCTGCATACACGAGGGCAATATTATCCTTTATTATGAGTGACAGGCATCACACTAGCCAGGAGTGACGGTGGAGGCGTCACCCTCTAAGGGCTCAATTCTTCCCCTGGCCTTAGGGGCTTGTAAAGAGGCATCCTGCCATGACATTAGGAATTCCTCGTTGCATTGTCCAGCCAGGAAGGGTCTTCACAATACGCAGCCTGTGGAAATATAACATGACTCCCATTCCTGTCTTCGCAGAGTCAAGTATGCGTTCTCTGATGCATCCAGCTCCGGGATTTGGTTAACCCTGTGTCTGCTGGCGGGCCACAGTCACATGGGGGAAATGTACAGTTTGGAGGAGGCAGTGCAGAAAAGGACCAAAGGCTGTCTCATCCCACCAAACAAATGGAGAGGCTGTGCTTTGATTTGAAACGTTTGTAATTGTCACGTTTTTGTCTTAGTTGTATTAGCTCAGGGCGAATAGCTCAGGCCACCACACTCGCCTTGGAAGCAAGACGATCCCCGGGTCCGCGCTTAGAAACCTCTGGGTATTAAGCGCATTATAAAGAACCCATTCAATTACACATTGCGCTTTCATACTGATGCTCACAACTTCACCACTGTGCTGTAGCAGCTTTGTTATTTTTGTGTTGCCTGTAATGTAGTTACTTGTTGGTTTTTGAGCAATTCGACTGCTGTCCTAGTCAAATCTTGTGGTGTAATATGTTTCTAGCGATGTGTTGCTTTATGTAAGGCACCAGCCATGAGGTAATAGGGCACGCAGGACCTGGGCTGTGGTGGTTAGTCCCCTTTCTGCTTCTGCCCACTGAGTTTGGCCTTTTATATACTTTCAGGGGCTCTTGCCATAGGCCCGCAGGACCTGGGCTGTGGTGGTTAGTCCCCTTTCTGCTTCTGCCCACTGAGTTTGGCCTTTTATATACTTTCAGGGGCTCTTGTTGCCATAGGCACGCAGGACCTGGGCTGTGGTGTTTAGTCCCCTTTCTGCTTCTGCCCACTGAGTTTGGCCTTTTATATACTTTCAAGGGCTCTTGTTGCCATAGGCACGCAGGACCTGGGCTGTGGTGGTTAGTCCCCTTTCTGCTTCTGCCCACTGAGTTTGGCCTTTTATATACTTTCAAGGGCTCTTGCCATAGGCACGCAGGACCTGGGCTGTGGTGGTTAGTCCCCTTTCTGCTTCTGCCCACTGAGTTTGGCCTTTTATATACTTTCAAGGGCTCTTGCCATAGGCACGCAGGACCTGGGCTGTGGTGGTTAGTCCCCTTTCTGCTTCTGCCCACTGAGTTTGGCCTTTTATATACTTTCAAGGGCTCTTGCCATAGGCACGCAGGACCTGGGCTGTGGTGGTTAGTCCCCTTTCTGCTTCTGCCCACTGAGTTTGGCCTTTTATATACTTTCAAGGGCTCTTGCCATAGGCACGCAGGACCTGGGCTGTGGTGGTTAGTCCCCTTTCTGCTTCTGCCCACTGAGTTTGGCCTTTTATATACTTTCAGGGGCTCTTGTTGCCATAGGCACGCAGGACCTGGGCTGTGGTGGTTAGTCCCCTTTCTGCTTCTGCCCACTGAGTTTGGCCTTTTATATACTTTCAAGGGCTCTTGCCATAGGCACGCAGGACCTGGGCTGTGGTGGTTAGTCCCCTTTCTGCTTCTGCCCACTGAGTTTGGCCTTTTATATACTTTCAAGGGCTCTTGCCATAGGCACGCAGGACCTGGGCTGTGGTGGTTAGTCCCCTTTCTGCTTCTGCCCACTGAGTTTGGCCTTTTATATACTTTCAAGGGCTCTTGCCATAGGCACGCAGGACCTGGGCTGTGGTGGTTAGTCCCCTTTCTGCTTCTGCCCACTGAGTTTGGCCTTTTATATACTTTCAAGGGCTCTTGCCATAGGCACGCAGGACCTGGGCTGTGGTGGTTAGTCCCCTTTCTGCTTCTGCCCACTGAGTTTGGCCTTTTATATACTTTCAAGGGCTCTTGCCATAGGCACGCAGGACCTGGGCTGTGGTGGTTAGTCCCCTTTCTGCTTCTGCCCACTGAGTTTGGCCTTTTATATACTTTCAAGGGCTCTTGCCATAGGCACGCAGGACCTGGGCTGTGGTGGTTAGTCCCCTTTCTGCTTCTGCCCACTGAGTTTGGCCTTTTATATACTTTCAAGGGCTCTTGCCATAGGCACGCAGGACCTGGGCTGTGGTGGTTAGTCCCCTTTCTGCTTCTGCCCACTGAGTTTGGCCTTTTATATACTTTCAAGGGCTCTTGCCATAGGCACGCAGGACCTGGGCTGTGGTGGTTAGTCCCCTTTCTGCTTCTGCCCACTGAGTTTGGCCTTTTATATACTTTCAAGGGCTCTTGCCATAGGCACGCAGGACCTGGGCTGTGGTGGTTAGTCCCCTTTCTGCTTCTGCCCACTGAGTTTGGCCTTTTATATACTTTCAAGGGCTCTTGCCATAGGCACGCAGGACCTGGGCTGTGGTGGTTAGTCCCCTTTCTGCTTCTGCCCACTGAGTTTGGCCTTTTATATACTTTCAAGGGCTCTTGCCATAGGCACGCAGGACCTGGGCTGTGGTGGTTAGTCCCCTTTCTGCTTCTGCCCACTGAGTTTGGCCTTTTATATACTTTCAAGGGCTCTTGCCATAGGCACGCAGGACCTGGGCTGTGGTGGTTAGTCCCCTTTCTGCTTCTGCCCACTGAGTTTGGCCTTTTATATACTTTCAAGGGCTCTTGCCATAGGCACGCAGGACCTGGGCTGTGGTGGTTAGTCCCCTTTCTGCTTCTGCCCACTGAGTTTGGCCTTTTATATACTTTCAAGGGCTCTTGTTGCCATAGGCACGCAGGACCTGGGCTGTGGTGGTTAGTCCCCTTTCTGCTTCTGCCCACTGAGTTTGGCCTTTTATATACTTTCAAGGGCTCTTGCCATAGGCACGCAGGACCTGGGCTGTGGTGGTTAGTCCCCTTTCTGCTTCTGCCCACTGAGTTTGGCCTTTTATATACTTTCAAGGGCTCTTGCCATAGGCACGCAGGACCTGGGCTGTGGTGGTTAGTCCCCTTTCTGCTTCTGCCCACTGAGTTTGGCCTTTTATATACTTTCAAGGGCTCTTGCCATAGGCACGCAGGACCTGGGCTGTGGTGGTTAGTCCCCTTTCTGCTTCTGCCCACTGAGTTTGGCCTTTTATATACTTTCAAGGGCTCTTGCCATAGGCACGCAGGACCTGGGCTGTGGTGGTTAGTCCCCTTTCTGCTTCTGCCCACTGAGTTTGGCCTTTTATATACTTTCAAGGGCTCTTGCCATAGGCACGCAGGACCTGGGCTGTGGTGGTTAGTCCCCTTTCTGCTTCTGCCCACTGAGTTTGGCCTTTTATATACTTTCAAGGGCTCTTGCCATAGGCACGCAGGACCTGGGCTGTGGTGGTTAGTCCCCTTTCTGCTTCCTCCACTTCCTCAACTCACAGGAGCAGGCAACGTATGGATACGCCTCAAGCGCCTCGATTCATGTTGATATCAGAGCCTTCATTCGTCTGCCTAAGTCTATCGCCAGAGTTTATTTATTTGTATATTTGTAGAGCGCACCAAGCCCTGAGGCTTCTGGGTGCTTAACTTAAGAATATGGTTACAATGGTAACAGGTTTGTTTACTGTAGTCGTGGAGTTACAGTCGTACCACAGGCTTGCAAATGTGTCGGGTTACATGCAGGTTGAAGTGGAACAGGACCATTGATTGATTACATATACAGGTTACCTTACACAGGTGTCTTACTTGCACATAGTGTAGTGTATGCCCTGGTCACAGTGTTAGCAAGGTCGATCATAGGGAAGTTGGTGGTGCTTTAGCCGTCTTGGGCGAAAAGCCAAGTTTGAAGACCTTTGCGGAGCGACCAGAACAGCACGTTTGCTCCGAGAGCTAGCGGCTTGGTGTCTAGTCATATCTACACATTTTACAGCAATAATACAGTAATCCTCTAATTTGGCCAGGATCTGTGATTATCAGTAATGATAATGCTGATTGCCGCCAGAGGTAATCTGGTCATAAAATGCATGTATAGAGTACTTTTGTGTGTCACCAATGCAAAACAAGCACTGGCATAGGCAATATGTGCGACTTCTTAAATATAGATTTTCTTTATGTTACAGTGCAGGGCAGACTTTATAAAAAGCACAAAAATACCAATAACAATGCAAGGAGCACACAACTGAAATAAACATCACTGTACTAAGCAGGAAAGAAACACAAAATAATTGTTAAAGCATCATTCACAACTCTCTCCCCAACTTAGACTGCTTCACTTGCTCCTACAAAATGGCTGCCACTTCAATCAAGCTTTCACCCAGATTCTAACGTTCTGCGTCAAGGAGCTGATGACTGGCACCAGGATCTCTCTGTAATAAGTATCTTCGATATCTCAGCCAGAGCGCTAAAGCGTGTTCTCGGACAGACCTAAAAATGGCGCAACCTCATTAAGTCTATACATGCTGCATGCTTGCTGCCAAATTGTCTTGGTAGCTTGAAATACTTGTTCTAAATAGTTTCTCAATCGCTTTCCTTAGTTTTTGACTTGACGCTAAAATCTGGTGAGAGCAATTCGTAACTAGTAAACCGTAGTTTAGAACCGGGGTAGCAGGGAGGTGGACAGGCCCTTGGAGAGGGGGCAGAAGCCAAACATAGTAAGGGAAAGGTGGACAGGCCCGTGGACAGAGGGCAGACGCCATGATTAGTAAGGGAAAGGACGTGGACAGGCTTGTGGACAGGGGGCAGAAGCCATGTTTAGTAAGGGAAAGTAGGTGGACAGGCCTGTGGACAGGGGGCATACGCCATGCTTAATAAGGGAAAGGAGGTGGACAGGCCCGTGACAGGGGGCAGCAGCCATGCTTAATAAGGGAAAGGAGGTGGACAGGCCCGTGGACAGGGGGCAGAAGCCATGCGTAGTAAGGGAAAGGAGGTGGACACGCCCGTGGACAGGGGCAGATGCCATGCTTAGCAAGGGAAAGGAGGTGGACAGGCCCGTGGACAGGGGGCAGACGTCATGCTTAGCAAGGGAAAGATGGTGGACAGGCCAATGGATAGGGGGCAGACGCCATGCTTAGCAAGGGAAAGGAGGTGGATAGGCCCATGGACAGGGGGCAGATGCCATGCTTAGCAAGGGAAAGGAGGTGGACAGGCCCGTAGACAGGGGGCAGACGCCATGCTTAGCAAGGGAAAGGATTTGGCCATGCCCGTGGACAGGGGACAGACGCCATGCTTAGCAAGGGAAAGGAGGTGGACATGCCTGTGGACAGTGGGCAGACGCCATGCTTAGCAAGGGAAAGGACGTGGACAGGGGGCAGATGCATGCTTAGCAAGGGAAAGGAGGTGGAGAGGCCCGTGGACAGAGGGCAGACGCCATGCTTAGTAAGAGAAATGAGGTGGATAGGCCGTGAACAGGACCGAGACGCCATGCTTAGTAAGGGAAAGGAGGTGGACAGGCCAGTGGGCAGGAGGCAAATGCCATGCTTAGTAAGGGAAAGCAGGTGGACAGACCTGTGGACAGGGGGCAGACGCCATGCTTAGTAATGGAAAGTAGGTGGACATGCCCGTAGTCAAGGGGCAGACGCCATGCTTAGTAAGGGAAAGGAGGTGGACAGGCCCGTGGACAGAGGGGAGACGCCATGCTTAGTAAGGGATGGCAGGGCGGTTATCTCGGAGGCCATACATGCGCACTACAGAGGGAACCGCCCTGTCAGAGAACAGCCGAGGTATTTTTAACCATTATTTTGATATAAACACCTCGGAACTCGAGCGGGTCCGTGTAAACGCGGAGCAGTGGGGCCTGTAATTAGATTTGTGTATTCTTTCATAAATTGCTGGGAAACATCAGCGCGCGGATGGAAGGGCGCGGCGCCCTTTCTCCCCTTCTCGTGTTAATTGAACGGCTGATGCGCGCCTGGAAGTGTTGGCTTTGTGGACTACTATTTACAGACCCGCTGACAGCTGCACTGTGAAATTTAACAGGAACCGAGCAGCCCCTGTCACAGCTCTTCCTCATAAGGGACTTACTTCAAATTACATACCTCTTTTTTATCATTTCCATGGGAGAAGCTATGTGTTCCGCGTGGGTTGCCATGGCAGCCAGCTAGACATGACATTTTCTTTTGGAACGGAATTCTCTGTCTGACTTTGTCCAAGAGAAACATCACAGGTGAAAAATAACACATGCTATTCTGTTTTATTCATTCACATTGATCATCATTTTGAAATTGAAAATATAATGTTCTAATGTCTATTCTGTGCATTCTCCCTTCCATCCCTCTGTCCTGCCTTCCCTACTCCCACCCTCCTCACTTAACCCTTTTCCGTCTCCCTTGATCTTACCTCTCTTTTTCTCTCTTCTTTCGTTCCTTGCTTCCTTCTTTCCTGCCAACCCCTCTGTCTTTCCTCTCTTATTCTCCCTTTCTTCCCTCCTTCCTACCATACTGCATGCTCCCTCCTTCCCTTTGTATTCCACCCATCTCTCAACCGTTTGCCCCGATGTATTCATTGCCTCATTACTTACATTATCTCAACGTACCACTCCTCCTTTCATCCCTCTCTCCCTCCGTCCCTCTTTCCCTCCCTCCCTCCCTTCCTTCCTTCCTTCCTTCCTTCCTTCCTTCCTTCCTTCCTTCCTTCCTTCCTTCCTTCCTTCCTTCCTTCCTTCCTTCCTTCCTTCCTTCCTTCCTTCCTTCCTTCCTTCCTTCCTTCCTTCCTTCTCCTTCCTTCCTTTTCCTTCCTTCCCTTCCTTCCTTCCTTCCTTCCTTCCTTCCTTCCTTCCTTCCTTCCTTCCTTCCTTCCTTCCTTCCTTCCTTCCTTCCTTCCTTCCTTCCTTCCTTCCTTCCTTCCTTCCTTCCTTCCTTCCTTCCCCTCCCACTTGCACTCTCCCTCTTCCCCTCTCTCCTTCCTTCCTTCCTTCCTTCCTTCCTTCCTTCCTTCCTTCCTTCCTTCCTTCCACTTCCACTCTCCCTCTTTCCCTTCCTCTCCCCCTTGTTCCCCCTCTCTCTCTCCTTCCCTTCCTTCCTTCCTTCGTACTTTCTTTCGACCATTTCTTCCTCCAGTTGTTCCTTCCTTAATTTAATCCCAATGTCGAAATTCATAGACAAGCAGACCTAAGGCGATTCCTTAGCACTATTTGGCAGAATGAGAAAAAAGCCACAGAAGATCCAATATTGGGGGCAAAGCCTTTTATGGGGGGCAGGGTGGTTGGTAATGGATGTCTTGTGGGAGGAAGTTTGAGAGATGCATAAGAAAAACACGCTGTATACACAGAGCCTAGAAACTACACATCCGAAAAAACATTCCTCCGAAAAACACTGCAGGAAACTGAAGCTTGTATTTTTGGGAAGAAAGCAACAGCTCACTATTAGTGCCTTCATCAATCACAGGCGATAAGTAGTTCCTTGAATCATTCTGCATCCATCAGGCATGATCACTAAAGGCCGGGAAGGGAATAGTCGATGCAGAGTCGATGGTATTCAGTTCAGTGTCAAATACGACCATACAAAGGGTGGCAAGCTCCTCCTCTGAAGCAGTTCATTATAGAGCACATTTGTCAATTTCAACCACAGTCAGAAGCAAACTTGCATCCAGTCCTGATCATTGCAGTGTTGGGAACTGATCAGCGCCGGCAGATAAAGTGCCTTCTGTTGGTGTCTCGCTCTTTACAAAGACGCCAAGCAAAGCCGGGTGTTATGCAAGCTGCGGCAGAGAGGGGAGGGACATGGGATGCACCCAGCAGAACAGATGTGCCCAGTGAGAAAATCACCTTACCCTGAGCGGTTGTGAGCGTTATCATAGGACAGCACACTGAAAAAATCACAGCCCATGACCTTAATCCTCAGAAAATAAATGTAGCTGGAGAATTGGAGGTTGACGGTCTACAGAATCCATTGTTTCAACTTATAAGTAAATGCTAAAAAATGAAACTCCTTAAACATAATACTCTAAAAAAAAAATGGTTCTCCACTGAGCTAAATTTGCATACGTATTTAGTCTGGAGACACTAGAGAAAATTGAGACGAAATCCAACTTCGGAGAAAATACGGATACTGATATTTGAACGTAAAAGCTACAAAATGGTGGTCTTACAGTCCAGGCAAGCCTTTTGTTCTTTTCCAAATTGAATCCACCTCAAATTCCACCAAAAAGCGGATCACTATTCTACATAATTTCAATAGTCCTTGCTGAATTTCTCCTATAACATGGTTCTCACCCGAATAGTGTTACACCATTCAATCCTTATTTTGTGAAAAAGAGAAAGAACATCAGATCAAGCATAAATCGTCTTAAGCACAAGGCTGCTTGCCACCCTAACCCAGGAGGTAAAACCCGGCCTGCATCAGTGCGGATATTCACCTCAGCCCATTTTGAATTCCTCCCTATCTTTCTACAGGAGACTGAGTCCATTATATCCAGTCTGAATCCTACAACATGAGTCAGCGATCTCTGCCCTCCTAACATCATTAAAACTGTACCAAGGCACCAATCCCTCTTTTATCGTCCTCATAACTACTTCTTTTAGAGACGCATGCCTCCCAAATGATCTAAAACGTGACTGCATTACTCCTATTTTAAAAAAATCCACAGAATAATATCATTACCAGTATGAAATCAAATCTAGGGTTCAGTAAAGACACAAATAGCCACTGTTTTTAGATTGCACATAATCTTTAATGACTAGGCACATAAAACAGGTCCATGGCCCCAATTGACCAAATATAAGCAATTTAGTATTGGTTCGCATTACAAACAGGTGCCCCAGAAATGACTGAGTAAATTAATAATTACAGATAACTTTTAGTTGCACAAACTGACAATCATAATGGATTTTGAAAGTGTACATAATAAATTCATACTGTGCCAAACACCTCATAATCAAGTGGTATATTAGTCTTTAGACTCTTTAAGTGTTCTTTGAAGATGAGTGTCTGAAGTGCAAGACAGATAGGGCCAACACGATTGAGGTGGGCAGGTTATTTCATAATCTTGGGGCCTACAGTGAGGTTTTTTTTCTCGTTTTCACTTCCTTCATATTCTTGACTCCAGTAAGGTAATGTGGTAGTTTCCGGTGGTACAGTGGGCTCCAGGGGTGTTATTTTCTTTTTCGGCCAGATATGCAAGTGGTATGGTCAGCTCAACTCAGAGTTCTTCGTGTGTGTCCTGGCGTCCAACCTTTGTTACTTTCAAACAGCTGAGGCATGTAACTACATATATGCCCATTTGTGTGGTTTGGTGTCCCCAACAGCATCTGTTTGAACATGTATATGTTGATTACTGGTACATTTTTCATTCAGTTTGGTGTTATAAACACACAGAGTACAATTTGAGTTTATGGCATTTCATACATACAGAGACATTCTTTTTGTCCTTTGTAGCCCCTACCCAAACTGGTCTTAATGTCTCACCTCTTTGGAATGAGTACATTTTCTTTTAACTGAATACCCTCCCTCTCAGAATAGCCACTATGTCTTGGGGCTAGATACTATCCTGCCAAGAATGAATTAATCCTCTCTGGAGTAAATGTTCTCCCCCTCTTTGGGTCCTGGCACTTGCTCCTATTCTTGTGTACACATGATAAAGCCTAATGAATTCCAAAGTGTGTGTAGGTCTGTGCTACCATGGCCTTCCAATCCCCTAATGACCTTTTCCCAGCTCTGTCTTGCCAGTCATTGCCTCGTACATAGGAATGTAGTCTGACTCGACACAAGGATACCTCACCGCTCCCCATTGCATATGCCTTAAGTTAGACCACCGTCTTTGGTAAGCATAGCATCGTTGCTGCTATGCTTTGCTAAGCAGGCACCTTTGGTAAGCACTAGGCGTATCCTAGTGTAAAGGGCTCACTCGACACTAGGATACCCCTCTGGTCCTCATTGCATACATTCTACGCTTGACGACTGACTTTGGTGAGCATACCATCTTGGGCATACTTTGGAAGGGAGGCTTCTTTAGTAAGCACTTGGGGGGGGAGCCTAGTGTGAGGGGCTGACTTGAAACTGGGATACCCCATTGGTTCTCATTGCACCTGTCCTCTGTCGGACCACCGTCTCTGGGAAGCAGTTGGCGATGGCCCCCCCTTTTTTTTATATCAATATCTGCCCTCCATCAGTCTCCATATGGGCTCATTTTGGTAATCATGTAGAAATGTGTCTAGTTCCATGTATAGCTTGGACATCGGCGCTCCTATCTCCATTAAAATATTATATATTCCTCAGGCTTTGAAAAGGTCGAAACACATGTTGGCTCTTTATGGACTTTAAAGCTTGAACAACCAAATAGCATGAATCTAATTGCCTGTTAATCTTGATATCATTTTGAAGGGTGATTGGGGTGCAGGTGCCCAAGCTCCTATCCAGGGAACTCTTTTTTGGGGTCTTGGGCTAAGGTCATAGGTTTGCCAAAGACCCTGCTTGCACCCTCCCAACATTGTAGTGTTGAGGCATAGATTAGCTTATCTCTTGATAAAGCACAGGTAGTCAGCTCAACCAGATAGTAGCCCCACCAGTACATTTACAAATGTTTCTATAAAGCATCCTCAGGACCAGCCAATGAGGACGCAGAGGGCTTCAGGCGCTTCTTCTGGCAAGTTTCCTTTCCTTTTTGCTGCTCTACTACCTCGGCCGAGGACATTATCTGCATGTGACCTGTGACCACACACGTATGCAGTGATGCCTGTATCTCACACCCCTGTCTGTGAAGGCTTCTCTAGGGACAGACACTGATTGCACAAATTGATTCGGATGCATGGCTTTTTTACTTAAGTCCCTTTTGCTGTTCATATCACTGCGGCCGGGCCCAGCATTACACATGGCAGCTTCATTATTCCCTTTGTGGACGTGACATGATTTGTACAAATGCACGTGTGCATATTAGGCCACGTTTGCCTGATCTCCACCTTTTTATCAGCTAGTCCTGTTGCGTGTCCATTTTTCTAAGATATAATTTGAGCGCTTTGAAACACCTTCCTGTGTATAGGCGCTATATAAATAAACAATACAATACAATAATTTGTGGATTTCATAAAGTTCCTCAAGTTGTTAAACAGTATTGTGATCCCTAAATACCTGCTGGATTTCATCGGCTTGTGCCCCCTTTATTGCTCTCGGAAACAGTTTGTGCAGTCCCTTGCAATAAACGGTGCAATGACGGCTGCCGTTTTCGTCATGGAGGCCACGACTTCACAGATCCATACCACCTCTCAACCTTTTTAGAACCCTGGGCGGGTGAAAACAAACAATTTCATTTTGGGTGGGTGAGAGTCCATTGAAGTGAATGGGCGTGTAAGGAGCTTGGCGGGTGAGAGAACTAATAACTAACCCGGTGACACCGGCCGAAAGCGTGTGAGTTGCGAGGTATGCGCATGAGGCGGACATCTTGTGTGACTCACTGCTTCCATCCGGTGAAAGGTGGTTCCTCATTCTACACTGCATGAATGAAGTGACCACTTGACCCCTAGGCACTTGTGAGGAGATTGATCAGAATCCATGTGGTTGGGCATGATATGATATGCTATGGCATTTATAATGCGCCTCTACACAAGTGTTGCAAGGTGCGACGCAGCAAGGGAGGGGGAACAGAGGGAAGACAGCGATCCTACTAGGCCGAGTGCCATTCAGATTGCGCAAGTGCATGGGTAGGGGAAAATGCGGCGTGGGAGGAGGGAAGGGACCAGTGCAATACATGAGGTAATAGAATAAATAAAACAATAAGAGAAGTAGGGCCAGCTGGTGGCAAGTGCAAGCAGACATCAGGTGTCAAGTGCTGGTGAGGGACTGAAGGGATGCAGAAAAACAGTCCCCAAGTGCAGGGGTTGTCAGGGAGGCAGTGCAGGTGTGTAACTGGCGGGAGAGGAGGCCTTGGCCCGAGATCAGAGGGTGGCCAGGTAACCAGTACAGTTTCACCCAGGAATTCAGCAGGGGAGAGGAGGAGAGAAAGCAGAAACAAAGAGGATGGTTTTGAGGTGCTTCCAGAATCTGAGATGATTCTCCTCAAGTTTCAGGGAAGCAGGGATGCTGTTCCAGAGGGAGGCCCCAGCCAAGGAAAGAAATCTACCACCAACTTGTTGCTTGGAGCAGCGACTGACCCTGAGGGAGTTGGAGGCCGATGAGCGAAGAGCTCGTGAAAGAAGATATTTAGGAAGAGAACGTTGAAGGTATTGAGGCCCCATGCCCCAGAAGGCCTAGTGGACAATGTAGAGGGTTTTGAACGTAATCCTCGCAGCCACTGGGAGCTAGTGCAGTGGTTTCAGTCCTGGAGAGATACGATCCCTGGGCTTGAGGCCAAGGACAAGTCTCGCAGTCCTGTTCTGGATGAGTTGTAGAGGGCGGGAGAGTAGAAGCAGGCAAATTTAGAAAGAGGCTGTTACAATAGTCCAGCCTAGAGAGAACCAGAGCTCTGGAGACAGTGAGCTTCTGGGGGAAGGAGAGGAAAGGAAGAATACCTCTGAGGAGGTGCAGCTGCTAGTGTGACTTCTTAGAGATGTCAGAGATGTGAGGAGAGAAGGCGAGTTTGGAGTCGAAGATGACCCGGAGGTGTTTAGCCTCGCAAGTGGGAGCAGGAAGCATGGCCCTACAGATGTGCACGCGTCAGTCTCTTCCACATTAATTTTCCAGTATCGGGCGCTGAGTAGGCGGGTGCTCCGGTCTCTATCCTCCCTCCCAGGAAAGGCCATCTGCATACCGAGGTAGGCCATCTACATAAGAGTCCCTATACTTTCAACAGGAGTTTGTTTTTGTGCACCGGCACCTCCCAGGAAAATCAGAAGTCGGTGACACTGACAATAAGAATGAGCTCTTTAGTGTGTTTCGCAGCCCATCTCTACCCTGGGGCCAGACTATGCGCGGCTCTTTAGTGAACGTCACCCGGGGACGGGGAAGGCGTTTGAAATATACAGACTGAGCACTATTGCCTGGTGTAATCTGGGATCAAGTGTCTGTGAGCCCCCAACCTTGTGATCTCATTACAATACCGTCCTTTAATTCCGAATGCTGGAAGACCGGGACAGAATATGCCTCCCCTCCCCGTTGTTCTATAAATGAGCGTATAAATCAGCCCTCCCCCGGCCCGGGAATAGAGTGCCAGGCAGCCCGACAGCCTGACAGGGGGCATGAATCATGCAGGCACACGAGGCGGCCTTGTGGGGCCTCGGCACTCATCGGAGCTGCTTTTCTTCTCTCCAGTCACATCTCTGCAGCCGCGCAGGCAGCTGCCAGGACAGCTAAGAGGCCCTGGGGACCTGACAGACTACGCTCGCCGCCGCTTGCTCCCTTCTCTCCAACTCTTCCGCGCCACAGAATTCATTAAATCCAAATGGGGTAATAGGGATAACCAGATAGCAAGCCTTACACCCCCGCCTTAGACACAGGGAGCTAATTGGCCACTGTCATGTGCTTTTAGGGGCGTTTAGGGACCGGTATCTAAATCAACAAAAAAGACACCGCTGCCGAAAATCCCATTGAGTCATGGAAGCCTGCCCGGGCAACCCCAATGGGTCTTTCCCTCTCCTAGCACCTGCACCGTGTGGGACGCATTTAGAGCTGAGAACTCTGCACGCCAAATGTTGGTCAGTGTTATACTACAGCTATGCCTAAGTAGAGTGGCCGCCGGCAAGGATTTTTCATCGGGGCTGACCAATATGTGTAGAGCGGTGGTTCTTCGGAGGACAGCAGGGGCCAAGGCTTTAAAATGGGGGGCTCATTAACATACGTAATGGGATGTGACGTCACCCGAAATTACCCAATCAAGGTGAAGTGTACACATTTCATTCAATTGGCTTTGCATAACCATGCAAATTGCACAGGACGAATGGCATTTGCCTTTCATAAAATCAACACACACAAAAACCCAAGGGAGGCTATTTTGTTCTACTAGTGTTTTGGAACCGTTAAAAGGTGTGCATGTTTTAAGAACCACTATCGTTTCACCTCTAGTTGTCTGTTGTATTTCATTTGTATGGTGCAGTGGTGAAGTGCCGGTGTAAATTCATGACTTCAAAAATGAGTCAATGTTTTTGGTTTTACACACTGCCTCTAAAAAACACGGGTGGGGGTGTCCTAAAAGTGGTGGGACACCGTCCACCTGGGATGGTTGGGCCCTAAAAGTGCTGGCCCACCGTCCACCCTGTGTCCCTTAACTTGAGCCCTGGTTGACAGACAATAACAGCAGATTTTATCCGGGACGACAGTCAGTGTTTGAAGACTCTCTAGACCCAAGAAAAAAGGCTTTTAACTTTGCAGCCCGGGTAGTAGCTTTAGAAGGGGTGTGGCAAGAGGGTGATATGATATGATAGGTTGTTTATAACGCGCTTAATACCAAGAGGTTTCTAAGCGTGGACCCGGGGATCGAACCTGTGGTGACCCTTGTCGTCTTGCTTCCAAGACAAGCACGTTGCTCCTGAGCTATCCTCCCAGTGGGTCTATTAAAAATACAGGGATTCAAGTCTGGTTTTTGCATGAAATGAAGGGCAACTATATGCATGAGTGGCCTGAAATCGGACAGTTAACTGATTCTGTTAAAAAAACAGGTTCCAAGCTCTTTAAGTTCACTTCATGTAAGTTTATTTCCAGCTTAATAGTTACAGTTCCACATGAAGACATTAAGGACATAAGCTTAGACAAACACCGGCTCCCATCACCCAGGGCCAGTCAGCTATAACTGCCACTACACAGAACACTCACTCAGAACATTCCATCATCCACTCATAAACCTTCCAATGACATCACAAGCTACCTCACCTCAGACAGGCACAATACAACAGATTTGTAATCACTGCACACTATACTGTTGCCTGCTATGTGCAAGGCCTGAGCTCTGTGACCTGAGAGGATGATAGAAACATTGGATGCATAGGTATTTTACTAGGCCTGTTGTGATGCATTATGTACACTATTTAAGAACTATGTTCATTGTGTTGGTAGGGATAAGAAAAGCACTCTATCACACATGGCTGGAGATTGACCAGGCTGTCGACTTGTTGTTATGCATCCTAGCGTGGATGAGTTTCTGCCTCCTTCTTGCTTAATTGCGCCGACGTTTGTGAGGTCTTCTCCATGCGATAGTACCATGGAAAACTCCCTGTCCTCTTTTCCTCTGATTGTGGCTGCGCCTTTGTTCCACTTTCCAGGTTTCGCCCTCTTCGTAGCCATGAAGCAATGTATGGAACGTATCACGCAGGTTCCTTGTGCTGCCTCATCTCTGCATCCCTCCTCTCTGCATCCCACAATGCATTCTATTTGTGATGGTTCCCCGGTTCGCCATTGGCTCCTGTGACGTGTCAGTTATCACCATCACCGGGCTACAGCTCAGCATCCGCTGCAGACAATCGATTCATGCGACCAGTGGTGTCTCCTCCTACTCATTCTGTGTAGACCACAAACCGTTCCTTACCTGTTTTATTTGAGAGGCAGAGGCGTTGCTAAGGGGGTTGGTGGAGCTACATCCCCATCTCTTTTGGTTGTAGCCCCAGATAGAAGTTCAGGGGATACAACCAAAAGGCTGGCTAGCCCCGAGTGCCGACAGTCCTGACATTAGCCTAGCCCCAGATCTTTTCCAGACCTAGCAACACTCCTGTTGAGAGGTAAGAACATCTTGCACCTCAGCACAGCCCCGCCTTTCTCTCGGCATCATCCTCTTAATCTAGGCGGATCCAAAGAGGTGGTGCGGTTTCAGCTGTCTTGCATATTCGTGCTTCAGTGTACACATTGATACTTCAGTCAACCGCTGGCACCGTTGGTCATACAGTGCAGCATCAGGCGTAACTGCCCTTCTGCTTCCCACCGATGCAGACACCGCTTTACTCTTTGGAATGTGTAGCAGGCATGGATGTGTTGAATGTCATCTGCTTCCAGGTAGTGTTGAGGCATGTACATCTCTTGGCAGCTTTTGGGTTGACATGTGAACCGTTGTTGCACCGGCATTGCACCATTTTGAAAGATTTGTGGCCGTGCACTCTTCGGTTCACAGGTTCATTTTCTAGTAGGAGGAAAGTCCTGTTCACCTGAAATATTAATATTTTCTTACAGCTAGAATTGTGTGAGGTTTGAGGTTGTCAATGGTAACTCCTTGGAGCAAGTCAATCAATGACCTGGTAGAATATTTTAAAATGTTATTTAGCTTAGGCGACACAATATAATGTTTTCCCTTGATCTCTTTGCCTGCCCTGCCAATGCACAGTTATTCTATGGATGCATTCTTACTGAAGCAGATTCACTGCAGACAATCCCAGTCTTTGTTGCAACACAATGTGTATCTATGACACAATCTCACAAGCTATGTCAGCTGTATAGGAATGTGTTCAGTTTGTGTTTGATCTAACTATTGAAATCTGAAAGTTGACATAAAAGAAAGACTATTTTTTCTCTACATACTAAAGACACCGAAGGTAGTCTTTCTGCCATGTTTTTACCAGGGATTAAAGAAGTAAAGACAACTGTTTAAATTCAAATGCTACCTAACCCCCCTGGTAGTTTAATGGGATGGGCTTGTGAATCTCTGCAAGTCTCCACACACTTCACAAATGGCAACAAATCGTGTCATTGAAAATCCCAGGAACGTGGATTCAGGGCATCTCTGTTTTGGAAACTGCCGTTGAAATATTGGAACAGGACTCTAGCCTCTACTTGGTAATACCGTGAAAGGGGATAGGCTGCTGCCATGGAGATTTCTCCAGTGGAGTCAGGGGCCATGAATTCCAGGATTCACCACAAGCGCAGCAACTCGCCCACTGTTTCAGAGAACACCCACCCCCACCGCTGCGCACCCCACGCCCTAGCCGGATGGGAGCATCAACCATGCTGTTGCCGGGAAGATTCTGTGAATACTCTATCTGAGAACGAAAAGATAGCAAACGAGTCAATCACTCCTACCAGACCTCTATGTTCAGCCTACATGACGCACGTTCCAATCCGGACAGGACCAACTCAGCTTTTAATTGAGGTGGGTACATTCAGTACCAGTTAATTGAGAAATAACGTCACCGATGATTACAGCCCTTAGAGGCGGAAGCTTTTAAACACTTGAAAAGAGGTAAACAGGAGGAGATGGGGTTGTGGTTACAGGAGCACGTGGAAGTCAAGAGAATGTGCATGGGTTGTGGGCAGGCTGACTGGGTAGGTGTTTGGAACTCAGATCCAGAAGGAGGTGAATAGAAAGAGTTCCTGATGCCGAAGGCCTACCGGTAAAATGTCCATACTGGATCAGTTTGCAAAGAAACTGGTGCTTTGTGTGGCCGACGTTTAGCGTCTGTTCAGCTGGAAGTTGAGGAAGACTCTCGAAAAAATGACCAGGGACCCAGCTCAGAAACAAAACTAGTCCCTTTAAAACAAAAAAAGAGGATGTTGTGCAATTTTCCACTAAAAGAGAGTTTTGAGAGAAACTACACTCAATTGAATTTTGGGCAAAGTAAATGTGGCCAGGCCTACTAACTACCAATTACAAGTAGGGAGTACTCATTGGATAAATATAGGATCTATGGATCTCTTTGTGACATTGGGATCAAGCGCCTTCAACACATCTCAGTGATTTCCATTGGGCTTGTGTACTGGGACATGCACATCAAGCAAAGCCTCTGCATGCACCCCCTCACTGGGCATCCCCTCAACAGAGCAGGTGTTAGCATACAGGTCCCTTTATGATTATGGCCTCAGCCCTATAACAGCTACCTTTGGGAATACTTGGAAAGGGCTACCCCCAATGTTTAACCTCTTCACTGCAAGTGTGGCCTTTGCATGCAACGGATTCCTCTTGGTTTTGAGATTGAGTCCCAGTGCACAAACGCAATGGACATCTTTGAGATGTGTTGAAGGCGCCAGATCCCAATGGCACGAAGAGATCCATAGATCCTTTGTTTATCCAACAAGTAATCCCTGCTTGTGATGGGGAACTTGGTACACCTGGGCACATTTATTTGGCCCTAAAGCGAATAGGTAGTATTTTCATTTAAAATTCTCTTTAGTGGAAAATGGCATAAAATCCTCTTTTGTTTTAAAGGGACTGGTTTTGCTGCGAGCTGGAGGATGCATGGCTCGCCTTAGTCTGCACGGATCTGGGGACCGAATGCACGCAGAGCACGGAACGGATCCACCTCCCACAGGTCTACCTTGCAGAAAATGCACCTGCACCTGCACCTCCGCCCACATAATGCGGGCAGTGAGGCTGCCATCCTCTGGGGTTCATGTAAATGCCACCCACAATCCACAGATCTAGGAGGAGGTGAATAGAAAGAGTTCCTGATGCCGAAGGCCTACCGCTAAAATCAGTGCAATCAAAATTGCATGGAGAGGCCTGCTTACAAGTTAGCTTGTTAGAACAGCAATTTGCCAATTTGCAGCTAATTCATTTCAATCTTCTGGAGAAAAAGTTCCACAACTTGCTTTCTGGTGAGATGTTACATTTCTGAGATTTTTTAACCCACTTCTCTTTTATTAAGAAGAAATCATATTTTTTCACCCATCCTACTTGTTAGTTCATCAGAACCTTCTCAGCCCTCAAAGAGCACCCCGGGCCATCCCAGGATTCAGCACTTCTGCAAACCATACTTAATGATCATGTGCCTACACCCCAATAGAGGCGCGCTTGGGGAGTGACAGACCAACACACACGCACACACACACACACCCAACCCTCCCCCGCCCCCCAATGGAATAAAATACTCCTGTCTATCAATAATGGTTGTGGGATGGGCTTGAATCCCCTTGTTTGAGCTCATCCTCGCTGACCAGAAATGGGCACTCAGAATGAGTGCAGAGGAAGCAAGCGCTGAAGAGTATTAATGTATTCATCCCTGGTGTTGGCCTGCAACAGGCAGTGGATTCGTAGTGCTTCGAAGCTTAAGTGCTACACTGTGTAACAAGCATCTGCGATTGAGAGCACAGCAACCCAAAGACAGGGTGCGAAGAGATATCCCGTTTAGGATGTAAATCCATCATCTCAGTAAAATAAGCAGTATGTGAGAAGGAGAAAGTGAGGTTACCGGAACAAAGTGAAGGCACAGGAAGCATTAAAGCAGGGGCGTACAATCTAAGAATGCAGCTCGGTCCATGCTACAGCAAGCTGTGAGTGGTGCCTTAGATCTGACCAAGGTCTTGCCAGAGTGAATGATCAAGCACATTGGGTCTGTCACAATGAACAAAACTGCCAGAAGCACTGTGCTTATCAAAGGGGCCCACACTGGTACACAATACTGGGCAGCCTCAGCTTGCTGGGCCAACCCTCGGGGTATTGCCCTATTGCCTTATAGGCCACCCCCTGAGATGGACACAAGTGGTTGGTAATGTTCGGGGGACTAACTGTGTGCTACCTCCCAACTGACTATGGCCAGACAAGGAGGAAGGAGCACCCTACTTTTGACGGTTGTATAGTTGGATTAGACATTTCCCATGACTCCAGATGCATTTGCAACCCCAAAACGATGGCATCCACTTTAAACAGCTGCAATGGGAGAAAGTGAAATAGGACTTTTAGGATGTTTCCTGTTCCAATAGTCCTCGCTGGACTTCCGTAGGTGACATAGGTTGCTACAACAATGTTATTGGGAGAAAGTTCATAAGGCTCAATGATTCTCCAGGTTTGGAAGCAAATATCACCACTGTGGTAGTGCCGTGGCAATAAGATATAATTGGGCTGTCATACGAGGAGTCCTATCCATGGGCCACCATCAAATAGGCCTCCTTGTGGACCAGTGCAACAGCCGGCGTTTATTCGTGGCAGGTTGCCTAATGGCTCTAGGATCAGGGTTAATTAAATGAATGTTGCAATCTAATTAAAGGTTGGGGTGTGTGATAATTAGCATGGACTGTATGCATTAAAATGTGCACATGTCGATGAGCTGCAATTAAGAGCATGATTTGGGCCAATCAATATTCGGCATTGCATGATTAAAAAGTGGGAAGCGGCCGGTACGCGGGCCTCCAACGCAGTGCCGGCGTCGCTGATTTCCATCTCTGCACCGTAATAAGTCCTGCACCCTGATCTCCATTTCTGAATGGGGCATTCATCTCCCTCATGCCTTTGTTCCATGGAGCCATTCATTTCCCTCCTCGTTCGTCGCCGCGTGGCTCAAGTGGTTATGGATTTATTAGCAAGGCACTGTGAGGGGGGGTGGGAGAGAGAGTGGCAGGTCAGAAAGAACGATCCCTTGCCATTTCCAATTGTTTCATCCGGCAGCAAAGGATTGCTCACTGTATCACTGCCGCGCGGGTCGGAGGGATTCTTTCATGCGGTCCATTGTTCTTCATGTCAGAGCGCCCCTGCACAGTCTGCTTCTGAGTTGGGAGCACATTCATGAAGCACTCAAAAGAAAAGAAGCCAATATATTGTGACATACAAGCACACTTTCATATGTGACCAACTGGTAAGCGGGTAGCATTGAATGGAACGACCATGGGGGCGATGTTTGCAGACTAATTGGCATAGCTCCAGCTTGGTAAAATTGTGAGCAATTTGCAACATTGTTTTATTCATCATGTTATTAATGTGATCTTTATTTAGGCCACCATGTTTTATATTTTGGCATATGCAGTTCCATTTCCTGGTTTGAGTCACATTTCTGGGGGTGCGGTTACTAGAATGTTGGACATATGTGAATGTTAACATATTGCTCAACATCCTGCAAAGATAAGGTGAGTAGGTGCATAGGAGAACTTTTTGCAACACTGTGCAGCAAGGTGGGCTTATGGTTGTAAATAAATCATAAACACTGACATTGCTCTAAATCACTCTTAAAACCATTATTTTCAACTTGCTGTGCCTTTGATAAAGGAGAAAACTACATGCATTTCCGGCTTAGTTCCTCCCCAGAAGGGGCAGTCCAGCCCGAATCGCAAGGTCATGTCCTTTCTACATGGGAATGCGAGCATCCACAGACAAGTTTTAACCTCACTGGGCATCATCAGGTGTAGCTGAGGACTCTAGCTCAGCACCTTCATCTGGACACATCGGACCCAATTGTAGTAGAGGGATTTTTGCAACATTAATGAGTGATGGATGGAATGTTTTGATTAAATCATAACCACAGGCATTGCTCTGGGCCAACCTCAACAAACCATTGTTTATCAGCCTGATGTGCAATTACAGAAGGTGAAAACCAAATGCAAGTCAGGCCTGGTGCCAACACATGTCTTCGGTTGCATGTAGTCTTGTGCAGGAGTGCTATGACCTACCAGTTCTGGCTAGTTTGGGGAGGGAGTGCTGAGGGCACTCCTGCTTTGGACATGGTTCAATATTGTACATTTGAGTAAAGGAAAGTCTGATATGGTTCCTTATGCTGTACATATATGGCTGTACTACATACTATTTCTGTGGCTAGGGACTGGTAGTAAGTTTAGCCCACCAAGAAGTAGATATCAAAATTCAAAACCAGAATTACTTGACTTGGACCAGGATTCTAATAAGCCAACCGAAAGAAATCAGGTTCACCCCTGGCTCAAAGCTGGTTCAAATCTTTGCTCTAAATAACTTGTGTTCTTCTCGTTTTATGTTAAAGGTGTGTTTGTTTATTGATTGCACCCTGCACTACCTGACAGTGCAGATTGTGATGTGGACTATTGATCCCTAGTGTTAGTGTAATTGCTGTGTTATAGTCATAGGACCATAGGGCTGTACATTTCCAGGAGACACCATGACCCACCATGTATGTCCAACTCCTGGATGCGGTGTAGGAACATTCACCATCTCAATGCACCCATACAGTGTACTGGCTACGCACCGAATGCTATGCAATGCTCGACGGCCACAGCACGATAAATTAGTGTGCATGTTCAACAACAGCCGCTATAACGGGAGGACCAGGAAGGCGACCCACGAGCTGGCTCACGACACTCACAGATCTGCTCTGAAGCCATGTTATTGCACAGTTGTGCAGCTTTCAGAAGACTCTGCAGCACTTCAACGTCTTCTGAAAGTGGTCTGCTATATGAAGTGTGAATTGCATGTGCATGTGATAACTCAGCTTCAAAACAGGACCCTCATTGGAATCCAAATTATCACATGCAGCACACGTTTCAACAAATGCTTATAGTAGACACGGCATGGGAAACTGGATACAGAAACAGCCAAAGCCTTACATACTTGTTGCAAATGTTCAAATGTCTTAAAGCACTGGTATATATGTCCTGCAAAGTGTATATTTTTCTTAGGGTGAGTATTGCGAGCAATCAAAGCTGCAGAGCCCAACTTCCATTATTCACTGAAAAGGGTTTCTTACTGAATCACTCACTATAAGGCATGTTTAAAATTTTAAAGTGTGAACATTCTTATGTTCCCATAATGCTCTTTGCTTTTATGCAAATCGCTAGGATTGGGTTCTATGAAGAGATGCTGTATTGCGTGACCTAGCTTGAGGCCATGCCCCTGGGCCCCGTCCTCCAAGGATAAGAGGGTTCCCCCAGTAAATTCTTTCCATTTCCAGCGCTGAGGAGGACTGATGTTTTCTTTGATTCTCTGCAGGGAGCCTCCTCGAGCCTGGTGGTCAAGTTTGCAGACACAGACAAGGAGCGCACGATGAGACGTATGCAGCAGATGGCCGGGCAGATGGGCATGTTTAATCCAATGGCGATACAGTTTGGAGCCTACGGCGCCTACGCACAAGCAGTAAGTTTCTCAGTCTGGTTACAGGGGTTGGTCGGAGGGAGGGAAAGATTGGGGATCAGAGCCACACATAAGAACCTTCCAGAGACATATGATAGAGGAGGGGTGCAGCTGTTCATGGTAAGCAGTCTGGGGTCAAGCTTTGGGGTTGCACAGCTGATTGGCGGGCCACCCTCACCTCTGATGAAAGAAGAGGACACTGGGGAGGATGGTTGCATAGATTTTCCCATCATGACCCGCCATGATGATCAATTTCAAAAACAAAAACTTGTATCATTCCTGACGTAGCAATCCTATTTGACAGGTAATGCGCGGGAATATTAGGCGGGCAACTATTTCTTGTTTGTTGCAAATTGCTTTTCTGGATCCCTCTCCCGAGTCTATTTCAGTATTCATGGGAAAGTATCAACCTGATGGATAAGGCTGGAGGCCTCTTCTTCATTGCCACTGGCCCCTCCTTCCACTCCTATTTTGGCCAATGGAACAATAGCCACTGCACTGAGGGGGGCAGTCATCTCAGGACTCCAATGCGTGAATGCAATGCTCCGTGGCCTTCTGCAAAACACGGCGGTCTCCCCTTCACGTGCACAATGCTTGCAGCCATGTGGCACACACTGGGCGCGGCAACCTGCTCCAGCAATGTGCACACTGCCGGCTGCCAGCACCGCCACGGCACACACTCTGCACCTCTATGAACACTGCTTAGTGCTTGTCTCGCTTTCTCTGCAGTACACACTCCGTAGCCACTCCCTCGTGTACTGCTATGTGCAGCCTCCTCCACTCATGTGCTGTGTTACTGTCTCTTCAGCACACACAATATGTATGCACAGTTTTCTCCTTCTGTGTACGCACTCCTTGCTGTCACTCCCTCCCTGCAGCACACACCATATGCACAGCACATCATTCCCCTTCTGTGTGCACACTGCTTGCTCTCAGTCTCTCTCTGATGCACACACTGTGTGCACAGCATTCTCCTGTGTGCACCCCACCTCTCTGCAGGACCCCCATCCTGCACCACACACTGTATGCACAGCTTCATCCTTCTGTGTGCGCCAGGGCTTTAAGTGGGGTAAGAAATTGAGAGGGGGGCCTCATTTGGAGGCGTGGCTTTCATGATGGGCGTGTCCTGCACACAAATATCTAGCATTTATATATTTGTATGCGTACCTTTATATGGTGTGTGTTCTTTTCAAGCCTGCTTTTTTAAACATAGAAATATCTAACATATGCCTGTACACAGCCCCCTCTTCGAGACATGCCTCACTGGTTTCCATCCCTACTACTGTCGCGCGAGCATGTCATCCCTTTCAGAGGCTGGACATACTTAATAATGTGTTTCCCTCAAGTGGTATTTCTGTTTTGCGCAAATAAGAGCTGTTTTAACCGCCACAGAGGTGGTCGGTGCTCATCTGTTTCAACACACCTCACTCCATGCATACACTGCTTTCCATCACTCAGGCAGCAGCTCAACCACTGTGTGCAGCACCTCCCTCCATTCACACTCTGCTTTCCATCACTCAGGCAGCAGCTTAACCACTGTGTGCAGCACCTCCCTCCGTGCATACACTGCTTTCCATCACTCACGCTGCAGCGCAACCACTGTGTGCAGCACGTCCCTCTGTGCATACACTGCTTTCCATCACTCACGCTGCAGCGCAACCACTGTGTGCAGCACCTCCCTCCATACATACACCGCTTTCCATCACTCAGGCAGCAGCTCAACCACTGTGTGCAGCACCTCCCTCCGTGCATACACTGCTTTCCATCACTCATGCTGCAGCGCAGCCACTGTGTTCAGCACCTCCCTCCGTGCATACACTGCTTTCCATCACTCACGCTGCAGCGCAACCACTGTGTGCAGCACCACCCTCCATGCATACACTGCTTTCCATCACTCAGGCAGCAGCTCAACCACTGTGTGCAGCACCTCCCTCCATGCACACTCTGCTTTCCATCACTCATGCTGCAGCTCAAACACTGTGTGCAGCACCTCCCTCCGTGCATACACTGCTTTCCATCACTCAGGCAGCAGCTCAACCACTGTGGGCAGCACCTCCCTCCATGCACAATCTGCTTTCCATCACTCATGCTGCAGCTCAAACACTGTGTGCCGCACCTCCCTCCGTGCATACACTGCTTTCCATCACTCAGGCAGCTGCTCAATCACTGTGTGCAGCACCTCCCTCCAATCATACACTGCTTTCCATAACTCAGGCAGCAGCTCAAACACTGTGTGCAGCACCTCCCTCCATTCACACTCTGCTTTCCATCACTCATGCTGCAGCTCAAACACTGTGTGCAGCACCTCCCTCCGTGCATACACCGCTTTTCATCACTCAGACAGCAGCTCAACCACTGTGTGCAGCACTTCCCTCCATGCACACTCTGCTTTCCATCACTCATGCTGCAGCTCAAACACTGTGTGCAGCACCTCCCTCCGTGCATACACTGCTTTCCATCACTCACGCTGAAGCGCAACCACTGTGTGCAGCACCTCCCTCCATGCATACACTGCTTTCCATCACTCAGGCAGCAGCTCAACCACTGTGTGCAGCACCTCCCTCCATGCACACTCTGCTTTCCATCACTCATGCTGCAGCTCAAACACTGTGTGCATCACCTCCCTCCGTGCATACACTGCTTTCCATCACTCAGGCAGCAGCTCAAGCACTGTGGGCAGCACCTCCCTCCATGCACACTCTGCTTTCCATCACTCATGCTGCAGCTCAAACACTGTGTGCAGACCTCACTCCGTGCATACACTGCTTTCCATCACTCAGGCAGCGGCTCAACTACTGTGTGCAGCACCTCCCTCCATGCATACACTGCTTCCCATCACTCACGCTGCAGCACAACCACTGTGAGCGGCACCTCCCTCCATGCATACACTACTTTCATCACTCAGGCAGCAGCTCAACCACTGTGTACAGCACCTCCCTCCGTGCATACACTGCTTTCCATCACTCATGCTGCAGCACAAACACTCTGTGCGGCACCCCTCCCTCCGTGCACACACTGCTTGCCATCACTCAGGCAGCTGCTCAACCACTGTGTGCAGCACTTCCCTCCGTGCATACACTGCTTTCCATCACTCACGCTGCAGCGCAACCACTGTGTGCAGCACCTCCCTCCATGCATACACTGCTTTCCATCACTCAGGCAGCAGCTCAACCACTGTGTGCAGCACCTCCCTCCATGCACACTCTGCTTTCCATCACTCATGCTGCAGCTCAAACACTGTGTGCAGCACCTCCCTCCGTGCATACACTGTTTTCCATCACTCAGGCAGCAGCTCAACCACTGTGGGCAGCACATCCCTCCATGCACACTCTGCTTTCCATCACTCATGCTGCAGCTCAGACACTGTGTGCAGCACCTCCCTCCGTGCATACACTGCTTTCCATCACTCAGGCAGCTGCTCAATCACTGTGTGCAGCACCTCCCTCCATGCATGCACTGCTTTCCATTACTCAGGCAGCAGCTCAACCACTGTGTGCTGCACCTCCCTCCATTCACACTCTGCTTTCCATCACTAATGCTGCAGCTCAAACACTGTGTGCAGCACCTCCCTCCGTGCATACACCGCTTTTCATCACTCAGGCTGCAGCGCAACCACTGTGTGCAGCAGCTCCCTCGATGCATACACTGCTTTCCATCACTCACGCTGCAGTGCAAACACTGTGTGCGGCACCTCCCTCCGCGCATACACTGCTTTCCATCACTCATGCTGCAGCGCACCCACTGTGTGTGGAGCACCTCCATCCAGGCATACACTGCTTTCCATCACTCATGCTGCAGCATAACCACTGTGTGCGGCACCTCCCTCCGTGCATACACTGCTTTCCATCACTCACGCTGCAGCTCAACCACTGTGTACAGCACCTCCCTCCGTGCATACACTGCTTTCCATCACTCACACTGCAGTGCAGCCACTGTGTGCAGCACCTCCCTCCGTGCATACGCTGCTTTCCATCACTCATGGTGCAGCTCAAACACTGTGTGCAGCACCTCCCTCCGTGCATACACTGCTTTCCATCACCCAGGCAGCAGCTCAACCACTGTGGGCAGCACCTCCCTCCATGCACACTCTGCTTTCCATCACTCATGCTGCAGCTCAAACACTGTGTGCAGCACCTCCCTCCGTGCATACACTGCTTTCAATCACTGTGTGCAGCACCTCCATCCATGCACACTCTGCTTTCCAACACTCAGGCAGCAGCTCAACCACCTTGGGCAGCACCTCCCTCCATGCATACACTGCTTTCCATCACTCACGCTGCAGCGCAACCACTGTGTGCAGCACCTCCCTCCGCGCATACACTGCTTTCCATCACTCATGCTGCAGCACAACCACTGTGTGCAGCACCTCCATCCAGGCATACACTGCTTTCCATCACTCATGCTGCAGCGCAACCACTGTGTGCGGCACCTCCCTCCATGCATACACTACTTTCCATCACTCACGCAGCAGCTCAACCACTGTGTGCTGCACCTCCCTCCGTGCATACACTGCTTTCCATCACTCACGCTGCAGCGCAGTCACTGTACAGCACCTCCCTCCATGCATACACTGCTTTCCATCACTCACGCTGCAGCTCAAACACTCTGTGCAGCACCTCTCTCCATGCATACACTGCTTTCCATCACTCAGGCAGCAGCTCAACCACTGTGGGCAGCACCTCCCTCCATGCACACTCTGCTTTCCATCACTCAGGCAGCAGCTCAAGCACTGTGTACAGCACCTCCCTCCATGCACACTCTGCTTCCCATCACTCACGCTGCAGCTCAAACACTGTGTGCAGCACCTCCCTCCGTGCATACACTGCTTTCCATCACTCATGCTGCAGCGCAACCACTGTGTGCAGCACCTCCCTCCATGCATACACTGCTTTCCATCACTCAGGCAGCAGCTCAACCACTGTGTGCAGCACCTCCCTCCATGCACACTCTGCTTTCCATCACTCATGCTGCAGCTCAAACACTCTGTGCATCACCTCCCTCCGTGCATACACTGCTTTCCATCACTCAGGCAGCGGCTGAACTACTGTGTGCAGCACCTCCCTCCATGCATACACTGCTTTCCATCACTCACGCTGCAGCACAACCACTGTGTGCGGCACCTCCCTCCATGCATACACTACTTTCATCACTCAGGCAGCAGCTCAACCACTGTGTACAGCACCTCCCTCCGTGCATACACTGCTTTCCATCACTCACGCTGCAGCAGAAACACTCTGTGCGGCACCCCTCCCTCCGTGCACACACTGCTTGCCATCACTCAGGCAGCTGCTCAACCACTGTGTGCAGCACTTCCCTCCGTGCATACACTGCTTTCCATCACTCACGCTGCAGCACAACCACTGTGTGCAGCACCTCCCTCCATGCATACACTGCTTTCCATCACTCATGCTGCAGCTCAAACACTGTGTGCAGCACCTCTCTCTGTGCATACACTGCTTTCCATCACTCAGGCAGCAGCTCAACCACTGTGGGCAGCACCTCCCTCCATGCACACTCTGCTTTCCATCACTCATGCTGCAGCTCAAACACTATGTGCAGCACCTCCCTCCGTGCATACACTGCTTTCCATTACTCAGGCAATCACTGTGTGCAGCAGCTCCCTCCATGCATAGACTGCTTTCCATAACTCAGGCAGCAGCTCAACCACTGTGTGCAGCACCTCCCTCCATTCACACTCTGCTTTCCATCACTCATGCTGCAGCTCAATCACTGTGTGCAGCAGCTCCCTCCATGCATAGACTGCTTTCCATAACTCAGGCAGCAGCTCAACCACTGTGTGCAGCACCTCCCTCCATTCACACTCTGCTTTCCATCACTCATGCTGCAGCTCAAACACTGTGTGCAGCACCTCCCTCCGTGCATACACTGCTTTCCATCACTCACGCTGCAGCGCAGCCACTGTGTGCAGCACCTCCCTCCGTGCATACACTGCTTTCCATCACTCACGCTGCAGCGCAGCCACTGTGTGCAGCACCTCCCTCCGTGCATACACTGCTTTCCATCACTCACGCTGCAGCGCAGCCACTGTGTTCAGCAGCTCCCTCTGCGCATACACTGCTTTCCATCACTCAGGCTGCAGCGCCGCCACTGTGTGCGGCACCTCCCTCCATGCACACTCTGCTTTCCATCACTCATGCTGCAGCTCAACCACTGTGGACAGCACCTCCCTCCGTGCATACACTGCTTTCCATCACTCAGGCAGCAGCTCAACCACTGTGTGCAGCACCTCCCTCCATGCACACTCTGCTTTCCATCACTCATGCTGCAGCTCAAACACTGTGTGCAGCACCTCCCTCCGTGCATACACTGCTTTCCATCACTCAGGCAGCAGCTCAACCACTGTGTGCAGCACCTACCCCCGTGCACACTCTGCTTTCCATCACTCACGCTGCAGCGCAACCACTGTGTGCAGCACCTCCCTCTGTGCATACACTGCTTTCCATCACTCATGCTGCAGCTCAACCACTGTGCGCAGCACCTCCCTCCGTGCATACACTGCTTTCCATCACTCACGCTGCAGCGCAACCACTGTGCGCAGCACCTCCCTCCATGCATGCACTGCTTTCCATCACTCACGCTGCAGCGCAACCACTGTGCGCGGCACCTCCCTCCGCGCATACACTGCTTTCCATCACTCACGCTGCAGCGCAACCACTGTGCGCAGCACCTCCCTCCGCGCATACACTGCTTTCCATCACTCACGCTGCAGCGCAACCACTGTGTGCGGCACCTCCCTCCGCGCATACACTGCTTTCCATCACTCACGCTGCAGCGCAACCACTGTGTGCAGCACCTCCATCCAGGCATACACTGCTTTCCATCACTCACGCTGCAGCGCAACCACTGTGTGCAGCACCTCCATCCAGGCATACACTGCTTTCCATCACTCACGCTGCAGCGCAGCCACTGTGTGCAGCACCTCCCTCCGTGCATACACTGCTTTCCATCACTCACGCTGCAGTGCAGCCACTGTGTGAGGCACCTCCCTCTGTGCATACACTGCTTTCCATCACTCAGGCAGCAGCTCAACCACTGTGTGCAGCACCTACCCCCGTGCACACTCTGCTTTCCATCACTCACGCTGCAGCGCAACCACTGTGTGCAGCACCTCCCTCTGTGCATACACTGCTTTCCATCACTCATGCTGCAGCGCAACCACTGTGCGCAGCACCTCCCTCCGTGCATACACTGCTTTCCATCACTCACGCTGCAGCGCAACCACTGTGCGCAGCACCTCCCTCCATGCATGCACTGCTTTCCATCACTCACGCTGCAGCGCAACCACTGTGCTCGGCACCTCCCTCCGCGCATACACTGCTTTCCATCACTCACGCTGCAGCGCAACCACTGTGCGCGGCACCTCCCTCCGCGCATACACTGCTTTCCATCACTCACGCTGCAGCGCAACCACTGTGTGCGGCACCTCCCTCCGCGCATACACTGCTTTCCATCACTCACGCTGCAGCGCAACCACTGTGTGCAGCACCTCCATCCAGGCATACACTGCTTTCCATCACTCACGCTGCAGCGCAACCACTGTGTGCAGCACCTCCATCCAGGCATACACTGCTTTCCATCACTCACGCTGCAGCGCAGCCACTGTGTGCAGCACCTCCCTCCGTGCATACACTGCTTTCCATCACTCACGCTGCAGTGCAGCCACTGTGTGAGGCACCTCCCTCTGTGCATACACTGCTTTCCATCACTCATGCTGCAGCGCAACCACTGTGTGCAGCACCTCCATCCAGGCATACACTGCTTTCCATCACATTCCACCACACAGATGTCAGGGACGTCATTTCACCAAAATGCCAGGGGTGGCGGAAGTGACATCACCCGACCCTTGACCCTCTGATGACATCACAGGAAGTGATGCCATTAGACCCCGCCCCAAAGTGATATAGCGGGTAGCGATGGAACACGACATTTCACCCGTTGACAAAACAGGAAGTGGCATCACATAGCATTGTACACTATGAAAAATATAGTTATGATATCACTATATGATGTACATTCATACAAGAATGGATCGCCATATGTATCATTAAGTTCAGTGTTTATTGGCCCGTATTACCAAATGACTGTGTATGCAAGCAGACGTCCATGACCAAATGATAAGCGTAAGTGCTATATAATAACACATCATTAAGCGCTTTATATAGAAAAAATATACACCCAATATCACCCAACCTGTGTTGGTACTCATTTATCGACCTCAGAAGGATGAACGGCTTAGGCTTAGTGAGGCGTTTAAGAACAGACTAAATCAGTGACTCACCCCCTGAAGTGTGCCTGAAATAAACATTTAATGAGGCCAGCAATTACTGTATAGAATTCCAGAAAGACACATTATTTGGTATTCCTATTCTTTCTTATTTAGGGTCAGTGCTGAAAGTGTTAGAAGAAAAATAAGAACAAGTGCCTCAAGTCTTTTTTTTAAGGGGCCTGAACAAGAAAGCCAGCCACCCCAGAAGTAAAGAGCCACAGCCCAGGAGCTTGCATAACTTAAAAAAAAAAAAAAATTTTTTTTTTTTTTTTTTTTTTTTTAGTAGAGGTCGCAAGGGACACCACAGAGGTCGCAAGGGACACCACAGAGGTCGCAGTTGCGACCCCTGGCGACCCCCAAATGACGTCCCTGACAGATGTCAAGACCCTCCTCGCAATTTGCACGGTTTTCCCTCACTCGCTCTGCAGCGCACTCTGCACACTTTTTATTATTTGGTGGCACACACATTGCGCGGCCCCCCGACCCACTCTTTGCAGCACACACTGTGTGCAACTTCCCCACTTCTTTCTATCACTCTCTCAGAAGCACACACCGTTTACGTTACTTTAAGAGATGGTCTTGGGACTTGGCGAGGTTGTTGAGCGCCAAGATGCCTTTTCAAGGTGCTAGCCTGCACTGTATACGCTCTTGTGCCATCCCATACTCAGCCCCCTTTCTCCAAGGACACAGAGCTGACACTCACTCACTCTGCAACAGTGGTGTGTTTAGTCCAAGTGCCCTTCTAGTCCCGGGCTAATTAGCCAGACGCTTCCAGGTGTACAGATGTTCAGGTGCCCCCTCTAGCACCTTTCCGTGCGCAGACAGTGCTCTAGATAGGAAGCATTAGGCGGTAGAAAAGCAGTCCCCAATCCAAAGAGGGTGTTTCTGAGAAATAAAAGAAAACCTATGCATTGTGGGATTCCTATTTCTTTGCATGCTAATTAAAAGATGCATTACAGTGAGGTTCCCCTTTATCGAAGACAGTCCCAATCTTAGAGCGCCTCCCTGTGGCACGGTTCTGCTGGTGCCACTCCTTGAGCATGCCCACGGAGCCCTGTGAGTGGATGCACGCGACAGACTCCTGGGCGCCAGTTGTGTTCTATTGTTCGTCGAGAGTATTTTTATACGACTATTTTGTTTAAAGAGTATTCGCCTGTTAAGGAGTAGGAGTAGGAGTGGCTGTTGCGCCCTTTACCTGTGGGTTTGTGCACAGTCATGTAGCGCATCTCTGCGCTGATGGACGCAGGCAGGCGCTATCCCCCAGCAGATGCATGACCTTATCAGAGCTGGGCCCGAGACACTGTTTCTAAGGAGATGGACCATGGAGGCAGCAGTGAAGAGGAGCTGGGGTCTCCTTTAGGGCAGAGGAACTGTAGACGATCGTGTCATGATTGCATATTTGTGGTTTGTCTTTGTGAGCGCTCTGATGCCGTCGGGCTTGCTTCGTCTTGGCGCTATGCAAGTAAATAAATAACTAAGTGGCGGGTTTCAGTTTCCTCAAATATTTACCGGCGATATCATTTAAGATATGAGAATGGCGGTCTGGGCGGACTAGAAATACCAAGATACACATATTGAGAGTGAATGATAATGATGTGTTATTCATACACTGCTTCCACCAAGGCGCTGAACATATGTACATACACTAACACCCCACCGCAGTTGGTACGCATTCAATGACCTCGGAAGGATGAAAGGCTGAGTTGGCCCATCCAGGATTAGATCATGGAACCTGCATATCATACGTCTACTACTTGACCTTTCTGTCACATGGCCCTACCCACATTGTAACTAGAGTGTTAAACGGTATTGTATAACTATGTAACTGTATGTATTGCAAATGGTACAACCAACAACAAAGCACCTCTAATGTAACCATATTCTTAAGCTTAAGCGCCCAGATGCCCAATGGTTAGATGCGCTATATAAATGTAATAAAATAAATCAAATAAATAAATAAGTATGCCGATCGCAGCAGCGAGCGCTCCAACCGTTGAGCTATGTTACTGGCTTAATGGTAAGAAATGCATTAGATTGATTCAATCAAAAAGTAGAGGAGGTCATATGAACTGCGACTGAATCTAAAATGTCCTGCTGCAGACACACGGTCCAGAATCAACAAACCAAAACTTCAAACCCTTCGCCTCGCCTGATCCTCAGCAGACATTTCACAGGGATTGCAACAACCTGTCGCAGGCTTCGTCGAGAGAGCTACAAATTACTCTAATCTAGACATTCATGCCTGCCTTACTTAGGTTTTCCTTCTGGTGACCGCTCTGTCTGTGCCTAAAGTCTCTCGGGCCGAAACCTTGACCCAAAAAGCACTGAACTCGGGGGTTTTGAGAGCCAACATGGTCCCTGGAGGCAAAGAACCCGGAGACCAGGATGGACGACCATCCCTCAGAAATTGTACAAAAGGGAAGTATTCCCGCTGGGCACTTTTTGGGCCCCTAAGGGTCATTAAGGTATTAGGGACCTTTGCTGCTCCTCCTGGCTAGGCCAGCGTGCAGGGTCACAGCCAGACGGCACCTGACCACCAACCGTAGGCCGCCATCCCTCTCCACTCTAAAGAAAGTCAGAGACATCCATAAACCTGACCAATCCCTCCCTATCACTAGACAGCACCTCACTGACCAGTGAGCCCGCGACCCGAACACCACAGACGACCCTGCGGCGCCACTCACGAGACGCGCTCTGCAAAGTCACACAAAAGACCGAAATAATAAATAAACTTAAGTCTCGGCAGAGCACTCACCCTTCTGGAGTCAAAGCAGGGTGAAAAGGCCTGCAGCAAGAAAGCTCTGGGCTCAGCGGCTCTGGGCACTTAAGGAATAGACGTAGTGCTGGGGAGGGTGAACTTATAGCATCTCAAGCATCTCAAGCAGGAAACCAAGTTCATATATGATTTTACAAATCTACACAGCAAAACAAAAAGAGGTGATGGATGGGATGGGAGGTTTGGAATGAATCCTAACCTCTGTCATTGCTCTGGGCAACCCTCCAGACCATTGTTTTTCAGCCTGCCAAGCCATTACAGAAGGGGAAAGTCCATATGCAAATCAGACTTGGTCCCACGCCAAAAAGTGTAGTCCAGAACAAACTCCTTGGTCACATCCCTTCTGCACGGGACCACAAGCCTCCCCAAATATGTTTCAGCCTTGTTGGACATCATCATTGAGGAGTAGCTTGAGGCTCTAGGCCCTGCAGGTACGGGACCTATGCCTGGGCATACCCGTCACCCTTGGGGTGATATAGCAAAACAAAAGAGGTGATGGCTGGAAGGTTCTGAATTAATAGTAACCTCTGGCATTGCTCTGGGTAACCCATTGTTCGTCGCCTGCCAAGCCATTACAAAAGGGGAAAGACCACCTCTTTTGTTTTGCTTTAAGAATCTATACATCTTTGCTAACTACTCATGGGCTACATAAATGCCCGTAAATCTGTGCCACACTCAGTAAAAACAAATCAGTGGAAACAGTGGTAATCAAACATCAGTGCTACACGTATGACAGATGAAAGCTATCCATGGCACGTCCCAAATTTGATAATGTAAACTTCAACATTTTGTGAGGGATTTGTTGAGAGACTTTACTGCCATTGACAATATTCTTTCATGAGAACTTAAAACGTGTTTCGCTCGCCCCTCTCCTCCTCAACTCCAACACAGAGAGATGATCACTGAGCTGTGGCCCCGCGCACTGAGCTGTGGCCCTGCGCCCATTCTGAAGAAGCGAGATGCAGCCAAATTAAGGAGAAGGGTTCATTTCCAACTCACCGCCACGGAGGATGTGTCCTCCACAAGTCTACCTCCCGGTCTGTGATGCCGGAAATGCATCTGAGGGACAGGGCCTCTGAATCCTTGTCCTTTTTCTGTTTTTACCGTGTGTTCTGTCATGTTTTCTGCCCAGGAGTCCATGAGGGACTCCTGGCAGTGCAGCTCTCTTTTGGTTTGGTGAACAGACCCATGGGATACCCTTATGGCACCCATGGGTAGGGGTACAACCCTGTGCCCCTAGTGTATGTTTTTGGGCACCTGTGGGTGGCCCACAGAGCAGGGTATGGGCTGGTGGCAGCTCCATGCTGAATTTGACAGGTGCTCTGGGTGTCCTCCATTTTGGGATACCCAGGCCCTGCCATTGGAATCAGTTGATTCCTGATAGGAAACAAGATGGCCCCTGTGGCCTCTTGCTTTCTATTGCCTGTTATCTTGTTTTTCCCAAAGTCCTGGGAAGCCCTGACTCTGTCCCTTCCCCCTGACTGGCTGTTGGGTGGAAGTTCCATATATGGTGTTGTTGTGAAGGCCCAGCTAGACTGACTGGAGCCTTCCCAGTGACTGTATGTTGTGGGTACCTCCTGTGGGTGGGACCTGGGTGAATGGAGTGTGTGACCAATATACACTCCTTGTTGTGGTTGTCTGGTTTCTGGCATGAGAGACAAAGACTGAGACAGCCCTGCCCGAAACTGGCCTGAATGCAGTGTGTAGTGTTGAATGGCTGGGTACTTGTCCCAATCCACATTCCTTGTTGTGAGTGTCTGAAAGGGAGGAGTGTGGCCTGAATGCACTGTGTGCCTGATTGGCTGACTGACTGCATGAATGCCCTTCTGTGTGATTGGCTGCTGTGTGTGTGCCAGCAGTGTGGATGAGAGACAGAATAGTATATCTGGGGACCTCTCACCACTGGAAATTGTTCAGAAGCATTCAGAAGCTGAGTCTCCACTCAAGAGTAACTGGATTTGCTGATCCTCGACGTCCAGCTGGAAGAAGAAGACTTGCTGTGGCATTTGCTTCGACGGAACTGAAGGTTGTCGAAATCGTCGAGGACTGACCCGAGAGAGGACCTGGTAAGGCGCCCTCTTCCCGTGCTCCGAGGGACCATCGAGCACCGCTGAATCTTCGCCGAAGCTCCCTGGACGCCAGACCATCGAAAGGCTGCCGACCGGAGAAGGGGACTGCCGAGGAGACCGAAGTAAAGCACCCGGACATCGACGCTGTCGAAGTCCATTGCCGTCGACCAGGGTTCGCAGGTCTGTGCAACCGCTGGAGGCCCGTCGAAGTTGTGTTGCCCAGCCGTGGGAACCACTTGACGCCGTGCCGCCGACGACCGGAGCCGTCCGCTCCTTGCCTAAGAACATTTGACTCGAAGGACTCCCTCGTCCGCACCGTCGACCGCTTTTGCCCTGCCGGAGAAAGTCGAGGACGACCAACGCGCCGAGGAGAATCCGCCGGTGGGTTTCCCGCCACCTCACGATCCCAAAGACTCGAGCGACTCGACGCCCTTGCTGGGCTCCCGTCTCTACAATCTTTGCGGTCCAGAACTATTGTCATCGAGGTGCCCCGCACACCTCCGCCTTGCAGGACGCCGACTCCCCGACGCCGACGAGCACCGCTCGGACGAAGCTGCCGCCTCTTCGACATCGTTCTACCTCGTTTGTCGACGGACGTTCGACGCCCCGTGCCTCCCGCTTGAAAGGGAAGGCATTCAAGAAGGGCCGTCGATTCCCCGTCGCCGAACCCCGAGGTCTTCGACGTTTCTCGACGCCTCTCGACGATCCGTGACTCCTGCTTAAAAGGGGGTCATTCAAGAAGGATCTGTCGACGCCTCTTCGAAGAACTCGACTCCACCAGGTACATTGGGGGGGTAAAAACATTGTAGGAGAGAATAAGACTGTTGAACAATATATGGACTGGGCTTGTGTCATATCCCTTTATTTTACAGGTTGCCCAGGTGGGGGGATCTCCACACAGAACTGTGTCCAGTAGCTAGGGCCAGTATTCTGCCTATTGTTTCAACCATCTTTTATCTCTCCTCTCTCTATTGCTGGTTTCCTTCTTATTGATCTGTGTGCCATTTTTACAGTATTGTGAATGCACTTTAATGAGGTCTAATATTAGTGGTACCACTTTAGAATTGTAGATATTTATCATTATTGGTTTTCCTGAGCACAAAGTGCGTTGTTGTGATAAGTGTACATAACCCTTGAATATTAATTATATAAAGACTGTGTTTTCAGTAATACAGTGTGTGGACATTCCTTTGTGGGGGGCTTGGGGATACACTGTACTTAAGAACCAGCCTGCATCACCTCCTGAGAAGCTAGGCCTTGATTGCTCGTCCATCGCTACCGTATTAGAGAATCCTGGCTGGGGTCCTCTGTGCCTCTCCTCTACCATATAGAGAGCGGAAGTACAGACCCCCCCACCGGTCTTTACAAGCTGGTGGCAGCGGTGGGATGCTTATGGTTTTAAGACTCAGTGTATAACCGTGCCACTTACAAAATATCCGCACTTTATTAGATTAAGGTTTGGGTGTGTACCAAATAACTGCATTACAGGCAATGGAGCCCATTGCAAATGGTAAATTGACTCGGATGAGCTTAGAGGCTCTCCAGAGTGCTTGTGAAGCCAGGGAGTTGGACTTTGTGGATAAGTCTAGGGCTGAGCTGATAGCTGCCCTGGTGGACTACCAGACTGATGGTGAAACCCTTGATGAAGGGGGGGATGCAACCAGTGAGGACTCTGCCCCTGGGGTTGTCGCTGAATCTGTTTCTGGGAATGCCACCATTCCTGCTGCCTCTGTTCCAAACCCCAGCAATTCCATGGAACTTGAGTTATTAAGGATGAAATTGGCCTTTGAATATCGCAAGTTGGAAATAGAAGCTGAGCTTAAGAAAGAGGAGCTGGCACAGCAAGTGGAACTCAAGAATAGGGATCTTGCGCTCAAAGACAAGGACACTGAATGTCAGAGAATCCAGCTAGAGAGAGCTAGAGTGGAGACTTCAGCTAGACCAATTGAGAGTGGCAGGTCCCCAGCCACCAAGTTTATGAAAGATTTGGTTGGTGTGTTTGTGGAGGGTTCAGATATCCTCCAATGGATTGAAGCGTTTGAAATGGCTTGTGCAATTCATGATGTAGATAAAAGAGATTGGGCTAAGTGTTTGTTAAGCAGAGTGCCTCAAACTGGATATGACTGTATTCTGAAGCTGAGTGTGGAGGAAAGGGGTCAGTATGAGTGTATGAAGTCTGCTTTGATTGCCAAGTTTGGCAAGACACCTACCCAATACCTTAAAAGGTTCAGGGATTTTAAGAAAAGAGAGAATGTGTCTTGGGTTGACTGGGTGAGTACTGCGCACATGAACATGATGGGGTGGATTGACGGTTACAAGGTGAAAACTTTTGTTGAGTTGTCCCACCTCTTGTTTTTTGAGCATTTTTCTGAAGCCTGTTCACCAGAGCTGCGTCAGTATGTGGCTGACCAGAACATTTTGGACCCCTTTAAGCTGGCTAGGTTGGCTGACAAGTGGGTCTCCCACCGGGTGTCCCCTAAGGACTCCAGTGGGAAGGACAAGGACAAAGAAAAGGGGACCTCTCAGAAAGCTGAGGAGTCCCAAAAGCAATCACAGTCGGGTAAACCAAAACCTTCCTCTCCTAAGACCCAAAAATCTGGTGGGGATAAGTCCTCTGTGGGTGGGAATAAGAGTAGTGGTCCACCTGCTGCAAAGCAGGTTCCCAGTGGTTCCAGTACCGTACCCCGCACTCCTGGCACTTGTTGGGATTGTGGGGCTCTGGATCACAAAAGGGGTGACCCCAAGTGTAAAGGTAAGGCACTTGGAGTACAGGCTGTCAGCCTGACCTACCCTTACCCCGTGGCTGAGGTGGAGGCCACTGTCCTCCCCTCCTCTACAGGAATCACATTTGGTGCTCCGGTAGAGATTTCCTTAGTGTCCCTTGGGGCCTGGGACCAGTACGCAGAAGTACTGGCAACTATCCCGCAGAACACCCGTAGGTTTTTGAGAAGTGTCCTCTTGAATGGCCAGCCTTCTACTGGTTTGAGAGACACTGGGGCAAGCATGACAGTGGTGGACAGGACCCTGCTCAAGCCAGAGGACTATGTAGGTGCTCCTCTGAGAACCACCAGGTTAGCTGGTGGGCCTCCCAAATTATCGCCTGTAGCCCTAGTCACACTCATGATTGGAGACAAGACAGCAAAGCTTCCTGTCCTGGTTCAGGACAATGTCCCTGCTAACATTCTGTTAGGAAATGATCTAGTAGAGTTGGGGTTGATCTCGGATGGTCTTCCCATGACTGCTGCTGCAGTCACTAGGTCACAGGTGACACCGGGTCTGGCTGTGAGTCAGGTACCCGAGCCAAAGGCGAGGCCTAAGGCAAGAAGAAGGAAGACCAAGAAGGCCACCTCTGTGGAGGGAACACCTTCTCTTCCTGCTGTTCCGACAGCACCCATTGGGATCCATGCTCCGGACGGGCTGGGTCCAGCGGAAAACCCAAACTCAACTCCTGTGGGAGAAGAGACAGAAGACTCTCCTGTGGGAGAGGTTCTCAACCCGGAGGATCATCCCGACCTTCAATGCTTGTTAGCTGAAGGGGGACCCTCCCGGGCAGACTTCTGTAAGGGACAGAGAGAGTGCCACTCTCTCGAGGGCCTGAGGAAACAGGCCCTGTCCCAGGCACAAGGTGAAGTGCCTAGGACATTCAAGATTTATTGGGAGGGTGAGCTCCTTGTTAGTGAGCCCACTAAGCCCGAACCTGGTGCCCGCAAGAGGTTGGTGGTACCCCAGGTTTACAGGCCCTTCCTACTGCAGTTGGCGCATGAGGTGCCCTTGGCTGGTCATCTTGGGACCAAGAAGACTAAGCAGAGGCTCTCTGCCCATTTCTACTGGCCACGGATGGGAGTAGAGGTGGAGTCCCACTGCAGGACCTGCCCAACTTGTCAGTTGTCTGGCAAGACTGGAGGCAGGGTCATTGCCCCACTGCAGCCATTACCAGTGGTTGGCACACCATTTGAGAGGGTGGGCATCGACATCGTCGGTCCCCTTGACCCTCCCACTTCAGGTGGACATCGGTTCATCCTGGTCTTGGTAGATCATGCCACCAGGTACCCTGAGGCAATACCCCTTCGGACTGTTACTGCCAAGGTGGTTGCCAGGGCTCTCCTGGGCATTTTCACCCGTGTTGGATTCCCCAAGGAGGTTGTCTCTGACCGAGGATCCAACTTCATGTCTAGTTACATGAAAACCATGTGGAAAGAGTGCGGGGTAACCTACAAGTTCTCCACCTCTTACCACCCCCAGACCAATGGTCTGGTTGAGAGATTTAACAAAACTCTCAAGGGCATGCTAGGTGCTTTGGAAGAGCCCCTAAGGAGGAAATGGGATCTCCTCCTGCCATGCCTGCTGTTTGCTTACAGAGAGGTACCTCAAGAGGGTGTTGGTTTCAGCCCCTTTGAGTTACTCTTTGGACATCCCGTGAGGGGGCCCCTCGCCTTGATCCGAGAAGGCTTGGAAGCCACCCCTCCAGGTCCCGCCAAGCAAGTGGGGGACTATGTGTTAGGCCTCAGGCGGAGGATGACACAAATGATGGGTCAGGCAACAGCAAATCTCAAGGCCAGCCAGGAATTGAATAAGTACTGGCATGACCTGAAAGCTTCGCAAGTGGATTGGACTCCGGGACAGGAAATCCTTGTGATGGAGCCTACCAAGCCTAGAGCTTTGGCAGACAAGTGGACTGGACCCTTCAGGATCATCTCCAAGATGGGCAAAGTCAATTATCTGGTGGACATGGGAGCCTCTGGGGTAGCCCCCCAGGTATTCCATGTCAACAGGCTCAAGCCTTTCCACAGGCGAGCAGAGGTCTCATGTCTCTTGCTAGCTTCAGGGCAAGAAGAGGATGAGAGTGAGCCCCTTCCTGATTTGCTGCATAGCAACCCTCAGGATGGCTCAGTGGAGGGAGTACAACTCTCTCCCGATTTGACAACAGAGCAGCAGAGGGCCTGCCGGGCTTTGCTCCAGCAGTATGCCCCTCTGTTTTCACTGACACCGGGCCTTACACCGTGGTGTAAGCACGAAATTGACACTGGTGACAGTGTGCCTGTCAAAAGCAGGAGCTATCGTATGTCAGATACCGTCAAAAACCACATCCAGGCTGAGGTCGCCAAGATGTTGGATCTGGGTGTTATTGAACCCTCCACCAGTCCCTGGTCCAGTCCAGTGGTCCTTGTCCCCAAGGCAAGTTCCCCGGCGGGTACCAAGGATTGGAGGTTCTGTGTGGACTACCGAGGAGTCAATGCCGTCACCAAAACTGACGCGCACCCATTGCCCAGGGCTGATGAGCTCGTGGACACTATAGGTGCTGCCAAATTTGTGAGCACCTTTGACCTTACCTCAGGCTATTGGCAAATAGCTCTGACGGACCATGCCAAGGAAAAGACGGCATTCTCCACACCTGAGGGACTCTACCAGTTTAGGGTCATGCCCTTTGGGTTGAAGAATGCCCCTGACACCTTCCAGAGATTGGTCAACCATGCGCTCAGTGGGCTGGAAGCCTTTAGTGTGGCTTACTTAGACGACATTGCCGTCTACAGTTCCACCTGGGAAGAGCATTTGACACATCTGGATAAGGTGTTGCAGGCCTTGAAAAGGGCTAACCTCACTATCAAGGCCACCAAGTGCCAGATAGCTCAGGGGAAAGTTACCTATCTTGGTCATGAGGTAGGAGGGGGTCAAATCCAACCTCTCTCCAGTAAAGTACAGGACGTACAGAACTGGGAGACTCCCACTACTCAAACCCAGGTGAGAGCCTTTTTGGGCCTCACTGGGTACTATCGCAATTTCATGGCAGACTATGGAACCATAGCTGCACCCCTGACAGCTCTAACTTCACCCAAACAGCCTAGGAAGGTTAATTGGACTGAAGACTGTCAGAGGGCCTTTGATGGCTTGAAAGAAAGTCTGTGTAGGGCACCTGTGTTGAGTGCGCCTGACTACAGCCGACCCTTTATCGTCCAGACGGATGCCTGCGACACCGGAATTGGAGCTGTCTTGTCCCAGTTAGATGACAAAGGGAGAGAACATCCTATCATATTCATCAGTAGACAACTCAAGGGTAGAGAACTTAGGTGGGCTACTGTTGAAAAGGAATGTTTTAGTATAGTTTGGAGCCTTAGGCGTTTTAGGCCCTACCTTACGGGGTCCACCTTCAAGGTCCAAACAGATCATAAGCCCCTGAAGTGGCTTATGCAGATGAAGGGTGAGAATCCGAAATTGCTCAGGTGGTCGATTAGCCTACAAGGGCTAGACTTCACCATAGAGCACAGACCAGGGAAGAGTCACGATAATGCAGATGGCCTTTCCAGAAGGTATGTTGACCGTCTGGATGAGGGTGTCTATCCCGTGGGAGATTAGGCACCCTCCACCTCAGTCTGGGGGGGGCGACTGTGATGCCGGAAATGCATCTGAGGGACAGGGCCTCTGAATCCTTGTCCTTTTTCTGTTTTTACCGTGTGTTCTGTCATGTTTTCTGCCCAGGAGTCCATGAGGGACTCCTGGCAGTGCAGCTCTCTTTTGGTTTGGTGAACAGACCCATGGGATACCCTTATGGCACCCATGGGTAGGGGTACAACCCTGTGCCCCTAGTGTATGTTTTTGGGCACCTGTGGGTGGCCCACAGAGCAGGGTATGGGCTGGTGGCAGCTCCATGCTGAATTTGACAGGTGCTCTGGGTGTCCTCCATTTTGGGATACCCAGGCCCTGCCATTGGAATCAGTTGATTCCTGATAGGAAACAAGATGGCCCCTGTGGCCTCTTGCTTTCTATTGCCTGTTATCTTGTTTTTCCCAAAGTCCTGGGAAGCCCTGACTCTGTCCCTTCCCCCTGACTGGCTGTTGGGTGGAAGTTCCATATATGGTGTTGTTGTGAAGGCCCAGCTAGACTGACTGGAGCCTTCCCAGTGACTGTATGTTGTGGGTACCTCCTGTGGGTGGGACCTGGGTGAATGGAGTGTGTGACCAATATACACTCCTTGTTGTGGTTGTCTGGTTTCTGGCATGAGAGACAAAGACTGAGACAGCCCTGCCCGAAACTGGCCTGAATGCAGTGTGTAGTGTTGAATGGCTGGGTACTTGTCCCAATCCACATTCCTTGTTGTGAGTGTCTGAAAGGGAGGAGTGTGGCCTGAATGCACTGTGTGCCTGATTGGCTGACTGACTGCATGAATGCCCTTCTGTGTGATTGGCTGCTGTGTGTGTGCCAGCAGTGTGGATGAGAGACAGAATAGTATATCTGGGGACCTCTCACCACTGGAAATTGTTCAGAAGCATTCAGAAGCTGAGTCTCCACTCAAGAGTAACTGGATTTGCTGATCCTCGACGTCCAGCTGGAAGAAGAAGACTTGCTGTGGCATTTGCTTCGACGGAACTGAAGGTTGTCGAAATCGTCGAGGACTGACCCGAGAGAGGACCTGGTAAGGCGCCCTCTTCCCGTGCTCCGAGGGACCATCGAGCACCGCTGAATCTTCGCCGAAGCTCCCTGGACGCCAGACCATCGAAAGGCTGCCGACCGGAGAAGGGGACTGCCGAGGAGACCGAAGTAAAGCACCCGGACATCGACGCTGTCGAAGTCCATTGCCGTCGACCAGGGTTCGCAGGTCTGTGCAACCGCTGGAGGCCCGTCGAAGTTGTGTTGCCCAGCCGTGGGAACCACTTGACACCGTGCCGCCGAAGACCGGAGCCGTCCGCTCCTTGCCTAAGAACATTTGACTCGAAGGACTCCCTCGTCCGCACCGTCGACCGCTTTTGCCCTGCCGGAGAAAGTCGAGGACGACCAACGCGCCGAGGAGAATCCGCCGGTGGGTTTCCTGCCACCTCACGATCCCAAAGACTCGAGCGACTCGACGCCCTTGCTGGGCTCCCGTCTCTACAATCTTTGCGGTCCAGAACTATTGTCATCGAGGTGCCCCGCACACCTCCGCCTTGCAGGACGCCGACGCCCCGACGCCGACGAGCACCGCTCGGACGAAGCTGCCGCCTCTTCGACATCGTTCTACCTCGTTTGTCGACGGACGTTCGACGCCCCGTGCCTCCCGCTTGAAAGGGAAGGCATTCAAGAAGGGCCGTCGATTCCCCGTCGCCGAACCCCGAGGTCTTCGACGTTTCTCGACGCCTCTCGACGATCCGTGACTCCTGCTTAAAATGGGGTCATTCAAGAAGGATCTGTCGACGCCTCTTCGAAGAACTCGACTCCACCAGGTACATTGGGGGGGTAAAAACATTGTAGGAGAGAATAAGACTGTTGAACAATATATGGACTGGGCTTGTGTCATATCCCTTTATTTTACAGGTTGCCCAGGTGGGGGGATCTCCACACAGAACTGTGTCCAGTAGCTAGGGCCAGTATTCTGCCTATTGTTTCATCCATCTTTTATCTCTCCTTTCTCTATTGCTGGTTTCCTTCTTATTGATCTGTGTGCCATTTTTACAGTATTGTGAATGCACTTTAATGAGGTCTAATATTAGTGGTACCACTTTAGAATTGTAGATATTTATCATTATTGGTTTTCCTGAGCACAAAGTGCGTTGTTGTGATAAGTGTACATAACCCTTGAATATTAATTATATAAAGACTGTGTTTTCAGTAATACAGTGTGTGGACATTCCTTTGTGGGGGGCTTGGGGATACACTGTACTTAAGAACCAGCCTGCATCACCTCCTGAGAAGCTAGGCCTTGATTGCTCGTCCATCGCTACCGTATTAGAGAATCTTGGCTGGGGTCCTCTGTGCCTCTCCTCTACCATATAGAGAGCGGAAGTACAGACCCCCCCACTGGTCTTTACACGGTCCACCCAAAAGAATACCTTATCACCAGCAAGCCGTGATCATCAGTGCACACTAGCCCTCCACAGCACAGATCTCAGTACATCTTCACCAATCACAGCCAAAAATGCCGACACTCAGAAAAGCAGTGCTTTTGCTTAAGTCCGAGGGGTTCCATGTGATAATGTCGCTGTGAAAAAGTCACCAGGTAGGAGACTTTTTTGGGAGCCCATAATGTCGCTGTGCAAAAGTCACTGCGTAGGATACCTTTTTGGGAGCTCATAAATTCTGTCCCCAAATATTCTAGGAGGGGTATCATTATATATTATTGCCTTCAATCCTAGAATAGTTGTGGAAAGTTATTGATTGTCTGGAGGGTGCATTTTTAGGTCAATGTCGCCACCTGCCGGCCATTTGGTGCTGCACCATTCGCCATCCACGTTGCAACGAGTCACTTTGCATGGAAGGGAGGATTTACAAGTACAGCTCTAGCTTTCTTCCAGCTTCCTCAACCACCATTCTACCCGTGATGCATCCAACCCAATTGCCCACCAATGATATGATATGATATGATTGTTTATTTATATAGCGCCTATGCACAATGTGTTTCAAAGCGCTTCAAGGCAAAGGAGGGAACAAGGGGAAAATACAATGACATTCTGACAGGCCATGAACAGTAAGGATGTGAAAAGCACACGCCACCAAGAACACTCCGGCATTCCAAACTCTAGCCTTCATATCTAACCATTAAAACAAGGCCCAACCATATGGAGCGGCTGGCGACGTGGGAGCCAAGCCAATGTTCGGCTCAAGATCCCCCAGCCCACAAACTCACGCCACCTATGGAAGCCGCAGTAGGATTCTAAAGGGCTCTCAATGTTGCTATTATCTAATGGGATGAAAGGCAACCTCAGCACCATGAAAAGACTCATTGTGACAAGACAGCAAACAGCTGGTGTTTAAAAAGAATATGTTTTTAAATCACTTGTAAAGACAGTCAGGGAAGCCGCTGCCCGCATATCAGCATACAGACTGCCGCATTGGTGCAGAAGCTCTTTGGCAAAGACACAGGCGCTCCATTTCCCCCTGCCGCGCTCTGTAAGGGTGGCGCTAGGCCATCAACAGCACTTTGTTTGCCAGGTACAGTTCGGGGCCAACATACAAATCCTTTCATGTGATACAGTGGGATTTCGGTGGGGCCCGGTATAGGTCGTTGGCAGCGGAGACTTACAGCTCCCAGAAGGGGTTGCCCCTGTCTAATCCGGGAGCTAATGCTACTGCTGAAAAGGGAATGCCTATTCACCGTGAATGGTACCTCCCAAAGAACGGGTTTGCAAAGTCAGGGACTGTGCCACATTGCCAACACCATCCTTGCAATGCACGCTTGCAATTCCTCAGCCGATGCCACCGAAAAGAGAAGGTTTTCCATGGCTCAATAGAAACTGGTAGACTTGCCTTGGGAGTCAAATCAAGCTTTATAATTGGGCGTGTCAAGCTCCACCACGCCAGTGCCCAAACACAGCGAGGGGAAGGGGGGTGGGGGTATGGGTCAAAAATCCACCCTACAGGTTTATATTTTATATATTGCAGCCCACATGTCCTGTCAAATGGCATAATAGAAAGAGCATAACTTGCACAGAAAGACTTAACTTGATACATGAATGTGAAAGGATCTTTCTTTCTAAGTAATGGATGGGTCCTTTCAGACATCAGACTGCAGTATAATATGTATGTCTGTATCAAAAATCTTTCATAAACAATACTGGGCAGGAAATGGGTAGGATCTCATGCAAAGCCCAACTACCCACTCCACCTACTAAGTCTTTCAACAAGAACATTCAACTCAGTAAAATTGCCAGGCTATTATGCAAGTCTATGCAAAAAGGACGAGCACACTCGTCCTTGGCACTTAAGGGGTTAAAGCTTCTGGCATAAGGTGCGGCGGTGTGGATGAGTACACTTTTTAACTTAATCTAGAGACAATCTACCGAGTATACATTTTGAAAGTTGATTGGTTGGAAGAAGAGCGAATTTAGAAACATCGCTAACGTAGGGAATTTCCTAAGCATAGTACCACCTTTTAACAGAAGAATGTGTGAACTGCATTCCCCCAAACCCCACAAAGGGATTTGCGATGCAACAGAAGACACGGCGCCACTGAAAACACCATGCCCACGATAAACGGTTCATTCTGAAATAGGGTGCCCAGAAGAAGCCATGCCCATCACAATAAGGTCCGGTCAGACACATAGCCCACCGAAGAGGCACGGTAAGTATACACGACTCTGCTAAGAAGTCATGATCAGGGCAAAGCAGATGCCATAGATGCCTGGCCAATCAGAAATGATGCCCACCCACACCAGTGCCCATGACAAGCTGATGCCATAGATGGGCCCGGCCAATCAGAAATGATGCCCACCCACACCAGTGCCCATGAGATGCTCTATCATCCTGATTCTGCGTGCTGGCCTTTGCCACTTCATGTGGCCGGCATTAGGTTTCCCCATTCAGGAGTCGCGCCTCATTGGCCCATTCCGCCGCATGTTCCAGCACGCCGCTCCCAACATGCAGCGGTGCCAGGGGCCGGTTTCAGATCACATTGGGAATGGGTGGCCCTAGTGAGAGGAAGGTAATTTCCACGAGCTAGAATTGGAGACATTCCTAAGTTCAGGAGGAGCCCGGGGGGCATGCTTAGAAGGAGATTTGGCATTTGTCGGTATCCTCAACATGCACAGACCTTCAGCCAACCCCCCACCCCATCTGATTAAGTATTGGCTTGACTTGTGCCTCAACTGGAAGGCTTAACAATTATATAGCTATAGGGACAGTAGACAGTCCCCTCCGCTCTCTTTCTCTCTCTCTCTCTCTCTCTCTCTAATTCATTGTCTTTCTATCTCTTCCCTTTCTTGCTCTCAATATGCCCCACCTCCCACTCCCTCTCTCTCTCTCACTTTCTCTCTCTCTCTTTCATTCTCGTTCTATCTCTTGCTCTATCTATGCCCCCTCTCTCTCTTTCTCTCTTGCCCTTTCTCTGTGCTTCACTCTATCTTTCTAGCTCCCTCTCTCTCTCTTTCCCTCTCGTTCTCTCTCCATTCTTCTCATTCATTCTCTTTCTATCTCTTCTCTCTCTTGCTCTATGCCCTCTATCTTGCCTTCTCCCCCTCTCTCTGCCCTTTACTCTATCTCCCTCGTTCTCTCTCTGTCTCATGCTCGCTCTCTCATTCTCTCTCTATCTCCCGCTCACTCCCCCCTTCAGGGCTTCCAAAAGTAAACAAAAAACAGCTGAAAAACTTAGGGTAATCGTTCTGAATAAATTAGGGCAAGGCATCGGGAAAATCATAACATTGGGGGTTTCTCACAGAAGTTTTCTACCTCATTGCGAGGTCTGAGAGGTCTAATATGTCTCGTCAATCGCTTCATGCCAAGGACACCACCGTGCTGTCCATTAGATCTGGTTATGTTTCGCCGCACTGCAAGCTTCTTCAGGGAGGCAGCTTTCGTAATCATTTGTCGCCACCCAAGACGGGGGACATTTAATATGTGTATCACTGTAATTATTGAGAATTAAACATTCTACTCCAACATGGCGCTGGCATTGCAGGGGGTCTGTCGGTGGAGGCTCGCGATACCCCCGGCTGGAGAGGCAGCTGCAGATCACTGCTCTTCCAAACTGCTTTCTTTTAGAAAATATTGAAAAAGAGAGAGAAGTGGGTGCATTATAGCGGCTGCTGCGCTCTGTTGACAAAATTGCCTCATTACATTCATAGAATGGCAAGTTGCATTTTCCAGTCCACAAATTGCCAAACAGATACGCGGTGGAGAGCTCCGCCCGACTTGCGCGCCCGGCTCAGCTGTAGGAGAACTGCGTCCCTGTGTACTACGCGGGAGCTGCACATTTTACAAACGGCCCTTTTTGTGAAATTGATACATGCTCTGTTCCACTGGGAACACTCTCTTTAGTATGAGTTGTGAGCTATTAGTAGATTGCAGCTCAGGTGGTATGTGTTCCGCACTCCATGCAATTATCAGTCACTGTCCCTCGTTCCCTCCTTCCTTCCCTCCCTCGGTCCCTCCCTCCCTCGGTCCCTCCCTCCCTCGGTCCCTCCCTCCCTCCCTCCCTCCCTCCCTCCCTCCCTCCCTCCCTCCCTCCCTCCCTCCCTCCCTCCCTCCCTCCCTCCCTCCCTCCTTCCTTCCTTCCTTCCTTCCTTCCTTCCTTCCTTCCTTCCTTCCTTCCTTCCTTCCTTCCTTCCTTCCTTCCTTCCTTCCTTCCTTCCTTCCTTCCTTCCTTCCTTCCTTCCTTCCTTCCTTCCTTCCTTCCTTCCTTCCTTCCTTCCTTCCTTCCTTCCTTCCTTCCTTTTTCGTTCCCTCCCTCCCTCTCTCCCTCTCTCCCTTCCTTGCTTGCTCCCTCCCTCCTTCCTCGCCCTCCTTCCTTTTATTTTGCCCTCCCTCCTTCTCCCACCTCCATTCTTCCCACCTTCCTTCGTTCCCTCCTACTTCCTTCTCTCACCCCTATTAATCCCTTGCTTGCTTGCTTGCTTCCTTCACTTCCTTCTCTCCTCCCTTCCTCTCTCCCTTCCTTCCTGTTTTGGGTGCTCACACTAATTACCGTTGGTGTTTGATGAGATGGCGGGATGGAGCGATGGACTTTTGATTTCTTGCTAGGTGCTGTGCTCAGGTTCCAGGTGAGCATTTTGTTCTGCCGACTTGCCATTTGGTGACTGATGATATTGGTGTGGTCACTCCACAAAGCCACAGAAAGCAGAGGCAGCAGAGCAGAAGATGCCGTCTCCGGACCAATGGAAAGGTCAAGAGGACCTGAATTACAGCAGTGATGGCGTCAACCTCATCACTACACCCCAAATGCGTATCACTCTTCACAGCACGCGAGAAACACTTGAGTTCTGTGGGGAATCTAGTAAAGGGGCACAGCAGCAGCTCCAACATGAGGCACCACCAGGACGCCCCCTAGAAGCACCAGCACTGGACGCTGCTCTCTGAGGGCGCAAGGCAGTACGTTGGCCTTGGCAAATGTTTCAGTGACACTCTGCCACGCAGAGCCCTCCCCACACACAGTATAGATCCTGATGGACTTAAACCCCACTGCAACCCAATGGTTGTGTGATTAGCACGGTCACATTATGGAAGGAATTCAAGCGCTCCTGGGTTTTTTCATACAGGTTTGCCCAGGACTACTGTTGACTGCGCTGCCTTGTATGAAGGGTTCTCACGTTCCCTTTTTCGTTTTTGTCCAGTGGACTGTCGCAAGTGGCCTAATAGTTGGATTGTATTGGTTCCCAATGTGATGTGGGCTCATCAGAGAGCTGATGGCCGCCACTGGGCTGGCACCTTCTTGGCAACAAGGATGGCACGAGCACATCCATGGAATTAGGCAGTGGGGTGCCAATTTGTGTCACTGCAAAGATTTCGTACAACGCGTGGCACAGCAGGGTTGCACCTGGCTTGTATGTCCACCCTCAGTTAATGGAAGGGCACATGGGTAGGTTCAGCAGATGCCAGGAAGTGCTGCATACACACTGGTGTCTATCCTCAAATGAAGGAGGTATGACCAGAACACACTCTGTACAACTGAGCGTGTCAGCAATCCGCTGCCATGTTCAGCCACTATTCCAACACTTCAGCAAGCTTGCTGGCTTCCCACTCCGGCTCTCTACCTGAAGATGTGTTCAGCAAGTGAAGGCCTCTCCTTGTCATGGCCCTTAACCCATCATGCCATCTCCCTGCATGCGGCTGGATGAGAACAGTGATGGTCATGTATTCGATGGTCACTTGTCTCAGCCTGATTTGCATATGGTCTTTCCCCTTCTGTAATGGCTTGGCAGGTGAAGAACAATGGTCTGGAGGGTTGCCGAGAGCAATGCTAGAGGTTAAGATTATTTCTAAACCTTCCAGCCATCACCTCTTTGGTTTTAGTGAAATGATTTGGAAATTTGTTTGATATCAGAGTCAACAGAACAAGTATGGCATGCTCCAAATTTAGTTAGGACCCAATTACATAACATTTTGTATCAGGACAAGAAAGCTGAGTGTGGAAACTGATTATTCTTTTTGGAGTTTTCCAATGTGAAAGACTGGCCTTTGTCTGGGGAAAAGTCTGTTCCTTTTTATGTTGCACAGCAAACGTGCAACAATCATGGTGATTAATGAAGGCCCCACTGCAACACTCTTTATGTAGTAGGGATTTGGGGCAAAACCTTTTAGCCATTTTGTTTTACAAAAGTAGCAAAACTGGTCCTAGCTGCCTTTGCTCAGTTAGTAACTCTGAGCAATAGCTAGATAATATGGCCCCAGGTGTAGAATGATTGCACAGTTTTCAAAGGCACTTACACTCAATCTGAGATCCTCAAACATGGTACTATACATGGCATGACTATTCTTGCAAATCTCTGCTTCAGACAGAAAGAGAGGGATGAGTGCAGTTAGACTCTTTCTGCAATTCAACAAGCTCTCGGGTTCACCTGTTGCTGAGCGTTGGCTGGGAGTCGTCCCCAAATCACCAACACCCTGCATGCAGCAACTCTTGCACTGCAGAGAACATTGCTGTGAAACAGCATTTTGCTTCTACATGAATTTGTTTGCTATCGCTTGGCAATTCCTGCAGGAGTGAAGTGACAAACTCATTGAATCAAGCCACTACCCTCCTCGTGCATTTTACCAGAACAGTGAAGCAGTGCTTTACATTTCAAAAGTTACCCCTACTAAAGTTCATAACGTTCCCCAATGGACCCGTACCCACCTGACATCTATAAATCAATCCTTACACAGCGCACACTATCCGTATGCCATATAAACCTCTTCAACCAATCACTCTGATTGGGGAGGGTAACGCAGGCTTTCAAATCTGCGTACATCAAACCACTCCTCAAGGATACAATGGGCGATGTGGAAGGCCTCTTTAACTACAGATTGATATCACATATTCCCTATCCGGAAAACTATTAGAGACCTATATCTATGAACAAACACTGGAACATGTAGAAAACCACCAACTATTGGACCAGGCAGAAGTCGGCTTCAGACCCATAAAGGGGACAGCAACATCCACTTCACTTTATCAGGGATGACCTAAACACCAATGCAGACCCCAACACAAACTCTGCCCTGATACTACTCGACCTTTCAGCAGCGTTCAACCCAATCAGTCACAACATCCTCATCAAGAGACTGGAAGAAATAGGGATTGCAGACACAGCGCTGCTCTGCATTGAATCTTTCTTGTCTGAAAGTACAGAAACAGTATGTATAAAAGCATTCAAATCTGCACTGCAGGACACCTGCCTCTCCGCACTCCTCTTCAACATCTACATGGCTCCACTAATCAACCTCATCAAAAGACACGGCTTGACTTGCTAAAACTACGCAGATGACACCCAAATCATCTACAAAATCGGAGATGTACAAGAGGAGAACCCAACGCTAATAGATTGGATGGATTATGAATGGATGAACACTAACAGCCTTAAAGTCAACGCGGGCAAGACGGAAATCATGATTATATCCAAAAACCAAGGAAGCAACCAGTACATCTCATGGCCCACATAACTAGTAACAGCACCAACACTATCCAAAATGGTCAAAAACCTTGGAATCCTAATGGACAGCGAGCTAACCGTAGAAGCACATGTAAACATGATCAACAAGAAATGCTTCTTCCACCTACACACGATCAAAATGATTCCACCATTCCTCTCCTTCATGCGCAAAACACTAGCCATCATCTCTCTCATCATGTCCAGGATAGACTACGCCAACAGCCTATACCTCGGAATGCCAGATTATCTACTGAGGCAACTTCAACATATTTATTTGTTTATTTATAACGCACCGGTAAACCGCAGGCATCTGGGTGCACATGGACACATTGGAAATACATATAGAACAGGAATCAGATAAAGTTAAATTTTAGGTGATAATAATCACCTTGGGTATCAATAATCCCAGTTTATCTGAATAGGGTGGTCTCCAACTCCCTTCAGAATGTTTTGTTGTTCTTCTCTAGTCGTAAAATGAGAGGTAGGGAATTTCATGTCTGAGCGGCCCTTCCTAGGCATTTAGCCCTTTTGAATTTGTGCTAGTTGATGAGTCCCAAATCGGTGGAGCGTAATGTGCGTTTGCGAATGTATAATGAGATGCGGGACTTCAGCTAGTCGGGTGCATTCCATATAGGTATTTATGCACAATGGCTGCAGTTTTGGGCTGAATTCGGTCAACAATAGGTAGCCAGTAAAGAGACTGTCTGCCAGATGAAATATGCTCGCGCCGGGGATGCTCTTGATAATATGAACGCCATTGTTCTGCAGAGTTTGAAGCTTTTGTAAGTACTTTTTGTTGGCCCCCAGGAATAGTGCATTAAAATAATCCAGGTGTGATAAGATAATGGTTCAGGCAATGGAGGCACAGTTGACCTCTGAAATGTAAGGTTTGATATTCTTTAAATGTTTTAGGTGATAGTAGCAGTTCCTTGAGATATAGGGCCTCATTACGAGTGTGGCGGTAACCGAGGTGGTAAAACCGTCTGGTTACCGCTGGATTCGTATTACCATTCCGCCTCCGTGATTCCCGAAATTACCAGGGCATTACAATCCCGGTGTCCCGGGAATTCCGGAGGCGGAATGGTGTTAATCCCCATTCCCATTGAGTCCCATAGGGGATCATCTTGTGATGGTGCCGGTGTTTCCTCGTCCGGCTGCAGGAGGGTGGTGTTAAACCCGCCAGGTCAGACCTGGCGGGATTGACGCCTCCGCCTGCAGGAGTCGTGATCACCCGGTATGGAAACAACGGTGGCAGCGGGTTTACCGCCACCGTTGTTTCCATAACGGGTGAGTTGTAATGAGGCCCAAAGTTTTTTTGGGTTTCTCCGCCTAGAGAAACGTCAAGAAACACCACCAGCATTTTTATTTTGCTAACAACGGGATTGGAACAATCCTTAAAGTAAAAACGAGCGTATTCCTTCCTTAATTTGGCCCTCGCGGCCATATTTCCAAACAAGAGTAACTCAGTTTTTTGCTCTGTTAAGGTAGAGCCATTTGTTAGTCATCCACCGTTCAATGGTGTTAAGGTTCAGCACATAATGATCATAATCCCGGCTGATTTCGAGGATTAGTTGAGTGTCATCTGCATAGTTTTCTGAAAAAGATCCCGATATCCTCCAGAATGCTACAAAGGGGTCTAACATACAAGTTTAATAGTGGGCGAAATGCATGCCTCCTGCAGACTCCCACAAAGGATTGGAGAAGACTCAACAGAGGCACTTTACCAACATACAGAGAAATGTCTGTTGTATATGAATGATTTGACCCAGTTGGCAGATTCCATTTTACAATTCCCAATATGTGTAAGAGTGTTTAACAGGTGTCCATGATCAGGCAGATCAAAAGGAGCGGGTAGATCGAGGAGGACCAGCAGCCTGATTTTCCCTGGTCCATCATCTCAAGCATGTTGGTCTGCACATCTATTAAGGCAGCCTCTGTGCTATGATGAACTCGAAAACCAGACTGTCTGTTGTGAAATATAAGGTCTGCCTCACAGTGGGCTTACAGTTGATAAGTAGCTACCTTGTCCAGGACTTTTAACAAGAAATTGGCGTTGGTAATAGACCTCAGGTTTTTGGCAACTTTAGGGTGCAGGCCTGCCTTTTCTACCGAAGAGGTGATGGTGACGACTTTAATTGCCTCTGATATAGATAGATTGTCAAACGAGGCATTTACAAGACGAGTGAGGAAAGGGGTGATGATGACTTTGTTATCCAGCACTAGTTTTATCAGGAGGATATTCTCTCGACTGACGTTGCATTCATAAAGGACACAATTGAGTCCATATCTGACTCAGAGATATCTTTGAAAGAATATTTACATTGGCCTACATTTGGTTTAGATGTTAAGGAAAGAGAGGTCAGAGAGGGTGTGTCATTTTCCAGGTCCTTTTTGATTTTGTCATGAGCTGTCTTAGGTTTTTTTGCAGAGGCTGATTGGACAGCCTCACAGTCGAGGGACCACATCACTTCTGTGCTAAAGAAGCTACTTTGGTTGCCAGTAAAAAAACGAAGTACATTCAAAACAATGTGCATAACAGCAATCCACGGCCAAGGAGCAGAATTCATACAAAAGAAAATCACCCTTTATCAGCCGACCAGAACACTCAAATCCTGTGACGATATTCGCCTGGTACCTAAACCATACACCAGAAAAAAACTTGGTGGATCATCCTTAACTTGCCTAGCTGTTAAACTTTGAAACTCCCTCCCCAGAGAAATATGAACCATGAAGGACCATCGAAAATTCAGAATACCTGGCTCTTCAACTCAGAATGGGACGAAAACGAATGAGCAACACCCACGTCCCATGAAATGAACAAACATATGGAAAGATGGGGGACTAGGGCAGACCAAAAGCAATGTGTAGGGAAGTAGAGAGGCCTCCGAAGGGGAGGGAGACCCAGTTGCACCCTTTCCCATAGAGGGCCCTACCGGAAACAAAGGAGAGAGATGGGACCAACATTTAATTATTAATTGAACAACAGGCAGAGGGCATTAGAATCAAAGGGGATAGAGTGGCGACTGAACAGCTAGATCCTGGGGCCCAAGGAGCTCAAAGGCACATGAAAGAGGTGCCCCCTCCTCAAGGGGACCATGTAGGTTATGGTTGCTGCACACCAGGATGTGGCAGGGGTAAAGTGATGTAGACGTCCATTAGTGTGAACACAGGGGGTGGAGAAGGTATCACCACCAAATAGCCCTGTTAACAACCCACACCTCTGCCCAGAGAATAGGAGTGGGAATTGCAGCACAGGACAATGTACGACATTGGCAGGGATATGTGCCACAGGAGGCGAAAACTGAGGAGGTACGTTAAAGTATCACCACTAACCAACCCCATTAAAAAACTCATCCCCCTGCATACACCTCTCAAACTCTAAACTAAACACAACCATACCTCTACAGCACAACAAACCGCCCGTAATTGACTTGTCTCAGGAGGATAGCTCAGGGGCAACGCGCTAGCATTGGAAGCAAGACGACGCAGAGTAACACAGGTTTGATCCCCAGGTCCATGCATAGAAACCTCTGGGTAGTAAGCACGTCATAAATAACCAATTACAATTACATTGAAACAAACCACACATAGCCTTGCACGACATCACATGATGGCTACTGATCGAAAATTCACACCTGCGTTCAACGAGCGGTGTAAACCGAACTGAAGCTGCCAACAGCACATCATAGCTTTCATGCTCTTTCTTCCCACTCAGTCCTACTAACTCACCCCCGATAGCCAACCCCCTTGCTTTACAGATCCGCCAGAGTGCCAAGGGACACCGCAGGTGGTGATACAATCCTTTAATGTAACATAACACAAGCCATCAATACCAAACGGATGGTTCGTCTTTACTTTTTATTTAGGACCCAAGTTCCCTTTAAAACATTCTATAAATGCTTGAGATATACAGAAACATAGAAACACCTGCCGGACCAACCACTCTTCAGCAAGGGGTCACCAGCTGACCTGTCAGACTTTTCTTCCGCAACACGCTGCCAGCCGCCCGCTCATCTGCACATCCGGTCCAACATGGAGTCAACATACTATCAGCATGCATTTGTCCGAGCACGAGACAATGCACACACATCTGCATTCTTTAAATAACAAAACCAAACACCCCAAACATGACAAGGAACAAAATACAACGCAGTGCCACATCTTAAGCCTGAGACACCAGGAAGGGTAAATTGTATTCCAAAATAAATCAAAGACTGGAATCTATTGCATATTCTAGAAGGTGACGTCATCTTTCTCCTGAGCCCTCATTTCCCACCTCTTCCCTCGAGGATGCACTTGCTGTGTCCCATTAATGCATGCCATGGCCCCGGAGTCTCTGTTCGACGCAGAGAGGTGAGGTGTCCACGAATACCACGGCACGCGGTGCCACAGCCAATCTCTGCTGGCAGGATTCTGAGGAGTAAAGCAAACAAAAATTAAAAGGCACAGAAGTAGAAAAAAAAAACTTTCTCAGTAGATGAAGTGATCTGCTTGCTGGTGCAGACATAATTCTCGGGGAATTAAGAAAAACAAATCAAGGCACGCCATCACGTCTTAGGCATATTGCGCGCGGCTTCTTCGTGGCGGCTGCGGCCTGCGATAACCAGCCTGCTCGGTTATTAGTGCTCACTGGCCCTGCCTGACACCAGCAAATCTGCACTTCAAATGGCATATTTTAAAGTTCAAAAACACCCTCATCTACTGGGAAGCTTACTTGGGGTCAGGTCCCTGTCTTAATCAGCATGTGATAATTGGGAAGCTTTAGAAGGGCGGAGAGGGGGTGAAGAAGCAGGCTGCCTTCTTCAGGAGCAGCCCAGATACAATTAAAGGGGGGGCTGGGAACTTGTTCTCCTCCTGTGATCCCCCCAACTGGGATTGCCCTCTCCCCCGCGGCATCTGGATAGGAATTAGCGCGTCCTGCAGCAATCACAATAATAAATGAAGCACTTTCTGACTGTGAGGCAGATGAAGTGCAAAATGTTACATGATTGCACACATGATACATACACCCTTTGCCCAGGTACGAGACTAGTTGTCTCTGCAAATGTTCTCTATATCAATTAGTTCTTCTTTCTTTGTCAGCTGACATCACTGATTAGCCTAAAGATGAACTAACAGCACGTCTCCACTCTCTCCATGGTGTGGCGCTAGAAAGCAAACTACAGTGCCCATGTATAAGGTACTTGGTAATGTTTGGCGATGTGGCCAGATGGGTTAAATATTATGCACGCTTCCACAGGCTTCAAAGTCAAAATGTTGATTGTGAAGTGGTATGGGTGCTCACCTTTTTCAAAATGTTATTGTGCATTTGTTCGACGAAGGAGCTGGGTTCTGTGCACTCACCCGAGAGTCGCAGGTAGCCCTTCCGTGGAGCAGAGTGCCCAGGTTCTAAGACTCTTGATAACAAATGTTGTTTTCATTTCTACAAGCAATCTACTAATAATTAGCTGGATTGAAAACCAGGACTGGGCCTATCCCAGAATGGCCAACAGTAGTGTAACCTGGCTTCTACCAATCACCGGGCCTGCTCTCAGCCGTGTCAGCCTGGCCTCTACCAGGCACCGCGATGTGTACTTACTGGGGGTGCCTTGCTCATACTCTATGGAGTCAGGAGTTAACATTCTGCAAGGAGAATGTACTTGAGGTTTGGTGCCCTCTGGTCTTTTGTCACCTGCAAAGGTGTGTATTCTCACCGTTTAAATGGGTGATTTCTGTCTACCCGGTTAGCAAAGCCAGAATGAGCCTGATTGTTGCAGCACAGCATCTATCTACGGTTCTATGTTCATTGTTCGCCCGTTATTTTTCGTGCCACTTTTTGTAGAATTTATTTTCTGAAAAAAAAATAACATTTTTTATTTTTTTATTTGGGGGGACATCCCCAACCCCCCCCCCTGTTATTTGTTCCCTATACACCACCCCAGCCTACACCTTATATGCCCCCACCCATATTTTTTGATGCTTTTTTCAGCAAAACCTTTTCGGCAAAAAAGTGCCGCGGATAAAACACAGGGGATGATAGAACATGGCTGCCTATACACAGCAGCTTGTGACAACACACATTCACTGTGTGGCGACAGCGCCAATATCCAGCCGCATGGTAACTGCATATTATGGGATGTGGTCCCCTTCAACCCATGGCCACTTTACAGCAGTGCAAATGTGCTGCGGTCAAGGTCAGGTGACCTCGTGGAATACTAGTACTGCAGAGGTGTACAATTCTACCCACGCCTACCAATGTCACTCCAGTGCAAGCCTCTGCTGTGCAAGGCATTGGGCCTCATTACGACCCAAGTGTTAACCATTGCGCTATTAGCGCCATGGTTGACGCCAGTACCTTACCGATTCTGCCATGGTGAATGGCGGAATTACCGCCCCATTCCAAGGTTGGCAGGGCGGTAATTCCCCATTCACCATTGGCCCTTCCCCATTCCCATTTTTGCCCCCATAGGGCTCAATAGAAATGGGGAAGGTGGTAATTACGGTACTGCAAATTGTGGTACCATAATTACCTCCAAGGTCCCTCTGCGGGTCCCGTCCTTAACGGCTAGGACCCGCAAAGGGACCTCGGAATTGGGCGGTAAGGGATTACCGGCACCAGTGCCCTTACCGGTACTAGTAATACCTTACCGCCCGGGTCGTAATGAGGCCCATTGTCTCCGCTTCTGTGAGCACCTACTTTAAAGATGGATGCCATAGGTCCCTCCGCCACCGATATAGTGTGTGCTGCACTACAGTGCATTGTAATCTACACACAGCGCCAATGCAGGCTTTGTATCCTAAAATATTCCTTCCTCTCCATGCTGTGGGATTGTAATGCCTGCCCCTGCTGTTGACGGACCGGATTGACTCCTATCCGCTGGCGTTACTACTGCCCACGAGCCACACTCATTTCCATAAGTGGTGACCTTATTTTGCAACTGTGACCAGACAGTGCATATAGACATCATAGCCGATGAGGCACAGTATATGGGAGCTTAACATATATGGGGAGCGGCAGGATGCAGCTCCTGTTCAAGCTTCGCTTGGTATGCATATGCCAACAGAGCAATGCACCCACATATGTTTAGTAACGTCAACTAAAGCAACCTTTGTTTTTAATTTCCTAAGGGTGGCACTCGTGCACCCGGTTAACAAAAGTCTAAACAACTTTATATACTGTCTTCTTTATTTGCAGATATTAATTCAGCAGGAGTGCATAAATAAATAAATAAAGGCCTGCAAGAAGATGCGAGCCCACATTCATCGTGGGCGGTCCCGTGTGTGTGTGGTGTGTGGTGGGTCAGGGAGAATCCTGTGTGTTGGACTGGTGTGGATGTGAGACACATCCCTGTCGAAATGGGGAAGAAACAGGAATCGGGCGGGTGGGGAGAGAACATTTTCCAGGCATGTCAGTGAAGTATCCCCTTTATGCTGTCCTAATGGGCTGGGTGTGATCCCTGTGCATCAGAATGCTATGGGCGATTCGCGTTAGTTGGCTTTGGCTGCAGTAATGATACTCTTACATGAATGGAGGCTAGCACAAGGGCAACGCGCTCCTCTTGGAAACAAGACCACACAGAGCAACAGAGGTCCGAATCCCAGATCTGCACTTAGAAACCGAACTCAGGTATGGTATTAGCTGCCATTATAAAATCACAATTAAATAAATGAATACATGCAGCACATACATTTCAGCAAAAGCAGCTGTGGGCGGCTTTGCAGATTTAAAAACACTGTCAGGAAACAGGGCCAAGGCCCACATGTACAGCTGCCCTGAGAGCTGGACCGCCCTCCATACATCACAGAGAAGTAACGAGGATTCTGCGCAGCAATTACTTGATCCCACTGATTTATCTGCACCCCCGATGGAGTGGGTGGGAACGTTTATGAAGAGCACGTGCATCTTGTAGCCTGAGCTATGCTGGTGGAATCCTGGTGGTCTCCAGATTCCAGGTGTGAGGGCTGGAAGGGACTTTATGGTGGAAGCCAATCCCTTGAGCTTCTGCTTAGCCACTTTACCCGTAGCCATAGAGCAGTTTCCTTTTCTGCATACCTGGGCCCAGCGTTCTTCCCGCTCCCTGCCTGACCTGCCTGACGCCCAGGATATTACAGTAGCTTTACTCAATGAATTGCCTTCATGCTCTTGTTTTATTATTTTATGACAGAGATATGGAAAATAAGGCAAGTGTTCCGTTCGAACCGGAGTCTATCGATGGTTATGGGAAGGGGTATTTTATAGGATCCAGAGCGAGCTGGGCCTCTGCGAATGTAATGTAATGTAACTGGGTCTTGTATAGCCCAACGTCAGCCATTTTGGTAGAATCTTGGGCTAGGTTCTGTACGGGAAGCGGGATTATAGTGGCCAGGGGAATCCTGACACGACGACGAGTGCAAATTCGTACGTATATGCCGCCTGTGTGCCAGTGCGTAAGCTGGGCCCTATATCCATTAGAAATATGCTGGGCACTATATTGCTGAGGTGCAAATTGGGCATTATACCCCTGGCAGCTAGGCACTATGGCCGTGATAGGATTAGCGGGTTGGGTGCTATATGCCTGGGGCTATGTTTAAGAGTTAAAAAGGGTGCAGGGTGTTGTGTTCCAGAAACAATGTTTGGAGAGCCAAGAAGAGTGCTCAGTACTATATCCCCGAGGCTGCACTTTGATCAGAGAACTAGAGTGACGGCAGAATCCATATACAGTGGGAAGCCTGTGATGCACTATTGCTTGCCCCATTCTGGCACCTCTTGCCTAGAGAGAGTCGCAGTAATGGACCTCTAGGTGCTTATCCTATTGTCCATCTGTGAGCTTTACTTCTGCATCATGTGTTCTGCTGGATCTGCCACATAGTGGACTTCCCTTCCACCACCCGAGGATTCCTTTACCACAACACCAAACTGTTATTCATAGACGGGTTCTACTTGTATTTGTAATTGGTTATTTATAATGCGCTTAATGCCCAGAGGTTTCCAAGCGCAGACCCAGGAATCGAACCTGTGTTGATCCACGTCGTCTTGCTTCCAAGACTAGCGCCTTGCCCCTGAGCTATCCTCCTGAGACTTGCACACATGTATTGCTCTGACACACATGCATTCCTCTACCAAATAATGCTTCCTCAGCCACACAGACAATCCTGCACCCCACAGCATTCTTGCACCCCACACAAGTATCTTATTGCTAGAGCCAGCGTCGGTGGGCGAGCCTTTTTGGTCGCGCCCACAGGTTTTGTGGCACTCACTTTCCTTGGCCCTGCGTGCAACTCTTCACCAGCTTGCTTTTCGGAAAGTGTTAAAAACGAATCTTTTTTGCTAAATACTGCTCGAATTTGCACTATTTTTGTGGTGCTTTCTCTAGGTTAAGAAATTCATAGTGCCAAGATACCCTCGGGTCAAAGTTGCGCTGTAGAGGTTCTTTTAACATAACATAACATTGCTACACAGGTGTCCATCCATCATAAATGTTTTCCATTACCACATAAGAATACATTCCAGAAACAATTATTCTTTTATCATGTTGAGTACTCTGTGAGCTACATTCCTGCCTACATACAAGCATCATGTTTGCTGAATGATCTATGTGCACAGTGTTTTCCTGACAAACAAAAACCCAAAAGGTGCGTATATAGTACAAATGGGTCCCTCGCCCACACACACATTGCTTGAATGCATAGGGATGTCTTGACCATGCAAGTCTTCATTTATCGCATAGCGGTCTTTCACCCACATGCATAAAATAACCGGATTGCTCGTCCACACAAGTATTTCTAGACCACCGAGAGAATGGTCGAGATGGACACCACCCGCGTCTGCTCCATTCAGTGTCAACATATGTGGGTCGAAATTCAGTCAAATTTAATTATATATATATCAACAAAACAAGGAGGAAAGAAAAGCGCACTCCCGGCAGGACAACAGACATCTCCAAAGCAGTCCCAAAGAAATGTGCAACTCGCATCACAATTGACACGAGTTTATTCAAATCATCCAAAAAAGATCGCAACAATAGAAAAAACAGCGGCAGGACGCTGCGGGGTAGGTACTACAATATATGGGGTGGGGTAAGGGAATAGGGAGAGGTTCGGGGCATCTCCCCTGCATTTTCGACTAAAAAAAGAGCAAACAAATTCGGGCAAATGTGAAAAGGTCAAATATTTTCAACCAAGTAGACCCAAACCGAGTGTTCCGTTATATTTTTTGGCTGGATGTCTTTTGAAGTCATATTGCAGCGATAGATTCAAGTATTTGTTCTCGCTGCTGTCCCTGGTAACACCAATTGCCTTTCATGTGGAAGTCCTTCACTAGTGACACTAACGAGGGTGTGCGGCTAATGCTGGTATTCTGTGTCGCAGCCACTAACGAAAGCTTGGCAGTCGCTACACCTCCAGGTGCCCAGGAGTAGAAGCTTAGAAGAACTACCAGTCATGGAAGAACCACACTGCTGCATGATATCCTCGTTCTCACATCCGCTATCACGAGTAACGACGGCGCGTGCGCGTATCCACCTGACACCGCTCGCACGGCAATGCCAGCTTCTGCCAGAGCTGTCCTTAAAACCTATTGAGCCTGCAGCGCGATCCGACCGCCAGGTCCCTTAATTGTCTGCATCACCAGAGCAAGTAGTTAATAAAGGAAGAGAATAATCTAAATCAAACCCGATTTAAGGTTTTATGGGGTATTGATTGGCGTGCCATTGGCTTTAAGATATGTCGGTTCCTACCTAGTTTTATTGGCTGCTGGCCAGACTTCTACATGAACCCCAGTCCGTGAGGGTGATTCGGGGAAATACATGTTATATTTGAGAAGATACTCTTCAAGGTCTTCCTTTATTTTCATCTGTTTCACTCTTAGCTTTCTGTCACTCCTATTCTCTCTCTCTCACTCTCTCTCTCTCTTCCTCTGTGTATCTCATCCTTTCTTTCACACCCTCTATGTCCCTCACTTTCTTGTTCTGTCGCTGTCTCTCTCGGTCCCACATTCTCTCTCGCTCTAGAATTGTGTATGTCTGTGTGTGTGCGCGTAATTTTGTGTGTGTGTGGTTCTATGTTATTTCATCGACATCTATTTTTTCAACAGGTTTTTTAACCAACATTTTCCACTGAAAAAAACCATCAAACATGTTTCTTTTTCATTTTCGGGGTGGTTCCACCCTCAGCCCCCCTCCCGCTCCTCCGCTATCATTGTTTCTACTATTCCCGATCCCCCAAACCTTTATATTCCCTTTCCCACCCCCTATATTTTTTATGGGTTTTTTCAGTGAAACATTTTCATTAAAAAAGCCTGTCAGAAAATAGCTGTCAATGAAAGGACATTGCACCATGTGTGGGGGGCAGGAGAGTGAGAGCAGGGGTAGGGGGAGTACTGCAGTGCAGTATTAATAACATATTCCGTATTTTCTTTACCCGGGCAGTGTGTTTCCTTGTGCTAATAACACTCTGTATCAACACTAGAGCAAACTTTGACAATTTGCAATAATGCAGTGAAAATGTATCTTTTCTGCACAAAGGCAATTTTTTCCCTGGGGTTTACAACGTGCGCAACTACACTTGCTATGGTGCAATGGTTTTCTAATATGTCCCTTTGTTGTGCGAAATGTGGCAAGCTTTGCCCTAGTGCTACTGTGATCTTGCACCAGTGCAAAGTTTCTGTAATCTGGCCCCTGGAAATGAGTATTTGTGCATTCTTATGGTATTAGTGGGCGCTGCTTGTTGAGTTCTGCCTGGTCGTTCATCTTATACCTTATGGCGAATGAAAGCCTCCACTGGGGTGCACCGAGCTGTCCTAAAGTGGAACCCTATTATGACAGAAAATGGAGAATATGGGACGCGCACGCAGTCTCCCTACCAGTGGGCTGTCGACAGCAGCTGGTTTGAGGGTACTGATCCGCGCCCTGCTGCCAGCTGCCGTGGATACCTTCCAGGGAGATCCTACCAAGCAAGCACCCCCTTCCTTACCTCCCCTCCCCATGCGCCATTGCCAGCTGTGCCGCGTGATGCCAGCAGTCGCCCCGGCCTCTGTGGGGATGCCCAGCCTGTGAACGCTTGATATTTTTTCGCTGTTCTCTTTGTTCCAGCTGATGCAGCAGCAGGCCGCCATCATGGCGTCCGTGGCGCAGGGAGGGTACCTGAACCCAATGGCGGCCTTCGCAGCGGCCCAGATGCAGCAGATGGCGGCACTGAACATGAACGGCCTTGCCGCCGCACCCATGACTCCCACCTCGGGTGAGTATGCAGCCACTGCCAGCAGGCAGGGTCGTACAAGCAGCTGCAGGTCAGAAGAAGGAAGAGGTGGTCTAGTTATATAGTGCCATTAAATTGTGTAACAATAGTGCCTAACATTCCTGTGCTTAGGGGGAGGTGGGATCTCACATAGAGCAAGCACTATGCAAAAGTTTGATAATATTATATGTATTATAAATCAGCGTTGGGCAACAGATGGAGGGTGGAATGTGTCATGGCCCTATAGGGGAGGCTTAAGACACTGTGGGCAAATGTCTTTCAAAATCCCTTCTCTGAACTCTAGCAAACACACCCTGAAAGGTTAACACAGAACACATGTTGCAGATAATGGCACAGCACTTGTCGAGTTCCTGCTTTCTAATGTACAGTTTATCAGGTAATGTTCAGACTATAGACTAGTCCCAGACATCCCACAGTGCTTCGAGGCTATAAGAGTGGCAGTTAGGCACTTTACAGATGTCGCACAACATAACACATACAACTATTTGAAAACAAGACTCCTCGTATGTATGTGTAGCGCAGGCCACCGATAGTCAAGGAAGGCAGAAGATACAGTGAAAAAGTGTTGTTGCACATAGAGAAAAATCATCCGTCAATGATGTCAAATGCTGTCAGTAGATTCTTGCATGGACCGCGCAGTAATACAACATTAATTGACATTTTAGTTGTAAAAACAGCCTGGAAAGATATTGAGAAATCCTACTCCCAAGAAACAGAACAGGAACGTAATAGAAATAGGAAGCCCTGCCATATTCTTAGTAGGCCCAGGAGCAAAGCTGAATTAGTATGAGGCATCAGCTTTGAAGAAACTACAGAAACAAAATTGAAATTAAATCTTCCCAAAAAACATAAGCTAAGAATGCACAGATAAAAGAAGAACTGGAATGTTCACATACAGACCAGCTAGGAAGTAACTATAGAAAAAGAGGACTGAAATCTTTCTGTGGCTACCTGCTAAGAAGATACTAAAGAACATAGACACTCTAAAGACAGGCTAGGAGGGAACTAAGGAAAATAAGACCTGTATTCACACTGTAGATACTGGCTAGGATGGATCTAAGGAAAAGTAAGGCCTGTAGTCACACTGTAGATACTGGCTAGGATGGAGCTAGGAAAATAAGACCTGTATTCACACTGTAAATACTGGCTGGGATGGAACTAGAAAAATAAGACCTGTATTCACACTGTAGATACTGGCTAGGATGGAATTAGGAACATATGATCATCTGTATTCACACTGTTGATACTGGCTAGAATGGAACTAAGGAAAAGTAAGGCCTGTATTCAGACTGTAGATACTGGCTAGGATGGAGCTAGGAAAATAAGACTTGTATTCACACTGTAGATACTAGCTAGGATGCAACTAGGAATATAAGATCTGTATTCACACTGTTGATACTGGCTGGGGTTAAAGTGTTACACTGTGTGCAGAAAAATGTACTTGCGCAAACGCTGTGACACTTTAAAGCCGCTACTTTCAAGAAAGCCTTCCCTCGCCTCTCTGCCTCAGGAAAAATGAAAATGTGCACATCAGCCCCCTCCACACGGATGTGAAAAAACACATAACGTTGTTATATGTTGGATCGCACTTGGATTTTGTTAACCAGAGAAGTGAGGGAAACTTTTCTGGAAACTGGCGGTGTTAAATTTTTACTGAGTTTGTTCCGAAAAACGTGCTTGCACAAACGCAGTTAAACTTTAAAGCTGCTACTTTCAAGAAAGCCTTCCATCGTCTCTCTGCACATTGCGCTTTAAAATATACTATTTGATAGTTGATCCCCACACCAGACATTGGGGGTAGAACAGTGGGGGTGGAGCCTCCACGTTTGCCCTGCCCAGTTTCTGAAATGGCCCCTCCCATCACCAGTTAGCCCCATTGGAAATGTAGGTTTTGTTGCGACCCTGATTCACACTGTATATACCGGTATTTCAGAAACAGGAAATAGGACGTGAACTCTTACTGCTTTGATCTGAAAGGCAGACACCATAGAAAGCGGCAGACAACATTGTTTCTACAGGTTTTGCCTCCTATCCTATGCAGAGCACCCCATGCAGGGAATGCCATGTAGGGCATCCCGTGAAGCACAGGCCATGTAGGCAGTGCTGGTCTTACCAGTGGCAGCGCCCCTGGTGGTTTAAGAAACAATTGGTGCCCTCCCGCACGCCCCTTTTCAATACGGGGGACGCCTATTTTTTTCGTAACTCTCCGCTCCAGCACCTGAGCAGGGAGTTAATCACTGGAATAGGGCACTCATGCTAATGCATGATGGCCCTATTCTAATGAAAACCACCTTGCTCCCGCGTCGGAGCAGGGAGGTCATCATCTCAATAGGGTGCTGATGCTTTTGCATCAGCACCCTGTTGTTACCGCCATGGGCTCATTTAATAACAATAGGGTGCCTGCCGTGCCTTCTCCCACCATGCCAGCTCGGGGAGCTCTTGAAAGACTGCCTCTGAGCTGCCGTGGCGATGGGCTAATGGTACCCTGGGGGCTAATGGTGTCCTGGGCAGTCGACCGGCCAGCCCTGCCTTAAGGCCGGCCCTGCATGTAGGGTATCCAATGAAGCACATCTCATGTAGGGCATTGCATGTAGCATGTCCCAGGTAGGGCAAAATGGACTGGAAATACAACATGGGAAGCATGTTCCCTATTTCCAGGATCTCAGGTGCTAAACATGTCTTTAGCTACACATGGTACGCTGGGAGGGGGTGGCCACCCTCGGAGTTTGAGTAGTTCTTGAGGCACATCTGAAGACATTGAGGTACTGCCACCCTCTTTGCAATCATGGTTCATGGACCTCTGGGCGCACAGTAGACCTAGGGCATCATCCCCTGAACACTTCTGTGTCCACCCAGAGTGTGAGCGGGGTGGGCACACCAAGATGCTGCAGTGCCTCTTCCATCATCCCAATCATCATGGTTGGAAAACCACTTGTGAATGTGTAGGAATGTCAATGACTGTGGCCTGACGTCCAGACTGTGGCCGTGATACTTCTTGCAGTGGCGTATCCACGCCTCCAGACACTACGGTGTCCTTGGTAGATTCAGGGCCATGACATTAGCACCAGCGGCGGTGGCTATATGTTTGGTGGCGTAGCTGCGTCCCCGTGCATCCGCTAGATAGCTGCACAGCTACTCACCCTTTGTATTCACCAGGTCACATCTTGTGTACGTCCTGGTGACCCGAGGCTGACTATGTTGCCCGAGTGCACTTACATGACAGGGCACACTCCCATGAGCACCGCATGTGCTTAAGATATCTTCGGAGCTGTCCAGCTAAATCATGGGATGCAAATGTTTCTTATTAAGGTGCATATAACTGTACCCGCTCACCTTGCCTATGTCTCGACCCATGACCTAATGTTGAAAATGTCATTGTAGGCATCTATGCCTTGCCTAACTGGGCTCTTGTAACTGGTAAAAGCGCCCTGATGCCCCAGGAGTTGTGTGTGCTCTACAAATGTCAAAATAAATAAATAAATAAATAAGAAAGGCGGTCAGCCTAATACATGCACAATAAGTTTGCCCCAGTGAGTCCTGGCACACTTTTTAGGTTGCATGTTTGTGTACCACAAAAAGAGCACACCTTTGAAGCTGCACACAATAAACACCCACACAATCTAATATGCAACACACTGTGCGGATTTCTGTGGCATGCATGGTATGATTGTAGCACGGGGCGGGAAGGTCTCTTGATGCATGTCATATCAAGCTGGCATTGGTGTGCGGCTATCGAATGGATGCATGGGGACACAGCCACGTGGCCAGAGTTATGGCTACCACCCTTGCTACCCATGTCATTGTCCGGAATCTCTCTAGGGAGAAGTAGTGTCTTGAAGGGTTCAAGGTGCTACCCACTGCAAGATAACACTCTATGTTTGCTGACCAATAAGATGGGTGGCTATAGCATGGTGATCTTAAAATGGCGGCCCGCTTTCCATTCCACTTAGTAGACCTCTTCATGGGTCTGAGTGTTGCCCTTGTCAGGATTTGCCACCTCGGAACCAAGGAGAAAGTGTGCTAGCCCGGATGAATTTCACGCCGCCGAATGGTGGCTCATAAAACAAGTGGGAGTGGGTATCCAGTGATTTTAACGCAAAATATTTTTTCAATGGATTATTTACTAAAGAAAATCCATCGAAAAAATATGGATTTAAAAAATATCAAATAATTGATCATGGGTGCCCCCCTAGGAGCACGAACACGGCATAAATGGCCTGTTCTATGGGATGGTACCCGCTCTATAGTCCGCAGCCACATTTTAGCTCACTGTACCTTTCACAGAAGGGAAATATCTATTTGCATATCAGTCTTTGTCCCACCCACATGGTGAGTCCAGCACCAAAATGCTATGGCAATTCTCTCCTGACCAAGAGTACCAACAGCCACCCCCAGACACGTGTTCCAGCCTTGTTGGTCCTCATCAGTGAGGTGGAGCTGTGCCTCTCTGAGCACAGTGAGCAAGGGGTCCACGTTTGGATGACCCTAGGAAACTTAGGGTGACTAAACCTAAGGCCCTTGAAAAAATCAAAGAAATTAGCCCTGGGCGCCCCTCAATGAGCATGAACTAAAGTGTGGCTGCGGACTCTCAAGTGGGTACCATCCCAAAGAACAGGTCCATGGCCCGTGTTCGTTCTCGCAGAGGGGCGCCCCTGGACTATTTTTTTATTAAAAGAAAAGTATATATATATATGTATATATATCTATATATATATGGGGTAACGGATTACAACGGGTGGGGAGGGGTTTAGGGTGGGGTTAAAACATAGAGCAATTAATTAATAATTAAAATAAATTGGTGTTTTTTTTCCTCCATGGATTGTTCGGTAAAGTCTCAGCAGTGCCACTGAGGAGGTTCTCTTCTTGCTAGGAGATCGCCCTTCGTGTCATAGTGGAGGCTCACAATTGCAACCCACCTCCCCCAATCCATGTCTGCCCAACACAAGAAAGAGGAGTGGTGCGATTAGGAAGGGCAGGTAGCATTTGGGGTGGAGAGAGAGTGAGGTTGGACATGCGTTGAGTGAGAGAGTACCCGCCACACATGGCATGGAATGGTCACAGCAGGAAGTAAGTCAGATATCAAATACATGTGAAATCCAGCTGGAGACCACACACACGCGGTGGAAGATCAGACATGTGGAGGGAGACACATTGGGTGCACGCGGAGGGGTGATGAATCAGTATGCGGCAATGCTGTCCATGAAACCAATGCACCACCACAGCACACAAGTTCCCCACCCCGACAGCACACATATTCCACACCACAGCACAAATGTTCCCCACCACCACAGCACACATGTTCCCCACCACCACAGCACACAAGTTCCCCACCCCGACAGCAAACATGTTCCCCACCACAGCACACATGTTCCCCACCACCACAGCACACATGTTCCCCACCACCACAGCACACAAGTTCCCCACCACCACAGAACACAAGTTCCCCACCACCACAGCACACAAGTTCCCCACCCCGACAGCACACATGTTCCCCACCACAAAACACAAGTTCCCCACCACCACAGCACGCATGTTCCCCACCACCACAGAACACAAGTTCCCCACCACCACAGCACACAAGTTCCCCTTGGGAGGAGCAAATCGTTAACTTGAGGACCCAGCAATTCCTCGCCAAGTAGGATGAAGGCAGACTGTAGCCGTTCTGGTGAAGATGGCTGTGAGTAAGCGCCGCATCTCGTGCCGTGCGGCCCCTGGGCGCTATAAGACACAAAACACTCTTGTTTAAGCTATCGACCTTCTGCAGTAGAGAATTGAATCTCCTTGTGTGCCTGGATGCTGGTCTTGTTCAGTAACAATGTTATACGGGTTGGGCTCCACTGGGGGCTGAACACTAATTCTTCTTTTCCTTTCAGGTGGGAGCACGCCGCCTGGCATCACTGCCCCAGCTGTGCCTAGCATCCAATCTCCAATTGGCGTAAACGGCTTCACCGGCCTCCCGCCACAGGCTAATGGGCAACCTACTGCCGAGGCCGTTTTTGCGAATGGCATTCACCCATACCCAGGTAACCGAACCAATTTTGATCCGTCTGTGATTTTGTGTTGGGTCCAAACAGTGCTCTGTGGCAGAGAAGTGCCAACTGGCGGGAAGCGGAAAATCACACCTGTGTCTTATGGGGCAGGGGTGTTTCCGGTGTCTGGCTTCATCCGACGATTAAGACTGTAGTCATTTGCTGAACGGCCCCTTTGATGAAGAAAAGCAGGGACGAAAGAGGGAGTAGGAGATATAGTGAAAGAGGTCAAAAATAGGAGAAGGGAAGGGATGGAGGGAAGAAGGGAGAGGGGGGAGAAGGAAGGAAGGAAGGAAGGAAGGAAGGAAGGAAGGAAGGAAGGAAGGAAGGAAGGAAGGAAGGAAGGAAGGAAGGAAGGAAGGAAGGAAGGAAGGAAGGAAGGAAGGAAGGAAGGAAGGAAGGAAGGAAGGAAGGAAGGAAGGAAGGAAGGAAGGAAGGAAGGAAGGAAGGAAGGAAGGAAGGAAGGAAGGAAGGAAGGAAGGAAGGAAGGAAGGAAGGAAGGAAGGAAGGAAGGAAGGAAGGAAGGAAGGAAGGAAGGAAGGAAGGAAGGAAGGAAGGAAGGAAGGAAGGAAGGAAGGAAGGAAGGAAGGAAGGAAGGAAGGAAGGAAGGAAGGAAGGAAGGAAGGAAGGAAGGAAGGAAGGAAGGAAGGAAGGAAGGAAGGAAGGAAGGAAGGAAGGAAGGAAGGAAGGAAGGAAGGAAGGAAGGAAGGAAGGAAGGAAGGAAGGAAGGAAGGAAGGAAGGAAGGAAGGAAGGAAGGAAGGAAGGGCAATCCCACACAGGGTTCATCCATACATTTCTCAGTGCGGCTCCTCGACTCCGGCCAGTTAGACTCGCCAGCAAGATATGCCAAACATGTGTTGAAATGTGTTTTACGCACATATTAATCACACATAATTATTGTGCGTATCCGGAAAATCGATTTGGATTCTGCTTTTTGGTTAGTGGGTGGGTGGGACGCCCGGCTTTGTGGGTGGGTGGGACGCCCGGCTTTGGTGCTTATTTGTTTATTTATGTATCGTTCACTTCTAGGGCTTCTTAAATCTCATCCATCCGTCCGTCTTTCTTTTTTGTTCGTTAGACTCAGTCCCGCGGCGCCCTGTGTCTCACTTTGCTGTTTTGTACTGACAGGTGTGTGTGTGGTGTTGCTTTATCCTTGCCTGGCTCCTTCAGGACTGAGATTCCGCTTTCTACTGTAAAGAAACCATCGTTAGATATGTTTTCCAAGGGCGCCTTGCCTCTCTGCATAATGCTGTCAGCCCCGTATTGCTTTCCAAGGGCGCCTTGCCTCTCTGCATAATGCTGTCAGCCCCGTATTGCTTTCCAAGGGCGCCTTGCCACTCTGCATATTGCTGTCAGCCCCGTATTGCTTTCCAAGGGCGCCTTGCCTCTCTGCATAATGCTGTCAGCCCTGTATTGTTTTCCAAGGGCACCTTGCCTCTCTGCATAATGCTGTCAGCCCCGTATTGCTTTCCAAGGGCGCCTTGCCTCTCTGCATAATGCTGTCAGCCCCGTATTGCTTTCCAAGGGCGCCTTGCCTCTCTGCATAATGCTGTCAGCCCCGTATTGCTTTCCAAGGGCGCCTTGCCTCTCTGCATATTGCTGTCAGCCCCGTATTGCTTTCCAAGGGCGCCTTGCCTCTCTGCATATTGCTGTCAGCCCCGTATTGCTTTCCAAGGGCGCCTTGCCTCTCTGCATAATGCTGTCAGCCCTGTATTGTTTTCCAAGGGCACCTTGCCTCTCTGCATAATGCTGTCAGCCCCGTATTGCTTTCCAAGGGCACCTTGCCTCCCTGCATAATGCTGTCAGCCCCGTATTGCTTTCCAAGGGCGCCTTGCCTCTCTGCATAATGCTGTCAGCCCCGTATTGGTTTCCAAGGGCGCCTTGCCTCTCTGTATATTGCTGTCAGCCCCGTATTGCTTTCCAAGGGCGCCTTGCCTCTCTGCATAATGCTGTCAGCCCTGTATTGGTTTCCAAGGGTGCCTTGCCTCTCTGCATAATGCTTCCAGCCCTGTATTGTTTTCCAAGGGCGCCTTGCCTCTCTGCATATTGCTGTCAGCCCCGTATTGCTTTCCAAGGGCGCCTTGCCTCTCTGCATAATGCTTCCAGCCCTGTATTGGTTTCCAAGGAAGCCTTTCCTTTCTGCATAATGCTGTCAGCCCAATATTGGTTTCCAAGGGCGCCTTGCCTCTCTGCATATTGCTGTCAGCCCCGTATTGCTTTCCAAGGGCGCCTTGCTTCTCTGCATAATGCTTCCAGCCCTGTATTGGTTTCCAAGGAAGCCTTTCCTTTCTGCATAATGCTGTCAGCCCAATATTGGTTTCCAAGGGTGCCTTGCCTCTCTGCATAATGCTGTCAGCCCTGTATTGGTTTCCAAGGGTGCCTTGCCTCTCTGCATAATGCTTCCAGCCCTGTATTGTTTTCCAAGGGCGCCTTGCCTCTCTGCATATTGCTGTCAGCCCTGTATTGCTTTCCAAGGGCGCCTTGCCTCTCTGCATAATGCTTCCAGCCCTGTATTGGTTTCCAAGGAAGCCTTTCCTTTCTGCATAATGCTGTCAGCCCAATATTGGTTTCCAAGGGCGCCTTGCCTCTCTGCATAATGCTGTCAGCCCTGTATTGGTTTCCAAGGGTGCCTTGCCTCTCTGCATAATGCTTCCAGCCCTGTATTGTTTTCCAAGGGCGCCTTGCCTCTCTGCATATTGCTGTCAGCCCTGTATTGCTTTCCAAGGGCGCCTTGCCTCTCTGCATAATGCTTCCAGCCCTGTATTGGTTTCCAAGGAAGCCTTTCCTTTCTGCATAATGCTGTCAGCCCAATATTGGTTTCCAAGGGCACCTTGCCTCTCTGCATAATGCTGTCAGCCCTGTATTGGTTTCCAAGGGTGCCTTGCCTCTCTGCATAATGCTTCCAGCCCTGTATTGTTTTCCAAGGGCGCCTTGCCTCTCTGCATATTGCTGTCAGCCCCGTATTGCTTTCCAAGGGTGCCTTGCTTCTCTGCATAATGCTGTCAGCCCTGTATTGGTTTCCAAGGAAGCCTTTCCTTTCTGCATAATGCTGTCAGCCCAATATTGGTTTCCAAGGGTGCCTTGCCTCTCTGCATAATGCTGTCAGCCCTGTATTGGTTTCCAAGGGTGCCTTGCCTCTCTGCATAATGCTTCCAGCCCTGTATTGTTTTCCAAGGGCGCCTTGCCTCTCTGCATATTGCTGTCAGCCCTGTATTGCTTTCCAAGGGTGCCTTGCCTCTCTGCATAATGCTGTCAGCCCTGTATTGCTTTCCAAGGGTGCCTTGCCTCTCTGCATAATGCTGTCAGCCCTGTATTGGTTTCCAAGGAAGCCTTTCCTTTCTGCATAATGCTGTCAGCCCAATATTGGTTTCCAAGGGTGCCTTGCCTCTCTGCATAATGCTTCCAGCCCTGTATTGTTTTCCAAGGGCGCCTTGCCTCTCTGCATATTGCTGTCAGCCCCGTATTGCTTTCCAAGGGTGCCTTGCCTCTCTGCATAATGCTGTCAGCCCTGTATTGGTTTCCAAGGAAGCCTTTCCTTTCTGCATAATGCTGTCAGCCCAATATTGGTTTCCAAGGGCGCCTTGCCTCTCTGCATAATGCTGTCAGCCCTGTATTGGTTTCCAAGGGCGCCTTGCCTCTGTGCATAATTCGTTCAGCCCCGTATTGGTTTCCAAGGGCACCTTGCCTCTCTGCGTAATGCTTCCAGCCCTGTAGTGGTTTCCAAGGGCGCCTTGCCTCTCTGCATAATGCTTCCAGCCCTGTAGTGGTTTCCAAGGGCGCCTTGCCTCTCTGCATAATGCTTCTAGCCCTGTATTGCTTTCCAAGGGCGCCTTGCCTCTCTGCATAATGCTTTCAGCCCTGTAGTGGTTTCCAAGGGCGCCTTGCCTCTCTGCATAATGCTTCCAGCCCTGTATTGTTTTCCAAGGGCGCCTTGCCTGTCTGCATATTGCTGTCAGCCCCGTATTGCTTTCCAAGGGTGCCTTGCCTCTCTGCATAATGCTGTCAGTCCTGTATTGGTTTTCAAGGAAGCCTTTCCTTTCTGCATAATGCAGTCAGCCCAATATTGGTTTCCAAGGGCGCCTTGCCTCTCTGCATAATGCTGTCAGCCCTGTATTGGTTTCCAAGGGTGCCTTGCCTCTCTGCATAATGCTTCCAGCCCTGTATTGTTTTCCAAGGGCGCCTTGCCTCTCTGCATATTGCTGTCAGCACCGTATTGCTTTCCAAGGGTGCCTTGCCTCTCTGCATAATGCTGTCAGCTCTGTATTGGTTTCCAAGGAAGCCTTTCCTTTCTGCATAATGCTGTCAGCCCAATATTGGTTTCCAAGGGCGCCTTGCCTCTCTGCATAATGCTGTCAGCCCTGTATTGGTTTCCAAGGGCGCCTTGCCTCTGTGCATAATTCGTTCAGCCCCGTATTGGTTTCCAAGGGCACCTTGCCTCTCTGCATAATGTTGTCAGCCCTGTATTGGTTTCCAAGGGCGTCTTTCCACTCTGTATAATGCTGTCAGCCCTTTATTGCTTTCCAAGGGTGCCTTCCCTCTCTGCATAATGTTTTTAGCCCTGTATTGGCTTCCAAGGGCACCTTGCCTCTCTGCATAATGCTTTCAAACCTGTATTGGTTTCCAAGGGCGCTTTGCCTCTCTGCATAATGCTTTCAGCCCTGTGGTGGTTTCCAAGGGCGCCTTGCCTCTCTGCATAATGCTGTCAGCCCTGTATTGCTTTCCAAGGGTACCTTGCCTCTCTGCATATTGCTGTCAGCCCTGTATTGGTCTCCAAGGGAGCCTTTCCAATCTGTATAATGCTGTCAGCCTGATATTGGTTTCCAAGGGTGCCTTGCCTTGCTGCATAATGCTGTCAGCCCTTTATTGCTTTCCAAGGGTGCCTTGCCTCTCCGTTTGTGTCAGCAATGTATTGGTTTCTGGGGCCCGCGTGCTTCTCTGTACCTTCCTGGCACTCTTTCAAGATTGCCTTGCCTCCCTGCACATTGCTGTCCACCCTGTATTGTAAAGTTATTTTGTGTCAGTTATACAGTCTATAAATACATCTCATGCAGCGACGTGCGAATCATGCAGCCATCAGCCCTGTCCTTAATACAGCAGGAATTGGCCCATGGTCCTGATTTTCAAGAGATGCGGGGACTCTGGGTTATTAAGTCTTGATTATTTTCCTGCAAATATTGAAATTGATGAAATCACATCTCATCTCAGCTGGCACCACCAGAGACTAACAACCCTTGGTGAGAACATCTTAGTGCATTTCACTAGAGAATCACAGCCCTTGTAGATGGCGAATGCTGAGTGAACTTGACTTTTCTCTGTAAGTTGTTGGATGACCATTGGATGAAAATGTACTAGTTTGATTGTGTCTTACCTTTGTTAAGTGGGCCCACTTTGATTCGGGCACTTTTAAATGATTTCTTCCTTTTCAGTTTCTGATCATGCCATCTACCTTGGGTGCATTCTCCTTGGCCTGGAGAATCCACGGGGTCTCCACCTCAAATCTCATAATTCACTGCACTGCATGCAATGGTAAAAGGCGTGGGAGCCAGGGCCGCTCCTGAACTCTGGTGCCTTTCCTCACTAGAAGAATCTCACTGCATCCAGTGAGGAAAGTCATGGGAGCCAGGGCCGCTCCTGGGCTTTGGTGCCTTTCCTCACTAGAAGAATCTCACTGCATCCAGTGAGGAAAGTCATGGGAGCCAGGATCGCTCCTGGGCTGTGGCCCCTTTCCTCACTAGAAGAATCTCACTGCACCCAGTGAGGAAAGTCATGGGAGCCAGGGTCGCTCCTGGGCTGTGGCGCCTTTCCTCACTAGAAGAATCTCACTGCATCCAGTGAGGAAAGGAGCGGGAGGCCAGGGCCGCGCCTGGGCTGTGGCGCCTTTCCTCACTAGAAGAATCTCACTGCATCCAGTGAGGAAAGGAGCGGGAGGCCAGGTTGCTCCTAGGCTGTGGCGCCTTTCCTCACTAGAAGAATCTCACTGCATCCAGTGAAGAAAGTCATGGGAGCCAGGGTCGTTCCTGGGCTGTGGCGACTTTCCTCACTAGAAGAATCTCACTGCATCCAGTGAGGAAAGTCATGGGAGCCATGGTCGCTCCTGGGCTGTGGCGCCTTTCCTCACTAGAAGAATCTCACTGCAGCCAGTGAGGAAAGGAGCGGGAGGCCAGGGCCGCTCCTGGGCTGTGGCGCCTTTCCTCATTAGAAGAATCTCACTGCATCCAGTGAGGAAAGGAGCGGGAAGCCAGGTCGCTCCTAGGCTGTGGCGCCTGTCCTCACTAGAAGAATCTCACTGCATCCAGTGAAGAAAGTCATGGGAGCCAGGGTCGCTCCTGGGCTGTGGCACCTTTCCTCACTAGAAGAAACTCACTGCATCCAGTGAGGAAAGGAGCGGGAGGCCAGGGCCGCTCCTGGGCTGTGGGGCCTTTCCTCACTAGAAGAATCTCACTGCATCCAGTGAGGAAAGGAGAGGGAGGCCAGGGCCGCTCCTGGGCTGTGGCGCCTTTCCTCACTAGAAGAATCTCACTGCATCCAGTGAGGAAAGTAGCGGGAGGTCAAGTCGCTCCTGGGCTGTGGCGCCTTTCCTCACTAGAAGAATCTCGCTGCATCCATTGAGGAAAGGAGCGGGAGGCCAGGTCGCTCCTAGGCTGTGGCCCATTTCCTCACTAGAAGAATCTCACTGCATCCAGTGAGGAAAGTCATGGGAGCCAGGGTCGCTCCTGGGCTGTGGCGCCTTTCCTCACTAGAAGAATCTCACTGCATCAAGTGAAGAAAGGAGCGGGAGGCCAGGTCGCTCCTAGGCTGTGGCCCATTTCCTCACTAGAAGAATCTCACTGCATCCAGTGAGGAAAGTCATGGGAGCCAGGGCCGCTCCTGAGCTCTGGTGCCTTTCCTCACTAGAAGAATCTCACTCAGACTCACAAAACAAGGTTTGGCAACGGAGCCTATCAACACAGCGAATGGTCTAAAATAAGGATGCCCCCTCGCAGCGACTCTATACAACTTGTTTACATCAGACATTGACCAACACCTTTCGAACACTCAAACAAATCCTCCAAAAATACCGGTCCCCATCATGTCCTATGCAGACGACATCGTCTTGCTCGACAGAACACCATTTGGACTCCAACTTTCTCTTACAGCACTAAGTGACTACATGAAACAAAACGAGCTAACAATCAACAGCACAAAAACAAAAACCATGTTTCTTACGAAATCTAAAGCAAAAGCAAAAAACCACCGGATTTCAACATCAATGGAATACGACTGGAAAATGTCACAACATTTAAATACCTTGGCATTATCATCAATCAATCAAAGACAGAAACAGACTGGTTAGACAACCTAGAACAAAAGGCTCAAGCGCTCGCACGACAGGGATGTATTCTACACAGAAAATACGGAAAATTCTCATTTAAGCCCATCATCATGTTCTACAGACAAAAATACATTCCTATCATAACATATGGAACTGAAACAATGATGAATGCAGACCAGGTAGACTGGGCGAAATTTGAAGCAATATTCTGGCGCAAGATCTTAACCCTTCCTCAATCATATCCCATGGCGAGAATTCGCTACGAAGTAGCTACCCAATCCATCGGTTCCATGGTACGATGGAAAAGACTAGATATCTACCGCAAAATATTGTCGGATGACAAGACCCCTGCAATCCAAATCCTGAAAACCAACTCAACTGCTCTAAATAATACAATACTACAAACCTGGAAAAAAACAATAACCAAAGAAATGGAGCAAGAAGATATATCGGAAGAACTTCTAACGAAACGCCCCCAACACGCCAAAATCAAAATGCTACAAAACGATTGGATCAAAACTATCGAAAAGAAAAACACATACAAACGGACTTTGCAGTGCAATAAGGACAACAGAAAACTACATGAACCACAACCATACATCTTATCATTCCCTGATCCAACTATCAGATCAACCTTCTTAAAAATCCGGCTGAACACCTTACCAACTAATGACTACTTGGCATCAACAAGACAGATCCCAAAAAACCAGAACCACTGTCGATTTTGTGAAATCATCACAACACCAGAAACCATATTCCATCTGGTCATGGAATGTCCCTCTCTCGCCAACCAGCGCAAGCAGTTTGGGGCCTACTTTGACCTTGCCTCGCAGCAAATGACAACAGATGAAAGATGGGCTGCGATTCTCAGTGGACAAAATAACAAATACATATTCACAGCTGTCCTTTACCTTCACAGCATTCTCGAGATCAACGGAGGAAAAATGCTTTCCTAGCACCGCAGACTACACCTTTTTTTCTTCTTTTAACCACGTATTTTGCACGAATCACAATGATGAAAAAGTTTGAGACAAAACTAAAACATCAAAAAAAAAAAAAAAAAAAAAAAGAAGAATCTCACTGCATCCAGTGAAGAAAGTCATGGGAGTCAGGGTCGCTCCTAGCGCCTTTCCTCACTAGAAGAATCTCACTGCATCCAGTGAGGAAAGGAGCGGGAGGCCAGGTCGCTCCTGGGCTGTGGCCCCTTTCCTCACTAGAAGAATCTCACTGCATCCAGTGAGGAAAGTCATGGGAGCCAGGGTGGCTCCTGGGCTGTGGCGCCTTTCCTCACTAGAAGAATCTCACTGCATCAAGTGAAGAAAGGAGCGGGAGGCCAGGGCCGCTCCTGGGCTGTGGCGCCTTTCCTCACTAGAAGAATCTCACTGCATCCAGTGAGGAAAGTCATTTGGAGCCAGGGTCGCTCCTGGGCTGTGGCGCCTTTCCTCACTAGAAGAATCTCACTGTATCCAGTGAGAAAGTCATGGGAGCCAGGATCGCTCCTGGGCTCTGGCGCCTTTCCTCACTAGAAGAATCTAACTGCATCAAGTGAAGAAAGGAGCGGGAGGCCAGGGCCGCTCCTGGGCAGTGGTGCCTTTCCTCACTAGAAGAATCTCACTGCATCGAGTGAGGACAGGAGCGGGAGTTCAAGTCGCTCCTGGGCTGTGGCGCCTTTCCTCACTAGAAGAATCTCACTGCATCAAGTGAAGAAAGGAGCGGGAGGCCAGGGTCGCTCCTGGGCTGTGGCGCCTTTCCTCACTAGAAGAATCTCACTGCATCCAGTGAGGAAAGTCATGGGAGCCAGGATCGCTCCTGGGCTGTGGCGTCTTTCCTCACTAGAAGAATCTCACTGCATCTAGTGAGCAAAGGAGAGGGGGGTGAGGCTGTTCCCAGGCTGTGACGTCTTTTCTCACTAGAAGAATCTCAAATCATCTAGTGAGGAAAGGAGCCGGAGGCTAAGTCACTGCCGGGCTGTGGCATCTTTCCTCACTCGAAGAATCTCAATGCATCTAGGATCTAGTGAAGAATAGTGCAGGAGCTCAGTTAAATTCCCGGGATGTGGCGCCTTTCCTAACTAGAAGAATCTCAATGCATCTAGTAAGAAACGGTGTGGGAACCTAGGTTTCTCCCGGGATGTGGCACCTTTCCTGACTAGAAGAATCTCAATGCATATAGTAAGAAACGGTGCCGAAACCTAGGTTTCTCCCGGGATGTGGCACCTTTCCTAACTAGAAGAATCTCAATGCATCTAGTAAGAAACAGTGCGGGATCATAGGTTTCTCCCGGAATGTGGCACCTTTCCTAACTAGAAGAATCTCAATGCATCTAGTAAGAAATGGTGCGGGAACCTAGGTTTCTCCCGGGATGTGGCACCTTTCCTAACTAGAAGAATCTCAATGCATCTAGTAAGAAACGGTGCGGGAACCTAGATTTCTCCCGGGATGTAGCACCTTTCCAAACTAGAAGAATCTCAATGCATCTAGTAAGAAACGGTGGGAGAACCTAGGTTTCTCCCGGGATGTGTAGCCTTTCTGACTCAAAGAATCTCAATGGATCTAGTGAGGAAAGGTGCAGGAACCCAGGTCGCTCCCGGGATAGGCACCTTTTCTCACTCGAAGAATCTCAATGGATCTAGTGAGAAAAGGTGCAGGAGTCCAGGTCGCTCCTGCAATGTTGTGGCTTTCATCACTAGAAGAATCTCAATGCATCTAGTAAGGAAAGGAGCAGGAACCCAGGTCGCTCCCAGGATGTGGCGGCTTTCATCACTAAAAGAATCTCAATGCATCTAGTAAAGAAAGGAGCAGTAACCCAGGTGCTCCCAGGATGTAGCGTCTTTCCACACTCGAGGAATCTCAATGGATCTAGTGAGAAAAGGTGCGGGAACCCAGGTTGCTCTCGGGAAGTCGCGCCTTTCCTCACTAGGAGAATCTCAATGTTTCTAGTGAGAAAAGGTGCAGAAGTCCAGGTCACTCCTGCAATCTGGCGGCTTTCATCACTAGAAGAATCTCAATGTATCTAGTAAGGAAAGGAGCAGGAGCCCAGGTCGCTCCTGGGATGTGGCGGCTTTCATCACTGGAAGAATCTCAATGGATCTAGTGAGGAAAGGTGCGGGAACCCAGGTGCTCCCGGGATGTGGCGGCTTTCATCAATGCATCTAGTAAGGAAAGGAGCAGGAGCCCAGGTCGCTCCTGGGATGTTGCGTCTTTCCTCACTAGAAGAATCTCAATGCATCTAGTGAGAAAAGGTACAGCAGCCCAGTCGCTCCCTCAATGTGGCAGCTTTCATTACTAGAAGAATCTCAATGCATCTAGTAAGGAAAGGAGCAGGAGCCCAGGTTGCTCCCGGGATGTGGTGGCTTTCCTCACTAGAAGAATCTCAATGGATCTAGTCAGACAAGGTGCAGATGTCCAGGTCACTCCTACAATGTGGCGCCTTTCCTCACTCGAAGAATCTCAGTGCATCTAGTAAGGAAAGGAGCAGGAGCCCAGGTTGCACCCGGGATGTGGCGAATTTCCTAACTAGAATAATCACAATGGATATAGTGAGAAAAGGTGCAGGAACCCAGGTGCTCCTGGGATATGGCTGCTTTCATCACTAGAAAAATCTCAATGCATCTAGTGCCCAGTCGCTCCCTCAATGTGGCAGCTTTCATTACTAGAAGAATCTCAATGGATCTAGTGAGAAACGGTGCGGGAACCTAGGTTTCTCCCGGGATGTAGCACCTTTCCAAACTAGAAGAATCTCAATGCATCTAGTAAGAAACGGTGGGAGAACCTAGGTTTCTCCCGGGATGTGTAGCCTTTCTGACTCAAAGAATCTCAATGGATCTAGTGAGGAAAGGTGCAGGAACCCAGGTCGCTCCCGGGATGGGCACCTTTTCTCACTCGAAGAATCTCAATGGATCTAGTGAGAAAAGGTGCAGGAGTCCAGGTCGCTCCTGCAATGTTGTGGCTTTCATCACTAGAAGAATCTCAATGCATCTAGTAAGGAAAGGAGCAGGAACCCAGGTCGCTCCCAGGATGTGGCGGCTTTCATCACTAAAAGAATCTCAATGCATCTAGTAAAGAAAGGAGCAGTAACCGAGGTGCTCCCAGGATGTAGCGTCTTTCCACACTCGAGGAATCTCAATGGATCTAGTGAGAAAAGGTGCAGGAACCCAGGTTTCTCTCGGGAAGTGGCGCCTTTCCTCACTAGGAGAATCTCAATGTTTCTAGTGAGAAAAGGTGCAGAAGTCCAGCTCACTCCTGCAATCTGGCGGCTTTCATCACTAGAAGAATCTCAATGTATCTAGTAAGGAAAGGAGCAGGAGCCCAGGTCGCTCCTGGGATGTGGCGGCTTTCATCACTGGAAGAATCTGAATGGATCTAGTGAGGAAAGGTGCGGGAACCCACGTGCTCCCGGGATGTGGCGTCTTTCCTCACTAGAAGAATCTCAATGCATCTAGTGAGAAAAAGTACAGCAGCCCAGTCGCTCCCTCAATGTGGCAGCTTTCATTACTAGAAGAATCTCAATGCATCTAGTAAGGAAAGGAGCAGGAGCCCAGGTTGCTCCCGGGATGTGGTGGCTTTCCTCACTAGAAGAATCTCAATGGATCTAGTCAGACAAGGTGCAGATGTCCAGGTCACTCCTACAATGTGGCGCCTTTCCTCACTCGAAGAATCTCAGTGCATCTAGTAAGGAAAGGAGCAGGAGCCCAGGTCGCACCCGGGATGTGGCGAATTTCCTAACTAGAATAATCACAATGGATATAGTGAGAAAAGGTGCAGGAACCCAGGTGCTCCTGGGATATGGCTGCTTTCATCACTAGAAAAATCTCAATGCATCTAGTGCCCAGTCGCTCCCTCAATGTGGCAGCTTTCATTACTAGAAGAATCTCAATGGATCTAGTGAGAAAAGGTGCGGGAACCCAGGTTGCTCTCGGGAAGTGGCGCCTTTCCTCACTAGGAGAATCTCAATGGATCTAGTGAGAAAAGGTGCAGAAGTCCAGGTCACTCCTGCAATCTGGCGGCTTTCATCACTAGAAGAATCTCAATGCATCTAGTAAGGAAAGGAGCAGGAGCCCAGGTCGCTCCTGGGATGTGGCGGCTTTCATCACTGGAAGAATCTCAATGGATCTAGTGAGGAAAGGTGCGGGAACCCAGGTGCTCCCGGGATGTGGCGGCTTTCATCACTAGAAGAATCTCAATGCATCTAGTAAGGAAAGGAGCAAGAGCCCAGGTCGCTCCTGGGATGTGTAGGCTTTCAACACTGGAAGAATCTCAATGGATCTAGTGAGGAAAGGTGCGGGAACCCACGGGCTCCCGGGATGTTGCGTCTTTCCTCACTAGAAGAATCTCAATGCATCTAGTGAGAAAAGGTACAGCAGCCCAGTCGCTCCCTCAATGTGGCAGCTTTCATTACTAGAAGAATCTCAATGCATCTAGTAAGGAAAGGAGCAGGAGCCCAGGTTGCTACCGGGATGTGGCTGCTTTCCTCACTAGAAGAATCTCAATGGATCTAGTCAGACAAGGTGCAGAAGTCCAGGTCACTCCTACAATGTGGCGCCTTTCCTCACTCGAAGAATCTCAGTGCATCTAGTAAGGAAAGGAGCAGGAGCCCAGGTCGCACCCGGGATGTGGCGAATTTCCTAACTAGAATAATCACAATGGATATAGTGAGAAAAGGTGCAGGAACCCAGGTGCTCCTGGGATATGGCTGCTTTCATCACTAGAAAAATCTCAATGCATCTAGTAAGGAAAGGAGCAGAAGTCCAGCTCACTCCTGCAATCTGGCGGCTTTCATCACTAGAAGAATCTCAATGTATCTAGTAAGGAAAGGAGCAGGAGCCCAGGTCGCTCCTGGGATGTGGCGGCTTTCATCACTGGAAGAATCTGAATGGATCTAGTGAGGAAAGGTGCGGGAACCCACGTGCTCCCGGGATGTGGCGTCTTTCCTCACTAGAAGAATCTCAATGCATCTAGTGAGAAAAAGTACAGCAGCCCAGTCGCTCCCTCAATGTGGCAGCTTTCATTACTAGAAGAATCTCAATGCATCTAGTAAGGAAAGGAGCAGGAGCCCAGGTTGCTCCCGGGATGTGGTGGCTTTCCTCACTAGAAGAATCTCAATGGATCTAGTCAGACAAGGTGCAGATGTCCAGGTCACTCCTACAATGTGGCGCCTTTCCTCACTCGAAGAATCTCAGTGCATCTAGTAAGGAAAGGAGCAGGAGCCCAGGTCGCACCCGGGATGTGGCGAATTTCCTAACTAGAATAATCACAATGGATATAGTGAGAAAAGGTGCAGGAACCCAGGTGCTCCTGGGATATGGCTGCTTTCATCACTAGAAAAATCTCAATGCATCTAGTGCCCAGTCGCTCCCTCAATGTGGCAGCTTTCATTACTAGAAGAATCTCAATGGATCTAGTGAGAAAAGGTGCGGGAACCCAGGTTGCTCTCGGGAAGTGGCGCCTTTCCTCACTAGGAGAATCTCAATGGATCTAGTGAGAAAAGGTGCAGAAGTCCAGGTCACTCCTGCAATCTGGCGGCTTTCATCACTAGAAGAATCTCAATGCATCTAGTAAGGAAAGGAGCAGGAGCCCAGGTCGCTCCTGGGATGTGGCGGCTTTCATCACTGGAAGAATCTCAATGGATCTAGTGAGGAAAGGTGCGGGAACCCAGGTGCTCCCGGGATGTGGCGGCTTTCATCACTAGAAGAATCTCAATGCATCTAGTAAGGAAAGGAGCAAGAGCCCAGGTCGCTCCTGGGATGTGTCGGCTTTCATCACTGGAAGAATCTCAATGGATCTAGTGAGGAAAGGTGCGGGAACCCACGGGCTCCCGGGATGTTGCGTCTTTCCTCACTAGAAGAATCTCAATGCATCTAGTGAGAAAAGGTACAGCAGCCCAGTCGCTCCCTCAATGTGGCAGCTTTCATTACTAGAAGAATCTCAATGCATCTAGTAAGGAAAGGAGCAGGAGCCCAGGTTGCTACCGGGATGTGGCTGCTTTCCTCACTAGAAGAATCTCAATGGATCTAGTCAGACAAGGTGCAGAAGTCCAGGTCACTCCTACAATGTGGCGCCTTTCCTCACTCGAAGAATCTCAGTGCATCTAGTAAGGAAAGGAGCAGGAGCCCAGGTCGCACCCGGGATGTGGCGAATTTCCTAACTAGAATAATCACAATGGATATAGTGAGAAAAGGTGCAGGAACCCAGGTGCTCCTGGGATATGGCTGCTTTCATCACTAGAAAAATCTCAATGCATCTAGTAAGGAAAGGAGCAGGAGCCAAGGTCGCACCCGGGATGCGGCAGCTTTCCTAACTACAATAATCGCAATGGATCTAGTGAGAAAAGGTGCAGGAACCCAAGGTCCTCCCGGGATGGGCACCTTTCCTCACTAGAAGAATCTCAATGGATCTAGTGAGAAAAGGTGCAGAAGTCCACGTGCTCCCAGGATGTGGCACCTTTCCTCACTCAAAGAATCTCAAAGGATCTAGTGAGGAAAGGTGCGGGATCCAGGTCGTGCCCGGGACGTGGCACCTTTCCTCACTAGAAGAATCTCAATGGATCTAGTGAGAAAAGGTGCAGGAACCCAGGTGCTCCTAGGATGTGGCACGTTTCCTCACTAGAAGAATCTCAATGGATCTAGTGAGGAAAGGTGCGGAAACCCCAGTGCTCCTGGGATATTGGGCCTGTCCTCACTAGAAGAATCTCAATGCATCTAGTGAGAAAAGTGCAGGAACCCAGGTGCTCCCGGGATGTTGAGGCTTTCATCACTAGAAGAATCTCAATGCATCTAGTAAGGAAAAGAGCAGGAGACCAGGTCGCTCCTGGGATGTGGCGGCTTTCCTCACTAGAAGAATTTCAATGCATCTAGTGAGAAAAGTCCAGGAACCCAGGTGCTCCTGGGATGTGGAGGCTTTCATCACTAGAAGAATCTCAATGCATCTAGTAAGGAAAGGAGCAGGAGCCCAGGTCGCTCCCGGGATGTGGCGGCTTTCATCACTAGAAGAATTTCAATGCAACTACTGTTGGTAGTAGTCCTAGTATTACTATTAATTCTAGCCCCACTACCTCTGGTACTGCTACTATTGGTGGGGAGTAATAAAGTAGGTGAGTAACTTCTTGGCATAATAATACCCCCTCAAAGAAACCAGGGCAGGACAACCCTTATCCATTCAAAGGGCAGGAGGGTGAGCACAAAAGGTACTTCTACCAAGATCCCAACCTCACGTTCGCTTCAGTTACCCCCTCCACACTGCAGGCATCTTGCCTGTGTATGAGAGCACGCGCCACACTAAAGGGCACTGAGCTGGGGGCTTGGAGCACCTGGGATTCTGAACCCGCCATTAGTCATCTGTGATCCCTTCCATTAGCATGTGCAAGCACTGGGCTGTCATTTGTTCTAATCAGCCATGTTCCATAAAGCGCGCGCGGGGAAGAGAGCATGCAGGAAGAAGGAAAACTCATGTAGCACCCGCAAATGCTGAACTCAGCTGCTGCTAATGAGTGGAATTCTTCCGAACTCTCTCTTTTGCGGTCATTAAGTCGGTTCTTGGAAGCCCCTCTAATACAAGCATGTGTCCTCTGGATTGGGGGAGTTATCAAAATGAAACGTCCATCAAGCCATTCCCGCTTTCTTTCTTTATAGACTCGGGCACGCGCAAATGGGACCTCTCCACTGTAATGGTAGGCTGATGCTTCCTGACCCACGCGCCAAGAAACGCCTCTGTGATGCATGATTGTGTCATGTAGAAGATATGTGTTCGTGCGTGCGTGTATGTGGGGACTGGCATGCTTGTACTTGCGAGGACCTTGCCTTAAACACTCCACGCAGCCCCTATTTCATTGGGAATATGTCTATAGATCAAATATGAGTTAACACAAATCCCCCGGGACCATGTGATGAAGATTAATAACTCGCAAATTCACTACAAAATACTCAAAAACCTGTCCTGTGCCTTCCTGTCTTCGTAAATTCGTCCTTTTTCCTCATAAGTAGGTTGTGTGTCCCGGAGTCCCTTACAAGTATAGTAAAGTACCAAACAACTCCCACGATTTTCACTTTGGGTCCTCCTTCAGACTTTGTGAAGTAGTCGCAACTATTGCAAAATTTGGGGAGTGAGGAGAAAGAGAGAGAGATACAATATATGTGTGTGTGTGTGTGTGTGTATGTGCATGCTTGCGGGTGTGTTTGGTGTGGACGTATGTATGCGTGCCTGTGGGTGTGTGTGCAATGCTAGGGGGGAAAGAGATAGAATATATGTATATGTGGTGTGTACGTGTGCATGTGTGCTTGCGTGTGTGCAATGCTAGGGGAGAGATTGAGTATATATGGGGGTGTATCTGTGTGCGTGTGTGTGTATGTGTGTGCATGTGTGCAATGCTAGGGGGAGAGAGAATTTATATGGGGGTGTATCTGTGCTGCATGTGTGGGTGTGTATGTGTGTATGTTTGTGTGTGTGTGTGCAACTGTAGCGGAAGAGAGAGAGTATATATGGGGGGTGTATGTGTGTGCATGTGTGTGTGTGTTTATGTGTGTGTCTTTGTGTTTGTGTGTGTGCATTGCTAGGGGAAGAGACAATATATATGGGGGGTGTATGTGTGTGCTCGTGTGTGTAGGTGTGTGTGTGTGTGTGTGTGTGTGTGCAATGCTAGGGGGAGAGACAATATATATGGGGGGTGTATGTGTGTGCATGTGTGTGTGTGTTTAAGTGTGTGTCTTTGTGTTTGTGTGTGTGCAATGCTAGGGGGAGAGACAATATATATGGGGTGTATGTGTGTGCTCGTGTGTGTAGGTGTGTGTGTGTGTGTGTGCAATGCTAGGGGAAGAGAGAATATATATGGGAGGTGTATGTGTGGGCATGTGTGCTTGTGTGTGTGTGCAATGCTAGGGGGAGAGATTGAGTATATATTGGGGTGCATCTGTGTACATGTGTGTGTGGGTGTGTGTGTGTGTGTTCAATGCTTGGGGGAGAGATTGAGTATATATGCGGGTGTGTCTGTGTGCATGTGTGTGGGTGTATGCATGGTGTGTATGTGTGCATGCGTGTTTGTGTGTCTGCATAGGTCTTGTATTGATTGGGTAGGGAGTCTGGTTGAAAGTTACAGGTACTCACCACTGACCAGCAATCCGCAGCAGCCGAGTATGCCTCCAGAGAAGGATCATCTTGGTCTCGAGCCCATTTAGCTCTTGCCCTCTCTGCTCCTACTTGAACCTCGTGTGCTTATTCCTGGGGCTGCTGGATAAAGTAGGCGCCTGTAATCAAAACCACTAGGCAAGCAGCCACCAGAAAAGATGAATGCTCAGCCAATCGTGCTGGGCACATTTGTCACATAATGTAGAACCCACGTTTTTATAAAAGGGCTGAATACCTCCAATGTTCTCACATTAGACCACACTGAACTGCCACGTGATTTTTGCACGTGGTAATACTATCATGGGATGTATGTCTCAATTATTTACTGACATCATATTTCTTGCATTTCTCAGCAGAGTTGGAGTTGAATATTCCGAGGGATTACACAAATGCTGCAAAGGCCCCATCATTTTCCATAGAAAGATTTGGTGGCAGAGCGGGCAAAGTAACGTTCCTACAAATATGCCCTTTTGCGCACGCGCAGGAGACATGTCCACTGGTTGGTGCAGATGCCTGAAGGGAAATCTTGCTCCAGCTCGGCATGGCTGTGTGGTAGGGGCCTGATTGAGTACTGGGCGTGACTACTGCAAAAGGACTTTACAGCAGTCTACCGGTGTCCACAGTTTCTTTTAGCCCCAAAGATGTTTTAGTCTGTCAAGGAAAGAGACCATGTGATCACGCCCTGGACTAGATCTCTGCCAGTGCCTTAAGTGGCACTGGTAAATGAGCCGGGTCTCATCAGGACGGCGTGGCCTAACAGTGGGGGTCACCTGTGGGATTGGTAGGCCACGCCCCCTTAACAATCCCCAGCTCAATGGGCTACAGGTCGCCTTCTGTAGAGATCAGCAGCCACCTTCGCCCCACCCTACCCATCCTGCCCCCTTCCAGGAGAGAGGGTGCTGATCTCTGCATTTATTTTTTCTACAGGCTTGCCAGCTAGGAAGGGCAGCATCACCAGTAATTCTGAAAATGTGAGGCCGCTGGAAGAAAAGGCTTTTTTCCTAAAGCCTGAAACACCTGCAAATGAGCGGGCGCTTCAGGAACTAGAAAAATAGGCCTTTGCTTCAAGCAGCCTCACCATTCTCTCCATAATGGTGGTGCCGGCCCACGGCCATCTCTTGCTTAATGGAATGACTTACAGGTGCGGCGCACCATTATGGATGAAAGCCATTATTTTCATAAGCCTGTATCTCTCGCACATGAGCGAGAGCTTCAGGCTTTAGAAAAAAAGTGTTCTGTAGCAGCTGTGGCGATTAGTGAGCCCTGGCAGGGCCCCGCTTCAGAACGAGATTTTGCAGCCTGGCAGGGCTCGGCCCCGGCTAGCCCCAGCCCACTTAAAGCCCTGATTCTCTGCATTGATTGAGGTCTGCATCTCTTTAAACATATCCTGCTCGGAATACAAATGTATTCATGAAGCTGCACCTTCGTACATTATAGAAAAAAGGAAGAAATGTATCAGAACACTGAGGCCTTCCTGGTATTGTCAAGATGTTTTTGGTTTAAATGACGAAAAAGACTGTTCTTCAATGACGTTTCAACAATGTGAAATGTCCAGGCACTCCAGAGGTTCACACATAAAGCAAAAATCATAAAAATAATACTAAATTTGTATACAGCGCTTCATACCAGATGCCACCTGTTTCTAAGAGCTGTACAAATAGGTGTTGTTCTTACCCATTTCAGTGTCACACAATGCATCGACCTTACAAAAGGCCAAGCAGGCCCCTGATGGGTTTTGAACTTGTGCAGTGCCAGCTCACCCGCTGTCTGAAGTGCGTGCTTAACTTGTGAGCTATCCTCCCGCCTCAGGACCTCACTGCATTGCCTACCACCCCTTTGCCTCATTGAGGGTAACGCCAAGAGACATGTTTCTCCATACAATGGGCCTTATAAGTAGCTTCAAGTCGCATTTTTGGGTGGTCTAGTGATTCCCCAAAGAGACATAGCCACCGGCCGCCCGTGCCCACCGGTGAAGCACGTGAGGCGATGTTCCAGTGACACCGTGCTGCCAGGTCACCGCCTATCCTTTTCCCCGTTGCAGGCATTGTTGTCTCTGAATACCTAATTAGTTACAACAGTAAACGCTAGCCCTGTTAATCACGCCATCAGCTGTCCTAATCAATCTTCATAACAGGGTATCCGTACTATGGCGCCCCTGAATTTCAATCTACATAAATTGTGTGAGGCCTCTCCAAAGCTCATTCTATAAAATGATATAATTACGGATATAGATTAGGTCTGCCCAGGGTGATTTAAATTGGATCTGGCAAGGTGAATTGTGCTCGCTTTGCATTTATACTTCTGAGTTGGACTGACCTTGCAGATGTGCCAGGTTACGCAACCGCGCTCCGTTGCATCCTTGCTCCGACTACAATGGAAACCAAAAAGTCTCCTTCGGCTGGTTTGCTATGTTCGCCCTCCATTTTCTTTCCACCCGTTGGCCTCCCATCTTTTGGTCATCTTCTTCAATTTCAGGATGAGGGTTTTAATTCCTGTGTCACCAGCCTTTATAGAGTCAATGATCAACAAAAGTCTCGTAGAGTCAATGATCAACAAAAGTCTCGTTCAATTTATACCCTTTGCTGCAGAAGGTCTTTATGGCAAACGAATGGTCGCCCGCTTGTAGGATTGCCGGGGCCTTGGCTGCCACTTGGACAGAAATTTGAGGGATATCTATAAGGGAAAGGTCTCGTAGTGTTTATGGAACAAATGAGGGTGGTCGCGACCCAATGAAAAGGTGAGAAGGCTTGGAAAGCACCTTCTTTTCCAGGAGCTACTCATATTCATCCACACCAGCAGAGTTTTGCTTAAACTATGGTGATCTTTTATTTTCTGGCACTTTTAGACACTTACCGGTGTATGGTTGTGTAAGAACAGACATATATTTCCCAATCCACAATAACTGAGTACAACACTAGCTATGCCATTAGCAACCACCATTTTACCAGAATAGTTCCTTTAACACTTCTTGGTATGGTGTATGTTTCGCTATTACAGGTTAAAAATGCTTTATTTTGTTCATTTAATTTGATTTCCTTTGTGACTTTTTGAGAGGGCCAACTCGCGAGAATGCCGCTTCAAAGCGGCTAACATTTGACATGTTCAGAAGGTCAGGCGGGACGCAATAGTGATCAGGCGACATGCCATGGTTGTCACTGAATGGAAAGGGTTAACAAGCCTGTAGTACTACATTTGGAAGTGTACTGTACAAAGCAGGAAAATAACGGGATAGGAGAGAAATTAAATGGACTTAGGAACAAGACTGTGGAGGCCGCTGCAGATCCCACATTGTAGCTAGAGGGGTGGACAGGGACACATCAAAAGTACATTAGCTGACCCAAGCGAGGCACATTCGAGGTAACCCTAGTGTATGGTGGTCAGAAGGGCCAGAAGTGCTACTCCAAAAAAAGCCAGGTACTAGGGATTACAGAGGAGTGCAGAGTCAGGGGTAGCTGATTACAAAGAGGAATAGGACGGTTGTTCCTATGGGCTGTCCTGGGTACTCCGAGGGTTTAGAATGACTGCTCCTCTCAATTACACAAACTCTCCTCTCAACTTCCTCAAAGCTCCTCTCAATTACATGAACTCTCCTCCCAACTCCCCATGCTCTCCTCCTCACTTCATCAATGCTCCTCTCGATTACCCCATCTCTTCTCCCAACTTCCACAAAGATCCTCCCAACTACCCACACTCTCCTCCCCACTTCCACAAAGATCCTCCCAACTACCCACACTCTCCTCCCCACTTCCTCAATGCTCCTCTCGATTACCCCAACTCTTCTCCCAACTTCCACAAAGAACATCCCAACTACCCACACTCTCCTCCCCACTTGCACAAAAATCCTCCCAACTACCCACACTCTCCTCCCCACTTCCTCAATGCTCCTCTCGATTACCCCAACTCTTCTCCCAACTTCCACAAAGAACATCCCAACTACCCACACTCTCCTCCCCACTTGCACAAAGATCCTCCCAACTACCCACACTCTCCTCCCCACTTCCTCAATGCTCCTCTCGATTACCCCAACTCTTCTCCCAACTTCCACAAAGAACATCCCAACTACCCACACTCTCCTCCCCACTTCCACAAAGATCCTCCCAAGTACCACAACTCTCCTCCTAACTTCCTCAAAACGCCTCTCATCTACCCACACTCTCCTCCACACATAAAGCCCTTCCTAGTTACCCAAACTACCTCTTAGACTCCCTTAAGTACCTCTTAGGCCCTCTCAATTACCCAAACTTTCATCCTAACTTTATCTTAGCTCCTCTCAATGACCAGAACTGTCCTCCCATGTACTTCGGAGCTCATGTCATTAACCCCCAATTCTTCCTCTTTCTTTCCCTATACTTCCTCTTTGATCCCCTATACTTCCTTTTTGTTCCCCTATACTTCCTGTTTGTTCTCCTATACTTCCTTGTTGATTCCCACATAATTCCTCGTTGTTCCCCCTATACTTCCTCTTTGATCCCCTATACTTCCTTTTTGTTCTCCTATACTTCCTTTTTGTTCTCCTATACTTCCTTGTCGATTCCCACATAATTCCTCGTTGTTCCCCCTATACTTCCTGGTTGTTTCCCCTATTCTTCCTCGTTGTTGGCCCTATACTTCCTCGTTGTTCGCCCTATACTTCCTTTTTGTTTGATATAATTCCCCATTGTTCCATGTTTACTCCCTCGTTGTTCCCCCTATGCTTCCTCGTTTCCCCTATTTCTCCTCGTTGTTGCCCTTATACTTTGCTATTGTCCCGCCTAGAGTTTCTTGTTGTTCCACCTATCGTTCCTCGTTGTTCCCCCGATGCTTCCTCGTTGTTGCCCCTATACCTCTTTGTTGTCTCGCCTATAGTTTCTTGTTGCTCCACCCATAGTTCCTCGTTGTTCCCCCTATACTTCCTCCTTTTTCCCCTTATACTTCCTGGTTGTTCCCCTATATGTCCACTTTGTTCCCCCTATTCTTCCTCCTCGTTGCCCCTATACTTTCTCATTGCTCCCCTTATACTTCCTTGTTGTACCCCCTATATTTCCTCGTTGTTCCCCCTATACTTCCTTGTTGTTTCACATATAATTCCCCATTGTTCCACATATACTTCCGCGTTGTTCCCCTTATGCTTCCTCGTTGTTCCCCCTATGCTTCCTTGTTGTCCCTCCTATACTTCCTTGGTTCCCCTATTCTTCCTTATTGTTGCCCCTATACTTCCTCGTTGTTGCCCATATACTTCTTTGTTGTCCCACCTATAGTTTCTCATTGTTCCACCTAGAGTTCCTCGTTGTTTCCCCTATACTTCCTTGTTGGTTCCCATATAATTCTCCATTGTTCCCCCTGTTCCCCTTATACTTCCTGGTCGTTCCCCTATATGTCCTCTTTGTTCCCCCTATACTTCCTTGTTGTTTCCCCTATTCTTCCTCGTCGTTGCCAATATACTTCCTCATTGCTCCCCTTATACTTCCTCATTGTTGCCCCTATATTTCCTCATTGTTCCCCCATACTTCCTTGTTGTTTCACATATAATTCCCCATTGTTCCACGTATACTTCCTTGTTGTTCCCCCTATGCTTCCTTGTTGTTCCCCCTATACTTCCTCTTTCCCCTATTCTTCCTCGTTGTTGTCCCATATACTTCTTTGTTGTCCCGCATATAGTTTCTCGTTGTTCCACCTAGAGTTCTGCCTTGTTCCCCCTATACTTCCTTGTTGTTTCTCCTATTCTTCCTCGTTGTTGCCCCTATATTTCCTGGTTGTTACCCCTATATGTTGTTCCACCTATAGTTCCTAGTTGTTTCCCATATTCTTCCGCATTGTCACCCCTATACTTCCTCCTTGTTCTGCCTATTGTTTCTCATTGTTTCCCCTATACTTCTCGCTGTTGCCCCTATACTTCCTCTTTGTTGCCCCTATTCTTCCTCGGTGTTGCCCCCATTCTTCCTTGGTGTCACCCCTATACTTCCTCCTTGTTCTGCCTATAGTTCCCCATTGGTTCCCCTATTCTTCCTCATTGTTACCCCTATACTTATCGTTAATACCCCTATACTTCTCGTTGTTGTCCCTATACTTCCTCGTTGTTGTCCCTATTCTTTCTTGGTGTTGCCCCTATTCTTCCTCGGTCTTGCCCCTATACATCCTCGGTGTTGCCCCTGTACTTCCTCCTTGTTCCACCTATAGTTCCTCATTGTTTCCCCTATTCTTACTTGTTGTTGCACCTATACTTCCTCCTTGTACTGCCTATAGTTCCTCGTTGTTGCCCCATTCTTCCTCATTGTTGCCCCTATACTTCCTCGTTGTTACCCCTATACTTCTTCATTGTTCCACCAATAGTTCCTCATTGTTGTCCCTATTCTTCCTCGTTGGTTCCCCTATTGTTCCTCATTGTTGCCCTATACTTTTCTTGTTGTTGCCCCTATACTTCTTTGTTGTTGCCCCTATACTTCCTCATTGTTGCTCCTATTGTTCCACTTTGTTGCCCCTATACTTCTTCATTGTTTCCCTATTGTTCCTCATTGTTGCCCCTATACTTTTCTTGTTGTTGCCCCTATACTTCCTCGTTGCTGCCCCTATACTTCCTCATTGCTGCCCCTATACTTCCTCATTGTTGCCCCTATATTTCCTCCTTGTTCCGCCTATAGTTCCTCGTTGTTTCCCCTATACTTCCTCGTTGTTGCCCCTATACTTACTCCTTGTTCCACCTATAGTTCCTCGCTGTTGCCTCTATACTTCCTCTTTGTTCTGCCTATAGTTCCTCGTTGGTGCCCCTATACTTCCTCATTGTTGCTCCACGTATAGTTCCTCATTGTTTCCCCTATTCTTCCTCATTGTTCCGCCTATAGTTCATCATTGTTGCCTCTATACTTCCTCCTTGTTCTGCCTATAGTTCCTCATTGTTGCCTCTATACTTCCTCCTTGCTCTGCCTATAGTTCCTTGGGGTTGCCCCTATGCTTCCTCGTTTTTGCCTCTATACTTCCTCCTTGTTCCGCCTATAGTGCCTCGTTGTTTCCCCTATTCTCCCTCGTTGTGGCCCCTATACTTCCTCGTTGTTGCCCCTATTTTAGTTGCCTCTATTGTTCCTCATTGTTGCCTCTATACTTCCTCCTTGTTCCGCCTATAGTTCCTCGTTGTTTCCCCTATTCTCCCTCGTTGTGGCCCCTATACTTCCTCGTTGTTGCCCCTATTTTCGTTGCCTCTATTGTTCCTCATTGTTGCCTCTATACTTCCTCTTTGTTCCGCCTAAAGTTCCTCGTTGTTGCCCCTATACTTCCTCGTTGTTGCCCCTATACTTCCTCCTTGCTCCGCCTCTAGTTCCTCGGTGTTGCCCCTATACTTCCTCCTTGCTCCGCCTATAGTTCCTTGTTGTTGCCCATATACTTCCTCGTTGTTGCCCCTATACTTCCTCCTTGCTCTGCCTATAGTTCCTTGTTGTTGCCCCTATACTTCCTCGTTGTTGCCCCTATACTTCCTCCTTGCTGCGCCTATAGTTCCTCATTGTTGCCTCTATACTTCCTCCTTGCTCCGCCTATAGTTCCTTGTTGTTGCCCCTATACTTCCTCGTTGTTGCCCCTATTCTTCCTCCTTGTTCCACCTATAGTTCCTCGCTGTTGCCTCTATACTTCCTCCTTGGTCTGCCTATAGTTCCTCGTTGTTGCCCCTATACTTCCTCGTTGTTGCCCCTATACTTCCTCCTTGCTCCGCCTCTAGTTCATCGGTGTTGCCCGTCAGGTCACATCCCAGTCGCTCTTCCTAATGGACCCCGCCCTCTTTAGATCACCATCCGCAACCCTGGCCCTCAGTTGCCACAAACAGTCCATCTTTTCTGGATCCTCAACAGGAATATTCATGAGCTCAACCTTCACTCACATCTAATGAATCCGAACGCAGCATCATTTGTCCTGAAACCCTGGTAGTATTGAAGCCTCAACGCCTCCATCTCCTCTACTGTCCCACTTTGCTTGCACAACTGCCCCACCCACTCACTGTGAGGCGCAGGTAAGAAACACAGCTGTTCTTGAGTCGCGAATCTTTGGGGGAAAGTCGGGGGTTAGGTTTTATGCATCTTAAAATCACTGCAGGGCCCCATGCGAAAGGTGGAAGAGGAGCTGGAGCTGGGGAAACACACACGGAGGATGAAGAGGGGGTGTGGGACATTACAAGACACAGGTAAGCCAGAAGAACATAACTCATTCTGCGGGAAGGTAGCTCAATGCCATAGTGCAGCTGCTGCAGAGAGCAGTGTGATCAGCACTTCACTGGTGCAAACACGGGCACGTGTAAGTCAGTCTTTTCATCTTTCTGGTTACCCATTGCAATGGATACCAACACATGCAGAGTCCTTACTGACCAGTGCCTCTAAAAAATATACAGTCTTAAACCAGTAAACTAGGTTTCATGCTTGCCAGCCCAAAACTGCTATCCTGGGAAAAGGTCTTCATTTCTCAACAGGGCAGTGTCTCTGAAAGATAGACAGAAGTGGCCAGGGCCACACACAGCTAGGCAGCTCCTCTTAAGATGGGAAAATAACTCAGTGGGTTAGGGGGACTGATGCAGACATCTCGGAGCAACCTGCAGGTTAAAGAATGCAAACCAGTGAAACTGAGCCTCGGGTTTTGGACCTCGCTTGCTGCAGACAGCTCAAAATAACGCCCTGCCAGATATTGTATGAGACGGAATGAGATATCAGTAGAATATAACGCCGGTTGAGTGCGCCCTCCAGGAAAACGTGTTGCTCCCTTTAAAATAACACTGTAGATTAAGGTGTGACCTGCAGAAATGTGTGTTCTGTTGAAAGATTGTATTTCCGGTGCAATAGCTGAGAGGGTGAAGACACCAGTTGCAGAGACTCGCATGCAACCTACAGGTCACGGGTTCCGATCACATGAATGTAGTCTATTGAGTTGACTGCCTGCTGCATAGATTTGCATGCAACCAGAATGCCCGTATTCTGAGAACAGCAAGAACGCTCAGCGGTTTTACAGACCTGCTGCAGACATGTGCAAACTTGCACACAAGTGTCAAGTCTTGTGATATATATATATATATATATATATATCTGTTTTAATGCTCAAGCTGCAGGCACGATAGTCCAGATCTCAGCTCTCAATCCGAGTAAGGTAGCTCAGTGGGTTGAAGCACCACATACCATTT